>NC_050581.1:97502661-98162661 GCF_011100635.1 Trichosurus vulpecula
TCATGCTTTGTCTTTTTGTTAATTCTGCTTCTATTGTGCCTACCTTTCTATTTTGCCTTCTCCATCAATTGTTATGGTCTCTGTCTTCCTTCAGGCTCTTGTTCTTCTTGACTGGGTTATTAGAACAGCCTCCTGACACCCCCCTCTCCTGCCCCCTCCCCTACCCCCAATCCTTCCTTTGTTCAACTGCCAACAAAATTCCTGGTTCTGTGTCACTCCCCTGCTCTCAAACCTTCAGTGACTTCCTCCTGGATCAAATGCAAACTCCTTCAACTGACGTTTAATCTAGCTTCAAAATCTGCCACCAATTTACTGTTCTATCTGATTTATTTAATTTTTTGACATATACTCCAAATTCAGAGAGAACTTATTAAGTAACTGCTAAGTACAAGGTACAGTGTTGAGGTGACAAAGAACAAGCAAAACCAGTTAAGATGGCATCATGAAAAGTCTCACTTTCTTATACAAACCCCAGAAATATCTGAAAAGGACTTCAGAGAAAAGAATGGTAAGTAGGAGTATGCCCTTCCACTTAATCCAGAACTCCACAAAAACAGACTGGGAGAGGCTGAGTTTGGGTTTTACCAGGGAAGTTAGTGTTAGCCCTGGTAAATAACCCTGAAGCTGCTGACATTCTGAACACTCTGGGTGTTTGGGGAGGGGGAAGTATGAGCTACAAACAGCAGTGTGCTGGAATCATCTCTAATCAGTTTGAGAGGGTTAATTGTTAAATTTTCAGTGTGAGCATTTACAGCTCAGAAATTGGCAATTTCTACAAACCAGAGTTTAATTTATTGTTTCATTGATTATCTAGACTTTAGGAAACAATAATGCATACTTAAATTTTAAAGTGTGTCATATACTTTTTTTTTTCCTGGAGAACCTGATTGTCAAACAATTGTCAGCATATACCTATATTACTCAATTAACATTGTTACAGCTCAGCAGAAGTATAGAAAAAGGCTCAGGGAAGGCTAAAAAAAATAATAACTGTCATTTCTGTAGTGCTTCAAGGTCTGCACAGTGCTTTGTATCCATTATCTCATTTGACCCTGACAGAACTCCTGGTTGCAAGTCAGTGCAGCAGTCTCCAGTAATCAGGGACCAAAGACACATCTTAGTATTAGCCTCTTAGTACAGAAGCATGGTACACAATCATTCATCACAGGTCACTGTTCAGAGAGATAGGACTTAGCCATGTATCCCTTGGAACACTAAGCACCACAGCAGGGCCAGCTCATCAGTGGGCTGCCCAAACTATGGTCCTTTCAGAAAGGTTGAGGCCGGTTTGATTTTCACCGTCTGCCATAGCAAGGAAAGGAACTTGTAACTAATGGGGGATTGTGGAAAGAAAAGGAAATGGTAATTTAGAGGGTCCAGAACTCAGTATGAACCAGGAGAATGGGTCATCAGCCAGAAATTGCAGCATGAGGTAGGGCAGTACCTTTCAGAAAAGTAATGGTAGCAGTGTCCATGCCACACACTACAGAGAGAGAGAGGTCAGGACTAAACTGGGATTATTCAACCAGTTGTACCAGAAGTACCAGAACAAATAGCCTGAGCACAAAGTCCCAATTTAAAAACTGAGGCTAGGAATATGAGTCAAAGGAAGAAAATACCAAATGTGATGAAAGATGTGGGTTAAGAGAAGCTTAAGATGTAAAATCAGGAGAAAGTAATTTCACAGCAGCTATAATCAGAATCTCAAAGAAAAAATATGGCTTGGCTACAAAGACTACAAGAATTCCTGGAAATAATGAAGCAGGAGATAAAATAGGAAATTAGAGATTCTGATGGGAATAAATGAAGAACAATAAGTAACTTAGAACAGGAGGTAGACAATTGTATCCAGTTAGCAAGCTCCCTGAAAACAGAATAGAACAAACAGAAGTCAGTGATTCTGTGAGACAATAAGAAATATTAGAACAAAGTCAAGAGCATGAAAAGATATGATATTTAAGTAATCATAAAAGCCTGTTCATATCTAGTGGAACCAGAAGAAAAAATGAAAATAAAAGAATATGTCAGTTACTTCCTGAAAGAAATTCCAAATTGAATACACCCATGGGTATTGTAAACAAAATCTAGAACTTTCAAGATAAAGAAGAAAATGCTGCAAGGCTCCAGAAAATACCAAGAAACTACAGCAAAGATGGCACAGTACAAGACTATAGATTAAATGAACTGCTTTTATATATGGTCAAAGTATCTATCTAAAATAAAAATGTAGCATTTTTTTGAAATGCAGATGTACCAGGTCACTTTCCAGTAAGGTAAAAAAAATAAAGCAAGGGTGTCTATACAACTATATTTGATATAATTCTAGAAATATCAGTTATGTAAATAAGAGAAGAAAAAGAAATTGAGGGAATAAGCATAGACAAAAAGGAAACAAAATGACAACTTTTGCAGATGGTATGATAGTCAAAATTAATTGCAACAATAAAGTTCAATAAAATAATAGATTATAAGAGAAATACATGTAAATAAATATTTATGTTAATAATAATAGCTAGCATTTGTATGGCGCTTCAGGTATAAAAGACCCCTTTACGAATATTTCATTTTGTCTTTATCATCCACTCTGGGAGGCAGATGTTATCATTATCCCCTCCCCCTTACAGAGGAGGAAACTGAGCCTGAGAGAAGTTAAATGACTTGCCTAGGATCCCACAGCTAGGAACAGTGTTTGAACTCAAGTCATCCTGACTTCAGATCCAGCCCTACATCCACTGCATCATTTTACTGCTTCTCTTACCTACAAACCCAGAAGGGGAGATAGAAAAGAAATTCCATTCAGAATAACTGCTGAATGTACAACCAGTAGTCTAGCTAGCAAGGAATGCAGGAATTTTATGAATACAACTATAAAGCATTGCTTACCTAAATAGTTTTAAATAATGGAAACAATATTAATTGCTAATGGTTGGACTGTGCCAATAAAATAAAAATTACAATACCACCTAAATTAATTCCTTAGTCTGTAAGCATTTAATAGGTGCCTACTATGTGCCATGCACTACTAAGCATTGGAAATACAAAGAAAAGGGAAAACATTTTCTACACTCAAGAAACTCATGCACATAGTCTGATTTGCCACACCAATTAAACTACCAAAGGATTACTTTATAGAGCTAGAAAAACATAATAAATTTTATGTGGAGTAACAGGTGGCCAAAAATCTCAAGGGAAATAATAAAAAAAAGTGAGAAAAGGGCCCTGCCCCCAACAAAGGAAGAAAAAAGAAAACAGCATCAATAGATCATTAAGAACATACATGGATATTCAGAAGACGATAAGAACAAGCAGGACAGTTTTGGAACAGGTAATAACTAATATGTTAAATTTGAAATATTACTTCAAAAATCAAGTCATATGTAGTGGAGAGTCATAGTTTCATATATAGTTCTCTTTTACTGTTCTTTGTATGGATAGATGTTCATGCTTTTTGATGTTTTTTTGAGTTTGTCAGAATGAAATGGAAAAAAAAAATAAATGACCAAGCATAAGCTCTTGAGGGAGGCTATATTCTACTGGGGAATGCATTTAAACAAATAAGTAACTACAATATAATTTGAGGAGGAAGACAAAATTAACAATTCAGTGCATTATAAAATGCTTCCTGTAACACAGAAGTTCTTAATCTTTTTTGTGTTATAGACCCCAGTCGGATGAAGCCTATAGACCCCTTCTTAGAAAAAAAAATCAGTTGGTCACCAAGCATTTATTAAGTATTTTTTTTGTGTCAGATATTGTGCTAAGCGCTTGAGTGGGGGTGGGTGGTGGTGGAGAGAATAACATTCTACTGGGGAGACAATATGCAAACAACTGTATAAACAAGAAGTAAAACACTAGCATTAATGTTTTTAAATGTGTAAAATATGTAGGAACACAGAGGAAATAAATTATTTTGAAATAGTTATCAAATATTTTTTTAATTTAAATTTATTTATTTAACATATTTAGTTTTCAGCATTGATTTTCACAAGAGTTTGAATTACAAATTTTCTCCCCATTTCTACCCTCCCCCCACTCCAAGATGGTGTATATTCTGGTTGCCCTGTTCCCCAGTCAGCCCTCCCCTCTGTCACCCCACTCCCCTCCCATCCCCTTTTCCCTTCCTTTCTTGTTATCAAATATTTTAAAAATTTGTGATATAGTAATGTAGACAGCAATGGCCCTAATAAGCATAATAATTTATAAGTAATAGCATACATAATATTTTGAGACATCTGCAACAACTATCTTGTTATGTGTAAATATGACTTCTATTTTTGACAAAGCTATGAATAGGCACCACTAATCCTACTGAGGATTGTTGTCTGCATTCATACCTAAATGGGATCCGCAGTGGATATAGAGTGCTGCAAGTTAGGAATACCCGAGTTCCAATCTGACCTCAGGTATTTACTAGCTGTGTAACTCTCAGCAGCTCATTCAACCTGTGCCTGCCTCAGTTTTCTCATCTATAAAATGAAGATAATAGTACCTGTCGGAGTTATTCTGAGAACTAAATGAGATAATTTATGTAAAGCTATTTGCAGACCTTAAAGTACTACATAAATGCTAGCTAGCTGTTATCCATCGACTCCATGAACTGTGGAGTAAGAACCCCTGTTGTAGAAGGTCATCACTGAGCTAAGAATCTAAGAGAAGAGGGTGCAGAGCAGGCGCATTCTAGACATGGAATTGGAAAATGAAATGTTTACTTTGTGGGATCAATTTGTATAGATAACAGAATATGTGAAGAGCCATAATATAAAATATCTGGAGAGGTGTCCTGGAGCCAGAATGTTAGGAGCTCTAAATGCCAAGCTAAAGGGTACAGGGGTAGGGAACCTGTGGCCTCAAGGCCATGTGTGGCCCTCTAGGTCCTCAAGTGCAGCCCTTTAATTGAATCCAAACTTCACAGAACAGTTACAAGGCCACACATGAGGATCTAGAGGGCCACATGTGGCCTCAAAGGCTGAAGGTTCCCTGCCCTTGGTTAGTACTTTTTCTTGTTAGTAGGGAGCCACTGAAGATTCTTGAGCATGGGAAATAATTGATACCTGCTAAATTATTTTTGCAGCTTTGTGGAGGTTATATTGGAGATGTGAGAGACTGGAAGCAGCAAGACCAATTAAGAGTCTATTGTAGTAGTCCAGCTGAAGCATCATGAGAAGCTAAACCAGACTAGTAACTTTTTGAGTCAAGAGAAGCAAAGGGATACAAGAGATGTTATGAAAGTGGATTTGACAAGACTTTGCAACTGATCACAAATGGGGGTGGGATGAGGAAATGTCGAAGATGTCTGTGAGGCTGCAAACTTAAGTGACTAGGAGTCTGGTGGTCTCAACAGAAATGAGTGAGCCTGGATGAACAGGTTTAAGAAGAGGATGGTCAGTTAAATTTGAGATGCCTATGGGACCTTCAGGGGCAGATGTTCAGAAAGTGAGAGTAGAGCTTAGGAGAGAGGTAATGAGATGAGGTGATAGCAAGGACGTAAAGGGTCAAGCAGTTGTGTAGAAGAGTGAACAGTGTGAATTCCTAGATGTTCACCTATTTTATCATAGTCTCCCACACCTTCTGTGGCCATGCCTAGAATTTTCATCTTCCACATCTCTACTTGTTGAATACTGTTCCTTCAGCGCTCAACTCTAATCTGCTTTCTCATAAAGCATGCTGATTTTGCACCCTAAAGCAATTGCTCCTGAAAATTTTTATGTTAGACTTCTCATTTGTCCTCATTATATCCTAGTATATTTTATATTTATTTGAATGCATATTTTTTTACTCCTTACCCCACTCCTCCTATGTCCAAAGAGATTGTGAGTTCCTTAAATGCCTATATGAATCTTTTTTGGTATTCTGAGCAATAGCGCTGAACCTTGTCCATGGTACTCAAAAATACTCTAATGCATCTCATAGATGTGGTATTTCCATGCCTGCCCATACTATGCATCTCTTGTTTCATGCCCTCCCATGAATTTGCCACAGGGAATCTATCCCATATAAGAAGACTTTATTACTTTCCCCTATTAGCACATGGATACCAGTGAAGTACTTGAGGTATCCACCTATTATTCTTAGCCTTTGCCAAGTGGTCAGCCCATTTTCTTTGTTAATCATGCATTTTCTTGATAACATTCTTTGAAGTTCCTTATTTATCAAAGCATGTAGCCTGATGACACCCACCATGTACCTGTTCATTGCTTTTTGTATAGTATTCCTTTTTTCTTCAGAGACATTCAATCATGCAGTACTAGAAGAATAATGATATTAAAAAAAGATCCGCTTCTCTTTCTGGGGGATGTTTGGGGTCATTAAAAGAATCTTGTAATACCCTGAAGGCACTTTAGCCTGCTATCCGCCCCCTGATTAATTCTGGGCCTACTATCTGTCTAATTGCAAGGCATGATCTAGACCAGGGGTGGGGAACCTGCATCCTGGAGGCCACATGTGGCCCTCTGGGTCCTCAAGTGAAGCCTGTTGACTGAATCCAAACTTCATAGAACAAATCCTGGAGCCTGCAGCCT
Source organism: Trichosurus vulpecula (assembly GCF_011100635.1). NCBI lineage: Eukaryota > Metazoa > Chordata > Mammalia > Diprotodontia > Phalangeridae > Trichosurus > Trichosurus vulpecula. Next base: position 97,509,180 of record NC_050581.1, read on the forward strand.
TGAGGCCACATGCAGTCTAGGCTATAGATATTCCTTTCTTCTTTTTTAATCATGAACATAAAATTTACCTCCAAACACTAAGATCTCAGTATAAAAAACAAAAAGAGGATTGAATTGTATATGAAGTTGTGAATCTTTTATGTATAGTCTTTTAAAGTGTAAATTCAGTTTAAGAAAGGAGTAATAAATTTCTTTTGTTTATTTAAAAATATTTTAATTACACTCTTTTAAAAATATTTTTGAATCTGTATCACTCCCAACTAACCAATTTCTCCCACTCCCTCCAACCTGAGGTACTTCTTTATAATAAAGTACGGTTGAACAAAACACACACTTTAGTTAAAACTGAAAATGTATACCTCATTTTATAATTCACCTCTCTGCCAAAAAACAGGAGGTATTCTTCATCAGTCTTCTAAAGTTATGATTGGTCACTGTTTTGATTAGAGTTCTGAAGTCTTTTAAATCTTTATAATGTCATCATTGTGTAAATTGTTCTCCCATTCTGTTTATTTCACTCTGCAGTGGTTTCATAGAAATCTTCTCAAGTTTCTTTGACTCTAGAATATTTGTCTTTTCTTGGTGTATTAATTTTGCAGTACATTCCTATGTTAGAGCCAATGGACACCTATTTTGTTTCCAGTTCTTTAACGCAATAAAAAGTACCACTAAAAGAAGGGTGTGTGTGTATGTGTGTGTGTGTATGTGTATGTGTGTGTTTTCTTTTCCTTAGTCTTTGTTTTTTTTAGGATATTTGCCTACTTGTAGCATTGCTGGTGGATTTACAGTAGCTAGTGCTGTCCTCCTTTGAATATACTGTAAAGAGGTAACCTGATACAATGGAAGGAGATCTAGCTCTGGAGTCAGAGGACACAGGATCAAAACTCATTCTGGGATGCTTGCTACCTCTGGGACTTTGGGCAAGTTGTTTAGTCTCCTTGGGGTCTGATTAGCTGACCTCTGAGGTCCCTAATAGCTCTGTGACCCTAAGAAGCTACTTGTGTATATACAGTCTGCCTCCCCTGTTAGAATGTAAGCTCCTTGAGAGGAAGTGCTGTTTCTTTGTCTTTGTATCCTACCACGCCTGTGTCTGATATACTGGCTTTGTGATTATTCCTTTTTTTAATTTTTTTTCTTATTTATTTAACGTATTTAGTTTTCAGCATTGATTTTCACAAGAGTTTGAATTACAAATTTTCTCCCCATTTCTGCCTTCCCCCCACTCCAAGATGGCATATATTCTGATTGCCTCATTCCCCAGTCAGCCCTACCTTCTGTCACCCCACTCCCCCCCTCCCCCGCCATCCCCTTTTCCCTTACTTTCTTGTAGGGCAAGATAGATTTCTTTGCCCCATTGCCTGTGTATCTTATTTCCCAGTTGCATGCAAAAACAACTTTTTTTGTTGAATATCTACTTTTTAAAACTTTGAGTTCCAAATTCTCTCCCCTCTTCCCTCCCCACCCACCCTCCCTAAGAAGGCAAGCAATTCAACATAGGCCACACATGTATCATTATGCAAAACCCTTCCACAATACTCATGTTGTGAAAGACTAACTGTATTTCGCTCCATCCTATCCTTTCCCCCTTTATTCAATTTTCTCCCTTGACCCTGTCCCTTTTCAAAAGTGTTTGCTTTTGATTACCTCCTCCTCCTATCTGCCCTCCCTTTTATCATCTCCCCTTTTTTATCCCCTTTCTCCTTCTTTCCTGTGGGGTAAGATACCCAATTGAGTGTGTATGTTATTCCCTCCTCAAGTCAAATCCAATGAGAGCAAGATTCACTCATTCCCCCTCATCTGCCCCTTCTTCCCTTCCAGCGAACTGCTTTTTCTTGCCACTTTTATGTGAGATAATTTACCTCATTCTATCTCTCCATTTCTCCCACTCTCAGTATATTCCTCTTTCATCCCTTAATTTGGCTTTGTCATTCTTAATATATTTATTAATATCTCAGTGCATTAGACAATTCTTGGGACTCTGCAGATTACATTTCTTCATTCAAGGACTTGCTCTTCGACTATTGACGTGACATTCTTCTTGATTTTTCCTGTTTGGATGGTTAGGCTATACTCTTCAGGTGGGCTCTGATATTCTAGGACTTGATGCAAAACAGTTTTATGTCCACTGGAAGTAGGAGCCACCTTGAAGACCTCATCATCCATAAGAGAATCCCTCTCCAGCCTTTGGGCAAGTTGTTTAATCTCCCTGGAGTTTGATTTCCATGACAATGTGTAGAATTTCCATGACAATGACAAAAACCTTTGAGGAGTATTTGTCTCCTAGTTTTATGCCATAACTGATGTTTGTGCTCAAAGAATTGTTAAGATTATCTCCTAAAAGAAGTCTTAAATCATTTTGGTTTATGGCTAACACATAATATTTGAAGAAAGTCTTGAAAGTTGTATTTTGCTCTAACAAGTCAAATTTTTTTTAAAAAAAATTTAATTATATGTATAGTGAGATGTTATATTCTCTACATGTTTTAGTCAGTTGTGTGATAATTAACATGGATTTTTCTATAAATTATTGCTTGTGAAAGCCTGCCCATGTTCTGTTCTTCAAGCGTGCTGTCAATGCATGTGTAGCCGATTCTCAAAAAAATACATAGGAAGGAAAGTAAGTTTTTTAAAATGCTGATTATCTGTCATGTTTTTAGTTATTAATAAGATCTAAGGTTTTTTTCTATGATCTTCACCTTTAAGCGTCTTCTGGTTGGTAATAATTTGCTATTCTTCTTTTGAGATCTGTTTGTTCATATTCATTAACCTACTTTCCATTGGTAAATGACTAGATCATATATAATTATGATAATTCCCTATGTATCTTGGATATGACTGTTATTGGAAGTATGCAGTGGAAAGACTGTTTTTCCATTTGATAGTTTCCCTTTCTATCCTAGCTGCATGATTTTGTTTGTGTAAAAGCTTTTCAATTTCTTGTCATGAAAAATTATCAGTTTTGTCTTTTGTGTTGACTTTATTCCTGGTTTAGTTAAGAATTCTCCCCCTGGAGAAAGATATCTGAGAGAGATAAAGAGAGACAGAGGGGGAGAGAGAGGGGGAGGGAGAGGGAGAGGGAGAGGGAAGCAGGTAGGGGGAGGGAGAGAGAGAGAGAGAGAGAGAGAGAGAGAGAGAGAGAGAGAGAGAGAGAGAGAGAGAGAGAGAGGTACGTATGTGATATTTAAGATTCAAGTTACATATGCATTTAAAATTTATTGTGTAACATGCTAGTATAAACCTAATTTCTGCCAAACTGTTTTATAATTTTCTCAGAAGTTTTTGCCAAGTACCGAATTTCTTTTACCATATAATCTACTTATGAAATGAGTCTATAGTATAACATATTTAATTGTTCTTTTGTATTTTTTAACCAGAACCAGATAGTTTTGATAATTACTGTACTATTTTAGAGTATAACTTGAGGTCTGGAAGTACTGTTCTCTTTTCATTCATACTTCTTTCATTATTTACCTTGAGATTTTATACATCTTATTCCTCCAAATAAAATTTATTATTCTTTCTACCTCTATAAAGTATTCCCTTGGTAGCATGATTTATATAGCATTAAATCTCTAAATCAATTTAGGTGGATTCATCATTGTTGTTAGACAGACAGAGTCTAACATTGTTCCAATTATTCGATTCATCCTTTTTTCCTTTAAAGAGTTTTATTATTGTTTTTTATGTCTTGAGTATGCTTTGGTAGGTTTTAACATTTTAAAGTAATCATTTTGAATGGGACTTTTTTGGGGGCTATTTTCTATTTGATTTGATCATTGCTATGTTGAAAGCCTATTGATTTTGTGGATTTATTTTGTATCCTATTACTTTACTTGCTAATGTCTTAGAGTTTTCTAAGTAAACTATCTAGTCATCAGCAAAGAGGGCTCATTTTATCTCCTCTGTGTTAATTGCATGCCTTCTTTGTCTTTTTGCAGTTACTAGTATTTCTAGACCCATGCCACATCACAGTGGGAAATAGTCATCTTTGATTTCATTCTGTATTTTTTGAGAAGGCTTTCAGTGTTTTCCCATGGCAAATAATGCTGACTTTTGTTTTTAAATATAAATTTTCTATTATATTAAAATATCCCTTATTCTTATGCTTTGTAGGCTCTTTTACATAAATGAGTCTTCATTCTTTATCAAAGAACTTTTTTAAAAAAAGATTTGTGATATAAGCATGCCTTTTTGGGTGTTTATATGTCTGATTATGTTGTATATTTTCCTAATGTATAGCCACACTTGAATCCCTGGTATCAGCCAATCAAACAATTAGCATTTATTAAGTTCCTATAGATACTGTACTAGGCACTGGAGATATGCAAAGAATGAAACAGTTTCTAGGGCTTTACATGTTAACAGAGAAACAAGTACATATATAAACATATACAGAGTAACTATAAAGAGAATAAATGCAAATGAAAACATGGTAGTTAAATACAAGGTAGTCAGGAATGGATAGAGGATTGAGGTATTGCAGGTTGGGGGGAGATTAAGAATCTTCAAACATGAGAGGAATTTTATGAGACTGAAATGAAGTGGCTGTGTGTTCCTGCATGGATTGTAGAAGAACAAAGTCAAAGACTGATGAGATGAAGTGCTGTTTGAGGAACAGAGAGACTATATAGTTTTAGCCAAATCACAGAGTACAGGAAGGGGCACTAATGTAGAGTGTGGTATGAAAGATAGTTTTGCTAGGGTTGTAAAGGTCTTCAGGGGCTAAAAATAGAAATTTATTATTTAATCTTAGAGGCGATAGAGAGCCTTTGGAGTTTATTGATTAGAGAAATGACATAGTCAGATCTGCTTAATAAAAATAACTTTTACATCATTGAAGATTTTCCTTTCCTATTGTAATCATAAGGGTTTTCAGGTGAGTACTGGACACAACTGGATAAAACATTATAAGATTTGTTAGGTAGTTTAAAAAAGAAAGAAAGAATCTCAATGACTTCCTATTGCTTCTACAATAAAGTACAAACAACTCAGCTTGGAATTTAAAACCATCTATAATCTAGCCCACTTACCAATTATTTAATATTACATCCCTTTAAACACTCTCCATTCTACTCAAACAGGCCTGCTTTTGCCCCAACCCCACCCCCTCCCCTTCCCCATCTGCTTATATTCTATTCCATCTTTTATAAACTCTATGCCTTTGCATGAATTACATTCCTCCATGCCTGGAGTACATGAGATCATAATGACTAATTTAAAATATATTAATGAAGTCTTTCTGCTAGGATTTTATTTAAAATTTGTATATGAATATTAGTGACATTGGTCTCTAGTTCTCTTTCTTTGCTTTATCTTTCCCTGGTTTAGGTATTGTGAGGCATCTTGGCATAGTGGATATATTGCTGGACTGGGAGTCAGGAAGACTTGTGTTCAAATCCTTCCTCAGATACTTCACTTACTAGCTGTGTGACCCTGGGCAAGTCACTTAATCTCTCAGCCTCAGTTTCCTCATCTATAAAGTGGGGATGCTAATAGCACCTGTCTTACAGTTGTTAGGTTCAGAGGAGATAACATATTTGAACTGCTTTGCATACTTTAAAGGCCTATGTAAATGCTAGTTATTATTAGGTCTACTAATGGATAGTAAGTTCTAATGATCTTTCTTCTTTTAGTTTTGTTTATGATTTCTCTAGCCTTTTTGATCTGCAGTTTATCTTTTATCTAATCTTCAAGATTTCTTTTATGCTTCTTTTGGGGTATTTTTTATTTTCTAATTTTTAAAATTTCATACATAGTTCATTAATACTCTCTTTTGTCTCATGTGTTCTCAGAGATAATTTTTTTCTGCTTTAGCTGGAAAATTGCTGTAGTTATGCATAAGAAATTTTGGTATTTTGTTTCATTGTTAGAATTTTTTCACATAGTTAAGTATGTTTATGATTTGTTCTTTGACTATGTCATTATTTGAGATATCATTCTTAAATATCTATTTAGGTCTATATTTTACTTATTTTACCTGTTTTAATTAATTACTACCCTTATATTATGGTATATTAATATATTTAATATTTCTGACTTTAAAATTCTGTTAATTATTTTCCTGTGTCCTGTGGTCTATTTTTGCAAAAGTGTCATACATGTTAAGAAATATGTTTATAAACCAGTCATTAAACATGCTTACCATATTGCCAATCTTTATACTAATCCCTGGGGATACAGAGAAAAGCAAAAACAATCTCTGCTTTCAAGGAGTCCCCATTGCAATAATGAAGGACAACTCATTCCATGCAAAATAAATACAGAGTAGATAGAAAGTAACTGTAGAGGGGATGGCTCTAGTAGCTGAGGGGGGCTGGGTGGAGGAGAATGGAAAAGGCCTTCTGAAGAAGGTGGGATTGGAACTAAGGCTTAAAGGAATCCAGGGAGACTAAGAAGCTGAGTGAGTAGGCAGACCTCAGCTTTGGAAGGAAAATCAGTGCAAAAGCACAGATCTGTGTTGTGTGTGAGGAACACCAACTAGCTCAATATGTTTGGATTGTAGATTGTGTCTAGTGTAGTAAAGTGTAAGAAGATGGGAAGCGTAGGAAGAGGGCAAGTTACAAAGAGCTTTAAATGATAAAGAGAAGATTTTAAATTTAATCCTGGAAGTAATTTGGAGTTTCTGGGGTTTATTGTATAGAAGAATGACATGGTTAGGTCTATACATTAGGAAAATTACTATGGACTGGAATGGGGAGAGAGTTGAGGTAGCAAAACCAGATAGGAAGTTATTGCAGTAATTAAGGCAAGAGGTAATAAGTACTTGAACTAGGAGGTTGTTATATGAATGGAAAGAGAGGGATGCCATCAGAGATATTGTGGAGTTATAAATAACAAAATTTAGTAATTGACTAGATAAGTAGGTTTGGTGAGAGAGGAGTCAAGAACGACACTGAGGTAGTAAACCTGGATGACTAGAGGAATGATAGTTCCCTTGATAGTGACAGGGAAATTTAGAAGAATGGGGAGGATTTTGGAGAAAAGGCAATGAGTTTGGGTTTGAATATATAGAGTTTGAGATGATGTACATCCCATATGAGATATGCATAAGTCAATTGGTGAGTGAAACTGGAGCTCAGGAGAAGGGAAGGGATGAGATCTTAGCTGATGAGAGCTCCAAATAAGATACCATAGAAAGTACGGAACAGGTCCCAGGACAAAACCTCAGGAGAAATTGGTCTGACACAGATGAAGAGTCAGCAAAATAGACTGAAAGATAGCTGTCACATTGCTAGGAGGAGAACCAGAAGAGAGAAGAATAATGAAAACCAAGAAAGGAAAGGATATCCAGGGGGAGAAAGTGGTCAACAGTGTTAGATGCCATAGAAAAGTTGAGAAGGATGAAAATCAAGAGGAGGCCATTAGATTTGGCAATTAAAAAATCATTGGTAACTTTGACAAAAACAGTTTTACTTAAATGATGATGTCAGAAGTCAAATTACCAAGGGTCTGTAAGAGTAAGAAAAGATGGAGTGGAGGCACCTAATGTGAACGACATTCTCAAGGAGTTTAGTTGAGAATGGTAGAAGAGGTGAAGGATACTAACTGGCATGCATGGTAGGATCTAGTGATGCTTTTTTTTTTTAGGGATGGAGGAGACGTAAACATATTTGTAGGCATCTGGGAAGAGCCAGTAGAGGGGGAAACATTGACAAATATGAGAGAGTAGGGGAAATCTGCTAAAAAGAAGCAGGGGGGAGGGGGAAAGAGGATATGAGATTAAGACTACATTTTGAGGGGTTGGCTTTGGCAAACAAAAAGACCACTTCAGAGGTTGGGGAGATTGGGATTGAAAAAGAGTATGAGATGGAGGGGTAGAAGAAGAAAGAGCTGTCATTGACTCTTTTCTTCCTTCCTCCTCTTCCTCCTCTTCCTCCTCCTTGTCCTCCTCCTCCTCCTCTTCCTTGTCCTCATCCTCTTCTCTCTCTCTCTCTCTCTCTCTCTCTCTCTCTCTCTCTCTCTCTCTCTCTCTCTCTCTCTCTCTCTCTTTCTCTCTCTCTCTCCCCCTCTCTCCCTCTCCCCCCCCACCCCAGGCAGAGTATGGGGTGGTCAAAGAAGATTCCTTAAGTTTAATGGCTCTAAATTCTCTGTCAACTCTGTATTTTCCATTTTTAAAAATCTTTGTGTTAGATTTGTCTGTCTCTGAATGAGGCACATTAAGATCCCCTTCTATTATTATATTATTATCTGTGCCTTTTTTCAATTCAGTTAACTTTTGCTTTATTGATTTAGATGTTGTACCATTTAACGCATGTAGTTAATTTTCATACCGATTCATTGCCTGTGTTCCTTTGATGACGTTTCCTTGTTTATCTCTTTTGATATTATGAATTTTTTATTTTTGCTTTGTCTAATAGTTAATTGCAAATTTTGCTTTTGGAGAATTACACAATGCACACAACAAATTCTATTCTAGCCTCTGATTTTCATTCTGCATGTTTTTTTATTTTTAGATGCCATTCTCTGTACAAAGATACGTTTTGTTTTCTTATCTGTTTTTCCAGTCTCTTCTGTTTTATTAAATTATTTTATCCATTAACATTTAACACTCTTATTGTTGGGTTTGTTCTTTCCTCTCTTTATTTTGTTTAATTTTTTTCCCTTTAATTCAGCACTTTATCTCTGCCATTAGTTTAACTTTGATGCTATCTAGTATTGTAGGCATTTTTCTCCTACTCTACCCTTTTCCTGTTTACTTGCTTTATCCCAAGTTCTAAAATTTTACCTTAAGTATTCATTTTTCTTTGTTTTTCTAAATTTCTGAAGTACCAGGTTTGAGCTCCCTTTTCTATGCTATTTCTCTATTATTACCTTTGTATGTCTTACCAGATTGTCCCTATTTTTTGCTGTGACTTGCTTTTGAAATATTTCTTAAGGAAATTCTTATAGCAGGACATTTTTGTAGTAATAAGGAAAGGAAGATGAAGTAGGTGCTCATCAGTTGAGGAATGGCTAAACAAATTGTTACATATGAGTACAATGGGATATATTACTATACTATAAGAGACAACAACCTGATAAATACAGAGATACGGGGAGACTTTGGAGAATTGAGGCAAAGTAAAATAAACTGAACCAGGCAAATGACTGTAACAATGTAAAGGGAAAGAACAACCATGAAAAAAACATAAAATGAATGTTGTGAAATTATAGAGAACTAGCTTAGCCCCAAAGAAGAGACAGAAGATAACTCCCCCTACTCTTTTCAGAGGTCAGGGAGTTATCAATGTATATAGAACACTAGATAATGCAAGATTCTTTTTTCAATATGTTGATCAGTTTTGCTGAATTTTTATTTTCCTCTTTTTAAAAAAGTTTTTTTTTTGTTATAAAGGATGGCTTTCTTGGAGGAAGGAAGGGGAGACATTTAGCAGGTGTTTTTAGGCATTGTAGTAACAAAGGATATTAATAAAAAATCTATTTTTAAAAAGAAGTTTTAATTCATTAATGAAGCAATGTTGTATGAAAGCAACATTGGTAGGAATCACTATGTCCCAAGTCACAAAGCCCTTACCATGATCAGTTGCTGTTCCTTAAGGCAGTGCTATCCCATCTCTGGTTCTGTGTTCCCCATATAATTCTGGATGCTGTCTGTGCATGACAAATCCAACCTCCCCTTTTCTGGGGAGGAATGTTATCCCGGGACGTATACTCCTTTCTTAGAGCAGGTAGTTTCCTACTATGTAGATTCCTCAGATGAAAAACATTACAAGCTTCCTGGTTCTTATTGCAGACATAATCGTACTCTCTCATGGGAAAGTTTTTTCATCACTTTTTTCTTTTTCCCTCTTGGGGTAAAGCCTCCCATTCTGCTACCCTTTCCTGTTGTTTTGTATTATTCTTCCATAGTCTTTATTCTTTTTGAGAGACTCAAGGAATTATTATCTCTTCAGTGCTTAACTATGGATTTGATAAGTGTGTATCACGTACTCCTCTTAGACACTTATCTCCCTTCTCTCCATTCACAGTTTTCCCATTCCTATTTCCTCCCCTAAAATATATTGATCAATTTAGAGAGAACCATAGAGTTTTATATTCCCTTCTTCTAATGCTCTAAGTTTAAGTCTTTAGCCTCCTGGTTTTTTTGTCACTTGATCCCTCTCTGTTCTTTATTTTACCACAGAGATCAGTCTCTCTCCCTTTTTATAATAATGCACAAATATGAGAGAACTGATTTTATTACTTTGTCGTTTCTTCATAATTCTATTTATTTACCTTTCCTGTGCTTCTGTGGGTTAGAATATTTGCAAGCTAATTTTTCCTTCCAATAATGCCTCAAATGCCTCTCCTTTTTCAAATGTTCATCTTTGCTCATTGATGATTTGGCTCAAGTTTGTAGCTTGAGCTCCTTTTGCTTTTTGGAATATACTTTCCCTCTATTTCTGATTTCTCATGAATATAGAATAATCCTGTGTTCAGATTGCCTTTCCTTTATATTTGAAAGTCTTTCTCCTGGATTTCTAAGATTTTTATTATTATTGTCATTATTGAAATTGGTAAATTTCACCACTACATGCCATGGAGTTTAAAGCAGAAGGTAGCATCTGAGATGAGTCTTTTTTTAATATCTAAATATTTTTTGTTTTTTTTTGTTTTTTTGTTTTTTTATTTTTTTTATTTTTAGTTTACAACACATGGTTCTACATAATTTTGAGTTCCAGATTTTCTACCCTCCTTCCTCCCTCCCTCCCCAAGACGGCATGGAATCTCATATAACTACCACGTATAACTTCACATTAAATTAATTTATACGCTAGTCAAGTTGTGGAGAAGAATTATGACCAATGGAATGAATCATGAGAAAGAAGAAACAGAACAAAAAAAAAACCAAACCCAAAAACAAAAACAAAAGAGAAGAAAAAAAGGCGAGCATGAAGTGTGCCTCAATCTGCATTCAAACTTCATAGTTCTTTCTCTGGATGTAGATAGCATTCTCCATCGTGAGTCCTTTGGAGTTGTCCTTGCACCTTGTGTTGCTGAGAAGAGCGAAGTCTGTCTGGGTTGGTCCTCACGGAATCCATGTATCTGTGGTTGTGTACAATGTTCTCCTGGCTCTGCTCCGCTCACTCAGCATTATGTCGTGTAGGTTTTTCCAGGTTGTTATGAAGTCCGTATCATCTCCATTTCTTATGGCACAATAGTATTCCATTATCTTCATATACCACAGCTTGTTCAGCCATTCCCCAATTGATGGGCATCCCTTTGATTTCCAATTCTTGGCTACCGCAAAAAGAGCCACTATAAATATTTTTGTACATATGGGTCCCTTTCCCTCTTGTGTGATTTCTTTGGGATACAACCCTATAAGTGGTATTGCTGGGTCAAAGGGTATGAACATTCCTGTGGCCCTTTGGGCGTAGTTCCAAATTACTCTCCAAAATGGCTGGATCATCTCACAACTCCACCAGCAATGTAACAATGTTCCAATTTTCCCACATCCTCTCCAGCATTTATCATCCTCCTGTTTTGTTATTTTAGCCAATCTGACAGGAGAGATGTGGTATCTAAGAGTTATTTTGATTTGCATTTCTCTAATCAGTAGTGATCCAGAGCATTTTTTCATATGCCTATAGATAGCTTTAATTTCTTCCTCCGAAAAGTGCCTGTTCATATCCTTTGACCATTTCTCAATTGGGGAATGGCTTGTATTCCTATATATTTGGCTCAGTTCCCTGTATATTTTAGAAATGAGGCCTTTATCAGAGATACTAGTTGTAAAGATTTTCTCCCAATTTTCTGCTTCCCACCTAATTTTTGTTGCATTGGCTTTTTTGTACAAAAACATTTCAATTTAACATAATCAAAATTATCCATTTTGCATTTTTTAATGCTCTCTATCTCTTTTTGGGTCATGATTTCTTTTCTTTTTCATAAATCTGATAAGTAAACTATTCCTTGCTCTCCCAAATTACTTATAGTATCAGCCTTTACTCCTAAATCATGAACCCATTTTGACTTTATTTTGGTATATGGTATAAGATATTGGTCTATGCCCAGTTTCTGCCCTACCATTTTCCAATTTTCCCAACAGTTTTTGTGAAATAGTGAATTATTAGCCCAGAAGCTGGCCTCTTTGGGTTTATCAAAGAGTAGATTGCTATAGTTGTTGACTTCTCCATCTTGTATTCCTATCCTATTCCACTGATCCACACCTCTGTTTCTTAGCCAGTACCAGGTAGTTTTGATTACTGCTGCTCTGTAGTACAGTTTAATATCTGGTATGGCTAGGCCACCTTCTCTAGCATTTGTTTTCATTAATACCCTAGATATTCTAGACCTCTTGTTTTTCGAGATGAATTTTGTTATTCTTTAGTCCAGCTCAGTAAAATAATTTTTTGGTAGTTCTATTGGTATGGCACTGAATAGATAGATTAATTTAGGTAAAATTGTCATTTTTATTATATTAGCTCAGCCTAACCATGAGCAACTGATATTTTTCCATTTATTTAGATCTGACTTTATTCGCGTGAAAAGTGTTTCATAGTTATGTTCATATAGGCCCTGGGTTTGTCTTGGCAAGTAGACTCCCAAATATTTTATAGTGTCTGCAGTAACTTTGAATGGAATTTCTCTTTCTCTCTCTTGCTGTTGGGCTTTGTCAGTAATGTATAGGAATGCTGAGGATTTATGTGGGTTTATTTTATATCCTGCAACTTTGCTAAAGTTGTTTATTATTTCAGGTAGTTTTTTACTTGATTCTCCAGGATTCTCTAAATAAATCATCATGTCATCTGCAAAAAGTGATAATTTAGTTTCTTCTTTTCCTATTCTAATCCCTTCAATTTCTTTTTCTTCTCTTATTGCTACAGCTAACGTTTCTAGTACAAAATTGAATAGTAGGGGTGATAATGGACATCCTTGTTTCACCCCTGATCTTATTGGGAATGCATCTAGCTTATCCCCATTACAAATAATGCTTGTTGATGGTTTTAGGTAGATGCTATTTATAATTTTAAGGAAGGTTCCTTTTATTGCTATGCTTTCTAGTGTTTTTAATAGGAATGGGTGTTGTATTTTGTCAAAGGCTTTTTCTGCGTCTATTGAGATGATCATATGGTTTCTGCTAGTTTTGTTGTTGATATGGTCAATTATGCTAATAGTTTTCCTAATATTGAACCAGCCTTGCATTCCTGGAATAAATCCTACCTGGTCATAGGGTATTATTCTCATAATGAGTTTCTGCAATCTTTTTGCTAATATTTTATTTAAAACTTTTGCATCAATATTCATTAGAGAAATTGGTCTATAATTTTCTTTCTCTGTTTTGACTCTACCTGGTTTGGGTATTAGTACCATATTTGTGTCATAAAAAGAATTTGGTAGGACTCCTTCTTCACCTATTTTCCCAAATAGTCTGCAAAGTATTGGAATTAGTTGTTCTTTAAATGTTTGATAGAATTCACATGTAAAACCATCTGGCCGTGGAGATTTTTTCCTAGGGAGTTCATTGATGGCATGCTCAATTTCTTTTTCTGAGATGGGGTTATTTAGAAATTTTACTTCCTTTTCTGTTAACCTGGGCAGTTTATGTTTTTGTACATATTCATCTGTATCTCTAAGGTTGTCAAATTTATGGGCATACAATTGGGCAAAATAATTCCTAATTATTGTTTTGATTTCCTCTTCATTAGAGGTGAACTCACCCTTTTCGTTTTTGATACTGGTAATTTGATTTTCTTCTTTCTTTTTTTTAATCAAATTGACCAAAGGTTTATCAATTTTATTGGTTTTTTCATAAAACCAGCTCTTTGTTTTATTTATTAATTCAATAGTTTTCTTGGTTTCAATTTTATTAACCTCTCCTTTGATTTTCAGTATTTCTAATTTGGCATTTAATTGGGGATTTTCAATTTGCTCTTTTTCTAGCTTTTTCAGCTGTATGCCCAGATCATTGATCTCCTTTTTCCCTAATTTATTCATGTAAGCATTTAGGGATATAAAACTTCCCCTAAGAACTGCTTTTGCTGCATCCCATAAGTTTTGGTATGTTGTTTCATTATTGTCATTCTCTTGAATGAAGTTATTAATTGTTTCTCTGATTTGTTCTTTGGCCCACTCATTCTTTAGAATTAGGTTATTTAGTTTCCAATTAATTTTTAGCTTATTTTTCCATGGTTCTTTGTTACAAATAATTCTTATTGCATCATGATCTGAAAAGTGTGCTTTGACTACTTCTGCCTTTGTGCACTGGATTGTGAGGTTTTTATGCCCTAGCACATGGTCAATTTTTGAGTATGTGCCATGTACCGCTGAGAAGAAAGTATATTCCTTTTTATCCCCATTCAGATTTCTCCAGAGGTCTATCATATCTGCCTTTTCTAAAATTCTGTTTACCTTCTTAACTTCTTTCTTATTTATTTTGAGGTTAGATTTATCAAGTTCAGAAAGGGGGAGGTTGAGGTCTCCCAATATTATAGTTTTGCTGTCTATTTCTTCCTGTAACTCCCTTAACCTCTAATCTAAGAATTTGTATGCCTTACCACTTGGTGCATATATGTTAAACAATGATATTGCTTCATTGTTTATGGTGCCTTTTAGCAGGATATAATGTCCTTCCTTATCTCTTTTAATTAAATCTATCTTTACTTTTGCTTTGTCTGAGATTAAGATAGCTACACCAGCTTTTTTTACTTTAGCTGAGGCACAGTATATTTTACTCCAGCCTTTTACCTTTACCCTGTGTGTATCCCTGTGTTTTAAATGTGTTTCTTGTAAACAGCATATTGTAGGATTATGGTTTTTAATCCATTCTGCTATCTGCTTCTGTTTTATGAGAGAGTTCATCCTATTCACACTCAGAGTTATGATTTCTATCTGTGTCTTTTTCTCCATCTTATTTCCCCCTGTTTATGCTTTTATTTCTCCCTTTCCCCTTCTCCTCAACAAAGTTTTGCTTTTGACCGCCACCTTCCTCAGTTTACCCTCCCTCTTTATTCCCCTCCCTTATCTTACCATTTCCTACTTGCTACTTCTCCCCTCCCTTCCCCCCCCCCTTCCCCTCCTACTTCCTGTAGGTCAAGTTAGATTTCTAAACTTATCAGGGTATGTTATTCCCTTCTTGAACCAGATCAGATATCAGTGAAGCTCAAATACTGCTCTTCTCCCTCCCTTCTTTCCCTCTAATGTAATATGTTTTTGTGCCTCTTCATTTGGTGTAATTTAGCCTTTTCTACTACCTCCTTACCTCTTCTCTCATAGACCTCCCTTTACATCTCTTACTTATGTTTTTTATCTTTACATCAGTTAATTTATACAGGCATTCACAATCTATGTGTATCCCTTTCAATTGTCATAATAGCTGTACCATTCTCAAGACTGACGTATATATGTATATATATATAAAACATACATAAGATGATATAATCCCACATAAAGATGCATCCACCTGCCCTTATTGGTTAATAAGGTTTGTGGGGGTTTTCCCCCTGGTTACCTTTTTATGTCTCTCTTGAGTTTTGTATTTGGAGATCAAATTTTCCATTGAGTTCTGGCCTTTTCATCAGGAAGGTTTGGAATTCCCTTATTTCATTGAATGTCTATCTCCTTGCCTGAAAAATTATGCTTAGTTTTGCTGGGTAGTTGATCCTTGGTTGTAGTCCCAGCTCCTTTGCCCTTCGGAATATCATATTCCAATTTCTCCTGTCTTTTAATGTGGAAGCTGAGAGATCCTGCGTGATCTTGACTGTAGTTCCATGATATTTAAGTTGCTTCTTTTTGGCTGCTTTCAGTATTTTCTCCTTGAGTTTATAGTTCTGAAATTTGGCTATAATATTTCTTGGTGTTTTCAGTTTGGGATCTCTTTCAGGGGGTGATCGGTGAATTCTTTCAATGATTATTTTGCCCTCTGGTTCTAGGACCTCTGGACAGTTGTCTTTGATAATTTCTTCGAAGATACTGTCAAGGCTATTTTTTTCATCATGGATTTCTGGTAGACCAATAACTCTTAAATTGTTTCTCCTGGATCTATTTTCCAGGTCAGTTGTTTTCCCAATCAGATATTTCACATTTTTTCCTATTTTTTCATTCTTTACGTTTTGTTTTACTACTTCTTGGTGCCTCATAGATTCATTAGCTTCCACTTGCTCAAATCTAATTTTTAATGAGTTAGTGTTTTCATTTTGCTTTTGAGTCTCCTTTTCCAATTGGTTAATTTTGCCTCTCAGGTGTCATTTTCTCTCTCTAGATTCTGAATCTCCGTAGCCATTTCGCCAATCTTTTTTTTATATTTTCTTTTAGCTCCCTAATTTGGTTTTTAAAATCCTCCTTTAGCTCTTCCAGCAGTGCTTTTTGGGCTGGAGACCAGTTCACATTACCTTTTGAGATATCAGATGTATCTACAGTGTCATTGCTGTCCTCTTCCATATTGGTGTTTTGATCCTGCCTGTCTCCATAAAAAGAATCTATTGTCCTCGGTTTTTTTGTGTTTTTCTTCATGTTGGTTTGCCTTTTCCTGGTTTTACAACAAATTTCTGCCTTTGGGGCTCAGGGCTTTCTGTCCCAGCTTTCTTATTCTGGGGATTGTGAGTCTAGAATTATAGCCTTCAGTTTCCTGAGGTGTGGGGGAAGGGTCTGGCTCCCTGGTGTCTCACTCCCTATGGGTGCTCTCCAGCACTGTTGCTCTTCAGCAATGGTCTCAGCTGTTTGTTGTTCGAGCTGATGTCTGGCACTTCCCCTGGGGGAGCAAGATTACGTCTGGGCTTCTGGTGTTGATCCCTGCCAGCTCTGCCCCTCTGGTACTAATGAACTTCTACTATTTGACCACTGAAGCCCCACTTCTTTCTCGTCTGTTCCAGCGTTCTTTTTTTTTCCTGAGGAATTCTCTGGGTGAGGGGGGGAGGGATTAGAGCTGTTTACCTGGACATTATGTCTCCTGGAAGTTCAAGATACCGTGTTTCATTCCTTCGGGCTGCAAGCCTCAGGAGTCGGCCAGTGGCGTTGCGCTGCCTCTCGTCGCCTCCACAGACTGCCATCCTGTGTTGGGAGGCCTGGGTATCTCTGCCGGTTTTGGGCGCCCAGTTTTCTCCCAGCCTGTCTCCCATGTGGATTTCCCAGCCGGCTGCTTCCGCTTTGGTCTGGAGCAGCTCCACACACAGAGCACTCTCCAAGCCTACAGATTCGTGCCTTTGGCCTTTCAGACTCTCCCGGCTTGGAAATTTGCCCCACGCAGACTGCTCGCAGTTTCTAACTCTCTCAAATCTGCTCAAATTCACTTTTTTATAGGAATCTGACAGACCTTGTGAGAGAGCTCCAGTAAGATGCTGTTTTCATGCGGCCTGAGATGAGTCTTAAAGGAAATTAAGGATTCTAAGTAGATGTGAAGAGAGACAGCCAGTGCGAAGCCATGGGTATAGATCAAGCATCAACTGTAAGGAAAAACGAGAAATCCAGTTTGACTAGACCAAAGGTTGTCTATACTCCAGGAGGGAACTAATGCAGCATAATAATAATGATAATAATAATAATAATAATAATAATAATAATAATGAAAAGATAGGATAGGTTCAAGCTTTGAAGAGCTTTAAATGCCAAGCAGAGAAGTTTGGTTTTGATCCTAGAGGCATATTAGGAACTTTTGGAATTTATTGAGTTTTATAAGGGAGTGACAGGATATTCAGTTTTTCATGCTCTGCTCTTTAGTTGAAAAAAAAATTGTCCCTTGAGAACTCTTATTTCTGACTGAATTATATTCCTTATTTCATTTTTTGAGTTTTTTTTTCTGTTTTTAACCATTCTGGAGTTTCTTGTTATTATTTCATCATCTCTGGAAAGTTCACAGGATTCTTTCTTTCACTGGGTAATTCTAGTTCATTTTTAGCTCTGACTTTTCTTTGAGATTTCATTCATCTTCCTTTCTTTGTTTGTTCAGTTGTGACTTAGCTTTTCATTCAAGCTTTCTTTCCTCAACCTGTGGCCTTTTAGCCTTTCATATTCCTTGTTACTCCCCTTCAGTCTCCTTCTTCAATCTTTGATCTGCCCCTACTGCTACAAATAAGATAATATTTGTAAAGCTCCTAGCACATAGTAAGTGCTATATAAATGCTTATTCCCCTTGCCTTCTACAGGCCTCCTGGACCTCAGCTGTTGAGTATCCTCATCCTCATTTTATTGGAAAAATATGGATTTCTAGTGCTAGTCCCTGCACTAAGCAAACTCCAGTGGAGATGAGTTTGTCCAGGTTTACAGTTCCATTTCCCTTGGGCACCTGAGCCCATTCTTATCTAGTCTGTGGCTTTGTAGCTACGGAATGAGAATCCAGTATTTATTGCCAGTCAGCCTTTGCTCACTTTCTCTTTCCTTTGATTGTTTTAGAATCAATGTCTGAGGCTTTAGAATTAGTAGATGTTCAAATTGAGGCACTGCTATGGGGGAATCAGTATATAATCAGACCATGAGTCATAAGCCTATGAATTTGCTTATGTTAACTGGATTGGGTGTAAGGAGGTAGTTAGGTATGGGGATGCTACATGGAAGGGCCAAGTATTTAAGTAATCTGTATTTCATATGATTTTTGAACTTTTATGGAGTTTCCTGTACCTTGTGGATCTACCAGTGATTGACCTAGGAGGAAATGGTCAGGGAGTAACGTTAAGTGTGGCTGAAGCATGGCTTATATGCAGTGGATAACTAAGGAAACCAACAATCAGGACAACAGAGTGTGTGTGTGTGTGAGAAATCCTTTTTCTCCCTTTTCTGAGGTCTTTGCAATGCTCTGGGTTGAATAAGATAAATACTTTGCTATTTTAGTGATCCTAATAATTTATACAGTAATAATTTCATACAATTCTATTTAATTAATAGAAATCAAGTGTCATAATGGGACACCAAAAGAATGTCTTTGTCTAGAAACACTGCCTTGCCAAGCAGAGAGATATGGCAGCTGAACGTAACATTGCTTTAGAATATAAATTTGTTTGTATAGTTATTGCCTTATAAATTAGAGAGAACCAGTGGGCAGTGAAACTATTTTAAAGAGAACTTGATGAGATATCCCATTAAACAACATCATCCTAAGGGCATCTGAAGATGAAAGCAAAAGACTGAGAACCAAAAGAACGAAAGGAAAAGATTGGAAAATATTTTTTTTCAAACTTTATTTTTCACCATGAACTGCAATAATAACACTGCACTTAGACTGTAATATCATAGATGTCAGTGTGCTTATAGGAAAGGTAGAAATAGTACCAAAGAACCAAAATGGAGAAAACTGTTGTATGATTCTGTATACATAGAGGAGATCCATCTTGGAAGTGACTCAGTGTAGACAATTAATGAATGTTTAAATATACAGAATCTTGATATCTTTTAGTAGAATAGAGTGTCTGATTTTGTAAGAGTAAATGAATTTCTTTGAAAATTATGCACTAAATTATGCATAGAATAAT
Source organism: Trichosurus vulpecula (assembly GCF_011100635.1). NCBI lineage: Eukaryota > Metazoa > Chordata > Mammalia > Diprotodontia > Phalangeridae > Trichosurus > Trichosurus vulpecula. The sequence continues at coordinate 97,528,562 of NC_050581.1, forward strand.
TAAAGAGACCAACATGAAGTGTCACATATCTATTTTAAATGAAGCCCTCACTTCATTTTGTCCAAAGAGGGTACAAAGGTAATGTATTGAATTGTAGATAGTAGAAAAAGTATTGAATTTGGTGTTAGAGACCCTGTGTTTGAATCCTGGCTCTACCATTTACTACATGTGTGACCTTAGTAACTCATCTTCCCTTTCTGGGGTTCAGTTTCCTCATATTTAAAATGAAGGTATTGGATTAGGTAACCTTCTAAGCTTCCAGGATCCATGATCCTGTGATCCAAGATCAAAGGGGGTATACACATGCACACATGCATACCATCTTTATGTTTAATCTGAATATCATCCATACTACCCATCATATACAACATGAAATCAAAGACTACAATACAACTTCCTCAACTATGGCTATATTAATTGTTTTTCATATTTAGTAACCGAGGTTTGGTACTTTCTTCATTGTCAACAACAGAACTGCAAATTCAGCTTTAATGATACCTCTCAATATGTGACCAAGGACCAAGGCCATTGGCATGATTGTGACTTTATCATGTCATGAGCACTTTGTTGTATTGCAGGATAAATGGGTACATAAATGCATGAGTCTCTATGTCTATTATTAGTAGTAATGACAACAATAATATTAAGAATTACATATGTGACTGGATTTTTTATCTCATTGATGTGGATATTCCTTCCAGTGATGCACATCACAATTTATCTTTGTTTTCTTACCCCATACAAATCTTTTCTGTGGTTTTCCATAAATTCTGTGCAGAAGCTTTACCAAAATGCCCGAGTCATTCTTTTAGGTCTCTTAAAATCAGAAGTGTGCCAATAAGTCTTCTAGGACATGTGATCAAGATGTAGAATTAGACATTTTCTCTGATCCCCCTTGACCTCTCAAAATTCCCCCCAAAAGAAATTAGATTAAGATTAAGCAACTTAAGGTCTATCCGTGAATTAAGATACCCATAATCATAAAGAAGATTAAAAAGAACAAAACCAAAAACAAACCCATGAACTGACTTCTACACTGAACTCACTAAGCACACCTTTCATACCTACTACTCTATCAGCAGCAAGTATGAACTTAGCAGACCCAAAGGACATGGCACATGGACTCATAAAAATCTCCAACCCACACCTGGGTCTCCCCCTCTCTCTCTAGTGCCATGGAGATCCTAGCTTCAGGCTACAAAAGTTTGCTCTTACTGTGATAGCCATGATAGTGCTGTGGGGTGAAAGTCTTCTGGCCTCTCAACCTCCATCACAGTCCCAGACAACCAGTGCTGTAGCAACACTCCAGGGGCACAGGCTTAATAAGAAACAGAAGTTTGTGCTGCAAAAAGATTTCTGTAGGAGAGCCAGGAACAGAGGGAAAGAGGTAGAATATGTCTCAGCTTGAAAATAGATCTCAACACCTTGTCTCCTCCTCCTCCTAGAGCCTCAGAGACCCAAACTACAGAACTGAGGAACAGAAGGATTGAGATGGGACACTGGAACAGGGATGTGTGTGTGTGTGTGTGTGTGTGTGTGTGTGTGTGTGTGCACACGTCTGCCCAAATGCACACATGTATGCATGAGCATTTTGGTACTATGTGGCACTCCACCAAGCTTGAAGGAAAGAGCTCAATATCCATCTGGGGACCAGTTCTGTCCCCCCAAAAGTCACATGGGGTAGAAACATAGGCTGGTAGACTATGAATTGCTCAACATGAGAAGAGTTTCTATGTCTAGCCTCCAAAGAAGCCACAGTCAGAAAGGAAGGTGTCAGAAAGTACGTGATAGGGAAAATAAGTGAGAGAAGAAATCCTGAAATTGACAAAGATATCAGAAATAAGCAAATGAAAGGGGACACACTAACAGAAGAAAGAAATAGATCCCTGGGTCTAATAAACAATTTCAGGCATTTGTGAATAAGTACTACAAAACTAAGGAAAATAATCCAATATCATGAGACAGAGGATCTTATGGTATTTGACATAGAACCATAACATATTGTTCCTAAGTAGTTTAAAAGAAAAATGAGAGCAGAATTTATGGCCTACACAGCAAAAATAATGGGCAAAATAGAAAAACTAAGATCTGGAATAGCAAATCTCATCAAAGAAACAAATGAGAGAACAATCAATTGGGAATGCAAATGAAAAGAAGTGAAGGACAATTTAGAAGAAGAGAAGTAAGAAGCAGTAATATTAAAGGAAAATTGCTCACTATGCAAGCAAAACATTCTGATTTTGAAGACAGGGAATAGAAGATGCTTCATACTATAATACAAAGAGGAAAAAAATGAAAATGAAAAACTCTAATGAGTGGGACCAGTTGAAGGGGAGGAAAGGAAGGGAGAATCTACTTGACTGAGATGGAAAAGGGGGGTGAGATTAAATAACTAGATGAAAGAATAAAGAACTAATAAGCAACCCCTGAAGGAAAAGGATAATTAACAGCAGGATGAGATGGGGGGAGGGGCAAAGGGAAGAGCTATTGAGAAGAGGGTGACCTTCAAAAAGAATAAGCTAAAGTAACTAAAGTAACATAGCAGAAGTGGGGAAAATTCATAACAGGAAAAAAACCAATACTAGAGACAAATGGAGGAAAACATAAACATGTCTCATAATTTTAAATGTGAATGGAATAATCAAATAAAATGAAAAAAGTGACATATTGGATAAGAAAACAAAATCCTACAATCTGTTGATTTGTTGCTCATCAGAAATATATTTAAAAACAAAGACAAACACAAAAAACAGATGGAAAAAGTACTATGCATCAAATGAATTTAAAAAAAGCTGTTTCAGTCATACTATCTGACAGGATAACTAACAAGCGTTCAAAAAATAAAAAGAGATAGTTAAAGAAATCACATTATGGCAAAAGGAAACATAGACAACATACAATATCAGTAATAAACTTGAATGCTACAAATGTATTAGCATAAAAATCATAAAGGAAACATTAATTGAGCTATAAAAAGATATAAACAACAACACAAAATACTGAAAGGAGACTATCCTCTAATTTTTGGATAAGTCTAACAGAAAATTAAACAAGGGAAAATATCGAACAGAATAAATTGCTGGAGAAACTAGAGTCATAAGACTTCTGGCATCTTCTAAATGGGTTGGCAAAAGAATATACATATTTTTTTGTACTGCATGGAACTTTTACAAAAATTAATCACGTATTAGGGAGCAGAGATACTGCAAACAAATGCCCTTTGTAGACTGTAATGCAGTAAAAATAGTCATTGATTCAGAGACCACAAACAAAAGACACAGATCCAAATGTAGATTTAATAAGGAAAATCTAAATAACGAGCTGGTTAAAGAGGAAATCACAGAAACAATAGTTATGTGAAAGATAATAATAATGACACAACACACTGAAATATTTAGGATGCAGTTAAGGCAAATATGAAAGATCATATCTCTATAAAAATACACTAACAAAATAGAAAAAGATAATTAATGACCTTAATATGCATTTAAAAATTAGAAGTCAATAAATAAACCTAAAATAAGCACAAAAGAGGAAATAATAAAAATATGAGGGGAAATAGATAAATTGGAAACGAAAGAGGCCTTCTTCTCATTGGCTTTTTGGATCTCTTTTGCCATTTTGGTTAGTCTATTTTTAAGGTGTTATTTTCTTTAATATTTTTGGGGGCTCCTTTAGCAAGCTGTTGACTCGTGTTTCATGATTTTCTTGCATCACTCTCATTTCTCTTCCTTTTTTCCCCTCTATTTCTCTTACTTGATTTTCAAAATCCTTTTTGAGCTCTTCCATGACCTGAGACCAATTCACATTTTTCTTGGAGGCTTTGGATGTAGGAGCTTTGACTTTATTGTCTTCTTCTGTTTTTATCTTTTGATCTTCTTTGTCACCAAAGTAAGATTCTATAGTCTGAGTTTTTTTCTGTTCTTTACTCATTTTCCCAGCCAATTATTTAACTTTTGAGCTCTTTGTCAAAGTAGGTCTCTTCTTTCAGAGTGGAGAGTGCTCTGTCCCAAGGTTCAGGGGTTTTGTGCAGCTGTTTTCAGAGATACTTCTGGACACCTGTAAATTTTCAGTTCTTCTGAGGTGGTATGATCAAAGGAGAAGTGTTTACTTCTCTCCTGGCTTGTGCTCTGATCTGTGAGTGATTTCAAGCACGCCTTTCTGCCTTGGAACTGTGAGGATTCCCTCCCCACAGCCACCAAAATCTCTGCTGCACCAGTCTGGCACAAATTAGGCTTTGTCCAACACTTTAAACAATATTCCACAATATTTTAAAAATGGTTATATGACTTTAATATTAAAAATCATAGTATAAAAATTAGAAGAGAAACAGATCTTGTACCTTTCACAGCTATGAGCTGTGTTTTTGGGCATGTATTTTTAAGCATTATTTTAAAAAGGGATAGAGGCAATTATAAAATGTAATGATAGCATAAAAATTAGAAGAGAAACAGATCTTATACCTTTCACAGCTATGGCTTGGGCATGTATTTTTAAGCATGTATTTTAAAAGGGGAGGCAATTATAAGAGGTAACTTTGATTATATGAAACCCAAAAGCTTCTTCACAGACAAGATTAAATGCTCCTGGAATAAGAAGGGAAATGATCAAATGGGAAAAAAAAACTTTCTATCAAATTTCTCTGCTAAAGATTGTTATCCAAAATATATAACCAATTTATACGCATGCACGCGCGCGCGCGCACACACACATACTCTTTCTACAGCTCTTTCCAGTAGAAAAGTGGTCGAAGGATATGTTCTAAAGAAAAATTGCAAAGTATTTACAAGTATAAGAAAGAATGTTTCTCATAGTCTACAAATTAGCAAAGATGACAAAAAATGACAACATAGTGTTGGAGGGGTTGTGAAATTATAGACATGCCTAATGCATTGTTGTAGAACTTTGAGATGGTAAAACCATTTTGGAAAGCAATTTTGAAGTATGAAAATAATATGATTAAAAATATCCATACCCATTGAACCGGGGACTAGGCTTGTATTTATCAGTGATAATTTTCCAAAGAAGCTTTTGATACAAAGAAAATCTCCATATACACCAAAGTATTTGTGGAAGCACTTTTTGTAATATCAGAAAATTAAAAATAAAGTAGATGCTCAATGATTTTGGAGTGGCTGAACAAATTATGGCACATGAAAAGTAGTGGAATATTACTGTGCTTTAAGAAATGATGTTATGTGATGAATACAGAGAAGTATAGAAAGACCTATATGAGCTGATAAAGAGTGAAGAAAACAGAGCCAAGAAAACAATGTTCACAATAACTACAACAATGTAAATTGGAAAGAACAGCCACACAAAAATTCAAAAGTCAATGTAACAAAATTATAAAGGTGAAGCAAAACTTGAATGAAGAGATATGAGAAGACACCCCTAACCTATCCTTTTGTGGAGCTGGAAGGTCCAAAAGTGTTATGCATTGTACATGTTTTTTGACTTTTTCAGTGTATTCATCAGGTCTGCTGTTTTTTTCCTTATTAAAAAAATATTATTTATTACATAGAATGGCTCTCTTATCAGGGAGAGGGAAGAATCCTTGGGATAACTATGATTATATAAGAAAAATCAATCAAAACTTATTTCCAAAAATGTTTGCCAACATAGCAAGCACACAGATTGTTCATCTGCCATCCTTTAGTCTTAACTACATGACTAGCTTACCTCATTTTCTGGTCCTGTATCTCTGATATCTTTTATACGTTATACCATTTCTTGCACGCAGTTTGGCATTGGCAATATGCTGTAGCCAAGGTATATCCACCCTATGCCTTTCCATTGTTCTTAGGGTGACTCACAATTTTGATTTTATGGAGATGATGTTATTACATGATTAGTCAAAGAGGATAGAGCATCATTGGAACAATATTAGTGTAAAAAAGATGGATTTTTGTTTGAGAAAAAGCTTGCATTTATTATGCTGTTTAGCTTGGTTTCCATTTCCATTTTTCTTGATGGCAGGAGCTTCTTTTTTGTGTTGTATTCCCAGCACATAGCACCTTTATTGTTGTTTTTGTCGTCGTTGTTTTTCAGTCATTTCAGACACGTCTGACTCTTTGTGACTCCTTTTGGGATTTTCTTGGTGAAGATATTGTAGTGGTTTGCCATTTCCTTCTCCAGCTCATTTTCTACATGAGGAACTGAGGCAAGCAGGGTTAAGTGATTTGGCCAGGGTCACACAGCTAATAAGTATCTGAGACCAGATTTGAATTTAGGAAAATGAGTCTTCCTGACTCCAGGTCCGTTATATGCACTGCGCCATCTCCCTGTTCACATAGCACCTCTAGTAGGTTCTTAATAAATATTTGTTGAATTGAATTATCTGTCCGTAATAATTCCTCAGAATCTATGATTTTTAAACTCGAGGATCATCATTATTTTACAAATTTTCACTTAGTGCTTACAATGTTCTTAACACTTTGATTGTATTAGAATAAGAAACACAATTTAGATAAGATGCCATCTTTGTCCTTGGGAAGCTTGTTGTCTATCTACTAAACTGGCACTTGATATTGTTGTTCAGTCTTGTCTTACTCTTCATGACCTCATGGACCATAACTGTCCACGGGGTCTTATTGGCAAAGATGATAGAGTGGTTTGCCATTTCTTTCTCCAGTTGACTAAGGCGAACATAAGCTAAGTGAGTTGCCCAGAGTCACACAGATAGTTAGTGCCTGAGACTAAATTTGAACCAAGGTCTTCGTAACTCCAGGCTTAGTGCTTTACCGACTGAGCTACCTAGCTGCTTCCTAAATTGGCACTAGTGATTTTAAAATCATGCTAGTAGTTTTAATTAAAACCTGTTCCCCACTTTGTCCACTAATTATCCTATTATCTTATCTCTATTTCATTAAAATAATTCCCATTATTATAATTTTATGTCTGCTTGCTGTGGTTTTCAGTCAGCACATTTTCTTTTTACTTTTTGTCATTTTTATTGTTCCATTTAATTTTTGCCTAAAGAATTCTTCACATCTTTCTTTATTTATATTTTCTTTTTTTTTCGTTGAGCTTTCCTTGCCCATGAGATTATTAGTGAACACCACCAACCTAGAAAATGGGGTTAGGGTCCTAAGCATAGTGTTAAATAGTTTCTTATGGAACAAGAGGACAGAATATTTAGGAGAACTGATTTTAGTTCTTGGGAGATTTAAATTGTATTTGCCATGATTGAACGGACTTTAAAGTTTTAGAATCTAAACAAGAAATAAAATAAACAATATTTTTTATGAAAGTCTGCTGCAGAAACAGCTCTGTTGAATACAGTTTCCCATGAGGCCCTTTCTCATACCTGAAAAGCTGCTATATTTACATCCTTCAAAGATGGTGCCAGTAAAATTTTTTGAGTGATGGGACAAGTTGAGTTCAGTGTCATTCCAAATGTCAAGAAGAGGAAAATGATTTTAATCTTTTCTCCTATAGAACATCAAATATTTTTCCTAGATATAATATTATTTATCATCAATAAATGCCATCAGTTTTTTAAAAAATATTCTAAATATGTTGGTTTTTTATTACCTACCTTTCCCAATGTATCCCTTCTGCCTTTCCCTCCCAGAAGTCCATGTTATAACAAAGTATAAAAAAAGAGAAAAGAAAGCAGTTCATCAAAACTAATACAAAAAAAGGACTCACAATACAATGTACCACTTCTATATTTCTCTACCTTTTCAAAGAAACGAGGGATGGAGATGTCTTCTCATATATGTATTTTTAAGCGGTACTAAACTGGGTAATTACAATTTCACTTCATTTGCTTTCATTTCTGAAAATTATTCTTTCCATTTCTATTTTTCTCTTTGTGTTTGCTCAACTTTGCGTCAGTTAGTTCATAGGAGTGTTTCTCTGCTTCTCTGTATTTTTCATATTCTTTCTTTCTTTTAGCCCAGTAATATTCCATTATATTCATGTAAAACTACTTGGTTAGCCATTCCTCAATTAATTAGACATTTTGTCTCCAATTCTCTACTAAAAAATGCTGCTATAAATATTTTATTTTATATTGCACCTTTTTTTAATTTACCTTAACATATATGATTAGAAATGAAATTTCTGGGTCAAAGAATACAGACATTTTAGTCACTTTCATCACATGATTCCAAATTGTTTTTGAGAATGATTGAACCAGTGCACAGCACCATCAATAATGGATTAATATGCTATTCTTTCTACAACTTCTCTGATATTGACTATTCTCATCTTTTATTATATATGGCAACATTTTTGGTGTGAGGCAAAGCCTAAGCTATTCCTGTGCTTCCTTATGCTTTTCATTTATTGGGATATGGTTTTTATTTTTATACATTTCTATTTTCTGTATATCTGAGAAATTTAAAATAATGATTTTCCCCCCTAATTGACTCCATCCTTTCTTATCCTAATGCACTAATTTTGTTTGGGGAAAAGCTTTTCAATTTCATATAATTAAACTAATTTTTTTCCTTTTGTAGTTATTTCTATCTATTATTTGGTTAAAAAATACATCTCCTACCCATTTTTATGAAAGGTATATGGTCTACCTCTTTTCGTTTTTGTTTTTTGGAATTTTAAATCTCAGATCTCTATTGAAGTCAGAATAAATTCACCTTATATTAACAGAATGATACATTTATACATTCAGGACTGTGTCAATCCCATTTCCCAAAGTTCATGATTATCTACTTCTTTTCTAATTTTTTTGCATGATCCTTAATATTCAGGTCATGTATATATTTTGAGGTTTTTATGCTATATATTTTCTGCTAGACTGCTTTCCAGTTTTCCCATTAATTCTTGCCAAACAAATAGTTTTATCCTAGGTAATTCATGTTTTGGAGTTTATTAAATTTAATTACTTAAGGATTATTTAATTCTTTTTTTTTCTTATTTCTTCATTGTTTAGTTTCTTGCGTATACCTACTTTTCTATTTTTTAAACTAATACAAAATAGTTTTGATTAATACTAGTTTATAATGTAGTTTGAAGTCTGGAAGTGCTTCTGCCTTCATTGGTAGTTTTTCAGTACATACTGTTTTTAATATTCTAGGCCTATTGTTTCTCTAAATGAATTTGTTAGCATTTTTAACTACTCTGAGATCAGACTGTCACCATCTGATTGCCTATTCTGTTGACCCTGCCACAGAGTCTTCTCCTTACCAAGCCCAGAACAAGAACCTTCTTTCATAAATATTAAGTACTTCTGCCTCCTGACCCAATTTCCATACCTCTTCTACTTTTGTGTAGTTGGTCTCCCAGTTCATCACAGAATACATCCCCTCCTGTTAAGAGATTGTACATTAAGAGGAGGACCTTGAATGATCTAATCACATACTTCCTTCCACAGACTTTTTTCCAATCACTGATACTCTACCAAGATTGATCCTCCAATGATTATCACACTGTCACCCCCTTATTCTGTGCCTTGCACATACTAAGTACTTAATAAATGGTTTTTGACTGATGCTGTATAGTACCTCCTTAGTCGTTTGATTTGTGTAGCATTAATATTCTCATTTTTATTTTACTGGGCCATCCCATCTTTGAGCACTGAGCAGACCTCCCTCAAGTTTTTAAAGTTGTTCTTTATTTCTTTAAGGAACATTTTATAATTGTATTTTTGAAGGTTTTGAATTGCTTCAGTACATTGACATTCTCATAAGGTTACATATTTTGTGATTTTTTGATTAGTATTTCCCTTTCTTTTATTCCCTCATGGATTTTATTATTACTAGTTAGAAATACTATTGTTTTTGTGGACCTCATTTTGTATCTTGCCACCTTACTGAAGCTTTTGATTTTTTTCAATTATTAATATGATTTATTTTTTGCTAATTCCTTAGAATGTTCTTAAATAAATCATCATGTGATCAGCAAATAGAATAGTTGTGTCTCATCTTTGTCTATGTGTTTAGTTTCTTTTTCATGTCTTGTTGCTATTGCTAATATTTCTGGAACTATGTCAAATAATCCAAAGCCGTTATTGTGTGGTTTTTTGGGGGTGGGTTGAGGGAAAGGGGAAGTACCTAATTTTTCCCTAATTATACATAATATTAGTTTGTGGGTTTTTTGACATATTTTACAATATTAAAAAGGACTTTTTATATTTTTGCTTTATATTACCACAAATGAGGGTTGTACTTTACCAAGTATTTTTTCTTCATTTGTTGTTAATTGTTTGTTGTTGTTGATCATAGTGAGTGATTTTTTGGATAAATTACTATTGTTGATTTGTCAGAAATATATTTAATTTTGAAAAATTAGTATCCATTAATGATATTGCTTGAAGTTCTATTTCTTTTCTTTGTCTTTTGCTGGTTTAGTTAAGAGATGATAGTAATCTGATAAGTAGGAGTTTGGTAGAATGTTTTCTTTCTGACTTTTTGAAAATAATTTATTTAGTATGGTATTTCGCTGTTCTTTAAAACTTTGATAGAATTCTCCTGTAAAGCCATATGAACTATGGGGTGTTTTATTTTTTAAAACTTTGGTAGTTCTTTGCAGCTAGCTCAAAGGGTATGCATGGTTTTATTGCCCTCTGGGCATAGTTCCTAATTGCTCTACAGAATGGTTGAATCAGTTTACAACTCCACCAACAGTGCATTAATTTTTCATTTTTCCCACATCCCCTCCAGCATTTGTCATTTACCTTTGCTGTCATATTAGCCAATATAATACATGTGAGGTAGTACCTCAGAATTGTTTTAATTTGTATTTCTCTAATCAATAGTGAGAGTATTTTTTCATATGGCTGTAGATAGCTTAAATTACTTCATCAGAAAACTGGTCATATCTTTTGATCACTTATCAAGTTGGGAATGACTCTCATTTTTATAAATTTGACACAGGTCTCTCTGTGTTTGAGAAATGAGACCTTTGTCAGAGAAACTTGCTTCAAAATTTTTTTTCACAGTTACTGTTGCTAATTGCAGTTCCCTCCATCCTATTCCGCCCCCCCCCCCATTTATTCTGTTCTCTCTCCTTTACCCTGTTCCTCCTCAAAAGTGTTTTGCTTCTGACTACCCCTCTCCTAATCTGTTCTCCCTTCTAGTGCCCCTCCTTCTCTAATCTCCTTCGCCCCTATTTTCTTGTAGGGTAAGACACTTACTAACTGCATAACCCTAAACAGATCACTTAACACTGTTTACATCAGTTTCCTTCTCTGTAAAATGAGCTGGAGAAGGAAATGTCCAAGAAAACCCCAGTGGGATCACCAAGAGTTGAAATATGAATGAAAAATAGTGAAGAACAAACAAGTCATTAGCAAGCCTGATCTGTAGCAAAATTTAGGAATTTGCTGCTCTGTCTCTAGAGAGGTGGAGAGAGAGAGAGAGAGAGAGAGAGAGAGAGAGAGAGAGAGAGAGAGAGAGAGAGAGATAGCAAAAACGTAGCTATTTGGTCTCCATAATTGTATTACCTTGAAAAGACATGGATTAATACATGTTTATTTCAGTGAAAGAACTTTGTATAATGGATAGCCGAATCTATTAAAAACTCAAAATATACAAGAGAATTGTTCCTTCTTTGTCATTAAGAGGAGTATTCTGCTATTAATATTCTATACTGCTATAGATTTAAGAAAAAAAGTATTGCTGATGTTTGTGTGACTGAAAATTATGCTAAACCTCAGATACTGAATATGGAAAACAATGAAAATAATATCAGTTGAAGATTTTCATTGTTTTGTTTGATTTCATGTTGCATCTAATGAATGGTGGTGCAAAGTGGTGAGAAACCTACAACATATTTACCTCCTAAAACTTTAGTAGATTAAATGAAAGAACTACACATATACACACACGCACGCATATGCGTGTGTGCGCGCAAACAAATACTCCAAAGACCCAATATCACAGGTTCACAGGATCATAGAACTAGACCTGCAAGGTACCTTAGAGATCATTGATCATTTAGTCCAATCCTCTCATTTTCCAGATGAAGAAACTGAAGTCCAGAGAGGTGATACAGGTAGTAAACTGCAGAACCAGTATTCAAACTGAAGTCCTCCAACACCAATTCACTACTCATGCCACTACCTACAACTATTTTATATTGGTACCTTTTTTGAACTAAATGAAGTAACTTTTAAATAAATATCAAAGTAAATCTGTTATTTCATTCTAGACAGTAAATTTGAAGAAAGGTTATAGGCATTCTAGAGAGGAGGAAGAAGAAGAGAAGTAGTAGTAGTGGCTGTGGTGGTGGTGGTGGTGGTGGTATGAAAAGGAGGAGGAGAAGGAATATGAAGAGAAGGAGGAGGAAGATAATGTTAATTACTCCTCCTCCTCTTCCTCCTCACATTTATATAGCATTTTAAGGTTTGCGAAGCAATATGTATATGTATATGCATATGTCTATATGATAATAGTGGCTCACATTTATATAGCACTTTGTTGTTGTTAGTTGTTCAGTCATGTCCAACTCTTCGTGATCCCATGGACTATATCAGGGCTGTCCAAAATGCAGCCCACTGTGCGGTTTATGGGGCCCACCTACAAGCCTAGAAATTTATATAAACGCTTTAATAAACAAGGCCGAGCTACCACAGAGCTCTCATTAAAATGGCAAATCAAAATATATTGTCTATTGTTTCAGTAAAAACCTAAGGTTGGACAGCCCTTGACTATATTATGCCAGTACCGTCCTTGGGGACTAATTTTCATTGCCCTTCGTAGGACTTTAGACTTTAGAATTTAGACTTGAGGATACCTCTTCATATCTGAGCAAATCTGTTGGATGCTTCCTGCTGTGATATTCTAATGTGACAGGTACTGTATGTACTAAATTTAGATGGAAAGTACTCAAAAGAGTAACTTTTGAGTCTACAGAAATTTAGGCTCCTATCATTAGTCGTGATAATAGTAACAGTAGTATTAATGATTATATACTTGATGATCTCTTATCTCATGGATGTGGATACTCCCTCCAAGGAGATACATACATATATATATATATATATATATATATATATATATATATATATATATATATATATATATATGTATGTATCAACTTCCTTCCCTTTCAAGCTATGCAACTATAATTAAATCACTACTGCCATAATTATAAAAGTATGTCAATCAATTCTCCTGTGCCCCTATTCACCATCCCTGTTACTTTCTAAACCAAAACATCCTCCAGGTACCACTCCTCTCTATGTTCGTCTCCTTCACTAGAACGTAAGCTATTTGAGACCAAGTCCTGTTATCACTGTATATTTGTATTGTCCTACCACCCTTACTATCATCTGCTTAATGTAATACTTTGCACACAGTAAGCACTTAATAAATGCTTTTCATTCATTCATTCATTCTTATCTAAATACTTTCACCTAAGCCTTGAACACAAGATCTAGAGCTACAGCACAATATTTGTTGCAGAATATTAGCTATGGAGCTTCCCAGAGGCCCATTCCCTTCTACATGGGAAACATTTGCATGAAAATCGATTTTCTTTTATAGTTACTTTTTAATAATGGAAAATGTTTCTTGTGTTCTTGAGCCTCTGTATCTAACTTACTCATACAATACACTTTAGGAATCAGACCACATTTCTAAGTACATTTCACATATCTTGCAGTCTCTGTCCTGAGTCTGCCTTGTCTCATCATTCTCTTTCACCCTACCATATCCAAATCAATGGTCAAGTTCTGTCTTTTCTACTTTTGAAATATCTGTTACGTATTCCTTTCAGCCCTCTGACCCTGCCCCGACCCTGTTGTTGGCCTTCATCACCTTACGCGTGGGCTATTGCAATAGCTTGCTGTCTCTGTGCCTTGTCCCTCCCCAGTCCCATCCACTCCCACTCATTAATATCCAGTGGCTCTTTATTATATCTCCAAGCTGAAATATAAAATCCTCTGGTTTTTAAAGGCCTTCATAACCTTCCCCTTTCCTGCTTTTCTGGTCTTTTTACACCTTACTCCCCTTCACAAACTGTGATCCAGTGACACTGGCGTCTTGGCTATTCCTTGAACACAACACTCCATCTTCTGATTCTGATCATTTTCACTCAGTGTCCCCCATTCCTGGAATTCCCTCCCTCATCTCCATATCCTGGCTTCCTTCAAGTCTCAGTTAAAGTTCCACCTTCTTGGATGGAGGACTTTTCAAATTCTCCTTAATCTTTTTCTCTCTGAGACTATCCCCAGTTTGATCTGAATATATCTTGCTTACACATTGTCATTCCCGTTTTACTATAAACTCTTACATAGAGCAAGGACCATTCTCCCCCACCCTCCACCTTTCCTTGTGTCCCCAGTGCTTAGCGCAGTACCTTGTAGATAGTTTCCCACAGTTGACTGTGAGTATGATTTCATTTCACTTCTAGCATCTGGGCCCTTTATATGTCCCCATGACCTCTTTAAGAAAAAAAAAAAATTAGGATTTCATATTATTTATCTAAAAAACCACATGTAGTCATTAAATTACTTCCATGTTTTTCTATTTGCAAAAATTCTTTTTACAAAGTAAAAGACTTATTTTTAAGTTAAAAGGCACATGTTAACTGAAATTTCTTCAATATTTTATTTTCTCATTCTTTTGTTAACTGATAAACACTATAATTTGTCTCTCATATAAAATGTTGCTTTCAGTAGGCCCAATAATACTTTCTTCAGTAGTCATTGAATCAAATTTTCATCAGTAATATAAGCCGTTGTGTAATATTTATCTAAAGCCTGAAAACAGAGATGACATGGGAATGAACATCAATCTTGAAATGCTGAATGTTAGTTTGGCATAAGATCATGCTCCCACCATTTTCTACTGTAATAATTCTCAAGAATTTCACTATTGTGAAATACAGTGCTTTTCACAAGGGTGTGGCAGAAGTTACTGGGAAAACTCTTAGATGTTTACTATTTCTTTTCTCATTTGATTCATGTTGTCATTTCCATTTCCCCTGCCAACTTGGCAGTCTTTTTATATTACAAAGTTGTTCGGTTGTTTTTTTTTTTTCTCCAACCGACATCCTCTATTACATACTATGAATGACTTTTTAATGTATAAAGTTAACATTCTTCATTCCTCAAATGAACTGTGGCTTCCTTGCCTAATTCTGTTGCCTCACTCATATTCTTTCAAGTTCTCCAGCTTTGAAAAAAAACTTCATTTTAAGGGAAAATATACTGTCTTCTTAGTACTATGTAAATTGTTTTCTGTATTGATCACAGTACTTCTCTCAAAAAAATCTACATATCTACATATACAGAACACGATACATATAACTTCCCTCTGCCCAATTACACAAAGTTATATGTGTGCGTGTGTGTATGTATATGTATGTGTACACACACACACACACACACACACACACACATACATATATATATATACACACAGATACTAATTCCTGACTGAATTTTAGGCAAAGAAAAAAGCCAAATTATCACTGTTCTCTTATAAAAATAAGTCTTTCCTAAAATAGATGAGTATTTGAAGATAGGGATTTTAAACTAATTTAGGTACCGATACACAAAATCAGCAGTTTTTTTTTATTCAGACCCCTTAGAAACAGAATAATAATAAAGGAAAGAGCAATAGACTTAGAGTTAGATATGGGTAGGAATGCCAACTCTCCTACCGTGTGTGACCTTGGACATGTAACCTCTTTGAATCCTCACTTTGCTCATTTGTAAAATCAGAGGATTTGATGACTTGTAAGATCCCTCTGATCTCAAAATCTATAATCCTATTTTATTTAAATATATTTTTCTTCATTAAAATTGTTTTACTACCAAGAAATGTTGACCTTTTAAAAAAGTGGTTTAAAGGAGTATCATTTATGATACACAGAAATCTCTTTTAGGATAAAAACACTACAAAAATTAAAGAAATCTATTTTTTAAAACATTCTGAAATAATAAAATGTTTCATTTAAAATGCTAATATTCTTAAATACAAAATAAACATTTTGTGTTGTCACAGTGAAAACTAACATAAGTGATCATCTCATCTAGGTGACACATTCATTCATCCATCCATTAGTTCAGAAAGCATTTAATATTTTCCTGATTCCTACTTCATATTTTATATGTTAAACTATAAGAACTTGTATTAAAACCACTTAACAAGGATTATTTTTCTATGAGAAGGCAAATTATCTTACTAAAAAGATTTTATCAATTTGTATAATATAATAATTATTAACCAACTAACCAAGATAACTAATAATAGTTATTCACTTACACATGTATTACTTTTTATAATTTATAAATCATTTCTATGTGTGTCATCTCATTTAATTTTCATACAGCCTTACAAGGCTAGGTATCATTCCCTCCATTTTACAGAAATCAAGTACTGAAGAGTTCGGATGGCCAGTAAGTGTCAGGATTGGGACTAGAACCTATTTCATTACTTTTTTTGTCAATACCAGTGTAGGTTAGAGAAGTTCCAATATTGTACAGACAGAATAGGAAAATAGATCTGCTTTTAGTAGTCTCTGCTTTAGGCATTAATTTGAAACATCAAGGAATGTTTTGGAAGATTAGCTATGAATTAATTGAAAGATACAAATTCAGTATTTATAGTACCATTTTCATAATTTGCAGAATTATTTTATGCTATATTCAATTTAATAAACATTTATTAAGTACCTACTGTATACACTGTTAGATGCTGGGAAGTTAAAAGTTTAAATCAAGTTTTGGCTTGCCCTCATAGAGTCTTGTAGAGTTATATGATTAAACAAATGACTATAACATGCAAATACACACACACACACACACACAGGCACCATAATAAGAATGATAAAGTATAAAGTACTAGTGAAGACCAAGGTGGGAAAAGGTCTTTAATGATTTGAGGAATCAAGAGGAAAGGTTCCATGAATGATGTTTTCTTGCTGGGAGTTTTCTACACCAGTAAAAATCAAATATCTAGTTAAAAAATCTCCTTTATCCCTTTTTCTTTTTGTAAATCTTTCCCCTAACCATTGCTGTGGAAAATACCTCCTTTAGTTCTCTATATTTTTGTAACAATATGCCCTTTTATATTGAGATCATCTATCCTCTTCAAGGTTAGCATGGTATATGGTATGAAATCTTGCTCTAAACTTGTTTTCTGTCAAAGAATCTTTTAAAAATTTTCTCATTTTCTTCTGAAATTCTTGTTGGATAATTACTCCTTTCCCTATTAGTTTCTGTTCTTTGATTTACAAAACACTAGGCTACAAATGTATTCATTTGTTAATAAACAAATATTTGCGAATCATCTACTATGTGATAGACACTGTGCTAGGTTCTAGAGATTCAAATCTGAAAAGATATGACAGTGCCAGATTATTAAGATCCTGGAATGACAGTGAAAAGATTCATTCCCATATCCACTGTGATTTTCCACTAGTCATATTGTTTCCTTCATACATGTTAATTTATTCATTAGATTAATATTTAAGATTATTTCTCCATATTCCCTGCATCTTTGACTATCTAACCCCACATACTTTGACTAACTCTCTTCCAAATGGCACATCTCAATATTTAACCATAAATCATGCATCTGCTTCTGTTTTAAAGTTTTTGCAATCAGTTTCCCTTTTTTTGGGGGGGAGACCTTGTCACCTTTTTTCTTGTTCTCACCAAAACCAGTGTTCTCAATCCCTCAAAACATTGCTTATACTTATTCTCTCAAAAAAGATTCCCCAGATTGACCATATCAGATGCTAGTTACTGGAGAAATTACCAGAGTTCCTCTGTCACAATATATGTTGTCTGGCTATTGTGGTCATCTTCTGTTTTATAGAAACTGTTACAAACAGTATGAAATGAAATACATGTTTTAGTGAGATCTCTTAAAGGTGGTGGATTTATTTGAACCTGTATTAGATATTTTGAAAGACAAGTTTTATATTATGTGGCACAGTGGATAGATCACTGGACCTATAGTCAAAAAAACCTGAGTCCAAATATAGCCTCAGACGTTAACTAGCAGTATGTCCCTGAGCAAGTCACTTAACCTCTGTCTTCCTCAGTTTCCTCATACTTAAAATGGGGATAATAATAATGGCATCTACCTCTTAGAGTTGTGAAGATAAAATAAAATAACATGTATAAAGTGGTTTGTGAAGCTTAAATTGCTAAACAAATGCTAGTTATGGTGCGATAATTATGATGTTTTTGTTGTTGTTAAGGGTGATGTATTTTTACCTAAAACCTGCTTCAGGCTACTTCATAAGGAAAAACTAAAAAAAATTAATTAGTCTGTTGTAATAAAGTCCAGTAATACCAATAGTCTTACACTGTTAGATTTCATATGAAGTTACCAGAAAATGTGGAATCATTTAATTCTTTGTGCTATTAGCTTTATCATCAGCCTGATCAACATTACATAGCAGGAATGTTACTCTCTGATAAACGGGAACATAATTACATTTTCCTAACTATATTGTAATAAAGTTATTTCTACTAAATATATGTTCTTTTTGTTATAAAACATACATTTTGCAAGGTAAATTAAAATTTTTTACCAACTCAGCTCATTTTAATATATTCATGTTTACATCTATCAACTGTATGTCTCTTAAGATAAAAATTTGGGTTAAATTGTAACTTTCAGTTAACTCTAGTAAAAAAAAAGTATGTCAACTTTTAATACTGCATTCCAAATTTGAAAACAGTACATCAAAGTACATCTTATTAAAATACCTACATTAGAAAAAAGTTTCAATGATTACAATCCAAACTTTCTGAAAATAGACACAAGTGCTCTCAATCTAAAAGTTAATGTTTTGCTTTATTATTTTTAAGAAAGATGAAAACTTGTTTGTTTCAAATTTTAATGATTCTTTTTTCAAATTATGGAGATTCTCCTTTGGGGGGACAGGTTTATTTGAATTGTATGTGACACTGTTTTTATTTCTTAAGGCTATGATTAAAAGTTTCATGGACGTCTACCAACTTGCAAGCTCTAGAATTGCTACGTTAGAGAAGGAAATGACATCTCATCGAAACCACATTTCAGCTCTGAAATCAGAGCTCCAAACAGCTTGTCTCCGTGAAAATGAAAGTTTACACTCAGTAAGTCTGTATTCTATTCATCATAATAGCCTTTTGTATGTGAATCATTGTCTCATTTACTTTTGTGTTTTTATTTGTGATAAGATCGTTGGTCAAAATGAATAATTTAGGGTAAATGGAGAGGCCAGTAATATAAAATTAGTAGCATGAAGCAACCTTTCAAGAGAAAATCAAGTATTTTTTCATTGCATTTTTGTATAAAGATATGAATATTATTATTAGTGCTAAAATATGACATCATGATTTCTTTGTGTTTGGCAGCACAACTGATATTAAGATTTGGTAATATGCATAGTTAAAGCATGAAACTGTCTGAAGTTTCAATGTGTCCCATTAAGACAGAATATTATTAATTATGTGTATAACCAAAATGGTAATTAGAACATGTGATTATTCTCAGTAGGAAACTAGACTTATCCATAATACATGCCTAGCTAAAGATGCATGTTGTGATTCATCTATATGATTAAAATTCAGTTTCAGGAATCATTTTATGTTTAAAATTTTAACCCATGATAAAATTTGTGATTACTTAAGACTAGTAAAATAATTCTCTAGATTTTCAGGATATGTTTGGAAAATTCTTAAACATATATGTATTTATGCCCAGTTGAAACAAGGTTACGATTGAAACCTTTATTTCTCTGATGATAAATATGTCCATAATAAGATTTATAGTTTAGATATGTTTTGTGTGTGTGGGATTACTTATTCTATTTTCTTCTTTTTAAAATTTCATTGCAGAAAATACATAATGTAGCTTATAAGGGGAAAGGGTTTCCTTGTTTCATTCATTTATTGACCTACTAAAAATGTGTATATGCCAGGAAGAGAGAGTCAGCATTAAAGTAAATAAAATAAATATAAGAACATAGGTGTTTGGTAACTAAGCCTTACATTAGCTTGTGAGTCTCTTATGCACTCATGTTCATTTATGGTTGAGAAACTACTGGAAATCATCACCACCAAAGAAACTAAATAAGAAGAAAATTTTTGCATCAATATTTGAGGTTAAACATGTGTGACTGACTCTATATGGCCTTTTCATGAAATGTTAAGAATTTCTTCTGTTCTTTTCCTTTAGCTGATTCAAGCTATTTTGTGTCAGTTTTGTTGGCTTGCTCCTTTTTCATGAGTTTATTGTTGTTTTTATCATGAAAATCAAAGGTAATGTTGAAAAGGGGAGAGCTCACAAAACTTAGAATTATACGATCTATGAAAGGTCCATCTAATACTTGCTAGATTGGCAAAGTAACCAAAAAAATGTGAAAGGAGGTTCACTAAAGCACAATTAGTGTGTTTGTGAATTGAATTAACCATTCAGCAAAGCAATTTGGATTATTTCCCCAAAGTCACTAAACCATGCATATTGTTTGACTCAGTGATACACTACTATCCCTTTACCTCAAAAAGATCAAAGAAAGAGGAAAAGGACCCATATGTACAAAAACATTTATATCAGTTCTTTTTGTTTTAATGAAGAACTGAAAATTAGAGGGATACTTATGAGTTTGGGAATAGCTGAACTTATCTTGGTATATGACTGTAATGGAACATTATTGGGTCATAAAAATGGTGACAGGGACAGTTTTGGAGAAATGTGAAACTGTTGCCTGTTTGAAGTGAGCAGAACCTGGATAATAATTCATACAACACCATTGAAAAGAAGAAAAACAACTTAAAAAGAGTTAATAACTGTGATCAGTGTGTAGTGACCAGCTCTTGACCAATGATGAAGCATGCTACCTGTCTCCTCACATAGAACTGTTGGACTCAAGGTGTTCAGTAAGACAGATATTTTTAGACACAGTCAATATTGAATTGGTTTTGCTTGGCTGTACATATTTATTTCAATTGTTTTTCCCTCCAGTTTTTTTGGTCGGAAAGGTGTGAAGGAGAGAGGAGCTAATGATAGGTTTCCCCATTCACCCCCTCAAAAAGAAAATTCAGTTATCGAAGCATTTTTTTTGTTTCTTTTGAGGTGGGAAGGCAGAGCAATTGGGGTTAAGTGACTTGCCCAAGGTCACACAGCTAGTAAATGTGTCAAGTGTCTGAGGCTGGATTTGAACTCAAGTCTTCCTGACTGCAGGGCTGGTGCTTTGCTCACTGCACCACTGAGCTGCCCCTATTGAAGCATTTTAAAAAATGCATAGAAGGGAACAGGAGAGCTAGAAGGAAAAAGCAGACAAACAACAGCAGCACACATCTTATCAGTACCCTCATCCCTCTGATTAGACCTTCTGACTAGAGGGTGGGGCCACAAGCCCCAGAACCTGTGTTTGAGGAGGTGACTCGGCGCCATTTTTCTTCATACTTCCCAGCAGACTCACTACTTTTTGCTTTTTTGGAACTCTCCCATCATGCCCTTGCACCAGCTACCTTCTCCATGAGATTGTGAACTCCTTAAGGATAGGGACTATTTTTGTTATTATTTGAATACTCAGCACTTAGTGCAATGCCTGGTAACATAGTAAATGCTTAATAATTAGTTATTGACTATTGACTATGTTTTACTTTGTATTGGGAAATATTCATTTTATCTGATGTTTGATAAGTCCAGAATAACTTTTTAAAATAATTACATAAGCTGTGTTGAATCCTGACTTTGATATATTCATCCAGCCTTAGGGAAGTGACTTCATTTCTCTACTCCTCAGTTTCTTCTTCAAAAAGAGATGATGGACTCAATTATCTCTGAACACCCTTCCAACTTTAAGAATCTATGAATGTCTCTCATGTGCCAGGAGATTGGTGTGAATGGCTTTTTAGCAGTCTGTACAAGAGGCACAGAGAGGCCAATGGATCATCATGGTCGACAAATAATAAACAGGCTGTCTGTGCATGAAGGATCAGCTTGGAAAGCTAGACTGGAGTCAGTTTGTAAAGAGTATTAGCTGCCTAACAGAGGAATTTGTATTTTATCCTAGAGGCAATAGGGAACCACTGAAGGTTCTTTCCTCTTTTTTTTTTCACAGAGAATTTATTTTATTCGATCTAAATTTATGATAACAACATATACAGGCATAATATAAACAGAGATACATGAAATGATTAACTGATTAGCACCTTGCAAACGAAGGTTCTTTTCCAGTTTTTCTTACTGCTAACTTATTTGTCTATGTCACCTTTTGGAAGTTTTTTTTTTAATTAATCTATTTTTAGTTTTCACCATTCACTTCTACAAGATTTTGAGTTCCACATTTCCTCCCCATTTTTCCCCCCCTCCCACCCAGAGACAGCATGTATTCTGATTACCTCTTTCCCCAATCTGTTCTCTCTTCTATCACCCTCCCCCCTTCTCTTATTCCCTTCCTTTCTATTTTCCTGTAGGGCAAGATAAATTTCTGTACCCCATTGCCTGCATATCTTATTTCCCAGTTGCATGTAAAAATAATTCATTTTTAAAACTTTGAATTCCACATTCTCTCCCTTTCTCCATCCCCACCCACCCTCACTGAGAAGGCAAGCAATTTGATGTAGGTTATACATGTGTAGTCATGCAAAACAATTCCATAATAGTCATGTTGTGAAAGACTAACTATATTTCCCTCCGTCTTATCCTGCCCCTCATGTATTCTGTTCTCTCCTTTGACCCTGCCCCACTTCAAAAGTATTTGCTTCTGATTACCCCTCCCCCCATTTGCCCTCTTTTCTATCATTCCCCCCCCCTTTTATCCCCTTTCCCCTGACTTTCCTGTAGGGTAAGATAGCTTTCCACATCCAATTGAGTGTGTATGTTATTCCCTTCTTCAGCCAGATTTGATGGGAGTAAGGTTTACTCATTCCCTCTCACCTCACCCCTCTTCCTCTCCATTGTAAAAGCTTTTTTTGCCTCTTTTATGTGAGAGATAATTTACTGCATTCTACTTCTCCTTTTCTTCTTCTCCCAGTACATTCCTCTTTCACCCCTTAATTTTATTTTTTGAATATCATCCCTTCATATTCAATCCACCTTGTGCCTTCTGTGTGTGTGTGTATGTACATACATATACATATATCAATATCTATATCTATCTGTCTATCTATCTGTCTATCTATCTATCTATACTACCCTAATACTGAGAAAGGTCTTATGAGTTACAAATATCATTTTTCCGTGTAGGAATGTAAACAGTTTAACTTTAATAAATCTCTTGTGATTTCTCTTTCCTGTTTACCTTTTCATGCTTCTCTTGAATCTTCTATTTGAGAGTCAAATTTTCTATTTAGTTCTGGTCTTTACATCAAGAATGCTTGAAAGTCCCTCTATTTCACTGAATGTTGAAGGGGTAAGGTTTAGCCCCTCTTAGGTACATAAGATTATACAAACTGAGGCCTTGATTCTATTGCAAAGTTAGCCCCTCTTAACTTGACTCAGTCGCAGATCTGGCACAAATCTCCTAAAGTAGAAAGCCCTGGGAACACAAGAAGGAGGTTCCTCCCTGGGTCCTGGCCAAGACCCTGAGATGGACCAGTGTCCTAGAGCTAGCCACTCCAAGGACACGTTGCACTTGGAGACCTTGAAGGGATTGGCCTCCTTTCAGGACCTTGCGTAAGATGCAACATTTGCCAAAAACACCTGGCCTGATACCTTCTTTATTCCCAGCATTATTTATGCCATAAGATTCGGACCGCAAATTGGAATCTCACCCATGGCAGAGACGTCTGCCCTGGGACTTCCGTGAGTGGGACCTTGATGGCTGTAACCCTGGGATTCCCCAGCTTGTGTGGTCAGGTGTTGGAGCTCCCCTGCATTGGTGATGACTGTACATATGTTGATTTTAGTACTTGCCTGTGGGATGGTGATGAGGTGGTTGGAGCCCTATCTCTTGAGCCATTCCTCTAATCTAGTAATTGCCTTGCTATCATTATTCTTAAGCCTCCCTCCCTGCTACTTCCAATCTCCATCTTTCTCACCTGTATTTTCATAATAAAAGAAAAAAACCCTTTTGGGCTTCTTGGAGTGCAGAGTGTTTTGTCTGTGTGAATCCATACCTTTACTGGACAAATGTTCATTTTTTCCCTTGAAGTGCTATACTCAGTTTTGCTGGGTAGGTGATTCTTGGTTTTAATCCTAGCTCCTTTGACCTCCAGAATATCATATTCCAGACCCTCAAATCCCTTAATGTAGAAGCTGCTAAATCTTGTGTTATCCTAATTGTGTTTCCACAGTACTTGAATTGTTTCTTTATGGGTGCTTGCAGTATTTTCTCTTTGACTTGGGAACTCTGGAATTTGGCTACAATATTTGTAGGAGTTTTTCTTTTGGGATCTCTTTCAGGAGGCAATCGGTAGATTCTTTCAATTTCTATTTTCCCTGCTGGTTCTAGAATATCAGGGCAGAGTTCCTTGATAATTTCTTGAAAGGTGATGTCTAGGCTTTTTTTTTTTTTAGTCATAGCCTTCAGGTAGTCTAATAAGTTTTGAATGCTCTCTCCTGGAGATATTTTCCAGGTGAGTGATTTTTCCAGTGAGATATTTTACATTGTCTTCTATTTTTTCATTCTTTTGGCTTTGTTTTATAATTTCTTGATTTCTCATAAAATCGTTAGCTTCCATTTGCTCTACTCTAATTTTTAAGGAATTATTTTCTTCAGTGATCTTTTGGAGCTCCTTTTCCATTTGGCCAATTCTGCTTTTTAAATCGTTCTTCTCTTCATTAGCTTTTTGAACCTCTTTTGCTATTTGGGTTAGTCTGTGTTTTAAGGTGTTGTTTTCTTCAGCATATTTTTGGGTCTTCTTTAGCAAGCTTTTGACTCGTTTGCATGACTTTCTTGCATCACTCTCATTTCTCTGCTCACTTTTTCCTCTACTTCCCTTACGTGATTTTCAAAATCCTTTTTTGAGCTCTTCCATGGTCTGAGGCCAATTCACATTTTTCTTGGAGGCTTTGGCTGTAGGAGCTTTGATTTTGTTTTCTTCTTCTGAGTATATGTTTTGATATTCCTTGTCACCAAAGTAAGATTCTATAGTTTGATTTTTTTCTGCTGTTTGCTCATTTCCTCACCCAATTACTTGACTTTTTAACACTTTGTTAAGGTAGCACCCTGCTTCCACAGTGGAGAGTGCACTTTCCCAAGCTTCAGGGGTTTTGTGGAGTTGTTTTCAGAGAAATTTCTAGGGATCTGTAAATTTTTACTTCTTCCAAGGTTGTATGATCAAAGGAGAGGTGTTTGTTTACTCCTTTCTTGGTCTGTGCTCTGGTCCATGAGTGAGCACAAGCACTCTTTTCTCCCTTGAAACTTTGAGTAGGGGGGCAGAACCAAGATGGTGGCCGGAAAGCAGGGAAAGCTCCCCACCAGGTCCCTCCAAAAGCCTATAAAAATGTCTCTGAAAAAGTTCTAGAACTGCAGAACCCACAAAATAGCACAGGGAAGCAGGGCTCCTTTCCAAGACAACCTGGATGGTCTCTGGGTGAGGTCTATCACGCACAGAGCTGGGAGTGGAGGGGAGCAAAGCCCAGTATGGGCGGTGGCAGGACCAACCAGACCAGGAGCCAGGTGGAACAGGCCCTAGAGCCCTGAATCAGTGAACTGTGGCAGTTACCAGACTTCTTAACCCACAAACACCAAAGACAACCGAGAAGGTTAGTGGGAAAAAACTGCGGGGACAGAGTGAAAGTTCGCGGTTCGGCCACTGCCCTGGGGACAGCGGGGCTGGTGCAGCTGCAGAGCTACAGCTGCAGTTACTTCTGGCCCCAGGCCCACCTGGTGGGAGGAATTAAGTGGCGGATCAGAGCGGGAGTGCAGAGCCTGCTTAGGATCTGAGTCAGGTCCAGGTTGGTGGTTCTTGGGGGAGGAGGAGTGCTGGTGTGGCAGAGCTGGCTGTATAGAAATAGCTCTGAAAACAACAGCGCATCCCCTCAAGCTTGGAACAAAGTACTCTTTACTCTACAAGCAGTCATACCCCAACTAAAAACTCAAGGGTCAAGTAAGTTGGCTGGGAACGTGAATAGGCAGCGGAAACGGACTCAGATTCAGACTCAGACTTTGGAATCTTTCTTTGGTGACAAAGAAGACCAAAACATACTGCCAGAAGAAGTCAACAAAGTCAAAGAGCCTACATCAAAAGCCTCCAAAAAAAAAACCATGAACTGGTCTCAGGCCATGGAAGAGCTCAAAAATGATTTGGAAAAGCAAGTTAAAGAAGTAGAGGAAAAATTGGGAAGAGAAATGAGAATGATGCAAGAAAACCATATAAAACAAGTCAATGACTTGCTAAAGGAGACCCAAAAAATACTGAAGAAAATAACACCTTAAAAAATAGACTAACTCAAATGGCAAAAGAGCTCCAAAAAGCCAATGAGGAGAAGAATGCCTTGAAAGGCAGAATTAGCCAAATGGAAAAGGAGGTCCAAAAGACCACTGAAGAAAATACTACCTTAAAAATGAGATTGGAGCAAGTAGAAGCTAGTGACTTTATGAGAAACCAAGATATTATAAAACAGAACCAAAGGAATGAAAAAGTGGAAGACAATGTGAAATATCTCTTTGAGAAAACCACTGACCTGGAAAATAGATCCAGGAGAGATAATTTAAAAATGATTGGACTACCTGAAAGCCATGATCAAAAAAAGAGCCTAGATATCATCTTTCAAGAAATTATCAAGGAGAACTGCCCTGATATTCTAGAGCCAGATGGTAAAATAGAGATTGAAAGAATCCACCACTTGTCTCCTCAAAAAGATCCCAAAAGGAAAACTCCTAGGAACATTGTTGCCAAATTCCAGAGCTCCCAGATCAAGGAGAAAATGCTGCAAGCAGCCAGAAAGAAACAATTTGAGTACTGTGGAAACACAATCAGAATAACCTAAGATCTAGCAGCTTCTACATTAAGGGATCAAAGGGCTTGGAATATGATATTCCGAAGGTCAGTGGAGCTAGCATTAAAACCAAGAATCACCTACCCAGCAAAACTGAGTATCATGCTCCAAGGCAAAATATGGATTTTCAATAAAATAGAGGACTTTCAAGCTTTCTCAGTGAAAAGACCAGAACTGAATAGAAAATTTGACTTTCAAACACAAGAATCAAGAGAAGCATGAGAAAGCAAACAAGAAAGAGAAACCACAAGGGACTTACTAAAGTTGAACTGTTTTGTTTACATTCCTACATGGAAAGCTGATGTGTATGATTCATGAGAATTCAGTATTAGGGTAGCTGAAGGGAATATACATATGTTTGTGTGTGTATGTATGTATGTATGTATGTATGTATGTATATATATATATATATATGTGTGTATGTGTATATATGTATGTGTATACATATACATATATATATATATAGAGAGAGAGAGAGAGAGAGAGAGACAGAGAGAGACCAAGAGAGAGGGCACAGGGTGAATTGAATATGAAGGGATGATATCTTAAAAAATAAAATCAAATTAAGGTATGAGAGAGGAATACATTGAGAGAGGGAGAAAAGGTCAGATAGAATGGGGTAAATTATCTCGCATAAAAGTGGCAAGAAAAAGCAGTTCTTTGGAAGGGAAGAGGGGGCAGGTGAGGGGGAATGAGTGAATCTTGCTTTCATCAGATTTGACCTGAGGAGAGAATACCATACACAGTCAGCTGGGTATCTTACCCCACAGGAAAGAAAGAGGAAGAAGATAAAAAAGGGGGGACGATAGAATGGAGGGCAGATAGGGGGAGGAGGTAATCAATAACAAACACTTTTGAAAAGGGACAAGGTCAAGGGAGAAAATTCAATAAAGGGGGATAGTTTAGGAAGGACCAAAATATAGTTAGTCTTTCACAACTTGAGTATTGTGGAAGGTTTTTACATAATGATACACATGTGGCCTATGTTGAATTGCTTGACTTCTTAGGGAGGGTGGGTGGGGAGGGAAGAGGGGAGAGAATTTGGAACTCAAAGTTTTAAAAACAGATGTTCAGAAACTTTGAGGAAGATTCTTTCTCTACCACCACCACAAGCTCTGCCACACCAGCTCTCCTCCTTGCCCCAGGATCATCACTCAGGAGTGTGACCCAGATCCAAGCAAGGGCAAAGCAAGAGAATCCTGCCTCACCACCAGCAAAGAGATCCCTGCAGTCCCCTTCTGATCAGTTGCTCGATCCCCCCACTGTCCGTGGGCCAAGAGCTCCAGAAGCAGCTGCTGCTACTGCCACTGCCACCTCCACTGCCGCCACCTTGGGACTGGGATTGGGGCTGGACCATGCTCCTCTCTCACTGAGTCCCTGACAGACCTTTCCCACTGACCTCTATTTTGTCTTTGGTGTTTGCTGGTTGAGAAGTCTGGAAACTGCCACAGCTCCCAGTAGTAATTCAGTCCCCTGAAGCCTACTCAGGGTATTGCTGGCCTGGTGTAATAGATCTTTCCTGTCAACTTTCCAGGTTGTCTTGGGTTAGAAATTTGTTTCACTCTGTCATTTTGTGGGTTCTGCTGCTGTAGAATGTGTTCAGAGCCATTTTTACAGGTATTTGGAGGTGTTTGGGGGAGAGCTCAAGGAAATCCCTGCTCTCATGAAACTCTGTCATCTTGGCTCCACCCCTCTGGAAGTTTTGTGGGACACTCAAGCTCAGCATGTCCAAAACAAAACTCACACTCTTTCCCTCTAAGCCTCTTCCTTTTTCTGGCTTCTCAATTTCTACTAGAGGTACCATTGTCTTTGCAGTTATCCTAGGACTTCCACTGGATGACTCACACTTCATTCCTATTCTCATATCCAGTCAGTTACCAAATTTTATTGCTCCTTTCTTCATCATATTTCTCATGTCTGTCTTCTTCTGCCCACAAATACAACAACCATCTTAGCTCAGAACTACATCACTTCTCATGTGGGTTTCTGTAATTTCCTCCCCGATTTTCATTTTTCCCAAAACCATCTTCCCGAGACACAGGTCTCACTCCCAATGACTCCCAGTCACTGGCTGGACAGGGTTGAGAATCTTTAGACTGGTAGCTAAGAGTCTGAATTATCTGGCCATAGCTTTCTCACCTACTCCGGTCCTATGTGAATAGCCTGGTTTACCTATCATACTCAGAACATTCTTTGCCCTTCCCCACTTTTGCGTATGCTATGCTATCTACCTAAATACCTTCCCCTGACTCCCAGTCACCTCTCTTCTTGATTTATTCAAATCCTATGTGTTTTCTAGAGTCACCTAATTCTTTCCTAACCATCCTTGTCTACAATTATTTCTCCCTTCTTTACTTCAACAGCCATTGTTCAAACCATTTCATTTAGAATTGAAATAGCTTTATTATATCTCTTTTGTAGTTTTGAATTGTTTTTCCGCTTATTAATCTTTCACATATTTATGATTTATCTTACCAAATAGATTATAGACTTTTGAGCAGAAACTGAATTATAACCTTTTTAATTCCTCACAATGTTCAATCCATAATAAGCACTCAACAACTTTTGTTTATTTTCTTTAGAATAATAGAATGCTAAAGTTAGACAGTACCTTACAAGTAAAGGTTATAAGCTGTGATTTGTATACAGAGGTATCAAGGTCCATGGAGATAAAGTGGCATGTGAAGTATCATTTACATTAATAATTATTTATTAAGGAAAACATTTTGTATCTGTACATGTAATTTCATCCATGTGAGGAATTCCTAGTGTGGACTGCCTCCTACTCCCGTGTAGATCATTAATTCTTTTGGAACTTAGAGTCTTAGAAAGTTACTTGGAGGAATTGAGAGGCTAAGTGACTTTCTCATGGTCACGTGGCTAGTATCATCAGTGGCATGACTTGAAAACAGGTCTTTCTTATCCCAAAGGTAGCCCTGTGTCCATTAGACTATGTATGCCTTCTCTGAAATGAAACATGAATTAGTTAATTCACTCTACCTCTCTGCACTTCAGTTCCCTCATCTCTAAAAGGAGATGATCTCCAAGGTCCTTTCCAGCTCAGAAATTTTATGACTCAGTGAACAATCCATGACACTTTCAAAAGAAAAGTATATAAATCAGAAGAATGCTAAATAAAGAAAAGGATTGATACCAGCTTTCCAAGAGTAGTTCTAATAAGCCCAAAGAAGAAACCAGGTATTCTGAGAACCAAGAAAGAAATAGACCGAGTGAATTCATGGTATTGCGGTTTTTAATAATTGAGTAGGAAAATGTGTTAACATGGAAGTGAAACTTTGGGAGCAAAAGAGACTCCTATGTACAAAAAATGTACTTTGTTTATAACTAGTCAAAGATAGCTTTACTTGGCTTTCTCTGCTCAGCCTATTCTCAACTGTTTTAAGCAAAATCTTGAATTTCGTTATTGGGTTAACACATTTTGCTTCTCAATTATTAAGCGCCACAATGTCCTGATTCACTTGGTTTATTTTTTTCTTGGTTCAGAGAACAGTTAGTTTCTTCTTTGATCTTACTGGAATAACTTCTCTTTGGAATAGCCTAAAGCAATCCTCCCTTCTTGAGAGTAAAAGCTCTTCATTCTCCACCACCCTCTCCACTCTGGTTTTGTCTTTGGAGGAAGTCTCCTCACCTGAACTTTTGAGCTTCTTTTAAAATGAATTCACTCTCGTTCCCTCCCCCAACCCCCAAATGCTGATTTTATCTTGAATTTTTAAATGAGCTATATTCTTAACCTGCTGTCTACTTCAGCATTTCAAAGATCCTTGGTGAAGTTATGACACCTTGATGTCAAAAGGACTTATCCTTTAATTTTTGCTTAAGCAGTGGGGGTAGTTGGTTGTTTTGACTTATGTACACACCCTTATGATTGCTGACATGCACTGCAGACCACAGTTAAAATCTATCAACAGACTTATGCATCTTACTTTGAAATTTAAAATTTTTGAAGGCTTCCTGATTTTATGGGTGCAAGCATGTTCTCCATCCATGCACATGGCAAACTCTCCTCACTTTCACATCCTTCATGTCTCCTATCTATATTTTATAATACAGAACCCAAAAGTAAACTAAGGTGTTTTGCGTCTTTATTTTGAGGATAACAAAACAGCACTTTTTTCATCCCTTTTTTTGTCTTTCAGTCTCACTCAATGGCCGGCTCATCTCATTTCCATTCATACATAGCCTCAATAAAAAGCTTTTAAAAATGTACCTTAGTAATTAGTGAATTTGTAGATTGTGCCTATGTTGACACTTTTCTCAACATAATTGTTACTGTCCTCATTCCAGGTTCTTAGCACATCAAAAGAGTTTATAAAAATCAACCATTAGGCTTGAGTTTTGATATGTTTTATACCATTGTCTAACACATTGTGTATACTCAGCAAATGCTAAATAATGACTAATGAAAGTAATTTCATTATATGAGAGTTCATTATACAAGTTCATCATTAATTGTAACTATGCTCTATTGTGTCTTCATTCACCAAAAGGGACAGATTTTTATAGATTTAGAGCCTGAGAAGTAATTTACCCTAACCCGTCATTTATAGCTGATATAAACTGAGACCCAGGGAATTTAAATGATGTGCACACCTGCAACAAGTGGCAGAGACAAGATTTGGATTCAGTGCCTTCCTTGGCTCTTCATCTGGGACTCTTCCCATTACTCTGTGTTATCTTATTGTAGAACTAAAAAGCATTTTATATTTGATTCCTTATTTTGTCATATATTCATTTCATGCTTAGCAGCATGCAGTAATGATGCCATAATCTATGCTTTACTTTAAGGTTTCTTATCAGCTGTACCCTTTCTATTCACTTTTAACATTTCTATATCGTATTTCTTTGATGCACTTTATTTCTTCAAGCATATTAGCTTCTAGCTCTATGTGTGCTTTTGTTCTGTATTATAGTCATTGAAATGGGATTTGAACCAAAAGCTTTAGACTATCCTATTTTACTAAAGCACAATAGAGGTCAATCATAATTATTTTGTGGCAGCTTGGGGCAGTAGGACCCACAAATATTTGGGTATGTGAGAGAGACCATTCCATGAATATGTGCAGTCCTTTACCAGTATTCTAGTATGCAGCAAGTTACAGTGGTGACTTGCCTCATTTTCTACTATTTTTTTCAAGAACTATGTTCCTAATCTATCTCACTGTATTACTGAGGAATTAATAAATAAGAATAGAGGCACCTTACTGGATACCTGAGTTCAAATCCAGCCTCAGACACTAAATCCCTTAAACTCTCTTTGCCTCTGTTCCCTCATCTGTAAAATGGAGATAACAATGGCCCTTGCCTCCTAGGAATGTTAGATGATAAAGTGAATTAATATTTGTAAACCCTGTGCAAACCTTAAGGTGCTGCATAAATACTAGCTATTAGTACAATATTGTATGCATAATCTTCAAAAATTGCCACAGTGATTGTTACTAATAACAAATGATAGATGAAAAGAGTGTCAAATTTGTTTAGCTACAACAGTGGAACTAAGAATATAATATAACCCATTTTCTTCTAAGTTTTTTAAAGATCTCTTTTGTCATATTTATCTTTATAAGTCTATATATGGTGTCACAAGTGCGTTGCTATATGGAAGTATCATTATAACATGCCCAATTGAAATTGGCTCAATTATTCTTATAAGAATTATACAGAAAGATTAACTGAGGCAGACACACCTTAATAAACTTGCACAAGTGAATAAATGAATGAAAAATTGTGTACTAAGCACTTACTTATGCGCAAAGTACTGGGAAAACAAATAGAAAAAAAGACAGCACTTTCTGTCAGTGAGCTCACATTCTAATGTGGGAGATAACAGATATAGAAAGTGTTAGCTGTAGGTCAGATGGAAAAGCTAAGTGGTTTTTAGGGTGTAATGGCGAAGGAGGTAGTAATACCTCTTCTTTAGCACCATTTCTTTTTTTTCCCTCTGGAAGTGAATAATGTTTTTTATTGTGAGGCCTTCGGGATTGTCTTAGGTCATTTTATTGCTGAGAAAAGCTAAGTCATTAATAGTGGATCATCATACAAAATTGCTATTACTGTGTACAGTGTTCTCTGAGTTCTGCTCACTTCACTTTGCATCAATTCATGTAAATCTTTCCAAGTCTTTCTGAAAGCATCCTGCTCGTATTTCCTATAACACAATAGTATTACATCATAATCATAGACCACAACTTGTTCAGCCATTCCCCAGTTGATGGTCACCTCCTCAATTTCCAATTCTTTGCCACCCCAAAAGAGCTGCCATAAATATTTTTGCATGTAGAGGTCCTTTTCCTTTTTTTAAAATTAATTGCATTATTATTTTTCCATCGTTTTCTTTTTTTTAATAGCTAAACTTTATTGTAACATTATTACAAAATTTCTCCCCATTTCTACCCTCCCCCCCCACTCCAAGATGGCATATATTCTGATTGCCCCATTCCCCAGTCAGCCTTCCCTTCTGTCACTGCACTCCCCCCATCCCCTTTTCCCTTACTTTCTTGTAGGGCAAAATAGATTTCTGTGCCCCATTGCCTGTATATCTTATTTCCTAGTTGTATGCAAAAAACATTTTTTTTGAACATCTGCTTTTAAAACTTTGAGTTCCAAATTCTCTCCCCTCTTCCCTCCCTACCCACCCTTCCTAAGAAGTCAGGCAATTCAACATAGGCCACATGTGTATCATTATGCAAAACCCTTCCACAATACTCACATTGTGAAAGACTATTTTGCTCCTTCCTATCTGTAAAGGCAATCAGTGAATGGGAAGATCTTCCCCGCCCATTTGAGTGGGCTTTGGGGCGGGGTCCTGGGGGGAGTGGCTAGGACTGGAGCCAGTGGTAGGTGCCTGAGTTCTGGTCCACGTGATGACATGAAGCCTGTGGTGGGAGGAGCTTGCTGAACAGTTGAAGCAGAGCTAAGAGGCAATTGGAGAGAACAGTTAAGAGCTGAAGGAGAAAGGAAGCAATCAGCTAGCTGGAGCACAGCTTGGAGATTGCGCCGGAAGCGGTGGAAATGGCAGCAACGAAGGCAGGCGCTACAAAAAAGCAGGACTGACCTTTGCGGATCCTGGAGTGTGCTGAGCAGGGGCTTGAGGCCAGTGGGTGGTCTTCTTGCTGGAGGGCCCTGGCATTGGGGGGGAAGCATTAGTATGGTTTGACTTGCTGCCATAATGTTTTTCTGTGGCCTCCTGGTCACTATTGTGAGATGGGCATACTAGTTTTGGAAGGTTCTTGCCAGGATGTCAAACTAGGGACACTGGTTTGTGGGTCTGCTACTTTTGAGTTTCAATAAATGCTTTAACTCCTCTGCCTTCTACTTAGAGAATTCCTTATATCCTGCGATTCTGGACCATTCAGGTATATTCATGGTTATCTTTGAAGTCATGAATTCTGCCTTAATGATATATTATCCTATCCCCCTTTATTCAGTTTTCTCCCTTAACCCTGTGTCTTTTTGAAAGTGTTTGCTTTTGATTGCCTCCTCCCCTATCTGCCCTCCCTTCTATAATCCCCCCTTTTTATCCCCTTCCTCCTTCTTTCCTGTGGGGTAAGATACCCAGTTGAGCATGTATGTTATTCTCTTCTCAATTCAAATCCGATGAGAGTGAGATTGACTCATTCCCCTTCACCTGCCCCCTCTTCCCTTCTACAGAACTGCTTTTTCTTGCCACTTTTATGTGAGATAATTTGCTCCATTCTATCTGTCCTTTTCTCCCTCTCTCAATGTATTCCTCTCTCATTCCTTAATTTGATTTTATTTTTTAAGATATCATCCCTTCATATTCAACTCACCCTGTGCCCTCTGTCTATACATATATACATACATACATACATACATACATACATATATATATACACACACACACATACACACACACATATATATATTCCCTTCAGCTACCCTAATACTGAGGTGTCATGAATTATACACATCAGCTTTCCATGTAGGAATGTAAACAAAACAGTTCAACTTTAGAAAGTCCCTTATGATTTCTCTTTCTAGTTTATCTTTTCATGCTTCTCTTGATTCTTGTGTTTGAGAGTCAGATTTTCTGTTCAGCTCTGGTCTTTTCATTGAGAAAGCTTGAAAATCCTCTAGTTTATTGAAAATCCATATTTTGCCTTGGAGCATGATACTCAGTTTTGCTGGGTAGGTGATTCTTGGTTTTAATCCTAGCTCCATTGACCTCTGGAATATCATATTCTAAGCCCTTCGATTCCTTAATGTAGAAGCTGCCAGATCCTGGGTTATTCTGATTGGGTTTCCACAATACTCAAATTGTTTCTTTCTGGCTGCTTGCAGTATTTTCTCCTTGACTTGGGAGCTCTGGAATTTGGCAACAGTATTCCTAGGAGTTTTCTTTTTGGGATCTTTTTCAGGAGGCATTTGGTGGATTTATTCAATTTCTATTTTACCCTCCATCTCTAGAATATCAGGGAAGCTTTCCTTGATAATTTTTTGAGAGATGTTATCTGGGCTCTTTTTTTGATCATGGCTTTCAGGTAGTCCAATCATTTTTTAATTATCTCTCCTGGATCTATTTTTCCAATGGTTTTTCCAATGAGATATTTTCCATTGTTTTCCATTTTTTCATTCCTTTGGTTCTGTTTTTATAGTATCTTGATTTCTCATAAAGCCACTAGCTTCCACTTGCTGCAATCTAATTTTTAAGGTAGTGTTTCCTTCAGTGGTCTTTTGGACCTGCTTTTCCATTTCGCTAATTTTGCCTTTCAAGGCATTCTTCTCCTCATTGGCTTTTTGGAGCTCTTTTGCCATTTGAGTTAGTCTATTTTTTAAGGTTTTGTTGTCTTCAGTATTTTTTGGGTCTCCTTTAGCAAGTCATTGACTTGTTTTTCATGATTTTCTTGCATCACTCTCATTTCTCTTCCCAATTTTTCCTGTACTTCTTTTACTTGCTTTTCCAAATCCTTTTTGAGCTCTTCCATGGCCTGAGTCCAGTTAATGTTTTTCTTGGAGGCTTTTGATGTAGGCTCTTTGACTTTGTTGACTTCTTCTGGCAATATGTTTTGGCCTTCTTTGTCACCAAAGAAAGATTCCAAAGTCTGAGTCTGAATCTGAGTCTGTTTTCGCTGCCTGTTCATGTTCCCAGCCAACTACTTGACTCTTGAGTTTTTCATTGGGGTATGACTGCTTGTAGAGTAAAGAGTACTTTGTCCCAAGCTTTAGGGGCTGCGCTGTTTTTTTTCAGAGCTATTTGTACACAGCAAACTCTGCCACACCAGCACTCCTCCGTCCCCAAGAACCACCAACCCCAAACCATGACTCAGATTTGAGCAGGCTCTGCACTCTCACTCTGATCCTCTACTTAATTCTTACCTGGTGTGCTTTAGCTGTAGTTCTGTAGCTGCAGCACCTCTGCTGCCCCTTGGGTGGTGGCTGAACTGGGATCTCCTTTCACTCTGTTCCCGCAGTTTTTTCCCCACTAACCTTCTCGGTTGTCTTTGGTGTTTGTGGGTTGAGAAGTCTGGTAACTGCCACAGCTTACTAATTCAGGGCACTAGGGTCTGTTCCTCCCGGCTCCCAGTCTGGTTGGTCCAGGCACAGCCCATGCTGGGCTCTGCTCCACTCTGCTCCCAGCTCCATGCGATAGACCTTACCCAGTGACCATCCAGGCTGTCCTCGGCTGGAGCCCTGCTTCTCTGTGCTATTTTGTGGGCTCTGCAGTTCTAGAATTTGTTCAGAGCCATTTTTATAGGTTTTTGGAGGGTCCTAGGGGAGAGCTTTAGGCAAGTTCATGCTTTCCAGCTGGCATCTTGGCCCCGCTCCTTTAGCACCATTTCTAATGAGAAAAACTGATGTCTTATCTACTTGATGGTGTCAGGAACTTTTGTGGTGAAAACTTTATCTGGGGACTCTTCAGTCAGTGTAGCTACTGAGGACTTCAAGTAGGGGCTGTGGCACCTGCAAGTCCACTTGCCATATCACATATCTACAATGGTCACTCCTTTATATGATGACTCTAGGGGCTGGGTTGGAAGCACATCTCACGGTAAGGACTCTGTTGTTCTGGCATCTCTTGGGCATACTTGCTTATTATCAGTGTCAGTTTGTTCATAGTGGATGTGAAAGGAATAGAGAATCTCTTCTCTCCACCAGTGGCTCCATTCAATAATGGCTGCTTTTATGTAGAAAATAGTACTGAGAAAGAAATAATTCAAGTATGGTGGAGCCACAGGCAGGACAACACAAGATTTAGCAATTTTCCCATTTAAGAATCAGAGGGTTTGAATATGATATTGTGTAGGCCAGAGTAGTTAGGATTATAACCAAGAATTACCTACCCAGCAAAACTGGGTATAATCGTTTGGGAGGAAATTGGACAGTCAATGAGACAGAGAACTTTCAAGCGTTCTTGAGGAAAAGACCAGAACTGAATACAAAATATAAGACTCAAGAGAAGCATAAAAAGGCAAACAGAAAAAGGAATTCACAAGGGACTTAATAAGGTTAAACTGTTTACATTCCTACATGGGAGGATGATATTTATAACTCATAAAACATTTTTCATTATTACAGTAGTTAGAAGGAGTATATATAGATAGAGGGCACAGGCGTGAGTTGAATATGAAGGGATGATACCTAAAAAATAAAATTAAGGGAGGAGAGAGAGGAATGTACTTGAAGAAAGAGAAAGGGAGAGGTAGAATATGATAAATCATCTCACATAAAAGAGGCTAGAAAAAACTTTTAAAGTGGAGTGAAAGAAAGGGGGAGCTGAACGGGGTGAATGAACCTTACTAGTTACTATACTTTGAACTATTTACTATAGTAAATAGTAGACTCCTTGAAAATCAGAATGTATCAAATAGAAATCAACAACTCCATATGACAAGAATAAATTTCGAAGCTAAGTCTGTGACAGTTTACTTTCAGAGTGCTAAAACATCAACTAAAATTAATTGAAACATTTAAGAATTTCAATAAAGTAGTTGGACAGAAAATAAATCTACATAAATTATCAACATTTCTACTATTACCAAAAGACTACCAGGAAGAGATATAAAAGGAAATGTCATTTAAAAAACAACAGAATGTACAAAACACATGAAAGTCCACCACATGGCAGTGGTGTGTTGGTAAACAAAATGGGCTCTTAGCACCCAGTTCAACCAAGTGTCCTTGAAGAGTTTGGCCTTTGTTTCCTTGATAAGATTTGGGAGTCCTTGGTGGCCTCCTTGCCTCAGGGAGGGCCTAGTTTACACATGAGTTTGAGTGACATGTTTGGGAATCAGAGGCTTTTTAGACCACATGGGTTTAAGTTGACTCTTTGTGATGATTCTAGGTCACGTGGGTGAGTCGCATGTGTGAGTCACCCTTGACCCTAAAAAAAGATATAAAATCAGGGGTTGGCTTTCTATTTTTTGGAGCTCTTACCCACAGCTGTGGTGGCATGCGTGACTCTGGGCCAGCCCTTCTTATGAGCTCCCGGACTGAACTTAGATGTTGGTAACTATGAATTGCATTTGGTCTGTCTGTTGATGTTTGTAATTTGTTTGTATTTTGCTTTGAAGTTCAGGGTGCTGGCTTTTTCCCCTGAACTAAGTCAATGGTGTCTGTATGCTGAATTAAAGTAAACTTGTCAACCCCTTAACGCTGCTTTCCTTAGTAAAGCAGATCAAAAGAACGTAGACTTTTGCAGCGTGCTTGTTGTTGGGCTTGTGTTGGTCTCTTCACCCCCACAACAGCTGCTAGTCAGATTGTTGAAACAAGTGGTGGTGGGTGTACTCCTACCAAGGCACCAAGGAACTATGTAAATACAGTTACAAAATATTCTTTATGGAAATAAAGACAGACAATTAATTGAGGGATTGTTAATTATTAGACAGTATCAGTTAATTAAAATGCATTTCTTTACTGTGCTAGAAAAATGCTAAAATTCATTTGATTCCCAAAGTGGGTGACTCTGCCCCCTGGGGGAGCTCTGGAACGATGGAGGTGGGGGGAGGAGAGCAGCAGTAGCTTCAGGTGGAATTGGGGGGTGTTGAATAAAAATGTGGGTTAATCTAACCTAACTTCGGGAGGGCACTGAGTTATTTTTTTTTGAAAAGGGAGTAGTAGATCAGATAAGTTTGGGAACCTCTGATTTAGAGGAACAAAAGTTCAAGATTCTCAAGGAAAATAGTGGAAAAAAAATAAGAAGGAAGCAGACCTAGTAGTATCAGATTTCAAACCATACTCTAAAGTGGTAATCATGAAAATGATTTGATATTGGTTAAAAATTGAGAAGTTTATCAGTGGAATAAATTAAGTACACAACACACAAAAAAGCATATGAATCAGATAGCCTAGTATTTGGTAGAACTGAGGCCTCCTATTACAGGGGTATAGATTCACTATTTTACAAAAACTACTTGGAAAATGAGAAAGTAGACTAACAGAAATTTAGTCTAAACCAATATCATGTCATGTCATACGGCAAGATAAGCTCCAAGTAGATACATGACTTGGATATAAAAAGGTCATCTAATAAACAAATTAAAGGAGCTTGAAAGAAATTGCCTTTCAGATATGTGGATTGGGAAGAGTTTATTGTCATTATTATCATTGTCATCATCATCATCATCATCAGCATCATCATCATCAATCATGACAGTATCTATATAGCACTTTAAAGTTTACAAAATGTTCTACAAATATTGTTTCATTTTATCCTCATGACAATCCTGGAGCTATTATGATCATCTTATGGGAGAGGAAACTTAGGCAAAATTTAAGTGGTTTTGCCCAGGGTCACACAGCTAGTAAATTGTTCTTTTCTTTTATTATTTAATATTTTTAGTTTTCGACATTGATTTCCACAAGATTTTGAGTTACCAATTTCCTCCCAATTTCTACCCTTCCCCCATCCCAAGATGGCATATATCCTGATTGCTCCTTTCCCCAGTTTTCCCTCCCTTTTGTCACCCCACTCCCCTTCCCCCCTTATTCCCTTTCTCCTTCCTCTCTTGTAGGGCAAGATAGATTTCTTTACCCCATTGCCTGTATATCTTATTTCCCAGTTGCATGTAAAAATAACCTTTTTTTGAACATTTGTTTTTAGAACTTCGAGTTACAAATTCCTCTCCTTTCTTCCCTCCCCACCCACCCTCCTTGAGAAGGCAAGCAGTTCAAAGGCCACACATGTATCATTATGCAAAACACTTCCATAATAGTCATGTTGTGAAAGACTAACTGTATTTCCCTCCATCCTATCCTGTCCCCCTTTGTTAAGTTTTCTCCCTTGACCCTGGCCCTTTTCAAAAGGGTTTGCTTTTGATTACTTCCTCCCCCAATCTGCATTCCCTTCTATCATCCTCTCTCTCTTATTCCCTTCCCCACTACTTTCCTGTAGAGCAAGATATCCAATTGAGTGTGTATGTTATTCCCTCCTTAAGTCAAATCCCATGAGAGCAGGATTCACTTGTTCCCTTTCACCTGCCCCCTCTTCCCTTCCAATAGGACTGCTTTTCCTTGCCACTTTTATTTGAGATAATTTACCCCATTCTATCTTTCCCTTTCTCCTTCTCCCAATAGATTCCTCTGTCACCCCTTAATTTTATTTTTTTTAGATATCATCCCTTCATATTCAACTTACTCTGTACCATCTATCTATCTATCTATCTATCTATCTATCTATCTATCTAGCAAGCTAGCTATATTCCCTTCAGCTACCCTAATACTGAGACAGGTCTCGTGAGTTACAAATATAATCTTTCCATGTAGGACTGTAAACAAAAAGGTTCAACTTTAGTAAGTCCTTTATGATTTCTCGTTCCTGTTTACCTTTTCATGCTTCTCTTGATTCTTGTATTTGAAAGTCAAATTTTCTATTCATCTATGGTCTTTTCACTGAGAAAGCTT
Organism: Trichosurus vulpecula; assembly: GCF_011100635.1. Lineage (NCBI taxonomy): Eukaryota > Metazoa > Chordata > Mammalia > Diprotodontia > Phalangeridae > Trichosurus > Trichosurus vulpecula. Next base: position 97,569,253 of record NC_050581.1, read on the forward strand.
GAAAGTCCTCTATTTTATTGAAAATCCCCATTTTGCCTTGGAGCATGATACTCAGTTTTGCTGGGTAGGTGATTCTTGACTTTAATCCTAGCTCCATTGACCTCTGGAATATCATGTTCCAAGCCCTTCAGTCCCTTAATGTAGAAGCTGCTAGATCTTGTGTCATCCTGATTGTGTTTCCACAATACTCAAATTGTTTCTTTCTGGCTGCTTGCAATATTTTCTCCTTGACCTGGAAACTCTGGAATTTGGCTACAATATTCCTATGAGTTTTCTTTTTGGAATCTTTTTGCAAGAGGTGATTGGTGGATTCTTTCAATTTCTGTTTTCCTTGCTAGTTCTAGAATATCAGGGAAGTTTTCCATGATAATTTCTTGAAAGGTGATGTCTAGGCTCTTTTTTGATCATGGCTTTCAGGTAGTCTAATAATTTTAAAATGATCTCTCCTGGATCCGTTCTCCAGGTCAGTGGTTTTTCCATTGAGGTATTTTACATTGTCTTCCATTTTTTCATTCTTTTGGTTCTGTTTTATTATTTCTTGATTTCTCATAAAGTCACTAGCTTCCACTTGCTCTATTCTAATTTTTAAGGTGGTATTTTCTTCAGTGGTCTTTTGTACCTCCTTTTCCATTTGGCTAATTCTGCCTTTCAAGTCATTCTTTCCCACCTTGGCTTTTTGGAGCTCTTTTGCCATTTGGGTTAGTCTATTTTTTAAGGTGTTATTTTCTTCAGTACTTTTTGCGTCTTCTTTAGCAAGTCGTTGACTTGTTTTTCATGATTTTCTTGCATCACTCTCATTTCTCTTCCCAATTTTTCCTCTACTTCTCTTACTTGCTTTTCCAAATCCTTTTTGAGCTCTTCCAGCTTTTGAGCTCTTTGTTGAGTTCTTCTGGCTGTATATTTTGATCTTCTTTGTCACCAAAAAAGATTCTATAGTCTGACTCCTTTTACACTACTTGCTCATGTTCCCAGCCAACTACTTGAGCTTTGAGCTTTTTGTCAGGATATGACTGCCTTCAGAGTAGAGAGCTCTTTGTCCCAAGCTTCAGGGGCCTTGTACTGCTGTTTTCAGAGCTACTTCTGTTCTGAGGTGGTCTGATACTCCTCTCCTGGCCTGTGCTTTGGTCTGTGAGTACAAACATTCCTTTCTGTCCTGTAGCTACCAGGAGCACTCCCTCTCCACAGTCACTGCAAGCTCTGCCACACCAGCCTTCCTCCTTCCCCAAGAACCACCAACCAGGACCGTAACCCAGATCCAAGCAGGGCAAAGCAAAAGAACCCTGCCTCTGCACCAGCAAAGCGCTCCCTGCACTCCTGCTCTGATCCACTGCTTGATTCCTCCCACTGTGTGGGCCAGGGACTCCAGAAGCAGCTGCAGGAGCTTCCTGCTTCTGCCACCTGCCACCCCCAGGGCTGGAACCAGACTGTGTACTTTTCTCACCCAGATCCAGCAGTTTTCCCGCTGACCTGCTCCATTGTCTTTGGCTTTTGTGGTTTGAGAAGTCTGGTAACTGCTACAACTCAGTGATTCATGGCCCTGAGGCCTGTTCTGTCCGATCTACTCTGTACTTGGTTTGTCCTAGTGCAGCCCATGATGGGCCTTGCTCTGCTCCCGGTACGGTGCGATAGACTCTTCTCAGCGACTATCCAGGCTATCCTGGGTTGGCGACCTGCTTCCTTCTGTTAGTTTGTGGGTTCTGTAGCTCTAGAATTTTTTCAGAGCCATTTTTACAGGTGTTTGGAGGGATTTGGGGGAGAGCTTAAGCAAGTCCCTGTTTTCCAGCCACCATCTTGGCTCTGCCACAGCTAGTAAATTTTAAAGAGGGATTTGAACTCAGCTCTCCCTAAGTGCAGGTCGATAGAGGATCACAGAAGTTAAAATTGACAATTCTGACTTCATGAAATTAATTTTTTTTGCACAAACATAATCAGTCCAGCTACAATGGAAGGGAAGGAGTAGAGAAAATTTTCTGCAGTAAGTTTCTCTGATAAAGATTTCATATCTAAAATATATAAGAAATGGAATCAAATTTATAAGAATGAGAGCCATTCTCTAATTCATACATGACCAAAGGATATGAATGAGTAATTTTAAAGAAGAAATCCAAACTGTCAGCAGCCACATTTTTTAAAAGTTCCAAATCACTTACAGTGAGAAAAACTCAAAGTATAGTAACTCAGCAAAGTTGAAAAATAAGAAAAATGACAAATGTTAGAATGACTGCAGGAAAAACAGGCATATTATGCACTACTGGTGGAGTTTTGAATTGGTCTAGCCATTCTGCAAAGCAGTTTGGGACGATGACCCCAAAGTTACTAAACTTTGCATACCCTTTGACACAGTGTGGTGATTTTTAGGCCAATATGCCAAAGAGATAAAAAATAAAAACAGAAATATTTGTTGCAACTCTTTTTGTAGTGGAGAGTATCTGGAAACTAAGGGCCTACCCATCTATTGAGTAATTGCTGAACAAATTATGGTATGTGAATGTAATGGAATATTATTATGCCATAAAAATGATGAAAGAGTGTTCAGAGTAACCTGGGAAGGCTTTTGTATGAACTGAAATAGAGTGAAGTAAACAGAGCCAGTTTTTCCATAACAACAATATCATAAAGACAGAATGCTTTGAAGGACTTAAGACCCATGATCAATGCCATGACCAATCACAATTCCAGGGGACTGAAGATAGATAATTTATGTTACTCACCTGCTAAAGGAGAAACTATGGTCTCAAGGTACAGGATAAGATATAAAATGTTGGACCTGACCAACCTGTGCATTTAATTTGTTTGACTTTTCACATTTGTTAGAAGAGCTTTTTCTCTAGTTTTGTAGTTTATTGTACATTACTCCCCTTTATTCATTCTACAATCCAGCCAAGTAGGACTTCTTGCTAATCTTTATACAGGAACCTCTGTATAGCCCTCTTTCTGTGCCTTCTTTGTGCTGGCCTTCCTCTATACCTACAATGCATGTTCTCTTCATTTCCATCTCTTAGAATCCCTAAACTTCACCTTCTTAAAGATATCTTTTGATAGTCACATCTCCCTCATCAAATGTTTGTGGGGTTTTTTATTTTATTTTTAATAATTTTTTTGTTGATTGATTGATGTGAGATCTAGGAATCAGAGGATAGAAACTTGGTGGAGAATATTTGGAAAAGAATGAATTCATTGAGTATAAGTCAGTGAGATTGGCTTTGACCTCTAGAAAAGGTCTAGGATGTATCGAGATATTGTTAGTGAAAATCTAGAAAATAAAAGTAATGCTATAAAGCCATCATGGATTTGTCAATACCAGACTTCCATTTTTGATAAGGTTATTAGAGTGGCAAATCAGAGGAATTTATAGATATATTTAACCTACATTTTAGCAAAGCATTTAATAAAGTATCTCCAGATTATTGTTGTGGAAAGTAGAAGGCTAGATGATAGGATTTATGTGAATTCCAAACTCATTATAATAACAGCTTAAGTGAGGTATCCAATGGAGTACCTCAGTGGAGTATAGTTTTGTGCTGTTTGACATTTTTATCACAAAGGCATTTGTGGCAAGTTTATAAAATTGTAATTAACACAAATCTAGAATGAATAGCTGGGATGGATCACTAACAACATGATTTATAAATTTACCACCAATGCCTTTGTGCTGTTGTCTGATATGACATATACTGCTGCTTCCTATCACTTGTGATCTTAAGTAGTGATACTCTAGAGAAGATCAAAGGGTTGCTACGGTCCCGCTCAGTGCTGCTTTGAACTTCATTATAAACCTACTTCATAGATTGAGAATATCCTTATAGTGGTGGTAGGACGCTGGGCTAAAAGGGCCCTGATATGGAGACAGCACAACCATTCTTTTGGGTAATATTCGGGATTCACAATCTGTTGTTTCCTATCCTGCAGCATATTTCATAAGTTGTTTCCCACTTCTGGTCAACATTCTTCTCCACCATGACTATTAAGGTCCATCTTTTTGTTGTACCAGTAGCCTAGCCTCAAAAAACAGCTGTATATTTAAACAGGAACTCCCCGAACTTCATTAATCACCATCATGGAAATTCACTTGTATTTCTAACTGCTGCTGAAATCTGCCTCAATCATATTTACTCCTCTACTCAAAACAGTTCTTAAGAAATATCTTTTTATCTTTGCTTCTTCCTTTTCAACTACTATCGAGAACAAATGAAAGCTGTCTTAGCAGACTTTCAAACCACCCTACATGAGGCCCAAACTGTGTACAAACACTGACAATGCATGCACACACAGGCTGCAGTGCTCAGTTAGGGGTTACAAACCTAGTCTACCCACTGACTCCACACCTAGTACTGCAAACTAGCTCATACGTAGTAAAACAAAGAGTCATATATATATACACATATATATGTATATTGTATAATGTAGTATCTTTCTTGTAGTATCTTATCTATCACTTAGCATACTGCCTTCTGGACAGGACATGATCCAATAAGAGGATGACGGCAGCAATGACACTGAATGTACCAATGATCCTGAATACTTGGCAAAATGTATTCTTTTTTGGTTCATTTCATCAGTGAGAAAAAAAATTAAGGTAAATCTTATGCAAAGAAATAGTCTCTTTGTGAAAGTGAAGTTTTGTTTAATCTGCTAAATTTGCCTGAATTGGTAAATGGTTGTGAGCAACTGAATTGCAGCAGAAAGTTTCATACCATGTGTATTTGTGTACTTTGTCATGTTATCTATTAAGTTCGTGGCAGTTAAGAGAATGGTATATACATCTCCGTTTTAGGCTAATAGCATAATGAAAATTACAGAACTTTTTTGTGATATAGAAAGCTTAATAATATAAACTAATATAGTTTTAAAAATCAAGTAACATAACATGGAACTAGGTGTTCCAAAAAAACCCAGAGTAACCCCAGAATGTATTAGTCTATTTGTAAAGAATATTTCCTTTTAATATAAAGTTTTTTTTGATATTCAATATGTTAGGTATGTGAACTTTTAACTTGTCAAACTATTGTAACATATTTGAAAATTATAGTAATTTGATTAAAATGTTGCCTATAAGGCAAAAGGTTCAGTTAATAGAATCCATATGTAATTAAAATGCAGAACTAAATGTAATCAGACCCCAGTGACTGGTGCCTTCATATTGATAGTTTTACAATGGCCTCTGGGGTTGAAAGTTTATTTTAAAGTTACTGAATGTAAGGGCACAGAGAAGCAGGAAAATAGCAAGTGTACAATGTCATTTTTCTACTGGTCAACATAGTTAATAGATAAGAATACAAATAGCTACCCTCAAATCTCCCCATTTTAGAACTCTGGTCTTTTGGCAGGTGGTAAAAGCACACAATTTGTGGGCTGGTAGAAGAGCTTCCTTCAGCAGCACCGTTACAGAAACAGCCTGAGATGAAGGATCCTGCTGGGAACAGGCAGTGGCTTTTTTTTTTTAAATAACATAGTTACTTAATTTGGGTGAATTCGATTGAATCATCTGAAAGTTATAGACAAAACACTATGTACCAAGCCACAAAAAAGTTTAAAAAAATTTCCTGAACTAAAAAAAAAAATTATTTTCTCTGGACAGTTTTAAGAGTCGACATCCTGTGTTAGAGTTCTCTAATCATCACCAGCACAATTTACAATCAGAACACACAGAGAGCCAGTTCAGACCAGCTCATCTGTTGATTTTGGCAGAAGCCCTTAATCTCACTGTGTGCAGCTGCCACTTGAGAGATGGGGACTCGGCAGAGAGCCTGAGAAGGGTGGAATACAAGGTTGGTCAAGGCATGAACACATAGGCCTGCTTCATTTCAACAGTTGCACGCTGCTTTTTTTTAAAATAGTCTTTTCATTTTACTGCTTTAAAAAAAAAAGCCTGAAATTAAATGAGGACCTCTCATGAGCCACTGCGCTCCAGGCATAAGAAATTGTAATGTCTGGCTTCCAGAAACTGTCCCGTCAAAATGTGCTTCTGATTAGGTGGCTTAATTACAGCTGTGAAAACAATGTTGATTTAGGCCTCAAGATTCCAGGGCATGTCAGCCGTTATTAGCTAACCTTGGACTGAAGCCACTATTTTAAAACTCTGTACCACTAAAGTCACACTGCTTGACAACTTTTTATTTAGGCAGAGAAGTTGCCAGAAGCAACACATCTTATGCAAAATATTTTTCAATGTACAAATTTCAAATGTGACACCATTAAGAAGACTGATAAATCTGCACTTAACCCAAAACAAGGAATTTCTGTTTGCAAAGAAACTAAGCTTTGTAAAAGTATTTCTTAAATTTTGACTGACATAAGAATTAATTTTAATTCCTTTAATTCAGTTTTATTCCAAATCCAGTATGTTGGTTTAACCACCCAATTTTATTGCACCTAAATTTTCCTGACAGTTTCATTTGCTGTCGAGAAATAAAATTGCCATTTTTTTTTCCAACATGAGAAATAATGGCTAGTTTAAAAAACGATATGTTTGAAACTTCCTTTGCCTCAAGCAGGTTCAGGCACACACTCAATTTACTTTTGGAGGGAAAAAGCTCATTAAATAGTTTTTAATATTTTAATATAATTTAAGTAAGCTCCTTCACAGTGGGAAAGCTTATTAGGCTCATGTATTTACACCTGCAGGGAAGTAAAAGTTTGAATAATTAGATGGTTCCAATACTTGACTTTTCAATACAATTGCAGTTACCATTATAAACATTGTTGGTACATTTACTAAGCATTCCTGTTCCATTTCATTTTTAGGCCATTTTAATCTCCTCCTTATACTGTAAGTGGTTTTTCACTTGTCGATACTTGAGAAAGCAGACATTAAATATGAAGCAATTATTTAAGGTGGGTGGCAGAACAACAAGCATTGTGGGTCATGATTCTCATAATAATCTTTGGGAAAGGCATTTGCTTAAAAGTGCTTCACTTGTGCCAAAATGGAATACCCCAGAGTGGACTAAATGATTTCTTTAAAATGAAATCTCCCACACCCAAGACATGAAATCCAACAATGTGGGTGGCCAAGGCACATCTTTTCTTACTGGTCAAACAACACGAGCAGTGCAACAGTTACCCAAGTGCAAGGGTGGCTTTGTCCAAGTTGCATCAAGAACTATAGGTAGACAATTAATTGTGTTAGTTGGATGGATAAATGTATGGGTGTTTGCGTGGGAGGATGAGCGGGCGTATGGATAGATGGCTGGATAGAGGGGTCAATGCATTTGAGAATAAAATGTAGAGGTTTTCAAAGAAAGACTTGATCACCTCGTAGCATCTAATTGAGGAAAAGAGAATGGATAGAAACTAACTTAAACTGATATAAAAGTAAATAAGCAACATTGTGCATGTTGTTAATCTTCTAGAAGGAAAACAGTCAAACCCTTTTCCTGAAAAATGGATCTCAGGGTTATACAATAAGCATTAAGGGTGACCCAGTTTATATTGAAAGTGCCTTTCAGCTATTGAAAGATAGGAATAAAAGTAAAGTGAGTGTTGGGTGCTGTATTACATTCAGAATTATGAATTTTAGAGACAAAGGCATTTAACCTTAAAAAAAACTTTTTACAAAGAACAAAAGCAAGACAAGAAGAAATAATTTTTCCATCTTTCAGTTAAAAAATTATATAGAAAGTCTGACATTTATTATTTCCATGATTATGTCTTTTGTTTTTTTACTTAGGCCAAAAGGAGCTTGCCCGTACCTTTTGAAGAACTATTTCATGTTAGAGAGGATTGAAAGTCTAGATCGTTCCATGTTAAACTGTGGTTTGAAAGTTGGGGGAAAGTGTGCTTATTCTTGAACTATGTATTACTTGAAAAACCTTCATGAGAAAAGATGAGAGTAGAAGTCTTAGCTGCCTGACATGCTTTTAGTTTGGAGCCATGTCTTGATAGAAGCTGAATTCTACCTATTCTTTTTTATATTCTTTTTGCTCCCAGTGTTTGCTAGAGACAAAAAGGAAAGATGGCCTTTTAGAGCTTAAGTGGCAAATTTAGGTTAAAGGACATTATTCTTCTTGCCATTATTATTTCAGATGAGTTCTAGCTAAAAATGTGAATATGGTTGATAAAGTGAACTGCTTTCTTTATAGCTTATACTTTACTTGATTTCTGAATGATATAGTGGTACTTTTGACACATTGTTTCATTATTCACTCCTGAATGTTTATGGACTTGATGTAATATTCAAATAGTTAACTCATCATCTTTTGAATAACTTAATTTATACATGGAAAACTAAGATAACATTGTGCTGCTGTTAAAATGTTTTTATGATGAAAGTTTTTTCATCTTCTTGGTATCATATACATTCATTCAGAAATATAAACTAGTGTCACACACATGAATATGTAGTATTGATGAGTATATAATACTGATGAATATTATATAGATATGTTGAATTTTTCCATGTGTTATGATATCTTTACTATGGCATAATCTTAGGTAGGAATATTTTATCATGTTCTATTTCCCTGTTTCCATTTTTATATTTAAAATATAAAATTAACATTTTTTTCTGTAAAAGAAATTCTAGAATGTACTTTATATATGTCAAAACTTCAGTGGATCTGGGATTTCATCAATGTCAGTATTCCCTCTATTAGCAATTTATCCATACCTCTTCATCCTCTGTAACTCTTGTTCATGTTCCTCCATAGATAGACAGATACAATTATTTATTGAGCACTTACTATTTGCCAGGCATGGTAATAAGCATTAAGGATACAAATTATGCAGAAGCAAAATAATATCCTTTCTCTCAAGGAGCTTAAATTCTAGTGGGGGAAGGCAGCACATAAAGGAGTTTTGAGGAAGGGAGGAGAAATGTGCCTACGTGGGGGAACAGTGAGGAGAAAGCCAAGAAGTGGCATAGAGTCCTGGTCACTGGCAAGAGAAGGTGAAAGCTCATCTGTCAGACCCAGAGGACCCTGAGGTAGAATCTGGGTTTCATTGTGTTGGAGCCCATTGGTGAGATCTACCTACATACTAAGCCTTTCTCTAGATGTTTTACATTTGTAGATACCATTGCAGCACACAGCCTGCTCATGTATTGCTTTTGCCCTCATTGGGGCACATTTCCATAAGCATTTCACTTATGCAATTTTTTTAACCTAGGATATTGTTGAAAGGATGTTAAAGTATACTTGTCTCCACCACATGACCCTCAACTGACCTTGTGTCGTCTACAACTCTGAGTCCTTGGAGACTGTGGAGCTTAAAGATTCACAGCTATTAAACATCACTGGGAGAATATTTGTGTTTTTTAAAAGGACCTATATGACTGAGATCAGGATGGATTATTAAAAGCATTGCATAATTTCCCAAATGCAAGTCAACACACTCTCCTAATTTCTGGTTCCAACTCATTCTATATCTGTGCTTTCTTTCATTTAGATAGATAAATAGATGGACACACACACAAATACACACACAGACATACACCAAATACACACTAATGTACCAGCTCAATGAACTGGCCTGCAAACTGCATATCATAGTCTGAACAATAGAATAGATATATTTGATTCATTTAGTTTTCCTGTGTGGATTATTAAGCCAATATCGTTTAGTAATTATAGATCCCATCTAAGAGGCCCTGTAATAGTCTGGATCTGATGCAGTAAGCAAGATATCATCTGCCAACAAGAACATGTGGAGGACTTCATCATCTATAGGAAATTCCTTTTCTATTTTGATCTATTGGTGAATGTTAGAAGGTCGCTGGACAGAGTTAGCTCTGTGGTTAAAACTATCAAGAAATCTTGTATGGTCGTAACATATGCAAGAGGAGCTCTGTCAGATGAAGAACCTCCCAGCTTGGTGCCTTGGCCTTGGCTATCCCCCAGTCTGGAATCCTCTTCTCCAGAACTCAACTTCTTAGCTTCCCTGGTTTTCTCCAAGATTCATCCAGATCTCACTTTTTTCTTTTTTTTTTTTTGTTTCTGTTTTTTTTTTTCAGGAGGCTTTTCTTGGCCCCCCCTGCTGTTGGTGGCTTCCTTCTGAGGTTACCTTCCATCTCTCTGTATATATATAGTTTGATTTTTTTTTCTGCATATTGTCTCCTTTTATTAGAATGGGAACTCCTTGAGGGCAGGAACGGTGTTTTTGCCTTTCTTTGTATCCCCAGGGAGGCCTGCTGAATAGTAAGCACTTAACAAATATTTGTTGGTCAACTGACTGACTGGCGTCTAAGTAGCCAAGCACTATTTTGTAATCAACAAGCTGTAAATGTGGTGGATCCGGGCTTTTCTGTGCCTTCCAGACTGTGGCAGATCACTGTGTTCTTGGTAATTGCTTGAGAAATCCAGTTTGTGCCCTTCTCATGTTCTCACGGAGTATATCTTTGATAAGTTTTCATATAGTTCGCATAGTTATAATAAAGGAGGCAGAGGTGATGTGGTGTGATGTGGAAGACAAGAGTATTGGACTTAGAATCAGGAAGGCCTGGATTCAAATTCCAGCACCGACATTTGCTAGTTCTGTGACCCTGAGAATCAGGAAGGCCTGGATTCAAATTTCAGCACCGACATTTGCTAGTTCTGTGACCCTGGGCGAGTCACTTAATTGCTATGTATCTCAAGTCTCTAGAACTAATCTATAAAGTCATACAGTAAATCAACTGCAGTCTACATTGCTAGAGAAAGTTCTCACAGCAGAAATGTGCTATGCTAAAGAAATTTTTAAAAATAAATTCTTCAGCTAATTAGAAGAAAATAGGCTTCTGTGTGAGTAGTTATGTTGTTATACCAGAAGCGAGTGAGACACGCCACAGAATATAAGTTTTAAATGGAGAATTTATTAGCCGGCGACCATTTCGGGGTTCCACCCAAATCAAAATGGCCCCGAGTTGGGGTGGAGGTGTGGCTTATATGGAAAATATGGGGTACAGAGGTTAATTATCTCTTGGAACTTACAGGCCAGGTCACAGGGTGGGGGGAACAGGAACAAAAGTCCTGACTGATCAAAAGATTCTGACAGGTTTTCGTTAAGTGGGATAATCTTATTAACATTTCTTGGTGGAGTCATGGAGCCCCAGAGATATCTGCTGAATGTCAGAAGGTCTAAGTCTATTTTTTATTATGCAAACTGGGGTTTCTCAGGGGTCTCCTTAGCGATAACTAATTTTTCCAGTACCACAATGTCATCTTAGTTGTCTTTTAGAGGCAACTTGGTGGCTAGATGGCACAGTGAGTGAATAGAGTACTGGGTGTGGAGTCAAGAAAATGTGAGTTCAAATTCAGCTTCAGATACTTACTAGCCAGGCAAGTCACTTAACTCTGTTTACCTCAGTTTCCTTATCTGTAAAATGAGCTGAAGAAGGAAATGGCAAATCATTCAGGTATCTTTGCCAAGGAAACCCCAAAAGGGAGTCACAAAGAATCAGACATGACTGAAAAATGACTAAACAAAGGTGTTAACAGTGGTCAAGATGCTAAACTTGAAGTCAAGAATACCTGAATTCAAATTCTATCTCAGACACTTGCTAACTGTGTGTTCTGGGGTAAGTCATTTAACCTCTGCCAGCCTCAGTTTCCTCATCCATAAAATGGGAGAAATAAGATCACCCACCTCCATCATTATTATGAACATCAAATGAGATTTTTGGCATTTTTGGCATACCTTAAGGTGCTATATTGATGTTAGCTCTTATTATTATTGCTACTAACAAAGCCATGTGGTTATCCATTATTTTTCTCATTATGTGTTTTCTTCCTCCTATCGAGATATCTTGTAAAATAACCTCTCAGTGCCTTCAACATGTTGTCCCCTCCAGCATAGGTTTCCTTGGGGTGTACTTATCCGGTTTCTCTTATTGATTTAATTTTCTTAAGTGTTGTTTCAACTTTCTCATACAAAGCATAGCAAACAAAGATCTTAAGAGTGCACTGTCATCAGTTTCTATTTGTTCTCCTACTGTTACTTTTGTTTTTAAATACTTAGTTGACTCTCACACCAAACTTTCTTTAGATCGTAAATCTTAAATTTTAAATTAAATTAAACATTACATTACATTAAATTTTCTGTTAACTAGTTATTTCTTCTAGTACTTTTCAGTGTTTTGTGAAATGAAACTGCTGATGATATTCCAACATCCTCTGTTGGCTTTTACGAGTGAATTTTTTTCCTAAATCGGTGTTATCCTAGGTGGCCATTCTTCTTCATTTGACAAGTTTGCTTGCTAAGATGGTGGTTTTTTTTTTTTAAACATATCGAATGCATCTTTTTGTCATAGGCATGAAATAAGAAGTTCAAATTTAGGTCTACCATTCACTGTTTTGATGAATCTTGTTCTCATTGATGTGGGTATAGCCCTTCTTTTACTGGTGCAGATAACGTCCCATTCATATCTTTCCTTGTGTCATTCCTGTCCATATCTTTCTGTAAATCTTACAGACCTACTTAATATATTTAGTGTAGTCGTTGGGTTCTTTTAATCTTTGATAAATATCATCATGTCGTCAAGGCCACCTATGCATCTGTTATCCCTCTTAGTACATGAGTACCTAGCTCGTTTTCAGTGCTACATGTTCTGGGTTGTATCTTTTATACCACTCCCCAAGTGTACGTCCTCAATGTTAGCAGGCTTTTTATTTCATAGATACAGTTATTGCCTCCAACAACACAGATTGTAATCTATCTATATGCCCTCATCCTGTAAGATGGCCTCCTATAAATTCTCCGTAGGACATTCTTCCAGTGTACAGTGGCCCTTCCTACAGTTCTTTTGACATTGTGACAATACCAATGGAATATATACAGGCTGTCCTTCAGTTATCCTTCAGTTCTACTACATGATGGGCTCAATCTTTGCTCTATGCCTTCATATCTCTACTAATGTATTATCTGCTTGGTAATGAGTTCCATGTACTCATATATCCCTGCCCACTTGGCCTTTTTGTAACCTTCAACTTTAATTCTTCAAAGACTGTGGTATTCCATTATTCAGAACCATGTTCCATCATTGGACGAATATTGTTTAAAAGATCATTGTTTATTTCAGGGTGAAGATTGTCATTGTTAAAAGCACTGTTCAGTTTCCCATTTAAGCCATTTTATTTTCTTCTGTCCAGTTCTGGGCCAGAGTATTATCTATGCACAGCCTGTACAAGATATATACAGAGGCATACACTGAACCCTTCAGATGTTTTTCAATCTGCTGTCTAACTATGTTTCCCCAACCTAGTAGTTGGATAGATGATTTTTTTTAACCCAAGTATATAAAACTTTACATTTATCCCCATTGAATTTCATCTTATAGATTCAGTCCAAATGTTGAAGCCTATCAAGATCTTTTGGGGTTTTGTCTGTTATCTACATTTCTCCCAGTTTTATTTTATCTGGACATTTCATAAGCATGCCATTCTTACCTTTATCCAAGACATTGAATGTTAAATAGAACAGCACCAAGTACAGATCCCTAGGATCACTCTAATGGAGACTTCCTGCCAAGTTGACTTCCAGATATTAACCACTACGCTTTGGGTCCAGCCATTCAACCAGTTCCAAATTCACTAATTATACAAGCATCTAATCCAAATCTCTCCATGTTTTCCACAAGGTTAATATGATAGATAGATAATATAAACATTTTTTAAATATCTACTGTGTGCTGTGCACTGTGCTGGGGATACAAATGCAATAAAAAAGAAAGACAGTCCCTGCCCTGAAGGAACTTACATTCTAATGAAAAGGAAAGGCAATAGTAAAAGACCAGGTGGGGCAGGCGAGTCATGTGCTGAACCAAGATTGGTGTGATAATGGTTAGTGTCTGTTCTTCCTCAAATGGAGAATCAGGGATGAGCTCGTGAATCAGGAGGAGACATTAGAGGTAGAAGTGTTGCCAGCATGAAAAAGGTCCCTTCAAATAGCTTGTTGAAGGAAAGCTCTTAAAGCAGCATTTTGCCCTACCAAGTCAAATACTTTTTTATGCTCAAGCAGTAAGCACCATGGGACCTTGTAAAAGCTGCCCCAATCAGGTTAGTCATGTGATTGTAAAGATGTGGCCTGCTGTGAGAATTTTGTTTAGAAAAACCCATTTCTTTCTCATAACTAAATCAACAATGATATTACTTGTATGTAGACTTTTCTCACAAAAATTCATGGAGATGGGAAATATGCATTTGGATTGGTTAGTAATTATTGATATTTTCTGTCAACTTTTATTTATTTATTTTTTTTGAGTAATAAAGTCTGTGGACGCCTCTAAGCCCAGGATATCTTTCCCGCCTTCAGATACCTTAAGTGCCCTCAAAAGCAAGTCTTTTCCAGGCTGGATTTCCTTTTTATATCCTGGTTCTAGACCAATTGTTAATCCCATTTCTGGTTTCCTTAGTACCATTTCTATTTCTTCATGCAGCCTACCAGAGTCTAATTATGGTGGCTCCCTCATCATTAGTGGAAAAAATAGTTGTTATAAAAAATCTTTACTGAGCATTTCCATTTTCTATTTGTTGTCCTTCCAGTTTCATCCTTAATTACCCTCAAGTTCAAGTAATGTTGGTAAAATGTTGCAGCCTACTTACTCCTACCATGTATCCTTTTGTTGCCCTTTGGATGACCTGTTAGGTCATTAAAGTAAAATTCTACTTTCCTGCCTCACATTGTTACTCTTTTTAACAGTGCTATTAATAAAGAGTATAGAGTCTACAGTAACATCTTAGCAGTGATTTAATGTTTTTTATGTTTGTCACAGTTTAATATTAAGAAAGCATAATTTTGTATGTTTAAGTCTGCCATTTTATGAAATATAAAAATTTAATGAAAAACCATAAAGCACCTATTATTTAACAAAAAGACATCTGTTCTAGTCAGTTTGGTAAAACATTATGTACCCCATAGATCATAAAGGTTCTCCAAAGCAATCGTATCTATTGAACAAGTAGGTATTTAAATCAGTCTAAAATATGGGTTATGTATCCAATAGACCAGACAGTTTTAGACTGAGAGGCAAAAGGATGTTGTCAAAATAATTTATCTAATTTGCAAAAAACCTTTTTTTGTTTTACAATCTTAATGATTCCTTACAAGCTTAAAAGTGAAATCTTTGTCTGCTCACTATTTCCTTCCATATGTTTTCACTACTTTTAGACTGTTCAAAAAGGTTTGACTGCTTGCGTTGATTTTTGACATTGAATAAATTGCTTTAAAACATTTGATAAAATAGTGGTGTGTACATTTTTGGTAAATGCTTGTAAGTATTTTTTTTTAAATTAATCATATACTCTCTACACACACACATACACACACACACACACACACACACACACACACACTCACACAGCTCATATGAGGAGAATTGCACTAGGAGAAATGTACCAGGGTACATTGTATCATATATACAAAGAATGATTCAGGGTTATAAAGTTTATAGTTTTTTTTTTTAAAACCTACCATTATTAAAGGGACTTAAGAAATTCAGTTCTATGCCTTGCTGAGTGCACTAAGGCAGGACTTTCCAATCAGTTGGTATCACAGTCTTACCTGACTGATCTTCAGGCACTCGATGCAGTGCTTCTTATTCCCCTCCAACTTGGTTGAGCTTGGTTAAGGGGAAGAGAAATGCTCCACTTCCATGTCGATGAACTCTAAAATTCAATTCTTTGTTATTGTTATTCCACCTTTCCCTTGAAACTCAAACCCAGCTTTTGGCTTTCACCATGACCTCCAATCCCTTGAGCCCTTAGTTCTTTCCCAGGCTATTGCCTCTGCGCTGGGTATGCTCTCTTCTCTTCTACATCTTGACCCCTAAATTAACTAGTTCATCTCTACACTGACCTTCTCTCTTGGATTTCAAGTCCTCTTATCCTCTTGCTGAACTTCCAGACAAGCCTCATCTCTGGGTTACTCCCATCATCTGCTGCGTTCGCTCCTACTCACATGCCCCTTGCCACCATCTCTCTCTTCCTCCCCATCTCACATAATGAGGTGGCCTTTCACCTTGCCAAGGCTAAACCTCTTCATGTAAAAGCAATCTCATTCCTTCTCCAGCAGATTGTCTCCTTTATCATCTCCATTCTCTCATCTATAGTTAGTAAAAACCTGTTAAGTGCTTACTGTGTGCCAGGTACTGTGCTGAGCACTGGGGATACAAAAAGAGGCAAGATAGTTCCTGTCCTCAAGGAGCTCACAGCCTAAGGAGGGGAGACAACAGGCAAACAAATATGTACAAACAGCTATATAAGGATAAGTAGGAAATAATTAAAAGAGGGAAGATTCTAGAATTGAGGAGTTTGGCTTATCTTCAATCTCTTCTGTCTTCCTTAATGCCTACAGCGTGCCCATGTTTCTCTCATCCTCAGAAAACAGAGAAACAAAAAAACCCCTCTTACTTGATTCATCCATCCCTGTTAGCTACTACCCCATACCTCTTCTACCTTCTGTGGCTAACCTCCTTAAGAAGGTTATCTACAAGAGATGCTTCTACTGCCTTTCCTCTCATTCTCTTCTTAACTACAGTCTAGCTCCTGATCTCATTATTCAGTGGAAACTGCTCTCTCCAAAGTTATAAATGATCTCTTAATCACCAACTGTAATGGCCTTTTCCCAGTCCTCCTCTTTCTTTGATCTCTCTGTTGATGACCCCTTTGACCACTGTTGATCACCCCCTTTTCCTTGATACTCTGTTCTCTTTAGGTTCCATCTGTCATGGTCATCCTCCTACCTGTCTGACTCCTCCTTCTCTGTCTTTTTTGCTGGATCCTCATCCAGGTCACACCAGCAAATCCTCAAATCTCTTCCCCGCTTCTCACCCTAATGTCCAGTAGATTACCTCTCCCAGCTTAGGGTGGGTTTGGGGAAGGAAGAAGCACAAACTGGCCGTTAGAGGATAGGAAGAAGGAGTTGACCTATGATTTCATTGGCATAAGGAACTCCCAGATGAGGAAATTCCCTCCACCAATGTAGGTTAGCACCTTCTCTGCAACTTATAGTCTTAGAGAGTTGCCCTGGTTACTGAGAAGCTAAATGCTTTAAACAGGGTCACACATCAAATATGTTTTGGCAGTGGGATTTGAACAAAGCAGATTATCAATGCTTTTTCTCTCATAAAATTATGACAAAATAATTTACGTGTGTGTAGTTCATATTCCTCCTTGTAGAATTCCTTAGGGGCAAAGACTCTCTTGATTTTTGTCTTTGTATTCTTTATTGCCTATCACAGTGCCTTGCACATTTTATAAATGTTTGATTTGAGTTGAAACTGCAGATCTTGTGGCATAACAATATACTGTTAAAAGCATCATTAATTGATATTTGCAACAGGATAATAATTCCACAAATTAACTTTAAAATGGTAATTGCATAATCATGTTTCAAAATAAATGTAAAAGTTCTGAGTTATACCACTCATTTAAATCTTATTAGGTTCTTATTCAGTAGAAATTATGAATGCCTTGTGAGGTAAGACAAATTCCAAATTAATGGGGTCTAAATTAATTAATGTATATAATTTCTGTCACGATACCTCCAATACAGCCAAAATTTTTCCTTCTTTTCTATATTGATTTCAGTATGCCAGCATGGGACTAGAAAGTTTGAAACAGGAATTAGACTTTTCTCTTTCTCTCATATGTTCCCATATTTTCTTTATCTTTTGGTCATCTGTTTCAAACTCTGACAGATCACTCATTGCCTATAAAATCTTTTCCATTAAAAAAATGAGATAAAGAAAGGAAAAGCAGAAATGAATGGCTGGTGCATCTAATCAGTTTATGTGGGTATGTCTGATTCATTTATCTTAGATTGTCAGTCTGATCTCAGGAACTGACTATATCTCATTCAATACCAAGAACACTATTAGTGTTCATTAAATAAATAATAATCGTGATGGTGGACCATATAATAGTAGACCATCTGTATATTTTAAAAAGTAATACAAAGAATGGCAAAGAGGAAATACTTTTAAATTCTAGGTTCATTTGTGGAAAGGGTGTTAGGATACTTCTTGAGGTTAGCTGGGAAAGAAGTTTTTTTTTTTTAATCGAGTTGTCACATTTTCATTCCCTAATTTAAAAAACAATGAATATTTTTCCCTTACCATCTCCCTCTCCCTTCAGTATTTTTTGGGGTAAATATTTCAAACTACAGATACTATTTCTAATGTTTTTCTTAATTTCTTTCAAGATGTGATCCTCCTAATTTTCAGCACCCTTTCTTTCCTCAAATAACCTTGTGTTGCTATTTCTGTTTGCATGTTGTATCACTGGAAGGGCATGTAAGCTCTTTTAGAGCAGAGAGTTTTCCTTTTCGTGTTTTATTCCTAGCCTCTAACATAATGTTTTATAAAACAGCAGTCATTTAATAAATGTTTAATTAAATCGAATGATTTCAACAAAAGGTGAACCTGGTGAATCAGAAATTCATGCCAAGGAAGCTGGCCTTCCCTGAGAGTAGAACTGAACCTTTTGAGGTTTAGCAGTTGAACCAGAACCAGACTGGTGAGGAAATGAAATGCAAAACAAACCACTGGTTGCCATGCTAATTTCTACTGGATAGTAAGTTTTCCTGGGAAGATTTCCTGTTTCTTATCAAAATATGGCAGCATAATAATTTTCAAGTATTGAGGTGGGAGAGGGAGGTGTTCTGCATTGTAACACTTTTGCCACTGTTATTTGGCCACCAAATTTTACCTAAAAGTTTCCATATCCCTTTTATGAAATCAAGGGGAACTTTATCAGATTAACAGTATAAAGCAGCAGCTAAGTGGCACAGTGAATAGATTGCTGTCCTGGAGTCAGGAAGGTTCATCTTCCTGAGTTCAAGTCTGGCTCAGACACTTACCAGCTGTATGACTCTGAACAAGTGATTTAACCCTGTTTGCCTCAGTTTCCTCATCTGTAAAATGAGCTGGAGAAGGAAATAGCAAACCACTCCATTATCTTTGCCAAGAAAACCCCAAAAGGGGTCACAGAGTCATACATGGCTGAAAATAACTGAACAATTAAAAAAAAAGAAACAGTTTAAGGAGACAAATCCACATTTCTTCTGAAGCCAGATACCTTTGTAAGAAGACTAATATATTAATAGTGTCAGAATAAGTAAACACTTATCTATATGTTCAAACATTCTATGATATATATGGGGTCTACCATATTGGAGATGCCAGAAAATTATTACTTCTGTTAATCATGATACATTAAGAACTCTATAAGTTAGAAAAGCTATTTAAATCATTCCCAAAGTAAAGTTCCAAGTTCTAATTTTAAATTCTTATATGAAGGTACAACGACCTATGTATCTGAATTAAAATTTCAAAGAAATGTGTTAAACTTCTGGGATACAAATTGGTTCTAAGGTTGTTGGACTCTGTCTCTTTGCCCTCTTCCCATTGGATTAGTTATTGGATACTCACTGTATACTGGAGGTACTTCAGGAGATGGTAGAGTATAGTACAGAAGTAGAAGTCACAGATGTCTCGTGAATTTTTGGCAGACCCTTTCCTCTGATGTTTTTGATAAAAGCCTATAGGATTTATAGTTGGAAAAGACCTTAGAGGTCATTTAGTTCAATCCCCTCATTTTACAAGTGAAGAAACTGAGGCTCATAGAAAATCAAGTTATTTGCCCAAAGTTGCACAGTACACCAAGATTTGAACATGATCTTCTGACTCTGAGTCATTTCCTTCTAAAATGATGTCTTCCAAGGGGCTCCCCTTAGTTCACTGTTACCGACTCAGGCTAAATCTAAACCTTTAAGTTATCTTTAGAAACAGTTCATGCTCTGTTAGTTTAGGGATCCAAAACCAAAGTATATCATAGAATCATAGATCTCTAGCTAGAAGGGACCTCAAAAGCCATCTCGTTCATCTAGTTTCATCATTTTACAGATGAGTAAACTGTCTTTGGGTTGATAGAGGTGCTCCGACTCCTCTAAAGCAGTGCCAAAAACTGAGTTCTTTTCCACACTTATCTTTATTTAGACAAGATCATTTCCCTGTTAAATTCAAAGGACAAAATAACCACATCTGACCACCTATCCAAAACAGTTGACTTTAATATTAATGTAGTCTTTTATATGCAATCAGTCAATTACTTGGCACATGGAGACAAAAGATATAGTTCTTGACCAAGTCTAAGGGTCTGTGGCCATAGAATTCAGTTCAATTTAATTTGATGACCGGAGCACCTACCGTTTGCCATTCATTACTAGATGAGAGGATTACAAAGGGATGACAAAGAGGAAAATTGCCAGAGACCCTCCTGCTTCCAGAGAGTTTACAGTGTAACAGAAGTAACATAATATGTATGAAGTGTGATAAGAAGCATTAAGGAAAAGGGGTTTTGGAGAGGTCTAGATCAAATACTCCAGGAAAATATTAGGTGGAAGGGATCACTTGCAACCAGGGCAGGCTAAGGGGATCAGAGCAGTGACTTTTTCAGGGAGGTGATGGCACTTGAGCCAGAAGTAAATGACTAGTCTCTCTTCACATCACCAACTGCCTTTTGGGCATCTCATACTGAATGTTCCAACTGGCATCTTAAAATGTCCAAAACAAAACTCATCTTTTCCCCAAACCCTGCTTCCTTATCACTGTCTAGGGCATCACCATCCTTCTAGTCACCCTGGGCTCACAACCTTGGCATCATCCTTCACTCCTCACTCTCACTTATCTCACTTGTCAAATTCATTGACAAATCTTGTCATATTTGTCTTCACAACATATCTCCTATATGTCTTCTTCTCAATAGTCATCATTCTGGTTTAGGCTTTAATCACCTCTTACCTAGCAACTATTGGAGTGGCTTTCTAATTGATCTCCCTGTCTCATATCTCTCTCCATTCTAATCTTAGAATGAACTGCCAAAATGAATCTCCAAAGGCATAGATACATGTCTTCCTGCTCTCCTCAATAAACTCCAGTGACTGTTACCTCCAGGATTAAATATGAAATCTTATGATTGCTATTTAAAGGCTTCACAACCTGGTTCCTTCCTACTTTTCTTTTTTTTTTCTCTTCCTACTTTTACAGGCTTATTATACTTTACTCCCTTCAGCACACTCTGTGATTCAGGTATCATGGCCTACTTTCTGTTCCTCATCTTAATGTTGCTGGAATGGTTGCCCTCTTCCCTTCAATGTCTTAGCTGTCTGTATCACCAAGGCAATATTCATAATGGTTGCTATTGTTATGAGTATGCCGGCATGGTTCTGAATTGCAAAATATAGCAGACTCTCCATATAGAAGACAGAAGCAAAACATTTATTCGGACACCAGAAAGCCAAATCTCCAAACCAGTAAGTCCAATCCATCCAAGCAGCAAAGAAGTTAATGCACATTATCACAGCAGGGAGCCACCCTGTCCCAGAGCCTTCCCCCACAAACAAACACTCCCAATTCCCTAGCTGACTCCTTGCCTGTGTCCTCTCCTCTCACTCATTCTAACTGTTCTGAGTAGCTTTCTTCCAGCTCTGCCCTTTCCTGTTCTACTCATTGAGCAAGCTTCTTCCACCACATGTGACTTAGGCTTCCTGTGGCATAAGCAGGTCACATGGGCCCAGTAATGAATGGGAAGATCTTCAAATTTACATTACCATTACATTATCTTGACTTTATTCAAGACCTAAGTCAGTTCTCACCTTCTGTGGGAGGTCTTTACTGGTTCTTCTGGTTGCTACTGCCTCCTTCCTTCTGAGATTACTTTCCATTCTCTCCCCCCACGCATCTCTCTCTCTCTCTCTCTCTCTCTCTCTCTCTCTCTCTCTCTCCCCCCTTCTCTCTCTCTCTCTCCTCCCCATCCCTCCCCCTCCCACATACATATGTAACATCTTTTATGTACTTAGTTACGTTATCTCCCCTTAGAGTATTGGCAGAGACTATTTTTGTCTCTGTTTCCTCATCACCTAGCACACTGCCTGGCGCTGACTTACTAAGCAGAGATGAAAAAGAAATGTGTGTGTTTCACTTGTGGGTCTTGGTCTGCACGAATACATAAAGGCAAAAGAGGGCGGAGCAAAATTCAGGAACAGCTAATAAATGGTCCAGTTTGACTGGAATGTGAAATTTGTGATGAATAGAATGATATCACATGAGAGGTAGTTTGGAATCTGATTGTGGCAGGCCTTAAATGCCAGGTTAAGGAGTTTGCGTTTTATCTCTTGGGCAGAGATGAGGAGGGAATGGGTTTAAGGCATTGGTAAATTGAACACAACAAAAGCCAGTTTATATGCATAAAATTGTAAATGGTAGAATAGTGGTTTTACATATACACACACACGTATGTTAAAAAATGAAGAAAAGGAGAGCAAGTACATTGGTCCCCAAAATGGATATTTACATGCATGAGAATGAAAGCCATGATATTGGTGGTACTAGCATGTTGTTCTGATTTTCGTAGCTAACCACTGACACATAGAGTTGTTACAATTGTTATTTTTATTATCATTCCTCTTGGCATTTTTGCTTCCTGGAGTTTTTTAGGGTAATGTAGGTAATTTCCCAGATTTCAAGTTTGGGACCTAATGTATAACTTGCTGAATGTTGAGGAAGTAGCGTATACTATTTTTTTGGTAGTTAAAAGGGCATGTTCTTTGATCCTGTCTTTTGCATAGAATCCTGCGTGGGCATTAAAATGTTTGCATTTGCAAAGATTAAAAAAAGAGAACAAGCATAATGGGATATGAAAGAAATGACAAATATCTGCCATTATGTGCTTGAATATAAGATAAGTAAATTATATTTACCAGCTTTTATAAAATAGGGGTATATTTATTAGAATATCACATTGGTTCACTATAGTTCTTAGAGACCTTGAAAGGCATGAGCATTTAAAAGGTTTTTCATAGGTTATTTAACAGAATTTTTTGGATAAAATTATGCATTCCTGATGACATCGTTTAATGTTATACTTTAAGAAAATACCTCTACTGGGCTTTCAGAACACATGTTTGGCTTTTATACCAAAGTGCAATATTCAGTGAATAAAAATGAAAGAAAGTTGATTCACTTAAGATGGTATTGGTATGCAGAAAATATTAGTTCCATTTGCTAAGTGGTATTTAAAGATTACATATTTAGCTTCCCTGGAAATTATGTTCCAGTACCTGAACTAACAATGATCTTTAGAGGTTAATTGGGCTCATGAATCTAATAAGTGTGCATGGTTTTGTTGAACTAATTATTTAGCTGTTATTTGAAAACACTGAAGCAGGACTTGTGTAGATGTATTGGGCCAAAAACAATAGAAACAGTAACCTTAGCTCACCCACACTCAAGTTGTTTATAGCTGATAAGCTTGATTCTTTGCCCAGTTAGTATAATTGGGAGTTTGCATTTACAAAAGGCATACATGTTAGAGATAACTGAAATTGAGCCTAAAATGTTTGACAGATTTTTATTTTACCATTGCTTTAAATATCAACTGATAATTTTTGAACGTTGGCTCAGGAGGACAGTTTTGCACTCTGATTGACTTTATTTAAAGGATACACAAGGTAATAAATTAATATGATTTGCCATTTGTGGTGCATCTTGCCCTAGCAAACACAGCTGTTGTTGTCAGCCCCTTCGTTTTATTCAAGACATTGCAAGAGCACCAGGAAAGGAAATTTCAAGTCATTTCTAAGGGAAAAAATTCAACCCTTTTTAAAAAAAGGTGACAAAGTATACAGTAAGGGCTTTCATTGCAAATAGACTACTTACTCACATTTCTTTAAGTTCTAAACATAAATGAAATGTTTTTGAGGTTAGTTCAGCCAAACCAGTACAACTTTAAAGCAGAGGTGTTATATATGTATATTATATATATATATATATATATATATATATATATATATATATATATATATATATATATACACACACATATACGTATATATATATATATACACACACGTATATGTATGTATATATATATATATATATATATATATATATACACTCACAAATCTCCTACTTGAATATAAAAGCATTTGATATTTTTCTCAGTTTATTAACCTTTTACTTGACTTAAAAATGCATCTGGCTAAGAAACTTCTAGCATCTGATTCTCAATAATAGTGTGTTTTCAATTCCTCTTATTTGTCTATATCTCAGAAACAAAGGGCTCCACTATGTAATGCGCTGACAAGATTTATTTTCTTACTCCATCCACCATCGAAATAAAAGTCAAAGAAGCCAAATTTTACCATGGACATGTGTCATTTTTCTTCATTACAATGACCATTGTGTTCATTATCTGCACTTTGTTAAGCACCTGCATGGATAGGGCTTTCATGTAGACCATGTGTTGTGGAGACAGGGGATGTTTCATTTTTAACTTTTTATCCCCAGCACCAAACAGTACCTTGCCTATAGTTGGCACTTAATAATCATTTAATTTAATTTAATTTTACAATAGAGCCTTTTGAGTCACAGTAGTTATTTCATTTGGTCCCCCATATGTCTCAAATAATTCACCCAAGATATATCATTGTTATTGTTTGTAAATTGGTAATTTGCTCCAAAGCATATTTTAATTTTATATATTGGAATAAGCCACTTTGAAGACATAGGATAGAAACTTTGTTGTTTAGGAAGTATAATTCCTAGAATCTTTAATCTCTTAAAGTTTTCCCAGGTAGTATGGATTTGTCAAAATATGCCTAGCCTAATTTGAAGAACTACTAAACCTATGCCTTGGATTGGTTCAGGTGAGTTGACACTATAAGAATTCCTCCCTATAATTGGATTGTCACAGTTGATTTCTGAAGAGAATCTATGAAACTGAGACCACGCATCTCTCATAATAACATTTATTTCAATAGCTGTTGGTGAATAAAGCTTATAAGAGGTTGCATCATATTCATGTACCCCTCCCCTTCAATTCTCGAGCCTACTGATGGCAGTGCATACACATGTCCTGCTCAGGTCATACAGTTTGTGCCATGAGAGAAAAACATACCAGGGCCTACATTTTTTTAAATCATTAATTGATAGGTATACAATTCTAAATATTGTACATTTTACATAAAATATTTCATGAAAATGACATTCAGATTGTTCAAAGATGAGTTTTTCTGAAATAGAGATTAATTATGCCTAGGCCTTTCAGTTCTCACATGGGAAATCATTAGTGCTGTAGATAATGACTCCATTCCAGGTCATGTTATACTTCACTATTGTTTGTGTGTGTATTTGTATACATACATGTATATATGTGTGTATATACATACGTGTGTATATATACACACATATATGCACACACATACTAATTACAGTGCGTTTGAAACTATTAAATCTTGGTGATTGAAAATTCTGATCTTGCTGACAGCATGGAGAAGGGCCTAGAGACCTAGTTTGAAATTAAACTTGTGCCTGGATTTTTATTTTGTTTTGTTTTTAAATGGCTTATTGCATCACTTGAGAATTTCAGCATTTCCTGTCCCGGTCCAGGAATGAAATGACTGAATTGTAGTCACAGTGTCTCGGAGCAAACAGACAAGACGGAAAGCAGTTAAGCATCGTGCTGTGTGTGAGCAGTTAGAGGGCAGGCAGACACCATGCACCTTGACCACCTATTATGAAGCTTTTTGCTGTGGTGTCAAGTGAAAGCGAGTTAATTGGGTGAAGCTGTAGAGCATGTTAGGGGCATGGGAAAGGGTTGCTATCTGACAGCTGAATGTCAGCAAAAGCCAGTCAAGTGTGGCTGAGAGACAGAGGCCTGTCACAAAGTTCATGTGGACTCTGGCCCAGTTAGGGAGCTGAAATGAAGTTCATTCTCACTTTCTCCTTCGTTGTGTTCAAGCACCTTAAAGGATTTTACATCGGATGTGTCAGCCCTTGTTCCCTAAGCTGTTTCCCCTCACCCTCCTGCATTCAAATGATTGAACAAAAGATGCTAATGTTTGGCAAAGTGAATGTAAATATGTTGTTTTCCCCTTTACTATTGCAGCCCAAGTAGACATTAGACTCAAAGGAAACTTTGAAGGTTTACATCAAACAATTAGACTGCCTCAGAGTTGAACTGATGATAGAATATATTTCTCAAGAGACAATGAAAATTGACAATTAAAACATAAGGATATGCAATGAATTTCTTTCCTCTATATATATATATATATATATATATATATATATATATATATATATATATATATATGTATATATATATATGTATAAAATTTGGCTTTAGGACTTAGTGTTCCATGGACTATTTGAGACTAAGCACATTGCAAAGGTCACATTCCTATTGTCTCTAGTCACAACCTTCTTTCCTTCTCTTTCCCTTTGGCCTTAGGTAAAACTTCTATGACAGTCACCAGAAAAACAAGAAAGATAAACACAGAAAGGAATATTAGCTCTCCCTGTGAAGTTGTGTAGAGAAATAGCCTAGAAGGGAGCATGTGTCTGGAATTGAAAAAAATGCCAGCAAAACACAAGAAAACCCTGTGAAATTTAAAGAAAAAAAACCTTTTTGCAGGGAATAGAAAAACAGCTTAATAATAAAATGTGTCTTATATTGTAGATATCATAACATGGTTCACAATAAATCAATAATGATGCATGTTGGCTTATCAGATAAAATAAAGACTGCATTTAAAACAGGGGTGGAAGGACACTGTTAAATAAATAACTTGGGCAAAAAGTCTTTCTCCCTCTGGACATGGAGAGTGTGCTCCATTAGTAAAGATTTTGGAAACTTAGGTCAAAATCAATGCAAGCTGAGTATTACAATATGAAAAAAACACCTACAGTGGTTGCCTGATGTCTCAATGCATTATAGGCATTTTAAAGAAAACTGATTCAGAGTTGAGAAATACTAAAAAAATGAATAATTCTGGGCTTGTTTTTGGTAGCTTTTATTTAGAACTCTTATACAGGTATCATCCAGTTTAGTGAATCTTATTCTCTGAGAAGTAACAACAATAACATTAATAATAATAGCTTTATGTAGTGCTTCTAAGTTTGACAAACACATTGCAAATATCTCATTTTATCCTTGCAACAACTCTGGGAGGTAGGTGCTATTATTATAACCATTTTTACCATGGAGGAAACTGAGTCAAACAGAGGCTAAGTGACTTTGCCCAGGGTCACACAGGTAGACAGCTAGTGTTTGGGGCAGGATTTTAATTCAGGTCTCCCTGATTCTTAGTCCAGTGCCATATCCTCTACAACACTGACTTTCCTCTAATGAATTGATGAAGTAGGGTTCAAATTTATGGTATGAAGCCTATCAATCCATGGTTCTAACGCTTATGTTCTCTGATCTGTTAGTTGAAAAGATTAAAATTTCATATATTAAACCTGTCAGGGCTTAGCAGTACCCAGAGTCCTAAAAAGTTAAACATCTGTCAGGGTGGGGTTAGGTTCAACCTCTTTTGCTAGTTTAATACTACTTTCTGGGCTCAAGTGGTTAAAAAAAAAGAAAGAATGAAAAGTCAGGATAATTTTAAGTGTCTTCATTTATTTTTGAAACAATAGAAATGATATATCTGCTTTTAATCACAAGGGCATTTTATTTGCAAGCTAAGCATTTTTTCCTACGTGGCATTCACTAAAGTCTGTTAGGAATATAATAAAAATAGTAAATTCTTCCTTGATTTCATTGATGTGGCTGTTCCCTCCTATGATGCAGATTCCAATCCATTCATGCTTGCCCATCTTTTGGGATTGTTGTTCCTATTGGTTCCTATTTGTTCATCACAGAAGGTCTTCTTCCCTTCCTCTTGTCATTGAACGGATACCAATAGAAGACAGAGGTGGTCCATTGGTTAATCTTCTTTCCCTGTGTGAATTCTTTTTTTTTTTAACTATGCCTTTCTTTGATGGCATCCTTTACTCAGCTTCTCCTTTGTAATTCCCTGTTTGTAACATAATGTGGCCTTATCATATCTATACGCATTCCCTTTGCCTTCTGGGTAATACTTATTTTCAGTTTGGAAACTCTAGCGTTTCATGTCTCATAGCCTTACAACACCAGGATATTGGTATGAAAAGGATCAGCTTCAGTTTCAGGAAGAAGTTTGTACTCACTTATAGAACTCAGCACAATTTCAAAAAGTCCTCTCTCCTCCTACTGAATTCAGAGCCCAACTCATACAGTATCTGCCCAAGATATTCTGACAGATGAACTTAACAACAGTTGCAACAACTAGCTATAATGTGATTTTAAGTTTGCAAAGCATTTTATTGATTTTTTCGTTTGTTTATTCATTTCTTTACAAAGCATTTTAAAGTATTATCTCATTTTATCCTCACAACTCTGGAAAGTAGGATTCATTTCTACAAATGAGGAAACTAAGGCAGATGGATATTCAGTAACTTGCTAGAAAGTATCTGAGGTCAAATTTGAACTCAGGTCTTCTGTTTTGTAGATGTAGCATTCTATCCACTGCACCATCTAGCTACCTCATAATATGTTGAACATCCAATCAACAGCCTTTTTAAGTAAAAGCCACTTAAAAGCAACAATTGGCTTGAAATGAGACTTCAATCAATTTCTCCCTCCCATTTTCATTCCTTCATTTGGTGGCAAATGCCTCTCGAAATAAGTGATTATATGGTGACCTACCAATTGTACAACAGGAGGGAAAAGGAAGTCCACATATAAGTCTAGTGTGTCTCCCAAAGAGGCTTTTTTTAAAAAGGATATTCTTTATAGTTAACTGCAGACTTCCAAATCTGTATCCAGTTTGAGACAATGGTATGGCAATTATCTTTACTTTGATTAAGTGGCTCCTCCAAAGATGATGTCCTAGCTTTTCCTTTTTGTATAGGAGGAGTCTCATCTGTTCCCTCCTTTTCAGAGGTTCCAGGATAGTTATTGGTAGAGAACAAGATGTTAACTGTTTTCTCCACACCTGGGATCCACTTTGGTTGATGAGGATGAGAAGATGAGACTAAAATGTTTCCTGGTTTATGAAAGTTCCTCAGCAAAGGGAATTTGCAGGTCCTCTATGATGCCAGCTACTATAGGGCTGTTATTGAGGCTTTGGTGCATTCTTAGTTTTGGAATTATTATTGGTTAAAGGTTTCCGCTGGTTTTAGGGGTAAAAGCAAAAGGAAGAAGCAATGAACACTTACAAAAAAAAACTCATTGATATGGGCATGAATCTGACTAGGGAGTTCAGGAGGTGTGCCAGAAGAATGGCTTTGGGTTATTCTCCCAAGTGAGGAATGAAAGGCCATATAGATGTGTTCATAACTTTCTTCCTTAGGATTCTCAAATGTGAATGCTAACTCATATTCCATATGGGAGGATAGAGTAAACTTCTAAAGTACAAAGACCCTCTCAAGGGGATAAGGACCTTAGTACTCTTATATATAAATGTGTGTATTCAGTATCAATTAATTTACATTCCTTGGAGTGAAGAAAAACAGCAGTTACAGTTATAAAATTCTAAGATGCAAAACCTGTCCTTATATTCATAATAAGAAAGAGTAATAGAAATCACATGTCAGACAATATTAAATGAATTGCAGCAGTCACAGTTAGCAGACCCTAAGTTCATAGTCTGGGTAATAGATGTTCTTCACTCATTTGCATTTTTCTCAGTGGACAGTTAGGCTAAACTCTCGAGGGATTATGAATCTCCTCCATGACAGTGGTAAACACCTTTGACAAACCAATGTCTCTGTTTTATGCCTTGCCTGATATTAATGATTACTCAGTCATCAGAACAAACTTATCTCTGTTAATTATTCAAGAAGTTTTATATGCTTTTTGACATTAACAGAACACATCTTGTGGGAGAAGATTCTTAAGAAGGTGTTATGTTTTACTGGATTTAAATCATAGGACAATAAAATTATAGGATCATAGATTTAGAATTGGATGAGAAGCCAGAAGAAATGGAGTAGCCCCCAGAGTCAATAAAAGGGTAAGAAAAGTAGTACTGGGGTATAACCTCGAAAATGCCATAATGATATCTGCTTGAATACAAGGAAAACCATTCAGCATCACAGTAATGTAAATCTAGGCTCCAACACTGATGCCAAAGAGGCCAAAATTGATCAACTCTCTGAAGATCTACAACGTCTTCTAGAAATAACACCTCCCCCCAACGTCATGTTCATCATAGGGAATTGGAATGCTGAAGTTGGAAATCAAAAGATAATTGGAATAACAGGCAAGTTTGGCCTCAGAGTACAAAATGAAGCAGGGCAGAGTAATAGAGTTTTGTCAAGGTAACTTGTTGGTCATAGCAATCACTCTTTTTTATTCCAACAACCCAAAAGGCAACTCTATACATAGACGTCAACAAATTTACATTGTAGCCAGAGGAGAAGAAACTCTGATACGGTCAGTTAAAACAAGACCTGGAGTTGACTGTGGCTCAGATAATGAGCTTCTTATATCGCAAAATTCAGACTTAAATTGCAGAAAGTAGGGAAGACCATCAGAGCATATAGGTATGACCTAAATAACATCCCTTATGAATATGAAGTAAAGGTGACGAATAGATTTAAGGGGTTAGATGTGGTAGATTGAGTGCCTGACAGAAGTTTACAATATTGTACAGGAGGCAACAACAACGCAAAAAAATCCCAAAGAAAAAGAACAAGAAAGTAAAATGGCTGTCTGATAAGCTTTTACAAATCGGTGAGCAATAAAGGAAAGTGATCGGTAAAGGGGAAAGGGAAAGATTTACCCCAGCTGAAATCAGGATTCCAGAGGATAGCAAGGAGAGAGAAGATTTTCTTAAATGAGCAAAGAAGTAGAAGAAAACAATAGAATGGGATCGCTTCAAGAAAATTAGAGGTTCCCTTAATAGAGAACATTTCATATAAAAATGGGCATGATAAAAGACAAAAATGTTAAGGACTTAACAGAAGCAGAAGAGATTAAAAAGAGGTACCAAAAACACACAAAATCTTAACACCAGTGATAACCGCAATGGTATAGTTACTGACCTAGAGCCAGACATCCTGGAGAATGGAGTCAAATAGGCCTTAGGAAGGATTGCTAACAATAAGGCTAGTGGAAGTGATAGAGTTCCTTCTGAGCTACTTAATATCCTGAAAGATGATGCTATTAAAATGCTGCACTCAGTATGCCAACAAATTTGGAAAACTCAGCAGTATCTACTGGATTGGAAAAGATCAGTTTATGTCCTAATCCCAAAGAAGGGCAATGCCAAGGAATATTCAATTTACTGAACAATTGTGTTCATTTCATGTGCCAGAAAGGTTAAGCTTAAGCTTCTGCAAGCTGGGCTTCGCAAGATGTGAACTAAGAATTACCAGAAGAGCAGGCTGATTTTTGAAGAGGTAGAGGAGCTAAAGACCAAATTATCAACATTCACAGGATTATCAAGAAAGCAAGGGAGTTTCAGAAAAACATCTACTTCTGTCTGATGACTCTTTTGACTCTGTGGATCACAACAAAATGTGGCAAGTTCTCACAGAGATGTGAGTACCAGATAATCTTTCTTGTCTCCTGAGGAGCCTATATGTGGGCCAAGAAGCAACAGTTAGAAGTGAACATGGAACAACTGTTTGGTTTAAGATTGGAAAAGGAGTACAACAAGGCTGTATAGTATGACCTTATTTATTTAACTTATACATCATGTGAAATGCTAGGCTGGATGAATCAAAAGCCCGACTTAAAGTTGCTAGGAGAAATATCAACAATCTCAGGCAGATATTACCATTCTGATGGCAGAAAGTGAAGAGGAATTAAGAAGCTTCATGATGAGGGTGAAAAAGGAGAGTGTAAAAGCTAGCTTGAAGCTTAGCATCAAAAACAGTAAGATCTTGGCAACTGGTCCTGACAGTACCTGGCAAATAGAGGGAGAGGAAATATGTCAGATTTTTGGATTCTTGGGCTCAAAGCTCACTGCAGACAGTGATTGTAGCCATGAAATTAAAAGACACTTGCCCCTTGGAAGAAAAGCTATGGCAAATCTGGATAGTATACTAAAAAGCAGAGGCATTACCTTGCCAACAAAGGTCTGTATAGTCAAAGCTATGGTTTTTCCAGTAGCAATGTGTGACCCTGAGAGTTGGACTGTAAGGAAAGCTGAGTGCTGCAGAATTGATGCTTTCAAATTGTAATGCTACAGAAGACTTTTGAGCGTCTCTTAGAAAGCAAAGGGGTCAAATCAGTCAGTTTGATTCAGGCTCTTCACTAGAAGGTCAAATATTGAAGCTGAAGCTTACATATTTTGGCCACATAATGAGAAGATGGGTTTTGTTTGGGGAGAAAAACCTGATATTGGGAAAGATTGAAGGCAAAAGGAAAAGGGGAGGATAGAAGATGAGATGGATAGATGATGTCATGGAAACAGTGAACATGAACTTGGACAGTCTTTGAGAGATAGTGTAGGATAGAAAGGCCTGGCGTGCTATGGTCAGATATTTGCTGACAGGCACTTTTGAGGTGGTTTTGGTCCCCTTGTTATGGTAAATTTATGTAAGTTAAATTTCTATATGAAATTATTTCGATTGGTGTCAATATCTTTTTCCCTCACATATATCCTTTTTTGGCATCAATAACTTAAAAATAGTTCAGGTTGGAGTTGTATTAATTACTTTTTCTCTTTTTAAGTTCTAGTTTTGTACTAATTTTGATGATTATTTCCAAGTATTTGCCACCAGAAAAGAGCTGCTATAAATATATTTGTACATATAGGTCCTGTTCCTTTTTGTCTTTTATCTCTTTTGGGATACAGCATAGTAGTGCTATCGCTAGCTCAAAGGGTTTTATAGCCCTCTGGGCATAGTTACAAATTGCTCTACAGAATGTTTGAATCAGTTCACAACTCCACCAACAATGCATTAATATCTCATTTTCTCCCACCTCCTCCCCCATTTGTCATTTTCCTTTTCAGCAGTCTAATAGATATGAGGTAGTACCTCAGAATTTTTTAAATTTGCATTTCTCTAGTCAATAGTGACTTATTTTTTCATATAGATGTAGATAGCTTTGATTACTTCATCTGGAAACTTCATATCTTTTGGTCATTTATCAAGTGGAGAATGGCTTTTATTTTTATAAATTTGACTCAGTTCTCTATATATTTGAGAAATGAGACCTTTATTAGAGAAACTTCAATTTTTTTAAAAAATTCCTATTACTATTTTTCACAGTTACTGTTACTATTCCCCTCCATCCTATTTCTACCCCCTCCCCATTTATTCTATCTCTCCTTTCACCCTGTCCCTCTTCAAAAGTGATTTGCTTTTGACTACCCCTTCCCAAATATGCCCTGTCTTCTATCACCCCCCTTCTCTTATCCCCTTCCCCTCCTACTTTCCTGAAGGGTAAGATAGATTTCTATAACCAATTTTGTGTGTGTATATTATTCCTTCTTTGAGCCAATTCTGATGAGAATAAGGTTCATTTATTTCTCCTCACCTCCTTCCTCTTCCTCTCCACTGTAAAAACTTTTTCTTGCCTGTTTTATGCAAGATAATTTACCTGATTCTACCTCTCCCTTTCCTTTTCTCCCAGCACATTTCTCTCTCCCTCCTTAATTTAATTTTTTAGACATCATCCCTTCATATTCAACTCACCTATGACCTCTGTCTATACATACTCCTTCTAACTGCCCTAATAATGAGAAAGTTCTTATGAGTTACAAGTGTCATTTTCCCATGTAGGAATGTAAACAGTTTAACCTTGTTAAGTCCCCTATGAGTTCCTTTTCCTGTTTATCTTTTTATGCTTCTCTTGAGTCTTGTGTTTGAAAGTCAGATTTTCTATTCAGCTCTGGTCTTTTCATCAAGAATGCTTGAAAGTCCTCTATTTCATTGAGTGTCCATTTCCCCCTCTGAAGGATTATACTTAGTTTTGCTGAGTAGGTGATTCTTGGTTGTAATTGTAACTCTTCTGCCCTCCAGAATATCATATTCCAAGCCATCTGATCCTTTAATATAGAAGCTGCTAAATCTTGTGTTATCCTGACTCTGTGTAATGGCACGCAAAGTGGAATTTTTACCAAATTGAAAGTACATGGAATGTTAGCCAATCAGAGACTTGTATGTGCATTGAGTTCTAGCCAATCAGATGTGCATGAATTCAACCAATTGGAGACCTGAGTTCTAGCCAATCTGATGCCAGCTAGAACTGTATATAAGGAGAGCCCAGAGTATGAAAGAAGGAAACATCCAGAGGATGTTGAAGAGAAGACATAGAGAGAGCTGCCAGCATTGAGAAGAAGACTGAGAAAGAGCTAGTGTCGAGAGAGCTGCCAGCATTGAGAAGAGAAGAAGAAGAATAAGCTTTGAGCTAAGAGGAAACCTAAAAGAGCTGGGAAGAGCCTCCAAGAGCTCAGAGGAGAGCCTCCAGGAGCACAGAGGAGAGCTTTGATGGAAGAGATTTGCTGAAGGAGCCTCTGAACTTTGAAGATTAGT
This sequence comes from Trichosurus vulpecula, assembly GCF_011100635.1. NCBI lineage: Eukaryota > Metazoa > Chordata > Mammalia > Diprotodontia > Phalangeridae > Trichosurus > Trichosurus vulpecula. Next base: position 97,603,517 of record NC_050581.1, read on the forward strand.
GGCCGTGAGTGGAGCTGCAGGGCAGAGATCTGCCCATGGGAAGGAGGCTTAGCTTAAACTAACCCTTTTGAGAGCTGTTTAAATGAACTGAACTGTTAACACAGAGCCTCTGGACTTTGGAGGTGAATTGAGATGGTGGTGTTGGTGGTGTATGTTGCTGCCCTGTTAAGCTTCGTTTTCCCAGAAGGAACCCCTGAAGCCTGCTGTCAGACAGGAGCAGGAAGAGCTTGGAGTGGAGCAGTCCCCATGAGCTGAGACCTGGTGCAGGAGCAGAGAGCTGCCTATGTGTGAATCCAGGTGAGAATGGGGAGCAGTCAGCCTATAGAGGAGGAGCCATGGGACTCGGAGGTCAACCTCAAGTCAAGATGAAAGATGACTTTACTTGGATGCTTGGTAATGAAAGAGATTGTTTTTGCTGTGACCTAGGGGTGGATGGTGTGGTATTTTCTGCTCCCCCTGATTTGGGGATATAATGACATATACTATGTAGTGTGATGTGATGTATTGTGCTAAGGAGGATCTTAGTCTGTGACCCCCTGCTGTTTAAATAAGTGATATGGGGATGCAATGATATAGAATATGAATGTTAAATGATGTATTTTGCTTAAGGATGTTATGAGATATATGAGATAAATGATATATTGTGCTTGAGGATGTCGCCATGAATGTTATGCTATGCTTTATTGAACAATGCTTTGGTTTATTGCTGAATAAATAGAGAGTTCATTATACTGTGCAATTGGACCCCCTGAAATTTATCACAGCAGTGGTCCTCGGATGTGCTGCCATGATTGTCCTTACACTGTGGCCCCACCATACTTGAATTGTTTCTTTCTGGCTACTTGCAATATTTTCTCCTTAACCTGGGAGCTCTGGAATTTGGCTAAAATAATCCTGGGAGTTTTCATTTTAGGATCTCTTTCAGGAGGTGATTGATGGATTCTTTCAACTTCTTTTTTATCCTCTGGTTCTAGAATGTCAGGGAAGTTTTCCTTGATAATGGTTTGAAAGATGATGTCTAGGTTCTTTTTTTGATCATGACCCTCAGGTAATCCAATAATTTTTAAATGATCTCTCCTGGATCTCTTTTCCAGGTCAGCTGTTTTTCCAGTGAGATATTTCACATTGTCTTCTATTATTTCATTCTGTTGTTTTTGTTTTATTGTTTCTTGATTTCTTATAAAGTCATTAGTTCCCATTTGCTTCATTCTAATTTTTAAGGAATTACTTCCTTCAGCGAGATTTTGTACCTCCTTTTCCATTTGACCAATTCTACTTTTTAAGGAGTTTTTTTCTTCAGTAAATTTTTGTGCCTCTTTTCCCATTCTGCTTTTTAAGGCATTCTCCTCTCCATTGACTTTTTGGACCTCTTTCACCATTTGGCCTAGTCTGTTTTTTAAGTTATTATTTTCCTCAGTATTTTTTTGTGTCTCCTTTACCAAGTGGTTGACTTATTTTTCATGATTTTCTTGTATCACTCCCATTTCACTTCCCAATTTTTCCTCTACCTATCTTAATTGATTTTACCTCTCTTAGTTGATTTTCAAAATCCTTTTTGGGCTCTTCCATGGCCTGAGACCAGTTCATATTTTTCTAGGAGGCTTTGGATATAGGAACTTTGATTTTGTTATTTTCTTATCTTCCTTTCTATGATCAGAATTTTTTTCTTTTTTTGCTCATTTCCCATCCTATTACTTGATTTTTAACTCTTTGTTAAAGTAGGGCTCTTCTTCCAGGGCGGAGGGCACACTGTTCCAAGTTTCAGGGATTTTGTGCAGCTATTTTCAGAGATACTTCTAGGGATCTGTAAGTTTTCAGTTCTTTGAAGGTAGTGTGATGTAAGGAGAGGTGTTTACTCTCCTCTTGGCCTGTGCTGTGGTCTGTGAGTGACCATAAGCACTCTTTTTCTGCCCTGGACCTGTGAGGAGTGACCCCCTCCACTGTGGCTGCAAGTTCTGGTGAGCTAGTGCTCCTCCTGGCCCTGGGACTGCCATTCAGGATTGTGACCCAGATCTGAGTATGGACAAAGCAACAGAGTGATTTGTTCTGTGAAGTTTGGATTCAGTTAAAGGGCTGCACTTAGGGATTTAGAGGGCCATATGTGGCCTCAAGGCTGCAGATTCCCCACCCTTGGTTTAGAGACATTATTTAAAGGTATTTGGAGGGATTTGGGAGAGAGCTCAGGTGAGGCCCTGCCTATTTGGGAGAGAGCTCAGGTGAGGCCCTGCCTTTACTCTGCCATCTTGGCTCCACCTCTAAAATAAATTTAAAAAAATAAAAAACAATACTGATTTGATTCAATTCTTCTAGTGAGTATGTTCAATGTCCACTAGTAGCTGTCGGTCCTAGACAAGGATGTCATATTTAGAGTGTCATTATTTGAGGTAATGTATTAAATTGTCTAAAAATTCTGTCACTTGTAGCACACTTAACTTCCTTTTCTTCCACATTGCCACTACCATTGTAGAAATGGTGGAACTGACACCACCTGATGCAGGGCCATTTTGTATTTCTCTTTATTTTGTAAGTCACCATAATGATAACTAACATTTATAAGGAGCTTTAAAATTTGCAATGTTTTCCCATAGTTTGTCTTATTTAAGCCTCACAAGAGCCCTATGAGGCAGATTGTACAATTACTATTATCATCCCCATCATACAGATGAGTACTCGGAAAAGTCAAGTGATTTGCTCTTGTTCGCCTGATAATAAATTTCAGTGACTAAGTCTGAATCTGTCTTCCTGATTCCAAGTCTAGTACTCTTTCTCTTTTGCCAGGCTGCTGCTCAGTAGCCTGTGATCCTAGGTTGCTACCTTTCTTGTATACTCCAAATCATATTGCTTAGCTTGCAGCTTGAATGCCCATCTTTGACTGAGAAGCAGAGAGATCGCTTCTTTATACTCTTCAGAATGAAAGCTATATTAAACTTCACTTCATGCTCTACTTCTTTTAATCTTGAAATAGAACTCATTAAGTCAATTGGAGTACAGAAAGGATTCCCCAAATTCTGGAAGCATATGCTCTTCAAAGGAAGATTCTGACTTGAACAGCAAGATTGGGGACTGGACATTTTATCTTTTCCCCACAACCTCTCAAAACTCTCCAAAACAGAAATGGTGCACCAAAAATAAAGCAACTTTATCTGCTTCTGTGGTCTAGTATACCCAGAAGCCAAAAGAAGATAAAAGAAAAATCCACACCCATGAACTGATGCTTATTGATCCCAAGCTCACTCGGAGCCCTTCTCATATTTCTTACACTAACAGCAGTGAAGCTGTACTAGCAGACCAAAGGACATGACACAGTCTTACAACACCCCCAAACCTGGTCCCTCATCCCTCTTTCTAGTGCCATGGGCGTCTTGGCTCAGTGCTGTGGAAATTGTCCCTGGCTGTGATAGTGATCCAGGTGGCCACAGCTCCTCAGGAACAAAAGCCTGTTGGGGGCCACGGCCTACTTGTAGCACCAGCATTGCAAAATTCTGAACTGCTGGTGCCAGAGCAGACAACTTCATTGCACCAACAGAGCCTGGAGCAGGCATGGATAAACCTCTAACACCAGTGCTGCAAAGCTCCAAATTGCCATAGTTTTCAAAGGCAACGAATTAAGGAATAGAGTCCAGGGGCTGCACAGCACTCCACTAAGCTGAGGGAAGAGCACAGCATCCAACTGGGGCCAGTTCTAACCACTCAAAAGTCATTTGGGGCAGAGACCTAGGTTGATGAACTGTAAATTGCTCAGTATGGGAGGAGGCTGAGGTGCTTTGATATCCAGCCCCTGAGGAAACCACAACCAGAAGGGAAAGTGTCAGAAAGTGAATTATAGGAAAAATAAAAATGAGTGGGGGGATTTACTGAAATTATCAAAGATTTCAATAAGAAGAAAATCAAAGACTATAAACATGAGCAGATAAATCAATAAGAAAATCAGTAACAACAGAAGGAAAAATAATCTCTAGAGCTAGTAAACAAGTTCAGGCATCAATGAATAAATACGGCCAAAATGAAGGAAAATGATGCAACACTTGATGAGACCAAGGACCTATGGAATTTGAGTACTTGGGAGACACTGTTCTTGAGTGGTTCAAAAGAGAAATGAGATGTGTGCAAGATTCTATTGCAGTTTATTTCTCCTAAATAGTAGATAGGTAGCTTACACATTGTAAAATAATGAGGGATTGTGGCTTGGAATACCTCTTCTATTTAAAATTTTAAGAGTCATACAAAATATCAATTTGCAACAAAATTCTTATAATGTATGCATATTCTTGCAGATTCAGTTGATATGTTGGTTAGTTTTTGTGGACTTGATTTTTTCCTCTTAAATTTTTGTTCTTTGTTAAATAGGGATGGCCCATTAGATGGGAGTAGGGAAAGAAATATGTCGAGAAATGAGGATTGTATAAAAGCAAAATATATCATTAATTTAAAAAAAGAAATGTCTTTCAAGAAGTTTTAGGTACTTAAGTAAAACGTTTCCTACAACATGCAATTTGAAATCTTTCTTCTTGCCCACCCCCACTGCATTTGACCAAAGCCAATGTTTAGTAATTCCACTTAGAGGAAAAAAATATTGAACAGACTAGGGGCAGAGTAATATTTATAGTTTCCAGATTATTACTGAATTTTCTACATAACCTAAAAAGTTTTATAACTTTAAGAGGAAATTCTTTAGTAATGAAAAAGTGTTTAGCAAGTTCTTGCCTAATAGTTCCCAGAGAGAGTAGGACATATGTACCTTTTGACCATGTAGGTAGTAATTTAGCAGCTGTTGATGGTGTTTATAGAATCTTCAAAAATGTTTTATATAGCTACTAGGGGAAATGATTTGTATTGTACTGTTACATTTAATTTTTTCTATATGATCATCTTGTATGAGTTTAGTGGTTATCAATTTGTTCCCTTTGAGGTATGTAATTGTAAAAGTTGATGTTAGAAGCTGTTTTTTTGTTAATCAAAACCTCAGGATTTTTTTGACCAACTTTAAAGGCTTCCTGACTTTTAACTAGCCAGTTATATTTTCTCTTTAAAATTTGGGAGAGGAAAAGGAAGAGGCTCTTATACGTAAAATCATAACTAAACATAAAAATAATGCCATCATAGATAAAATTAAATTTAGAAGGTGAACATTCTTTAAAGGAACATTGGGAGATTTAAAACAATGAAGAAAAAAAGAATTCCATAATCCTTTATTCCCCCAAAATGAATTGGTTAGGTATCTATATACATATTTAATAGAAATACAGTGTCTTAGAGTTGGGAGCTACTTTAAAGGTTATCTATCCTCTCACCCAATGCACAAATCCTCTATGACATTCTTAACAGGTGGTCATCCATATGTACATGCATACTAATGTCTAATTTTCCCTTATTTGCCAGCGAATTTTCATGTCAAAGATGAAAAAGGAAAGAAACTTCTTTTGTGTTTATCTCTGGTGCCAGATTCTACTAGCATGCTTGGTAAAAGGGGTCATGAAAGCAGAGAGGGTAGAAAAGATAGACTAGAAAGAGCAAGTAAAGATTCTCTGCAGAAAATCCAGCACCTAAAAGAGGAAAGAAATTGCTAGGCTACATAGCTGTCAGGTACAATTCACTTTTATTCAACAGACATTAAGCATCTACTTGTGCTAGGTTCTGGAGATACAAAGACAAAATTGAAATAGGTCCTGCCAGTAAATGTTTAACAACCAGCTCTCTGAAGAGAAAAGTATACTTGATCCAATTTTAGGTTTAATCTTCATTATTAACATTTTCTCCATCACTTTCTCAAGTCTCAACAGTCAACAAAACGATAAATCAAGCCCTGATTTGTAGTTTTTGCCTATTTATGAGGTGTAAATGCTTATACTGAAAATTTAATGGACTCTCTTGAGCCCGTCCAAGCTTGTTCTGGCACACACAACTTTTCCCTGCCCTCAATTCTTAATATAACTTAGGACTTTAAAACCTAGAATTTTTGTGGGAGTATCAGTTTTTCAATTTAAGCTTCTTTGGTATAGATAGAGAAGATGAACAAAAAATGCCTCAGATGTCATGGGAACTTAGAATTTATAATGATTTAATGTGTTTTGGGGGGACCAGACTTATGATTTCATTCCACTGATGACACTTTTACAAATTTCATCTTAGAACTAACAAAGATCCACTGGAGTTTATTGATTTGATGGGGCGACATGATCAAACCTGCACTTAGGAAGATCATTTTGGTACCTATGCAGAAGACAGATTGGAGTAGAGAGAAACTTAAGGCATGGATGCTAGTTAGGGTAATTGTAATAGTTCTGGGAAGAAATAGTGAGGTACTTAACTAGAGTAGTGGTTGTATGAATTAAGGGGGGGTGTTATGTGTGATAAGTGAGGGGAAAAATTCAGATGACACAAAGCTTAAGAACATATATGACTAGAAGGTTGATGCTCTCCTCAATAGTAAGAGAGAATCTAGTAAAGGAGTATAAAAGGAGAATTAAGAGAGAGCAGTAGCAAAAAATCCAGAGAGAAGAGAGTATTTAGGAGGATAGGGTGGTCAACAGGGTCAAATGCTGTACTATAAAGATTGAGAAAAAACTGATAGATTCGGCAATTAAGAGCTCTTTGGTGACTTTGGAGAGAACAGTTTGAGTAATAAGGTTTGGAAGCCAGATTGCCAAAGGTTAAGAAGAGAGTGAAAATAGAGATTGGGGAGGTGTTCTAAAGGAGTTTGGCAGAGAAAGGGAGGGGAGACATAGAATTATAGCTAGGGGTGATGGTACTATCTGGGGAGGGTTTTTAAGGATGAGGGGGGAAGACAGATGTAGGCAGCAGGGAAGAAGTGAGTTACCATCCAATCGGTGCCAGATATTACACACAAGAAACCAACTGGCAATTCTCTCCAATTCCTTACTTTTCACTCTCTCTTTAATGCTTTACTGTTTGCCCACTTCCCCAGGTGCTCTACCAATGCTGTTCTCAAAGGTTATTCTTTGCTTTTTGAATCCCTATGCTCAAAAGCCTAAATGAAATATCCTAAAATATTGTTCTCAGAACAAAATGTAATAATGTTATTGTGGTGTGATGAATGCAAGAGAAACTTTCACCTTCCATATTCAAGATATTAGGTTTCTCTTAATGTAGCCTAAGATCTCATTAGCTTTTGGGGGTGGACGTACTGAATCTACAATTCAAAAAAAATACACAGATATTTTTTCAAATGTATTCTTATCCAGACATATCTTCATTATTGTATAGTTGTGAAATTGATTTTTTGAGCCTGAATTTTTAAATTTTATTTGTCTCTTAAATTTCACCTTAGGTTTTCTAGTTCATCAAAAAATTTTCAGATTTTAATTCTATTTCCCAATGTGTTTACTGTTACTTCTAGCATTATGTCAGGAGCACATTTGACAGTCATTCCTTGTATGCCTATATCCAAGTCAGTGATAAAATTGTTAAACATTATAGTGCTAAGGACAAATTCTTGGAATACTCTAGTAAAGACCATTTCCTAATCTGAAATTTTTCCATGAATGACTTTTTAGATCTTATTGTTCAACTACTTCAAAATCTAACTGCACTACTATCTAGCCTATTATTCTGTCTTGTCCATGAGAAAAGAAACTTTATAAAGTGCTTTGGTGAGGTACGAGTGTATTATGACCAGTCTACTAAGCTGATCAAAAAAGAAGTGATGATTACTCTGGCATGTTCTGTTTTTTATGAAGCCATACTGACTCCTAGTGATTATCACTTCACTTTCTAGGTATTCAAAGCCTATTTCTTCAATTTTATGTTCTAGAATTTTATCAGTCATGTAAGCCATGTCCATTGACCTCTAAGCTACAAATTCTATGCTCCTCCCTTTTTTGAAAATTTGGACATTTGTCCTTCCAGGCTTTTGTTGTCTCACTCATTCTCCACAGTTTTTTAAGAGATCGCTGTTAGTTACTCAGTGGCTCAAAATTTCATCAAGGCCAGATGAATTTAACTCATTGAGCACTGAAAAGTATTCTCTTACCATCTCTCTCCTTATATTGGATTTTACTTTCTGTTGACCCATTTTGTTTTCCCCTTCCCATTCCAATTCTCATTCTTGATAAACAAACAAAAACAACTTTACCTTTCAGTTGGAATGGCCATTCTTTCTTGCTTTGACTAGCATCTTAGTTTTTAAAGCTAGAAGGAACACCAGGGTCCATCTAGTCCATTCTCTTATTTTCAAGTTGATGAAACAGATACAGAAACCACAGCAAAAGAAAACAACGTGACTATTTTTATTGCTTCCTAAATAAAAAAAAAATTTGACTGATACTGAATATTATATAGTATTAGAAATTCTGACCAGTCTAGGTACATCCCCCTCATTCTGCAGATAAAGAAGCTGTGGGCCTATAAAAATGAGGTGATTTATCTAAGGTTACACAATACGTAGTACCAGAACTCAGACTAGAATCTTGGCTTCCACTTCCCTGGTCTAGTGCTTTTTCCACTACCCTCTGTGGCATCATTTTTGTGGAATGTTATTTGGGCATACTTAATAATCTTCCTTTTTTTAGATAATAGTAAACTCTGGAGGATTTAACTTGATCATGTGTGCAGTGTATAAGACAGATGGCTTAGTGGCATTGTTTCAGTTACTTCTTTCCACAGAAGTGGTTTTAATTTACGTACGGTTTATTGAGTGATTATTGTATATAGGACTAATGTTTTATTTATTTATTTTTGCTTGGAAAAACACCCTCAGAGAATTTCGACATTAAACTTTGAAAAAGTTTATGACTATTGGGTATTTCCAATTACTATATTTCATAAGATTTTTTAAATGCAAATTTTTTATGAGACATATTCTGTGTCCTGAATATGTATTTAGCTGATGGACTGTAACAGTTCAAATAGAACCATTTACAGCTTGCAGAATAAATGCAAGTACTTCCATAAAGATTCACATGACACTCAGTCTTTATTTCAGGTAAATAATTTCCTTTTTAAAAAAATTATACAAATTCAGACTTACACGATAGAACCCCACAAGACCTCTCATTTTGAAAGTGCCTTGAATAAATTTGGATTTAATGACTTAAGAGAGCTTTTCTGGCCAGTTGGTGAATAGTAGCTTTTAAAGGTTCCCATACTGGTAAAGTTGGTAGGACATATTACATCAGAATATTTCTTTCATTGAAGAATTTTCCTGTTGTTTCTATGTAAGTCCTATTCTGATGTGATTTTGTGTTTTGAAGGTGACTCCAGGTTCATGCAGATCTAAAGCTATAAAGGCACCAAGGTATGGTCAGACTAAATCTGTTACCCAAGGACGAGCGTAGCTAGATTCAAAGAGGGCATTACATCACCTTAGTTAACTTTCAGCAGAGTGCAAATATAATACTCTATCTAAAAGTGCCTTTGCAGCAGCATTGGAATTGGAACTAGAGGGTCCTTCCTATAAGAACAGGACTTCATTGGCTAAATTGCTCTTCTCTGTTGACTCCACTTTCCAGTGTATGGACTCCTTGGCCAACATGCTTTTCTCCAGTAGAACATAAGCTTCTTGGGGCTCAGGGATTGTTTACTTTTTTTTCTTTGCATCTCTAGTCCCTAGTACAGTACTTGGCACATATTAAGCACTTAATATATGCTTGTCAAATTGAATTGAATTGTGAAAGCTTTAAAAATTTATATAATAGATATTATATATTTTGTTTTTTATGATCTAGTCTATTTCTGATAACAGATTTTCCACTATTTGTAGTTTCATCTATTTCTTCTACTTTCTTTATGGCTTGACTTTTTATATTTAGTCACTTATCCATTTGGAATTTATTGTGGAATATGGCATAAGATGCTGATCTAATCATATTTTTCACCAGATTGCCTAGCAATTCTTCTCAAGTGAAAGGTCCCTTCCCCAGTGTTTTCAGACTGATGAGAAAGACAAAATCTAATAAGATATAAATTAATAATGATAAATATACAGTGCTATACTTGGCTTTATAAACTAACTAGAAAATTATAGGATGATGGAAACCACTGTACAATAATTCACGTGTAAAGAACTTTTAGCAAAGCATTTAGTAAAATCTCTAAAAACTATTCATGTAGAAAATATGGAGAGCTGTAGATTAGATAATGGCTTAATTAGGTAGATTCTGAAATGTTTAAATAACCAGATCCAAAGAGTAGTCATTAGTGGTTCAAAGTTGCCTTGGAAGAAAGCATCCATCAGAGTCCCTCATGGATCTGTACTTGACTCTGTGCTCTTTCACATTTTTATCAATGAATTGGGCAAAGACATGGATGGAATACTTACCAAATTTGATAAAATTTGATGTCACGGTGGTAGGGAGTCAGCTAGTACTCTGGATGACATAATCAGGATTCAGAAAATTGTGACCAGTCAGAACATTGAGCATGTGTAAAGCCCTACTCTGGTGTTTTTCATGGTTTGAGGGACCCAGGTCTGGGAGGTTCAGTGGTGCTGAAAAGCTTGACAGACTAGCCTATTTTCCAAGGACCAACCTAAGTACTCAATAAGTATTCAACTGAGAAAACTCATTCCAAGGTTATTCAAGGATAAATGTAGGAGGACTACAAAAAGAAAAAAAAATTACAAGATTTGCCAAAAAAATTAAGAAACTATTTTCCTCATCAAGAATAGTGTAACCACCACACTTGGACTTAACATCATAGTAATAAATGTGCTTTTAGAGAAGACATTATTGATAAGGATATTATTAGGGAATAAGTAGGCATTCACAAGGATTTTGAACAGGGAGGCACATTACTACCATTTCACAGTTAACTAAAAGATATGAAAAATTGGAAGATCTCCTCCTCCTCATTGTTTATTACCAAAAAACCCCATTTGATTTCGTAAATCAAAACACCCTCTTAAAGTCTCTTTTGCAAGATATTTTCCACTCATATGTCAAAATCATTCAAGATCCCTTGGAAAATAACAAAGCAGAAATAATCCTGTTCAATAACCCTCTGAAAGCAAACATCAGGTGAGGCATAAGATAGGGAGATATATGCTTGCCAAAAGTGTCTACTGCTGTGATAGAGGAAATATATCTCATAGTCCAGATTGAAGAGGGACTCCCCACGAATAATGAAGTCCTCCAGATGCTCCTGTTTGGGAATGACATTGTGCTGATTACATTGAGGAGACTCCTGGAAAAATCTGTAATCATTCAAAGGCGTTTGTCTACCCACATAGGAAAGATCAAGTGGATGAAAAATGTCTACTGCTCGGATATCAATATATGTCTAGATGGAGACTTTATAGAACTTGTCCAACATATGTGTATCTTGGACAGACAGTGTAGATAGACTGAGTGTGTCTCAGAGTTGAATAGAAGGAGGGGAGTAGACTAGATTGCTTCCAGGAAATTATGAAACTCCTGTACTGACACAAAACTTCTTATGAAAGCAAAGGCCCACCTTTTCATTAGTAACATCGTGCCAGCATTGCTATATGACAGCAAAATATGGAACACAAACTGCCTTAGAAGTACTAAAAATAAGTATCCCACAGAGGGTAGTCGAGAGGCACAGAGTGGCTGCAGTGGGGAACTCTGGAGAAGAGGAGGGGCAAAGAGACTTGTATGGTTATGTGTCAAGAAGGAAGAGTAACAAGTTTATTGTCAGGGTGCAACATCGGTCTCCTTTCTATGTCAAGAAAAATCAAGAAAGACTTACAGTATATTGGATGGATCCCCTGATGATGATCAAATGAGAGGATATTTGTAAAGTCCTTAGCACAGTGCCTGGCACATAGTAGGTGTTATACAAATGCTTATTTCCTTCCCCTTTGCCTTCAACTTTAATAAACTTTTGGGAGGACCTGGACAAGAGTTGCACAGGATGAGCAGGCATGGATGGCTGTCATTGTCAGGAACTCTTAAGTTGTTGAGATCACAAAGCTCTTTTGAATAAGATGTAAAATATTACACTGAGGTTCAAAAAATCAACTTTATGAGTACCAGATGAAGGAAGCACATCGCTAAATGATATCTGAAAAAGACCTAAAAGTTTTAGTGGACTAGAAGCTCAACAAGAGTCAACAGTGTGATACAGCAGTCAAGAAAAATAACTGCAGTGTTAGCCTGCCTTGAGAAAGGCATCACTGCTAGGAACGAGGAGGTGGTAGTCCTTATGTATGATGCCCTGGTTAGATCACGTCTGGAGTATTGAGTTAGTTATGGGGAACACATTTTAGAAAGAAAAATGGACCATCTAGAGAGTGTCCAGAGGAAGGCCACCAGAATGGTGCTGGGTCTTAAGTTCATGCCATTTAAATCATTTGAAGAAACTGTCATTGCTGAGCCTGGCAAAGAGAACAGCAGAGACATTGGAAGATCTGTCAAGGGGAAGAGGGATTATACTGATTTGCTTGGTCTACGAGTGAAAGTCTAAGATTAATGACTGCAAAGTTACAAATATACAAATTTAGTTTATGCAGTTGACTGAAGTTTTAGAGACTAATAAGACAATGGAATGTATAGGTCTTATAAAAGGAATTGTACCCAATCAGGAAGGATATTTGTTTGAGGTTATATGGCTGCTCATAGAAGATATAGAATATTTTTAATATACTTTGTATAGAGTACAGAAAGTACTCTTGAAAAAATAAATTTAGTTCTGTATTTCATTAAATGTCAACTTAAGGCATATTGCACTTTCTGTGAAATCTTGACATTCTTTTGCGAGGAGTCTGATAGCAAGAATAACTTGATTTTATATTAGGAAAATCTTCCTAACAATTAGAGCTATCCTTAAGTGGAATGGATTGCTTTGAGAAATTGTGGGTTTCCCTTCATTGGAAATCTTCAAGCAAAGGCAGAGTGGCTATTTTTCTGATATGTTTTGGTGGCAATTCTTTTTCTTATATAAATTTGATCTAGAGACTCCCCTAAAAAAACCCTTGATCCAAATTTCTCATTCTGTGACTTGTGGATTTGTTTAGTGAACTACAAGGTCTGCACTGTGGTGGGATAACCAAAAAATCCAGTCCAATTTTAATAGATGTGAGCTATGTTAATAGATAGATGCATGGTATCCAAAGTAAGGGAAGTGATAACTCCTTTGTGTCAGACCAGATTTGAAAGTTTTGTATCCACTTGTGGGTTTCACATTTTAGGAAGCTGACATGTATCTGGAGGAAGGTGAAACAGGATAGTGAGGGGACTCAAAACCAGAAGGACAGAACGATTTGTTGAAATACCTGAGGATATTTAGTATAGAGAAGAGAAAGCAGGGAGGAAAATGTTAATAAACTTCAAATGCTTGAAAGGTTGTCATGGGAAGGAGGAAGGGGAAGAGACAGACAGACAGACAGACATACAGACCCTTTCTGCTTGGCCCAAGAGGGCAACATTCAGGTTAAGGAGTGGAAGCTACAAATAGGCAAATTTTGACTGAATACAAGAAAAAAATGTATTAACAACTAGATCTACTAGTCAGATCACAGTGATTCTTTGTCATTCAAGGACTTTAAGCACATCCTATCAGGAATGTTTTAGAAGAGCTGGGAAAAATGACCTTTAAGATGCCTTCTAACTGATACATCCTAAGTCTGATTCTTATACACAGTTTGTGTTAGATCAGGCTGCTGTGTTGGAAGCAGCCATTCTGAACACTGCGTATAAAAGCTATGAGGGAAAGAGAAAAGGACAAAAGAGAAGGGAATAAATGAAAGCTCTCTTGGTATACGCTGTCCTGTTACCCCAGCATACCTAATACCCTACTCACACTTCTAGAACAAGCAGAAATGAGGATAGGGTTCATTTGGCAAATATTTGTTAAATGCTTACAATAGGGGATAAAGTATTAATGAAGCCTATAACTGGCCTCAAGGAGCTTATGCTTTAGTAGATAATCCCGCAGCCAACCTGGAACGTCTAAAAATGTAGGCTCAATATCAATAAAAGCAGTAAAGCACTCTTTCCTAGTCCTTAAATGGGTAAGATATGTCCACAGTTAGAGATATCCAGGCTTTACCCATCTGAGATAACTGCATAGATGGCAACCGTAGTTCCCAGATTGGAGTTTTTGAGATTCCACAAACCACCATTGATTAATCTGCTAAGTAACTTACTTCATAATCATTAGAGTTCTTTTCCTTCCTTGGGGGTGGGTTTAAATAGCTTCTTCATCTATCCACTCAAATATGCTGCCATTTTCCTTGTCTTTTTAAGGCCTAGCATAAAAAGGGATGATTTTTGTCAGCTGTAAGCTTGCAGTAGAGTATCAAGAAATCAAAAGAGCCAACATCAAAGAAAATTGCTGAACTAGGTGTTAGATGCAGCCATTGATTTTTCTTGAGTCGTATGTTAGAAAAAATCCGAAAAAACTGTGAAGTATACTACAGTGGAATTCCTAATACTCTCTTAAAGTCATCTGTGGTTTCCTTTTATTTTTTACATGTAGACCTTAGTTTTATGTTACACTTAAACATGTTAAGGCAGCTTCTAGATACATGTTAAAGCTGTTTCTATATCACACTCTATTGTGGTCAAAACTGTTAGAGAATCTGATAGAAAAAAGAAAACTACTACACTACAGAATTTGTATCCCAACTTGAAGTCTCACTGTGCCTATAACCTTAGGCATGTTGGTTTGTGTCAATCTGGAATAACTCCAGCATACAATTGGTTACTATTTCTCTACCATCTCTACATTTCCTAGAAATAATGCCCAACTTTTGATGTTCGGATTCCCTCTGTGCCAAATATAAAACAGTGATTACTGCTTGAGACTTAGAGGTTAAACGGGGAGCTGTTTCAAAGTGTAAATCAAACTTTCAGGTACTTCAAGAGTGTGTAGCATGGAACATATTTGATCTTTAATAGCTTTCTGATTCAGATAATGTTTTAAAATATCCAACAAATTGGTATTTCTGTGTTGCAATCACATACATTAAAGTTTGTCCAACTGCAGCTTTTATGACATAGAATAGTGACATTAGCTTTAAAGGCAAAGGCAAAATCTCGGACAATTGTAACGAATAACAAAATTGCTCCAAATTGTAATTTATGTTCTAGAATAATATCCTAAAGTGAACACAATAGTTGATTTATTTTCTTGCTACCACCTTTAGCCATTTAGTAACTCTCGTTAGGGCTGCTAGATGGTGCAGTGGATAGAAAGCCAGGCCTGAAGTCAGGAAGACTCATTTTCCTGAGTTCAAATCTCGCCTTAGACCCTTACTAGCTGTGTGACCCTGGGCAAGTCACTTCTCCTTGTTTGCCTCAGTTTCTCATCTCTAAAATGAACTGGAGAAGGAAATGGCAAGCCACTCTCCTATCTCTGCCAAGAAAACCCCAGATGGGGTCATAAGGAGTCAGACACAACTGAAATGACCGAACAACCACAAAAATTCTAGTTAGTAATTTTAAAAACATACGTGTGTGCTTCTTTCTTTCTCTTTCTTCTCTCTTCCTCCTCTCCTCCCTTCCCTCCCCTCCCCTCTTCCTTCCTTCCTTCCTCCTTTCCTCCTTCTTAGGAGATGAAACAGACTATATAGATCCTAAATAAGTTGAGAAAACATTCTTTAATGTTAGCCTATGGTAAGTATTCACAAAGGTTATTGTTTGCAAGATTGTATTTATAATTTGATATAAGTATATCTTTTTCAAATTCTAGTGCCTGCACAAAATGTTTAATTAGAAGTGTTTTATGCTGGCTAGCAGTAAATAGTTATTGTGTACATGTCCATGTAATCAATTGAATTTATTTTAATTTTCTCATTTATATACATTATAATATTAATCTCATTTATATTAAAACAGTCACAACAAACTTATTTAATATTTTAGTCGCTATATTGACTTCTCTTTCTTACTTTCTTTCTTTTTTATTTTATGTACATCATTCTAGGGATCACGAGACCATTCAAATCTCTCCATTTCTTCAAGAAGTACTCTTCATGCTGACCGAAACATGAACGGGGATTTCTTGCCTTTGAAAGCTGAACTTGACACAACTTATACTTTCTTAAAGGAGGCATTTGTAAATAGTTTACCCCGTTCTCAGGCTTCCCATTCCCCTGCTGTGAATATATCCACTAATTCCAAAAAAACAATACAAAATGGATTCTGATTTTTATGAATATAACATGGAAGTTTTATTTAAAAATTAAAATGCTGTGTGAAGAATTTTCTTATCATTTAAATTTTGTTTCAGTATATGTGACAATGATTTGTCTTTTTTATTATTAATTTGTGTGATTCCTCAATGTCTGCTTGTGTGTGTGTGTGTGTGTGTGTGTGTGTGTGTGTGTGTGTGTATGACTCCTTGCATAATGAAATAACCAACTTGGATTTTTTAAAGTTTTATTTATTATCATAGTTGCTCATTTTTATGTAACATATTTTTAAATGTTAAAGAATGACACATTTTGGGTAATTTTCCTCAGACTTAAAAAAATCAATAAGCCATTTTAGTCTCTATCTATCAAAGTTGTTTCATACTTGTCTATTTTAAAGCAGGGCTGCAATACTTTAATAGGATCGAGAGAGCTATTTGAAATGTATGCCAATGATTCCTGTCATTTCATGGCAGCCCTGCCATGGTTCACTGAGCCCCCTCTTCTCTCTTGTCAGCTCAACTGAAGACAAGCATTTAGTTGCAAACTTTAAGCAGGTTGTGCAAAACAGAAATGATGTGACTGCTTCTCCTCCCGCACCATAATGTCACTCCTGGTCAATGTGAGAAGGTCAGGGTGCTCCTTGTAAAGCTACATGATACCATTTGCCCATTTGAACAAGTTAAGTTAACTGCTGAATCTGGTCCCTGCAGGCACTGAAAACTCATCCTTTTATCAACTGCATTTGATAAGAAAGTCGAACAATTGTGCAGGGAGAATTTCGATGCATGTTTATGTACTTTATAAGGACAGTTCCCAAACCAGTGTTGCAGGTAATATATTTAGTATAAGCTGTAAGACTTTAAGGTAATGGCTGCCTTGACCTTCAAAATAGACTCCTTTTTTGTTGTTGTTGGTAGGACCCAAGAGTGACGCCCATCTCTGATGCTGACAGAATTTAAAACAAGGCCATTGCCCTGCATTTTCTGCCTTGTAGCACACAAAAGTAAAATTGTATGTCAGGCCGAGATGTCGGGGAGCTGACAAGATGCCCCAGTGACATTTCAGCTGGAAAGAGCAAGTGTCTTGCAACCAAGTGGTCAAATATCAAATAATAGGTCAAGCAGGAAGGAGCTGAGTTCTAACCACAAAGAGGTTTCTGGTAACTGACTTGACAAGCTTTTGGGTGCTTTGTGGCTTGACAAAGTGATGTTCTGTTGGGTATCGCCAGACAGACTGTTCTCTATCGCCTTCAGAAGATCAGACATTGACACTGATTAAACTCTTTAACCCTTAAAGGTTAAATCCTCACAGTTTGCATCATGGTAAGTGAAGAACAAAAGAAAATTTGTAATATGGAATTTACTTTTGTATTAATCATTGTACTCCCCAGTGCTATTAACTTTTGATGGGCACTATTGTTTTCAATCGTGTTCTTATACAAAATCCATATATTAGATTGTTTTTCATTATGAAGTAGTGATACATTAGAAAATAACATTATGCCTTATCGAATTTGTGATGTCTTATGCTTCATTCAATGTGGCATTTGATTCTAATGTGCCTGATGACTGAAAATTGTCTTATTACTAATGGCAAATAAAATTGATGCACAAATATGTATATTAGCAAAACTGGCCAAGTGATGTTTATCTTATCTTAGGTAACAAAGCAAACATTTTCCATAATAGTCAATATACTTCCTCTATAAGGGCATTTTATATCAACAGGAAATTTTGTATATTTGTGTTTAATGCTTTTTTTGTTAAACTGGATCTCCTATCAAATAGGTCACAATTTCTTTACTTTTGAGTTTTTCCCAAACCTTCATTTCTGTTTTTTTTTATTTATATATTTTGAGAGGTAGTATGGCAGAGTAGAAAGAACATTAGACTCAAAGTCCAAAGACCTGGGTTCAAATTTTTCCACTGATAGTTCAGTCCTGTGTGATTTTTGGGAAAGTCACTTCACCTCTTGGGCCAGTTTCCTCACCCATAAGATGAAGTTTATACTACTCACCTCTCTAGGAAAGTTTGATGCAAACTTTGATGTACTATATAATGTACTATATAAATGTACTATGTAATGTAGATGTACTATATAAATGACGTACTATATAAATGCTAACATCATCATCATCATCATCATCATCATCATCCTGCCTTTTTGCATGTAAACAATATCAACTTTCGAATCAATTACAACCCAGGTAAAATCCTTTATTTTATCTATTTTTTGTAAATAATAGAAAGTTTTTTCCTCACCTTAAAAAGTTTCATCATCCATTTCCCATTCAGCGATCAGGACATTTTGAATGCTAAGAAGGGTGCTGATGTTGCTGTTTGTTATTTTCATACTTGTATTATCAACAGTCTTATACTTTAGCAAGAAGTTATTTTCTATTATATAGGTGATAGATAGATATTGTATATATACAAGAATTGCTGGACTTTTGTAAACCTTATCACTGACATACCTTTCCCCATCTTAATATTCTACACAATATCTTAGGAGAGGAAAAATTCCAGAATGATTTCTAATTCACTAGTAAACATGTCTACATTTACCATATTGCAATTCCTAAAAGTCCATAGAAATGGACTTGAGCATCATTATACCACTGAATTCACTACCAAATGTACTGTTATATTTATACCATATGCTCCTTTCCCCCAAAAGTCAGACCCAGCAGGAGGAAAAGATTTAATGGCATATCCTATAGAGATCTGAGAAACTCTAGACTGCTTCTGAGCACCTTAGTGACCAATTGCTGCATATTTGAGATCTGTATTGCATTGGCAAGAACTACAGCTATATCAGCTTCCTAACCTCCTTAAGAATGATCTATAGAGTAGCCTTTTCTCAAGGGGATAAGCTCAAATATTTTTGTAGAGGGAAGGGAAGTTTTACTTTCCATGTCAACATGTGGATTTGTTACTGACCTTCTGTGATGTAGAAAAATATTCTATATCTACCATCAACTTGAAAGGGACCATGGAGAGACTGTTCTGATACCTGAGTCATACTTCTTTACAGATATGTCTGCCAGGATTTTGATTATAAACTCTTATTTTTGGAAGGACATATTTCAAATTCAAACACATTCAAGATCTGAAAAAATTGACACTTAAAAGATGATTTAATTATAAGTTCAATTAATTGTTTTTTTTAGTATAAAAATAATCACTTTAAGTTGGATTGGCCCTCATTAAATCTAGCAATCACTTTGATTTTTTTTTTGCAAAACATATTATAATGAAATATGTAATAAAGTCAAAACTATTTCCAGCTTAATTTCTTAACCTATGACATCCAGATTCCTTCAACCCATAAAATCTACAATCTGACTCAATCTCTATAGTCTGGCTCCAGACAGCTTCACAGTCTCATCTCACATTATTATTCTTCATTCCTTCTGTATTCCACTCAAACTGGATTACCAAATTTTACTAAACTCAGTGTCCCTACTCTCACCTCTGTGCATTTCCACAAGCTGTCCCCCATACGTGGGATGCCATCCCTCTTTATCTCTGATTTTAAGTATTAGTTTGTGAACTCCTTAAGGGCAGTGTCAGTCTTTTGGTGTTCTTTGTATCTCTGGAACAGTGAGTGATTGGCACAAAGCAGGCCTTTAATAGATGTTTATTGACTACAAATTCTTCTTGTCCTTCAAAATATAATTAAGGGGCTACTTCCTTTGTGAAGCCTTTTCTGATTCCCCCAAGGGAATCTTGTCTATTGTGTATGTATTTCTCTTCCCTTATACCCATCTCAGTATAATGTAAGCCCCTTGAGGGCAGGAACTCTTGGGGTTTGTCTTTGTGTTCATGGTACTGAGCATGGTTGAATTGAATTGAGTTCTCTGCATTGTTACAGGTTTAGAAAATTATTCAGCTTTCCCCCCACAAACTCTGTATTAATCAATTCTGTAATCTATAAATAATGGAAACATCAAATGTAAAAAGTGTGAAGAAACCTCCCCCCACACACCACACACACACACATTTTATAAGTCTTTTCGTCCTCGGTTATACAGACTGGTGGGTTATCAGAAAAAGTTGTTTTAAACAGTCTTATATGAAACCCAAGTCTTCTCCAATGGAAAAAAAAAAAGAATTTACATAAAACCAGTATGACCATGCAGGATGAGAACTTACAGTATAAAACACTTTATAATTTGCAGAGTGCTTTAGCATTACATAATAGTAACTCATGACTTATGTAGTACTCTTAAGGTTTGCAAAAGGTTGGCAACTGCTTGAGGTAGGTGGTAAAAGCATTGTCATCCAAATTTTACAGATAAGGGGAAACTTAGGCTCCAGGAGCTTAAGTGTCATTTAGCTAGTAGATTGCAGAGATGGCATTTGAATCCAAGACTTTCAAATCCAGGGCTCTCAAATTTAGTTGCAAAGCTTCTTGCAAAGGAACCAAAACTCACAGTAGGTCTTTCTCCCCTCTTTCCCTCCCCACCCCCAACTCTGGACTACTAGTAATTCATCCAGCCTTGCAAATGCATCTAAGTCATCATTAGGTGGAATAATGGGTCTGGGTCCTAGAAGGAATAGCATGTATTTGAATTTGCACTATTGGAAATTTTAATCATTTAAAGTAGGGTAATTGGTTCCAGCCCCATGGAAATATGCAGCGTGAATTAGCGTAATGCACCCACTTCATGGAATTCATTATTCCTCCTAATCTGGACCTATGTGGTCATTTGCCATTTTCCCAAAGTAAAGATTTATATAGGGTGAACATAATTGCAGATACTAATGAAGGCCTTTTAAAAACATATCCTGGACTGGGAAACTTTTTGTCTTTATCAGATGCTTATAATTTTTTGAAAAGTGACATTCTAATCTTGAATTATCCCAATTAGATATCAGCATAACTCAAATTCCCTGGATAATGAACACTTTTTGTTCCTTGATTTTGAAAATATGGGTCACAATCCTTTTGCATGCATTTGGCTAGCAGTTGGTCACATCATACTCTAGTATGACAGGTTTTTCAGATTCAGTGCTTTTTTTCATACTATTTTCTGCAATTAAAAAAAGGCATGTTTTTTTTTTAAAAGAAAACAAGATAAGTGATGATTTTTAAAAACCAACTTCAAATGGCTCTGAATTTGTCTTAATCTTTGACTAGTTGCTTATTTTACATATCGAACTAAACTACTGAAAGATATTAATTAGGACTTGTAATTCACACTATAGATGGACAGTAGATGATCTGATCCTAGTGGTATGGGATTAGGAGTGAAGAGACCTGGGTTCAGGTCTCAGTTCTGCCACTTAATCATTGTGTGGTTTTGGGAATGTCATTCACCTTTCTGGGCCTCAGTTTCTTCATCTGTAAAATGAGTTGTACTAAATGATGCCAAAGGTACTTTCCAACTCCGTAAATCTATGAAACTTTTCTATACCACTTTCTCTTACTATGAATGCAATATTAGATCCTTGATCACTCATCTATACCTAGAGTTTCTCTTGTGAGTGAAGATTAACTGCTCCAAGTAAGTAAATGTTTTCCACAATATGTAATAGGAAATATTTAAATCACTTTACTACATTGAACCAGGACCTTAGAATTTTTCTCTGTAACCAGATAGTTGGGAGGGAGGAGGTGAAACAATTAAGATGGAGCAGTTTCTTAAAAATAAAAGGCAATTCGATTTATGAGTCTTTAATTTCTGACAAGGTTGTGGCTCATTACAAGTGATCACGTGATGGTTTTAATATGTAAAAGGAAACAAGATATATATTTTAAAATTATGTTTTTGGTGGCATAATTAGTGGCCACAATTTAATGCTGTATTAAAGAGAACATATCCTCCAGAATGATGACACTATTTTGCCTAGTTAACTCACATCTCGAGTTTTATGTTCAATTGTGGGATCCACATTTTGAGATGGTCATTGACAAACTGGAGCACATCCAGAGAAGGATGAGCAGAATAGACTCATGACTGTGCCGCCCGATGATCAGTTGAAGGAACTGGGGATGTATAGAGGAGAGAAAATTTAAGGGAGAAGGTGTGAATGCTAGCTCCAAGTATTTAAGTGTCTTGTTGTATGAAAGAGGAATTGATCTTGTTTTGCTTATTTCTGTGTGATATAAAGGAAAACTACTTAACTACTTAGGTTGTCCTGACGTGAAATGGGCTGATTCAGGAAGGCAGGAGGTAATTCTTCCATTGGAGGTGCTGAAGCTTTTATTTACCACCCAATGGGAGAATCTGTTGTTATTTTCCAGTTACCAAAGATTAAATTGTACAGGAGAAAGAGACTCGGGTTCATATCGTAGCTTGGATGCTTAACCTCTGTGTGACCACAGGCGAGACACTTCACATACTGGGGCCTCGGTCTTCTCATCTGAAAAAAGGGAGGGGGCTGGACAAGGTGGCCTCCAAGGCCCCAGCCAGCTCTAAATCTAAGATTCCATGATCTTAAATGATCTGATATACTACAAACTGTAATATCAAAGTATGATGTGGGAGGTAGAGAAATCAACCTCAGGTTGATTACTCTAAAGTGTCTTATTTGTATGGCTTTGTCAGATTCTTTGGGGTATATTTTCAAAGAATTGACCTTAATGCTAGTCATGCAGCAGACAACCCACACAAAGCTTTGAAAACTTACCGGGTTAGTGTTATTTGAAGGCAGTTTTTTGCGGTTTAATTGAGTCATGCTTCATTGTCTTTTATAGCACATTAATGCCAGTGAAAAGCTGATTGTTGACAGAGTCCTCCCAGCGAAGCATCCCTAGAAATGTTACACTGCTCTAGGAAAATACTGTAGAAGAAAAAGTCTTATTCAGATCTGAAGACGAATTATCTGACAACCTATCAGATGCTTATAAATATTCACTAGAGGCAATTTTAAGGTAGGCTCTCTGTCCTCTGTAGGTCTTGCCTTCTGCGATTTAGGCATCTGAGAAATATAAGTATCAGAGTCCAAAATGAACAGAACCACTTCTTGTAAATGTGATAACTTTTTCCTTAGCACTTGGATGTGAAACGCTTCATGAAATAAATACACACAGGAAGGGTAACTGTGATGGATTCTTCTTAATGGGTAAAAAGAGGGTCTCACTGTTGCCCTGTGTCTTCAAATAATAAACAAAATGTGTTTCCTCTGACTCCTTCTAAGCCCCCTTCTGGTAGGAATAACAGAGGCGCCTGTGGCAGTCTGTGCTTGGAAAGTGCCAAAACTTGGACACTCCCTGACAAATAATTTAGGAACTAGGATTCCAGAGGTTCACTATAGTGTGCAGCATGTACAGCCAGCCATTGAACCTATTGTAAATGCTTCTATGATTACATGAAACACCATCTGTGAATATACTTGAATTTTCCTCAAGGGAGAGAAGAGACACTCCTAATGATTGCTCTAAGGGCTTTGGAGTGGGATTCCTATGAAGTCAAGTTCACATTCAAAACCACAATTAAAACATTTGCAGACTTTATCTTTTAATTTAGAAAATTAGGAGCACTGCTCCTGTTAAAATTTATTTTTTTGAATCTTTCCTGGTCCCAGGAATATGTTTGCAGACCAATGCTTTGTCCTTTTAATGAAGAAATTCCCCAATTTTAAAGCCATTTTTAAAAAAAAAATCTCTTACCTTGTTCAGACCTTGGAGAATGTAATGTTTGTTATGAGAAGGATCCCAGTTCTACTAAGGAGATGTTCTAATAGAAGTCCAAGAAGATCTTTCCTGACAAGCAGATACCATGAAGTACCAGCAGCACCGCCTAGGATGCTAGGTCACTTTGACAATTAGACATTTAGGAATAAAGCTCCTATAGTTGGTATAAATAAGAAGAACAGAATGTGGCCTTTGCTCTGGAGCAATTCCAATCATAGCATTATAACTTGGACCTAATATTCCTGATTCCTGACTCTGAGAACATAATTAATGTTCAGCATTGCATACCCAACACCAACTGGTTGAGAAACCCAGAAGGCTGCTGCTGTTGCTGGGTCATTCTTTAGAATGGAACCACCACCTCTGTACAGTCACAGCTCAATTTATCTGGCATCTAGAGGGAATGCCTCATTTCATATAAGTGATTCCCAGGTAATAGAAGTATAGTGGGTTGCTTAAAATTTTCTGAAGCCATTTTGATTGGCACCTATCTACTGCCCTGCCTTGTTAAAAAGAACACGCTGAATTAAAATCTCCTCTTTAAGGCTCAGAGTTACTTTTCTAGTTCTGTGTCTGCTTTGGTTTTTCTGTTGTTCCTTCAAGGTCAGACCATCGGCTTTCACTTCTCACTATTTTCAGTGTAGTAATCTCCAGCAGCTCCTTTGGTGGCCTTTTAGCCTATTACTTTTAATCGGTTGTGAACTGGGAAAACAGATAATGAAACTTGTTAGGAGAGTGTGGCAAGTAAGGGTTAATGTCAGTGCATGGAAGCCTCTGCTAAATTTCATGTGCTTTAGTTCTTAGACATTGTGGCAGCAATTCTGGCAAGTCGGAGGCCCTTAGAAGCCAGTCCTCTAGATATATGGTGCTTTAACAATATATTGTCCTTTAAAAAAAAAATATTATCACTCATTCGTCAGCTGTTATGTGCAGAATACTGCTAGGCTCAATTGGAGAGATGAAAAGTTTAAATAAGATACGGACCTTGCCCTCATATGGTATATAAAATATTAGGAGCATCTGGAACATGCAGAAAACTATAAAGCACAGTGACACAGAGAAGTACATGCAAAAGATGTCTCTGCAAGGTCCTAGAGGGTGAGGGCATTTGGGTCGAGAGACTGAGGAAGGTGGGAAGGAGGTACGTTTCATTCAGACTTTAAAAGCTGGGACAACAGATGGAAAGGAAAGGCAGTGTGTTTCAGAAGTAACGATTCAGTGGCAGGAGAGCGCAGGATGGAAAAGCCTTAGGATATAGTACAGTTTGGCTGGAGTGTAGTGAGTGTGGGAGGGGATACCAGGATGTGAAGTCCAAAGGTGAGGGTAAGGTTGGGGAGAACCTTGAATACCAGGATTGTGAACTTCATTCAACAGGGAACTTCTGACCAGTTTTGAACAGAGAAGTGAGATGACTGTTTCTCTTCCTACAGAAGATCACAGTGTCAGAGTTATGGAAGGCATGAACTGAAGGGAAGAAAATGCAAAGGTAGGATGACTTGTTCAGAGTTTGTCTCTGCATCGTCATTGTCATTTCAGTCATGTCTGAATCTTCATGACCCCATTTGGGGTTTTCTTGACAAAGATACTAGAATGGTTTGCCACTTCTTTCTCTAGTTCATTTTACAGATGGTGAAACTGAGGCAGACAGGTTTAAATGACTTGCCTGGGGTCACACAACTAGGAAGTATCTGAGGCTGGATTTGATTTCAGGTCTTCCTGACTCCAGGCCTGGAACTCTATCCACTGTGCCACTTGGCCGCCCAGTACTAGGGTAATAAAGACCTTTATTAGAGTGATAGCAGTGGGAACAGTGATGAGAGGATGGATGTAAACTATTGATAAGACTTGCTAACAGATTAGATGTGAGAGAGCAAAGAATCAAAGACTATCTTAAGATTTCAAACTGGGCATATAGTAGCACCAATGATAGGAAGAGCAAAGTGAGAATGAGAAACAGGTTTAGAAGAAAGGGAAGCTCAGTGTGAAGTGTGCTTATTTTGAAGTGCCAGATGGAAAAACTGGAAAGGCAGGTCTGAAGCTCAGAAGACAGTCCAAGGCTAGAGATAATAGACTTGGAGACGTGTGTAGAGGTGATAGGTGAAGCTGTGAGAGTGAATGAGATTGCCCAAAGAGAGCTTAACTGAAGCGAGCTGAGGACAAAGCTCTCTGGAACCCTCACCTTAAGGTGTTAGAGCCAGCCTAGGAGACAGAGAAGGATTAAAAGAAGCCAGAGAAGAAGAGGCAGAAGGTAACAGTGTCAGTTACGCCAGAAAGGTCAAACAAGATTGAGAACAAAGGCCACTGTATTTTTGGCAAATAGGCACCAATCGGTACTCTTTGATTGAGCGGTTTCAGTAAATTGATGGAGGTAGAAGAAGCCAGACTGCAAGGGTTCAAGAGAAGAGGAAACAGGGAAGTAGAGCCATTAAATGGAGATCACTTTTCATGGAAGTCCAGCAGTGAAAGAGAAGATAGAAGCGGTGCAGTGGGTCAATTGGGGTAGTTTTCCTCAAGGTTTAGTTAGGTAGTTGCTTCTCTGAAGAGTTTTCCCTAATTTTCCTAGTTGTTAGCTCTCCTTCCTTCTCAAATTATTTTGTATTTAATTATCTGTTAACATGTATTTTCATTATAATATAAGCCCCTTAAAAGAAGGGACTTTTTGTTTTTGTTTTAATGTCCCCAGTATAGAGCGTAATGCCCTGCACATAGTAGGTCCTTAATAAATGTCTGTTGAATTAGATTGGGTAGAAGTGGAAAGAAAGGCTTTAAAAAAAGAATAGGAACGATATAAGAATGTTTATAGAAGGAAGCAGTGGAATGATGGGGAGAGATTGAAGCTGCATGATAGGGTATTGTTGGAACAAGGACTTAGGATTTCATTTTGTTCTAAAATTTCCAAGAGAAAATGGATTAGTTTTAGTGAGGAAGAGATGTCTCTTCCTTTGTAAATAAAGCAAGAGAAGAGAACAGATGATGATGATGAAAAATTTTGAAGACTGAATGAGAGTTGAGAGACGTCCCATGAGATTTCTTATGGAATAGGAGGCTAAGCTATCAGCCATAAGGAGAGGAGGCATGCCTTTGGAGCTTGAGACATACTGGCAATCTCCTTTGCCATGCACTCATATTCAACCTTAATTTTTCTATAGTAGATTTTGAAGTCAGTCTCACTCTGGATTCTTTCTTCCCTTTATTTTTAAGTCACAACTATAATCTTCCTTTATCAGCTTATTTCTACTTTTTCTTCCCTTCTTCAGGTCAGTACACCTTACTGCCAATTAACCAGGAAGGGACCAAGAATCTCTACTTAAAATCCGTGAGGTACTGCTAAAGCATTAAAAGAGTTAACCCATTCCTGCTACATTGGCACCACCACATGCCTTAGACTTTAAAAGGAGGTTCTTAGGCATCCAGATCTATGCTGGGTATAAGAGCAGCATGGGGGGGGGAAAGATGTATGGAAAATGAACTGATGCGAGTCCAATTTCTGCTTTTTGAGTGATTTTGGATCTATGCTGATAACTTGGTGATGGCTTTAACAGCCTGCTGCCTAAGGGTCTACTCAGCTGAGTCCATGAAGCTTGGGATTTGGTGGGCTCCCTTCTTTGCTCTTTCTCCAGAGTTGTGAATACCTCATAGGGAATGCCATAAATTCTCTAAGGATATGAGGAACCCACTGTATAATGAACAAGTCCCATAAAAGTTTTGGTTTGGGAGGAAAACAGAAGGAAAGGAGTTGACTCATCTTACCCTAAGTTTTACAGATTTTTACAGAATTTTTGGAGGCTTTATTTGGAAAAATATGACCGGAGTTAAAATGCTATGAAGCTTTCAAATCAATTGCCATTCTCTGTCCCCCTGCCAAAAAGTCCAGAAAAATGCCACTATTCCACTTTCCATTTGAGACTTTGGGATAAGACACCTTGTCAAGTTGCTGCTCTATGTTTAAGTTCCTTAAATGCCTACTATGTTCAGGGCACTGGCTGTGCTTGGCACTAGGAATACAGGTACAAAAATTGAAATGCCTTACCCTCGAGGTTTTTCTATTTTACCGGGAGGAATATGACACGAACACTTGTAAATACAGAGTGATATAATGGGATATCAAGAGGAAAAGAGGGGACTGAAGAAATCAGTAAAGGTTTCATGGCCCTGGAACTACACTTTGAAGGAAGCTAGAGCATCAGTGAGGCAGAGCAAAGGAAAGAAAGAAGTCACACAAGACCCAGTGACAGCCTCTATAAAGTCACAAAGGTAGAAAAGTGAATGTCATATAGGAAGAGCAGCTAGCAGACCAGGATGACTGTAGCAGAATGTGCAGAGGGCTATTAGGTAGGTAAGGGCCATTTGTAGGGGACCTTAAATGCCAGCCTGAGAATTTCATGTTTTGTCCCAAAGGTAAAAAAAAGTCACTGAAGAGCTTTGACTACAGGAGTGACATGTTTAGGAATATAAGTCTGGCAGCCATGTGGAGGATGGAGTAGAGAGAGAGGGAAGAGACAAGAAGCAAAGAGAATAGAATGCCAGGGTGCTAATTCAGTGAGTGGAGAGGGGGACACAACTGCGGGAGCTTTTGTGGAGGTAGAATTAACAAGAATTCAAAATACTGTGTTTAGGCGGCAGTGAGGGAGGGAGCAGCATCAAAGAAGATTGACAGCTGCAGCTGGGGTGACCATAAGGATGGCAGCATCCCCAAAAGAGATAGAAAAATTTGGAGAGAACACAATGAGTTCCATTTTGGACAGGTTGAGTTTAAGATACCTACAGAACACCCAGGTTGAGATGTTTATCAGGCAGTTAGAAAATGAGAGGTGGAATTCAGGAAAGGGATTTGGATTGGATATATGGAGTTGGATATGTAAAGACAATAATCAAATCAAAGGGAATTGATATCTTCAAGAGAAGGTATAGCAAGGGTTCTTAACCTTTTTTGGTATCATGGACCCCCCTGCCAGTCTAATGAAGCTTATGGACTCCTCAGAACAATATTTTTAAATACATTAAATATATTGGATTATAAAGGAAAACAATTATATTAAAGTACAGTTATAAAAATATATTTTTTAAAAAAATTCACAGATTCCAGGCTAAGAACCCCTAGGAAAAAGAAAACAGCCTGAGACAAAGCTTTGGGGACTGGCCAAGTTAGGGGGCAGCTGCAGGATGATGATTCATCAAAACTCAGAAGGAATAGTCAGACAGGTAGGAGGAGACCCAATAGAACCATGCCCCAGAAGCGAAGGGAACAGAGAGAGTATCCAAGCAAACGGGTTAACTGACGATGTCTAAAGCATAAGCAAAGTCCACCCAAATGAGGCCTGAGATTTACAAGTTAAGAGGTGTTAGGTAACAGTGCCAAGCAATTGCATGAGACTGAGGCGTGGGAGGTAAGGAAATGGAGGCAACAAGTTTAGGAAACCTTTCTAGGAATTTGGCTTTAAAAAGGAGAAGAGATTAGGATGACAGCTTGTGGGAATGTTGGCGTTAGTGAAAGGGTTGTTTTGTTTTCTTTTAATAGGAGAGCCTCGGGTACGTTTGTAGGTGGCAGGGAAGAAACTGGTGGATTTGGATACGCTGAAGGTGAGTGAGAGAAATGATTGATGTGGCAAGTTTCTAAAAGAAAATCTCCATCCTCCTCGTCCTCCACTGTATTGATTACCCTCTTCTACTTATCCAGTCTTGGTCAATAGATGGGTGGGGAAGGGAGAGAGAGAGCAAGAATTTATATATTGTCTACTATATGCTAGGCACTGCTAAGCACTTTACAGGTATTATTTCTTTTGTTCCTCTTAGCTCTTTGTGGTAAATGCCATTATGACCTCCATCCTACATTTGAGGAAACTGAGGCAGGCAGCAGTTAGGTGACTTGCTTCATGTAGCTAGTAGATATATATGATTGGATTTAAATGTAAGTTATCCTGATGTCAGAGCCAGGACTCTGTCCACTGCACTACCAAGATGCTGTCTTTGTCTTGAGATAGAAATTTCATGCTCACGTTAGCTCCTCCCAAGTTCTCATAATTCTAATCAGCCTTACTCCTCCCTAGGTCCATCCCACCCTCATTCACCTATCTCTTATCCATTCAACTGTACCCTTCAAAACTACTGCCCTACTTGCAACAAAATCCTTCACATCCTCAAACTTTTCAACCAACATTCCTTCAACTTCTTACCTTTAAGTGAAACCTGGCTTTCCCTGAAGTATACCACATCACTTGAAATCTTTTCCTTTGGAGACCACTCTTGCTATAGTGGCAAAAGAGGTTAAACTAACTGAGAGCTGGGTTAAACAAAGTAGGTCTGAGTTAAAATTGGCTCAGGTTCAAGGGCATAAAGTCTGATCACGCACATGGTAGGCTTAGGGAAACTGTAATAACGGCCTTTCCACTTCTTCCCAATCTTTGCTTGGTAAGGATCGTGACAACATTCTAGGTCCTCATTACTATTATCTGTGAAAAGGAGAGACTACCTTAGACAAGGGCAGGAACATAAAGGTGAGAGAAGAGGAAGAGTAAGGCACTCAGCAACCAAGAAATTTGAAAAATATTCTCAAATCATTTTTTTCTTCAAATATCCTGAGAAGAGCATAATTTCCCTAAAATAGGAAGCTGTACTTTTAGAAGAATAGAAAATACTAGGACTATTATCAGTACTTAATCTGATGGCATATGTTTCAGAAAATACCG
Organism: Trichosurus vulpecula; assembly: GCF_011100635.1. Taxonomy (NCBI): domain Eukaryota; kingdom Metazoa; phylum Chordata; class Mammalia; order Diprotodontia; family Phalangeridae; genus Trichosurus; species Trichosurus vulpecula. The sequence continues at coordinate 97,633,901 of NC_050581.1, forward strand.
TCCAACTTGAATGCGATAGAGATATTTATTACAAATCCCTTTCTTTTGTGATAAAGATACATTGGACATCATTTTTATTTCTAAGGGCAAGTACAAGGATATACTTTCTCTTTATTTTCTCTTTCATGATGATTTAGTGACTCGTAAGATTAGAGAAATTAGTGAAATCTCTATACTTTCCCATTCAATTTATTCATTCATATTCTAAGTAAATAAAGCTTGAAAGTGAATGAACCTTTGGTCTCAGAGAGCTTCTAATGGTAAATTAATAATGACATAAATAAGGATTGTATGAAATTTCAAGAGACAGGATGATTTAGCCATGAGACTACTTAACTGTGAGCCAGAGGACTGAAGGCTCATTCTCAGGCCTGTCCTGGACTCCCTGACAGCATCTCTGCATGCAAATCGAACAGATCCCCTGCAGTTTGGCCAATTTGTTCATGTCGGTGAACTGACAACAAGTGATGCCATTTCAAAGCACATGCAGTTCTACTGTAGTGATCAGTATTGCTTACAAAGACGAACATGATAAGATCGGCATCATGCTGCTGTCCAGCTCATTGACTGTGCATAGATATGCAGAGTGACTTTGTGTCTTCGACCCTCCATTTTACCACCCTTTGTAAATGTGGAATGCTCATCACCTGCATGCGGTCTTCATGATCCATTCCAATGTACCACGTTTTAAATGAAAAGTCCCAGTAAACACTGGTATATTTTTCACGAGTGTCTTGGAGAACTCAGTTTGCTCTAAGTGGATAAAAAATACTTATTTCCAAAATAAATATCTGTGCAACTTAAACAGTCTTTTCTATGTGCCATTTGAATTGTTGCTATGGAGAAAGTTCTGACTAAACTGGGTGACAGAAAGGCTTATGAGTGACAGAGAAATCTATGTTTTGTTTCAAAGCAGACCTAAAAAAGGGAGAGTATTAGTATTTCACCAGCAGCACCCTGGCTTTTTCTCCTATCCAATTTCCTACTCCGACCCCTACCCCCTTCTCTCTTTTTCCTCTGTGCTCACAGCATGACTTCTAAGGGGTACAGATTAAATGTTTGGGGTTATTTGAAAAGTATCTGAAGTTCTTCTCCAGAAAAAAATTGTACTATAAAGTTGAATAATTTGAAAGAGAGGAGTTTCTCTTTTTCATGCTCAACAAAAAAAGAGTTCAATTCTTTTAATATCTAAAAAAGCATATACTTCTGTCAGAGTATATAAGAACTGCTCATAAATTTCATATTGTATTTGGAGCTAATTTCATGAACTCATGGAATCAAAACTTCTTTTATATTCCATCAGATTTTCCTGGAAATGTTACTCCTGTCATAGTGTTCTGCATATGTGTTATTTTATTATTAATTTACATTTATATAACACTTCAAGATTTACAAAACACTTTCCTCACAACAATCTTAATGAAGTAGGTAGTGCATATGTTAACCCCATTTGACAGATGAGAGAACAGTGGCTCTTAGATGTTGAATGGCTGTCCATTTACACACAGCTAGTAAGTGTCTGAGCCAAAGTATCCTGGCTCTAAGTCCAGTGTTGTTTTCTTTCCACTACAACATTTTGCTTTCTATTTATGGTGATAGATAAGTAATGAGAACTAAATTATACCTTTGTGGTTCAATATAAGGTAACAGGTAACACCCTGGTCAGTAGTAATTGAATTTGTAGCATATTTTCTTACTTTTCCTTATACCTCACTTTTTCTTAGGGAAGTATGTCTTGCCTTTGGCCAGACTCTAGCATCATTAAAAAAATTCTCTAGCTAAGATGCAGTTTTAGTAGTTTTTTTTACAGTATTTCCAACCATTTTTTTTATCATTTCTTAGGGTTTGGGGGTTGTTTCTGGCTTTGTTTTTTATCTTGGGCTTTTGGGGGGCTTTTTCCCCCTATGAAACAAATCTGGAAGAGCAGACATGAGTTTCAGGCAAAGTGACTAATGGGTGCTTAGGATAGGCTTTAGGGATACATATGGCCCCAAAGCAGCACTGCAGACACTTGTCCCCTCATGAGGTGTTATCAAGTGCCTAATATTTGTGCAGCTAGCCCTGAGCCATTGCCCAAACTAAAACTGTGCACAGAACTGGAATAATCCGTCCATCGAAAAACATCTATTGATTGCCCAGGAGAAGGAAAATTAATAACTATCACTTTAGTTAGTGCTTGCAAAATTCTTTTTTGTTATTAAATAAGAGATAGTGTTTAGTCTAACCTTATTAATATCCTTTCATTTCCACTTTGCTTATTTTCACATCTTTGCATTGCCTTCCTAACACCTCTTTGCTTTATGTTCCCACTTTCCTTCTCTTTCTAATTTCCCCCCACATCTTTAAAAGGAAAAGAGAAACTCAAAGAACAGATTTTTTTTTATGGTAAGGCCATGTAGGAACCTGGAAGTTTAAGAAAATTAGCTAGCTAGCATTTACATCATGCTTCACTGTTTGCAAAGCAGTGCTTTACAGACATCTCATTTGATCCTTACAACAACCCTGGGAGGTAAGTGCTACTATTGCCCCCCCCCCCCATTTTACAGATGAGGAAATGGAGGCAGATGGAGAGGTTACATGACTTGCCCAGGGTCACCAAGCTAGGCTGGATTTGAACTCAGCTCTTCCTGTCTACAGATTGAGCACTCCACCCAATGGGTGTGCCACCTAGTTACCTCCACCTTAACCTTTTAGTTCTTGCTTTATACATCCAGTGCGGTAGCAAATAAAAATGTGACAGGACTAAACAGCAAGTTGGGACATAACTTTTAAAAACTAAAATTAAAGCCTAAACTAAAGGATTAGTGGCTTAAAAGATGACTAAGGGGGCGGCTAGGTGGTGCAGCAGATAGAGCACCAGTCCTGGGATCAGGATGACCTGAGTTCAAAACTTTTCTCAGACACTTGACACTTACTAGCTGTGTGACCCTGGGCAGGTCACTTAACCCTAATTGCCTCGTGTGTGTATATATATAAATATATATATATATGTACACACATATGTATGTATATATGTATGTATATGAAACTAAGACCATGACACATTTTATCACAGTGACAGAGCCTCTGTATTTGATTGTCCTAAGTTGCCAGAGGTTTTCTTAATACTGAATAAGCAACATAGAAACTTATAAAATAAGTTATGTGGGACAACTCTATGTCTTGGAGAAGTGACCTAACCGTGAGTTCTTTTTCATGATTAAGTTGTGAACTATGGCAAATAGAACAAAACTCATAGAGAATAACCCCCTTCCTGCAAAAAAAAAAATCACTGTCTTCTACCTCTAATTATTGGTCATTTCCTCAGTCTTTTTATTCTTTATATATACTGCTTTAAGGTAGGAGGGTGTAAAAGGTAGGTAGAGAAGCAATATAGCACATTAGATAGAGTCAGGAAACCCTGGGATTAGGAAGACCTGTGTTCAAGTGTGACTTGCTTGTGACACATACTAGGCATACGAACTTAGGCAAGTCGCTTACATTTTCAGTGCCCTAGGCAATTACCTAAGACTATGACTTAAAGAGGGCTGCTAGGTGGTACAGTGGATAGAGTTCTAGGCCTGGAGTCTGGCCTCAGACACTTACTAGCTACATGACCCTGGTCAAGTCACTCAACCCTGTTTGCTTCAGTTTCATCGTTTGTAAAATGAACTGGAGAAGGAAATGGCAAACAAGTCTAGTATCTTTGCCAAGAAAACCCCATATGGGGTCATGGAGTCAGACACAACCGAACAGCAATGACTTAAAGACAAGTTGCTGATCTGAATCAGTGAAGGTGGTTTCCATGCTAGGAGTACCCTACGTGGATGGAATCACAGATCCGGACCAAAAAAAGAAAAAATAAGGCACGCAGATGAGGGGCCATTGCCTTCTAGAACCTCCTGAAAGTGTTTTTCCTATATTTGTGTATCTTTTGTTCATGAAAATACCACAGACCCAAAGATAGTCTAAATGCCTTTAGTTACTTTCCCCCTGGAGTTGATAGATTTCTATGGTTTCCGCTTGTTTTTTACTTTTACTTTATCCCTCTTGTGAAAAATGGAACATAATTGTGAGATATCTGATGCGAGGTTTCCATGCGTATGACAAAGAGAAGCTGTGTCAGGATATTGTTAAACAGGTATCAGACCATGATGTGTGCAGCCTAATTAACACCGTGATCTGACTAGGTGAGGAAAAGGGAAGGGAATAAGCATGTATTAAGTATTTACTGTGTGCCGGGCATTGAGCTAAGCGATTTATGAATGTTATCTCATTTGATCCTCATAATAACCCTTTGAAGTAGGTGCTATCGTAAGCCCCATTTTAAACTGAGGAAACTGAGGCAGGCATTGGTTAAGTGCTCAGGGCCACACTGCTTGGAAGGGTCTCAGGCTGGATTTGAACTCCCGTCTTCCTCACACCAGGCCCTAGGGTCTGTCCTCACTTAAATCCAAAACAAAAATGAGACCAAAAACAAGATACTAAACCCTGATGATACCAGTAACTGGCCACTTTGCAGGTGCCTCAATCTATCCAGATAATTAAGGCCTTGATGGAAAAGGAAGAAGATACATGAAGCCTTTACCTCAGCCTCAGTCTCCACCTTGAGCCTTGGAAATGCGTATCATTGCTCCCTCATTCTTGGTCCACTGGCACGATACATGCATATTGTTTCTTGCTCAGTTGTTGGAAGTGAAATTTTAGTCTATGGAGAATTTCAGGGAGTTCTTTTTCCAAGTTTTTCACCTTTGCATTATTGGCTTGATGTAAACTTTGTATTTGTTTGAAAGACACGGTGCAAGTGACTGGCGAACAAGAAGGGATAATTTAACACATGAATAAAAGCAGAATTTTTAGAAACTGCTGATGTTCAGAAAATGAAAGGGCTGATAATAGCAATTAATGATTGTGAAATCTGGGCCTCTGTTCTGTGAGTCTTAAAACCAGGTCTAAAATGTGAAGAAGATTAAAATATCTATTGATCGGCTAGTGGGCCAAACGTAAAGTTTAAAAGCAAAGAATTGACCAATATGTATTACATTAATTAAATCCTTCTCTGGGAAGTGAATCAACACAAGCTGATAACAAGTATCTGTAGTTCCTGAATTGATTCTGGATTGAGTATACTTCAAAGATCTGATGCCACGGATGTCAGAAATCACCTTCAGAGAGGCCTCCTTTTGTGCTGCTGAGGGACAGGAGACACTTGAAGTTTGAGGGTACAGCTGATCTGCTTACTTACCTTACTTATGCAAAGGCTAGAAGAGTAGTAGACTTTGAAGTACAAAGGTTTGCTGAAGTGATGCTCATTAAAACACACACACACACACACACACACACACACACCCTTCTAGGAGCTGCAAACTGGGACGGAGGAGTACTTTGTAGTAAAAGGGCAGCAACGCCCTCGTCCTCAAACCTTTGGGAAGCATCCGCTGGAGAGACTCGGACCATCTACCCTCCTTCAGAGCTTCAGAGACAGTGGGCTGTAGGAGGAAGGCTCCTGACCATGATGAGACTTGCAGTCCATTTTTATACTTGAGCAAATGCTCACATTCCCTTAAATATCTGCCTCTTCTTTGGTGTTTCGGTTTTCCCCCTCTTACTTAAAGCAATGCAGATTAGTACAAGAAATCTACACCAAAGTGAGAATTTTGATAATGAAAAAATGTGACAAGGAAATACTTCAGACTCTTGGTGTTCCCTTCCAAGAGGTCCAGCCCTGTTGGGAGCGCTGGAGAAAAAAACTCGGTGGACTGCCAGTGTTGAAATGATGGAAGAACTTCAGATCTTTTCATAGGACCACAGATTTAGAGCCGGGAGGGACTTCAGAGGTCAGCTAGTCTGACAGCTCTTTTTTGTACAAATGAGGATACTGAGGCACAAAGAAGTTAAGGAACTTGCTCATCTTATGTCAGGGTTTGAAACCAGGTCCTCTGATTACAACTGGAGTCCTTTTCCCGCCTTACCCCACCCCACTTTCCCAAATGTTTATTAAAGGTCTATCTAACATTTATTAAAGTCATTTATGAAAAAATTTATTCTATTTATTTAGGATTGATTAAGCATTATTACTGATTAATGCAGTAATGCAGTTGAGCTTACTAACCCCATCTGTTTAGTAGATATGCAGGTAGAGATACCTCACGGACTGGTGTGAATGAAGTACGTATCAATCAGTATCTTGGAACTTTTAAGGAACAGACTTTTGAGATGTATTTATAGGTTTCTTTCCAATTAGAGGAACAGTCCCTTGAGGGTAACAAAGTACAGCCTTATGAGTCACATTTCTTCAAGATAAGGAAGGGAGGGAGAGGGGAGAAGGAGGGAGAGAGGGGGGAGAGGGAAGGAGAGGGGAGGAAGGAGTCACAAGGAGTCGTTTCATCTTTTGTATCTGTGTCCTCAGTGCCAAGTGTTGTGCATGGCACATGGTAAGGGCTTATTAAATGCTGATCAATCCATTAGAACTTATCTAACAACGGACCTGAAGAAACTCCAGGTTAAAGGCTAAAGTGCATTTAGCCTTTGGGAAGCCTCTAACCCAGGAAAGATTTGCTGCTAGGCTGGAACCAGACTTACACTCTCAAGCCAGAATTGTAATCAGGTCAACCTCTGAGGTGAGATCAAAGGAAATAAAATACAAGGCTAACTCCTTTGCTGGTTCATAAAATTTTGGTGTCCCTGACTCTCTCTAGTTGGCATCTATACTACCGTGTTTAGTTTGATTCATTTTAGGAAGGATATCCAAAAGTTAGAAAATATCCAGAGGAAGGTGATGAGCAGAGCTGTGCCATATGAGGGTCCATTTAAGGAACTGATGAGGTTAAAGAAAAATGATGATAGTAGGGGAAACCATAGGTTCCTCAGGGTGCTCGAGACCCCAGAACACTGACACACCAATCCTGCCAAATGAATTTGACTCAAGCCTTCTCAGCCAAGGAAAAAGACAAAGTTTATTAAGGATTTGCCATATTGGGTTGTCTTAAGAAATCTTACTTTTTGTAATCCTTGTTTTCACAAGCGGGCTAGATTCAATCTATTGAGCTAGATTGAATCTGAGCACCTTCATGGAGGCAAGATGGACCTTATATAGAGAAAGTTTGTGGGAGGGATTGAGGGGTGGTTGAGTAGTCTGGGGCGACAAGAGGAGGGGTTTAGGGAGGATCTTAAGGAGGAGTCTGAGGAGGATCCCAATGGGACTGGGGTGAGTAGAGGTCAAGACTCCAGGAAACAAGAGAATGGGATTTTGATAGGATTAAGGGTGCGAAGCAGCTGGATAATAAAGGGCTAGGCTAGGTAGAGATTTGGGCCTAGCAATAAGGAAAGGCTTATGGCCTCAGGGGAAGGCCAGATCAAGTGGGAAGATTCAGGGAGAGTTCAAGGGGGTTCCCAGAGACTGTACTCTCATCAGAACTGTGGATGTTTAGCTTTAAGAACAGAAAATTTATAAGGGACATGATAGTTATTTCCAAGTATTTGAAAGCATTTGAAGGGCTGTCATGTGAAAGAAAAATTCAATTGGTTCTGCCTGACCTCAGAGGTCAAAAGTAGAAGTAAGGAGTAGAAACTGCAGAGGGCAAGATTGAAATTTGGTGTATAGAAAAAGCTTTCCAACAATAAGAGCTTTTGCAAAATGGAACTAGCTTCATAGGGAGGGAGAGGAGTCCCTCTCATTTGTGGCCTTCTAGCCAAGCTTTGATACTGTACATTTTTTTTTCAGGTATGGGTTGGACTGGAAATCTTCTGAAGTCCCTTTCATCTATCAAATGCTACCGTTCGGTGCCATCAATATATTTTATGTGTAGGGCACTAGCAAGAGAAAACTCTAGAAAGGTAGGCTGGAATTAATGAGGAACCATTCAAGATTTTTGAATAGGGGAATGGTGTGATCAGAGCAATGCTTTGGGGACATTAATCTGGTACTATATATAAGATGGGTTGGTGTAACAACAATGTTGCTAGCAGCTACTGTGGCTGTGCAGGACCACAACAAGAACACACAGAAGGGCTGCCAACAAAGTTTTTTGATCTACTTTTCTAAGGAAAGCAACAAAGTGGTTAACAATCTCAGTTTAATTAAACATACATATATCATTCACTTAGTTCAGCGGGAAAAGATTAGCCCCCTGAACTTCAGGGCAAATTCAAACAGAAATTTCAAGCATACATTATAAACAGAGCAAATAACATAAACCAGTCTATCCACAGCAATACATAGTTACCAGAGAAGCACCAACATCTGGGTTATCAAAGCCAGGGGGGCTGTTTCAATGGCTTGCCCAGAGTCTCACTCTTTCAATGAGTGTACCCTGCAAAGTCAAATGCTAACCTTCCAGTACACATACCCTGTTCAGGGCCCTGGGGGCTGGGGCCAACTTAGCATTTAGGGTGTAGGAAACCAGTGTGGGAGAAAATTCCTCAAGCACCAGCACCACATCATATACAAATCAATGACTCTCCATTGTCTTAGTGCTGAGAAACCTCCAAGACAAAAAAGATCCCACTTTACCTGCCCCATTCAAACAAGACTCATTAAAGGCACTTGATAGCCTTAGCATCCCAAAAGAGAAGAACAGCAAAAAATCCTGTCCTGATTACCATTACAGTTGGAGGGGAAAGATGTTGGAGGAGTCTGTTTCATTGGTCCAGACTAGAAGTAGGAGTGGCAAGGAAGGGACAGATCAGGAGACACTGAGAATGAGAGATCTTCTAGCAGATTTTGATGGATGATTCAGCTGGGGAAAGAAAGAGTGGAATAAGAGAAATGGACAAGTAAAAGATGACTTTGAAGTTTTAAGCCTTGGTGACTGGGAGGATAGTATAGGTAATAACAGGGATAAAAAACTGGGGGAAGCTATTTGGATTGATGAAAAATGGTAAATTTGGTTTTAGACATTTTTAAGTTTGAGATGTTTGTGGGCTATCCACGTGAAGTTCAACAAGGTACCAGAAAATTCAACCTCGGGCCAGAAGTTTAGATTATAGATATAATCTAGATAGGTCGTCTGCCTAGAGGCAACAGTTGAAACTATGGAAATGAATTAATGAGAACACCTGAGTTGGAGATACGATGAGAGAAGAGAATAAGGATGAAAATGCCTTGGACAGTCCCTTCATTTGGAGAACTCTGAGAAAAGGAAAAACAAAAAAAAATAGAAAGAGCTAGAATGGTAGGAGAACTAGAAGGGAGTGAAGAGTATCACAAAAAAATGAGTCAAGAGTTTCAAGGAGAAAGTCGGTTATCAGTATCAAGTGTTGTAGAAAGGCCAGAGGAAATGGGGACTAGCAAAAAGTCATTGATGTGGTTATCAGAAGGCCACTGATGATCTGTATGATAACCCACCCTAGGCATGTGCTGATTACTTCTGGGCCTATGGGTCACTGACAGTGTAGTCAGCATTAGACTGCTAAGCTACTGTGCTCCCAACCTTTCCTCTAGTGCCACAGGGAAGAAGCCAAGGAGAGAGGGAGATAGGGGCCCTCACTGACCATCAAGCATTTCCTAGTTTCATCATTTATTTATTATAGCTTAGATCCTTTCTTGGATTGTGTATATAATTTTGTAAGGTGTTTAATAGTACAAGTAATCTAGTAATTGAAATTATTTGATGCAGCAAAGTTGGATGTTCTTTTATATAAAATGGAGAAAATATGTAAAATCGGTATAATGAGATCCTTTCCGGTCAAACAACAAATATTCCCTGAATGGTCTCTGTTTATGAAGCACTATGCTAGGTGCTGTGAGGGATGAGGAAAAAAACCCCAACAACAGATAAAATAAAATCTCTGCCCTTGATGAAGATATGTAATGAAATGTTTCCTTGTACCTTCCTTTCTCTGCTCACTTCCGCCAACCCCTGCCAAGCAAACACATACACTTTGGAATATGCAACTTTCTGCAAACCCGAGAGAGGATTTAAAATTACTCTGCAGATGAAATATTTCTATATTTGTTTCCAGAATTTTAATAATAAATTATCAAGAAGGACCATTTTTTGTTGTGAAATAAAATGAGTATTATTTATTTTTAACATAGTTGCAGCATTCAGGTTTTCTGTAATGCAATTTCAGGTCTAAGAGATTATTACTACCATCTGTCTTTTTAAAAGATTTATTCTTTTTTCAAATTTACTTATAGAGCATCTCAGTAAAATATGTTTTGTTAAGAATTAATTCAATTTCTTTCTGAAATAATCACAGACATAATAACTCTGGAATTTATCTGAATGTTTTTCCTTAAATGAGTGTATGTCACTCATATATACATTTATTCACTTCAAAGACATATGGGCCTTCTTTATTTTCCAGCATTTTTACAATTAATGTATATGATAGCACTTATATATTGGTATAGCAATTCAAAAGATATTTAAGCAACTCCTATTCATTTAGCAGAAAGGACCATAAGGGAAAATGATTAGAAAGCATAGATAAAACTCCAAGAATTAAATCATTCTTAGTGGGAACATTGCCCAAATGATAACTTTAGAATAGACTCCAAGATGAGCAAATGTGGTCTCTTCGTTGAAAGATTCACAGGACTAGAAAGGGCCTTGCAAGGTCATCTAGTTTACCTTTTACCTTCAGATGAAAAAAAAATGCAGCCAGTTCTATGTAGATGAAAATCTATTTTAGCATTAAATACTTCCAGGGAGAGGAGATTGCACCACGGTCATTGATAACATATTCCATTTTTAACCACTTTTACTAAGAAATTTTAATTTTCACATGTAGATACTTGTTTCTTCTAATCCACCCACCATTAGCTATCCTTGTTATGGAACAATGATAGTTTAAACAGAGGCATAGTATCTGGTGTGTGATGAGAGCCATTATTTATTTTGAGACACCTCTAGGAGCAGTTTATCTTTCTTGCCCCACTGATCTTTATAACTTTCCAAAATTGACATGTTCTTGGTGGTTGTGGCGGGGGGGAGTTTGGGGAGGGGGTTGGGAGGCAGGGCGGTGAGCCATGAAATGTTCTACTTTGTCCTCGTTTCTCATTTCCTCTCTGTTAGAGTTCTCTTCCTGTGCTGCCTCATTGGTGCCTCGTGGTGACCCTGTGCTCTAGAGGATTGTGCCAGAAGCATAGACGGTGGAAAGTCTTTTAATATGGACTGGGTGATGAACTATGTATCTGCTGTTGGAGAACTACCTGCTAAAGTCAGAATCATCTCCAGAGTGTTGGCTTTTTGTTTATGACCATTACTGTTATGATGATTATTTATAAAATAAATAAGAGATAAATGTGTGGCTACCACAGTAACTCACAAGGCTACCAAAGCATGGAAGATCAGGGCTCTGTGTCAGCAGAGGGAATCTACACCACTGGAATCATGGACTCTTGAAGTATTTGTCAGTGGGTCTGTTTTCATCCTTTCCTTGAGCCTTACTGTAGGGAACTGTGAGATTAGGCAAAAGCACCTATTCCACCTAATAGCATCTGAATGGATTTGACTTCCAGTTTGGAGCTCAAATGCTGACTTGCATTCCCCAAGCTTTGCCTGTGCTGATGGTGAGGGCCAAATGGAACCAGCCCCCATGGCTGGGATGCCTTTCACCTATATCTCTTCTCCAGACAGCAGTGCTGCAAAAAATAGTTCATTTGTCTCGTGCCCTAGGTGAAGCCCTCCTTAGGTCCTTCTGTTGATTTCTGAGTCTGTGTCACCTCATCACCATCAGCATCTCCCAGTCCAAGGGGAAAAGATACACCACCCAGTGGGCTGCGATTCTCACCATCAGTCCTTTAGGATTCCCCATGGATTGTTTTCACACAACACTCAGTTCTATTACTCGTAGATCTGGCACAGTCAATGATCTCTTTAGCTAAATTGCATTTGTTGATAAATCTTCAAAGGGACACCTCTGGTTAATTGTCCCAGAATGACAGAAAAATAAAAATACCCAATTTTCCTCCCTCTAGGCCCAGTAAATGACAATTAACGGGTGAATGCTAGGCTTTTCCTGCATGTGGAACTTTATTTCCAAATTTAGCCATTATTCAGAGATTAGGAGGATTAGTTTCATTGTAGGATAATCAGACAGAAAAAGCCCTATTAGAGTACTTGGTACTTACATAGTACATTTCATCCAAGCATTTCAAAGCCTTTTACAGATATTAATTAAGTCCCCTTGACACTCTGTCAGGTAGGTCAGTACTCTGTGTCTGGGTTTTACACGTAAAGAGCTAAAAGCAGTTACCTAAATTCAGACATGTAGTCAGTGTGAAAGGCAGAAAATAGAACCCAGGATTTTGACATCCCAGAATATCATTCTCACCCACAAAGCATGCTATTTGACTAACTTTTTTTTTAGTCATTGGAATCTCTATTTCCCTCCAAGAGCCAGTATGGTGTAGGTGAAAGTACACTAGATTCAGAATCAAGAGATCTGAGTTCAGGCTCAGATTCAATCTAGCTCAGTAGATTAAATCTGGCCCGCTCGTGAAAACAAGCATCACAAATAGTGAGATTTCTTAAGACAACCCAATATGGCAAAACCTTTAATAAACTGTCTTTTTCCTTGGCTGAGAAAAAAAGAGATCTGAGTTCAAATCCCAGCTCAGCCACTTATTAGTCATGTGAACTTTTAAAAATTCACTTAACCTCTTGGAACCTCAGTTTTCTAATAGGGCTTTTGTGAAGATCAAATGATATAATGCATGTAAAGTGTTTTGTAAACCTTAAAGCACTAAGAAAATTTAAATGATTATTATTAATAAATTATAGTGGCACTTACTAGTTTATCTCATAGGATGCATTAACCATATTATAATTAGTTCTAAGGGCAATGTCACCATTGCTGTCATCAAAATGTATTTATTAAATAGCTAATTAGCACGGTATTAAGAGAGCTTAAAAAAGATTTACAGAAGCACAATGTCTGTTTTTAACAGGTAATCAAGACAGGCTACATCAACCAATAAACGTGAAAAAAACCCGTTGAACAGTAAAGGACTTACATTGTTGTCATGAAGCCATTCACTAACTCCCTGGAGGAAAGTGATCTCTCCCTTGAATTTCTAATAACACTTTGCCTGGATCTCCTTCGCAAGAGACTACAGTATGTTTTTTTCAGCCTTGTATCCTTAATACCCAACACAGAAGAGTTCCATGATTAGAGCAGTTCACCAGGAAGATTGGCTCAGCAGTGGTGGTTGAAGTTTGGATTGGAGAGGGAGTACACTGGAGACTGAGTGGCCAGTTAGGAGGTCATTGTTTCTGTAGCACTGTTCAAAGGAAAGGAAAAGGGGAGGATAGAGGAAAGAGGAGAGAGAGAGGAGAGAGAGAGAGAGAGAGAGAGAGAGAGAGAGAGAGAGAGAGAGAGAGAGAGAGAGAGAGAAGGTAGGAGGGAGAGACATGGGAGGGAGAGAGAGAGAGAAAGATGAGGGTACAGAGATAGCGAAGAGGAGGAGGGAGGGAAGGAGGAGGGGGGAGAGGGGAAGGGAGGAAGAGAGATAGGAGAAGGAAGGAGAGAGATAGGAGGAGAAGGAGAGAGGGAAGAAAAGAGGATGGAGTGAGAGAGAAGGGGAGGGAAGGGAAGATGAAGAAAGGAGGTAGAGGGGAGAAGGAGGGAGAGAGAGGTGAGAAGCTGGGAGAGACGAGAAAGGGAAGGAGAAGGGGGAAGAGGAAAAGGAGATGGAGAGAGAGGGAAGGAGAGAGAAGGAGGGAGAGGGGGAGAGACAGAAAGAGACAGTGAAGGAGACAGAGAGATGGAGAGAAAGGTTTTCTTTGGAGTTAGGCAGGGATAGTTTGTCAGTGCCTGCCATAGTCTAGATACAACTTCCCTCATGGCCATCTAACTCTCTCTCTTCTGAGTCTAGACTCATTAAGCAAGCTTCTGATCGGTAATTCCATTCCCAGGTATCTGGAAGAAAAGACTACCCTGGAAAGGAGATGCAAGTATTTCAGTTTCTAGAAAAGTATATTACCCCATGATAAAATTAATACATTAGAAATCTGGTTTATAAATCAGTCTCTCATAAGTTGTGTGAATGAAACAATTTCCTAGAACCTGATCTCACACAGGTAAACTGGTAGCACTGAATTTCTGAACCTACAGAGCTGAATCACAGAATCACTGAATTGGAGATTTTGAAGGGACTTTGGTGACTGCCTATCCCAACCCATACCTGAAAGGATTCTCTCCTACCCTGTATATGACAAGTAGTAATTACTGCTCAAAGACCTCCAATGGCAGGGAAGTCTTCCTTCCCCTCAGCCCATTTTACTCTTGGATCACTCGATTTGTCATCTTTTTCCTCACATCCAGCCTAAGTTTGTCTCTTTGCATCTGAGTAAACTCTCCAGGAGATGAGGTTGTAGTTCATCTATGCCGGGTCACTTGAATTCATCAAAGACTCCAAGGGCTCTTTATTTCCTTATTTGCCTTGGGTATCAACTATGGATCATTTTGTTCTGTTATTCTCAGGTCAAGGTTCATTCTCCTTGGGAAAGAAAACAGAAGGAAAGTAAGAATCAGACAGCTTTGCCTTCGATCTTGTGCCAGTTACCATCCCATTCACCCTAAGCTGGAGCCATATCTCTGCTTTAATCTTGCTTTTCCTCTCTGCACAGGTTAAAACATACTCTCAGAAAACAAAACCCTTTGCTGAAGACCAAATACTGTACCCTGAGAATCTCCTCAAGGTGTAGTTATTCTGGGAGTTCTCAGGGTGGCCATAAACATAATATATTGGAGGCTCTGAGAACCTCTCGGTTGGGAACCCAAGTCAACCAACTCCTGGTTCAGCCACAAAACTAATAGAGAGGCAGCCAGGGAGGTTACTGGGATAAGTAATATCTTTATATTCTGGTTTCTCTTCATCTGTTTTTAATTTGATTACCTACTAGTTCTTGTAATAATAATAAGAAAGAAAGAAAAACACTTTGATATGTCAATGGACCTGTGATCTCCTTGATGTAGGTAATTTTTCCCATGGTGCAGATGGCAACCCCTCATTAATTTCTTACTATGTGCAACTTTAATGTCCTATCAATCCAAATATATTTAGATCTTTTTCTAGGTAGCTTTGTAGCTGCCATTTACATAGCACATTAAGTTTTACAAAGCACTTTACATACATATGTCCCACAAGCCCCATAACAACACTGAGAGTTAGGTTCTATAGGCAATAATAATAATACTAATAAAGCTAGCATTTATGTAACACTTTGTAGTTTGCAAAGCACTTTAAATGTGTTATCTCATTTGCTTCTCACAACAACCCTGAGAGAGGTGCTTTTATCATCCCCATTTTATTATTTGGGGAAACTAAGGCAGAAAGAGGTTAAGTGACTTGACTTGAGTTTCATGGCTCCAAAATATCTGAGGCAGGATTTTTGACTCAAGGCTTCCTGACTGCAAATCTAACACTCTCCAAGTATTGTTATCCCCATTTTACAGATGGAAACCTTGAGGTTAAGTGACTTGCCCAGGATCACACAGTTAGGGCTTGAGTAAAGCTTTGAACCTAGGTCTTTCTGATTCCAAGTTCAGCACTCATTCCACTGTGCTCTATCACCCCCTTTCATCATGACATTCATTCCATAGATTTTTCTCAATGGGATGAAAAATAATACACCGTGCCATTTGCATAAACTAATTATAAAGCAGGCATAATATAAAAATATATCACATTTCTATAGCAACTTAAGCTTTACAAAGCACTATTTCTTACAATTACTATACGGGGGCGGGGGGACAACTGTTATTATTCCTGTTTTTACAGAGAAAGAAACCAAGGCACAGGGGACGGAAGTCTTTCACCTATGGTCACAGTAAGTATAAGGGGCAGGATTTGAACCCAGGTTTCCTAAGTCAAATCTAGCACTCTTTTCAGTACACCATAATAAGGCTTGGAAGGAGATAGCTGACCTGAAATAGGCTGTCCAACAGTTCCTGAAACTCCCTAGAGGGTCAAATAACACCTTTAGAAGGTTTATCTTTGGGATCCTCTCTCAGCCAGGCTCTGCCCTGTGTCTCTTTCCTCTACAACAGTGGTTCTTAACCAGTGGTCTGTGAATTTGTTTTGTAAGAAATATTTTGATAACTGTACTTCAGTGCAGTTGGTGTTATTTTGTAGGGCTATGTATTTTGTACATCTAAAAACATTATTCTGAGAAGAGATCCATAGGCCTGGGATCCATAGAATGGATACACCAAAAAAAAGGTGAAGAATCTCTGCTCTAGAGCTTTGATTTACTAAGGTGTTGACTGATGAGTCTTAACCCTCCCAAGGTCATTTGCATTACGTTGGGGGCTTCTTGAAGGCAGAAATGCCTTTTAGAAACCCTACATGGTAGAAATTCTGGAATGTGCAAAAGAGAGTCTTTAGGCCATATAGACCTTCCAAGCATCTTTGATAATGCAGCTTCGACACTATTGTGCTTACCTTAAGTAAAATACTTACCTTTAGCAAACTCTTTAGTGTTTAGCTTGCTTAGTTACCAGGAAATGTGTATGTAACATAAATAGAGGATTTTGTGGGTTTTGTGATGAGCTGCCACTACCAAATGATAGCAGAGGGATTTGATGATAAATTTCTCACCATGAAAATGTGAGTGACAGAAGCATGTGGGATTGTGAGTGGGTTTAGGATAGGTTGTTCTAGCTTCAGTAAACCTCACAAAATCCACTTATCATGGTTTTCTTCTCTTTTTCCTTCTCTCAATCTCTTCTGTCACATTCAGAACTCTTCCAGGCTGCTGGTATCTGTACCATTTTCCTAATATCAGAAGCGTGTCACAGTTTGTCAGCTGAGACATTGTAGATTCATTGTCTTCAAATTTAGCTTCCATTCAGAATTTATAGCTTCCCACCCTTCACTCTAATGTAATGAATCATTAGCTGAATTACAAGGAAATTTAGCAAATTACTAAACCATCAAGGAATAAAAATCACTATTACTGCCTCTCCCCACCCCCAACTACTACCTCTTTTGATTTGCTTGGAAGTGTAGAATTATGAACATGCTGACACACACGTGTGATTTTTTGTATCCATAGCAATTTTATAATTAATTCATAAAAACCAAAGAACTATACTTTTATGGAGAAAAAGTATATATTTATATAGCAGAAGTTGGATTAGCCTATAGGAGATGTCCCAGTGATCAATGGTACCAGCAGTCCTTCTGGAAACTTCTGGGGACTCCAGTGACATGTGATTCGACATGAGTCTTTTATAGATGATGAACTTCCTGGCTGCTTCCAGGCCTGCGGTGGCCCAGCACTGCACAGACTTGGTATAACGTAGAAAAACCTGGCCCTTTCGTTCCCTCTGTCTCCATGACAGTGGCAAGGGATGTGTGAGGTGGTAGAAGTAGAGTGTTACATTAGTTAATAGGAGGGACATCTGGCTCTGTCTTCCTTTGACCTTTCAGGTAACATCATGTAACTCTGAAACCTCCAGTGACAGTTGAGGAAAAGGCTAGTCCTTCCTCAATCCAGAATCATAGTAACCATTCTCATGTGACAGCTGGAAAAAAAGAACTCCACTAGACAAGTTCGTGCCTATCAAGGAAGCCACCATAAAGTGGAGAAGGGTAGTAAAATGGATTAGAAAGGAGAATCCAGGAATATGTTGTTTATAAGACATATACAAAGACAAAGAGATGCAAATAGTCAAAATAAGAGGCTGGAAACCCTTTTTTTCCTAGTTGAAGGTGGTGAAACAGCATTGTAGCATTATAGTCCCCAAAGCTAACCTTGATGTTTTCTTCTGTATGTATGATCATAAAATAAAGGTTCTTCACTAAAATAAAATAAGAGGTTGCAGGAACATCTATTCAAAAAAGCAAGTATGGCAATTGTGATCTCAGACAATGCAACAGTAAAAATAGACTTCTTTAAACAGAAAATCAGGGGTTGTCCATAGATCATAGCAATACGGATCCCATTCTATCCTGTCTTCTACAGGAGACTACCCCTTCTATCATCCCAACGCTCTCACTAATCGTCAGTCTCTCCCTGTCTATAGGCTGCTTCTCTGTCACCTACAAACATTCTCATGTTTCCCCCATCCTGAAACACTGACTTGCATTCATCCCACTAGTTATGATACTAAAGCTCTTCTCCCCCTCAGGGTTAAACTCTTTGAGAAGGCCTTCTACAACTGGTTCCTCCTTCCTCTCCTCTCACTCTCTTCCTAACTCTCACAATCTGGTTCTAATCTCATTATTCATCTGAAATTACTCTCCCCAGTTACCAAGATCACTTAATCACCAAATCTAATTGCCTTTTCTCAGTCCTCATCCTTCTTGACCTCTCTGCACTTTTGATACCATTGATCACCCTCTTCTCCCTGATACTTCCTTCTCTTTAGATTTTTGTGACACTGCTCTCTCATAGTTCTCTTCTACCTGAGAAAACATCACTACTCAGTCTTCTTTACTGCATCTTTATTCAGATTATACCTAGTAATTATGAGTGTCCCCCAAGGCTCAGTCCTGGGCCATCTCTTCTTCTTCTGTGCTATTTTGCTTGGTGACCTCTTCTTTTCCCATGGATTCAATTATTATGTCTATGCAGATAATTCTCAGATCTATTTATCCAGCCCTAACCTCTCTCCTAATCATTAGTCTTGTATCTGCAATTACCTGTTGGACGTATTGAACTAGATGTCTCAGATATCTCAAACTAAGCATAAACAAAACCAAACTCATTATCTTTGCTCCAAAGCCCTTCCCTCTTCCTAACTTTTTTATTATTGTTGAGGATGCTACCTTCCTCATAATCACCCATGCTTGTAACCTAGGTAATATCCTTCCTCTTCACTTTCTCTCACCCCCTATATCCAATTTGTTGCCAAATCCTGGTGATTTTACCTTCCTAACACCTCTTGTATAGACTCCCTTCTCTCCTCTGACACTGCTACCACCCTAGTGCAGGTCCTCATCACTTCATTGCTAGACAACTGGCTGGTCTTTCTACCTTAAGTCTCTCCCTGTGCCAGTCCATTCTCCATTCTGCTATCAAACTGATCTTCCTGAAGTGCAAGTCTGACTATGTCATTCCACTACTCAATACAATTCCATATTGTCTCCAGAACAAAGAATAAAATCCTCTGCTTGGCTTTTAAAGTCCTTCAAAACCTGATCCCTTTCTACTTTTCCATTTTTCTTACACCATATTTTAGTAACACTGGCCTCCTTGTTGTTCTAAGACATTGAGTCTCCCAACTTGTGTGCATTTTCACTGGCCACCATGCCTCGGATTCTCTCCCTCCTTGTCTGCATCTCCTGGCTTCTGTGGCTTCCTTCAAGTCTCAGTTAAAACCCTGCCTTTACAAGAAACCCCTCTTGATCCACCTAAAAGCTGTTGCTTTTCCTCAGATATTATCTCTAATTGATCATATGTATAACATATACACACATACATACATATATACATATGCATATGTGTATATACATATGTCTATAGATATATAGACATAGACATATATTGTTTGTACATGGTTGTTGGCATGTTGTGGCATTAGACTTCGAGCTCCTTAAGATCAGGGACTATTTGTTGTTGTTGCTGTTTGGCTGTTTGGTCTTTGCCTTTCTTCATAACCCCTGCACTTACACAGTGCCAGGCACATAGTTGGTACCTAGTTAATGCTTTTTGACTTGATTTGACTTGACTTGCAATAAATGACATTTAAGCATTCAGAGGAAAATTCATTAACTTACGGGAAGATTTAGACATATATATATATTATAGTTATATTTATGTTATATATATATACATATATATATATATATATATAAAACATAAATATAACTATAATAACCAGAGATCTTAAGGTATCCCTCAGACCTAGACAAATGTAACCAAAGATGAAACAAGTCAAGTAAAAAGAAAAGTTAGAGATGATCAAGCTTTGTTATCTTCTGAAAGGGAATAAAAAGGGATATACATATTTCTCAATTGTCTATGTCACTTTAAAAACCAACCATATTTTAATGAATAAGAGCCTCACAAACAAATGCAGAAAAGCAGAAATATTAAACACATCATTTACTAACAACACAATAAAAATTGCATGCAAAAAGGGCCTTTTGAAGAAAGGATTAAAATTAATTGTAAGCTAAATAACTTAATACTAAAAAAAATCACCTCACAAGAACAAATTATGGAAATGAAAGAACATGATAACAATGAGACAATATGACAAAAGCTTTGGGGTATAATCAAAATAAAAATAAAAATCAAGGTCCTGAGGAGAAAAATTATGTTTCTAAACACTTTTGTCAACAAAAAGTAGAAAGAAAAAAATTAATGAATATGGTATGAAACTTAAAAACTAGAAAATCAACAAATTAAAGAACCCTAGTTAAAAAACAAAATAGAAATTCTGAAAATCAAAGAGATTAAAATTAAAAGCAAAAAAAATGAACTAATAAAACTAGATGTGAAAATGGATCTTTAATAGAGCTGACTTCTAAACATTCCTGTTAAGAAAACCAGAGCTACATAGAATCTTTTTTAAAACAATTTTTAATTCTCAATTTAATGAATAATAGAAAAGATAGAACATTTTCATAAACAAATAGTACAAAGCAGAACAGAAAAAGAGGATTATAGTGAAACTATGAATCTCTATTACACGCACTTGCATTTTTAAAAATATATATGGTTATCCCTTCCACATTACAGAGGTTAGAGGCAGGGCACCCCCATAATCTGTAGAATCTGCACAAAACTTTTTGGTCCTCTCTTTATATCAGAGAAGAAATCTGAATTTTTTTTCTTTTATGGGGTGTTTAGAGTACCTTATTTTAAATTTGGGTTAAGTACTTAGTCATAGGTTCTCTGTCGTCTGCTGGCCTTCACAATTCACTTCTTGAAGAGGCCTAATCAATTAATGGGCATTATCTCACTCAAAGTGAGAACCTGGAAAGGCCTTAGCCTAAAAGGGCCAGGGTCTGCCATTGCAACTGGGCCATCTTCAGTCATCCTGGTGAATATCAGGTCACTGGACCCAGATGGCTCTGGAGGAGAAAGTGAAGCTGGCAAGCTTGCACAGCCGTCCCACACTCAAATCAAAGTCGACTGCAAGTCATGTCATCACTTCCCTGATGCCATGGTCCTCTTCAAAAAAGAAAGACAAAAACAACCTGTGAGTAGTCCAAGCTGCCTGAATGGGCGACCCAAGCAGTTGGGGAATTCAGCTTATCCTCTCTCTTTCCCTCTCCTTCTCCTCCTCTCCAAAGAAAGGTAAATTTTGATGGCCAGAAGCTGCGCAGTTAACTTGGGGTTTATTGGTTAGTTTCCTTCTTCCCTCCCTCTCTCCCTCCCTTCCTTCCTTTCTCTCTCTCTCTTTTCTCAAAGACCAAACCTTAAACCCATTTCACGCTGGAGCTCATAGATTGGACGACAATAGGTTTCTGCCCAAGCACCACTTAATGGCTATATTTTGGGCCCTCCTGGCTCAGAATGAATGTCAATAGTAACTGTTTCTCTTTTTTTAGTTTTTATTTTTTCATCATTTTATTTTTTTTATTCAATATTTTTAGTTTTCAGCATTGATTTCCACAAGATTTTGAATTACAAATTTTTCCCCATTTCTACTCTCCCCCCACTCCAAGAGGGCATATATTCTGATTGCCCCATTCCCCAGTCAGCCTTCCCTTCTGTCACCCCACTCCCTCCATCCCCCTTTCCCTTACTTTCTCGTAGGGCAAGATAGATTTCTATGCCCCACAGCCTGTATATATTATTTCCCAGTTGCATGCAAAAACAACTTTTTCATTTTGAACATCTGCTTTTAAAACTTTGAGTTCCAAATTCTCTCCCCTCTTCCCTCCCCACCTACCCTCCCTAAGAAGGCAAGCAATTCAACATAGGCCACACATGTATCATTATGCAAAACCCTTCCACAATACTCATGTTATGAAAGACTAACTACATTTTGCTCCTTCCTATCCTGTCCCCCTTTATTCAATTTTCTCACTTTACCCTGTCCCTTTTTGAAAGTGTTTGCTTTTGATTACCTCCTCCCCCTATCAGCCCTTCCTTCTATTGTCCCCCTTTTTATCCCCTTCCTACTTCTTTCCTGTGGGGTAAGATACCCAATTGAGTGTGTATGTTATTCCCTCCTCAAGTCAAATCCTATGAGAGCAAGATTCACTCATTCCCCCTCACCTGCCCCCTCTTCCCTTCCAATGAACTGCTTTTTCTTGCCACTTTTATGTGAGATAATTTACTCCATTCTATCTCTCCCTTTCTCCCTCTTTAAATATATTCCTCTCTCATCCCTTAATTTGATTTTATTTTTTTAGATATCATCCTTTCATATGCAACTCATCCTGTGTTCTCTGTCTATCTATCTATCTATATATGTATGTATGTATGTATGTATGTATATTCCCTTCAGCTACCTTAACACTGAGGTCACATGAATTACACACATCATCTTTCCATGTAGGAATGTAAACAAAACAGTTCAACTTTAGTAAGTCCCTTATGATTTCTCTTTCTCGTTTACCTTGTCATGCTTCTCTTGATTCTTGTGTTTGAAAGTCAAATTTTCTATTCAGCTCTGGTCTTTTCACGGAGAAAGCTTGAAAGTCCTCTATTTTATTGAAAATCCATATTTTGCCTTGGAGCATGACACTCAGTTTTGCGGGGTAGGTGTGAAGCTTCCTTGATCAGAGTGCTGTGTGATCTCTGTATTCCCCCTGGGTTTTCCCCAACAGGGATCTAGGTGGGCTGATGTCCCTTCTTTGTGCTCCCTCATCCTACCCATAGGCTTACAGCAGTGCTTGCATTAGTCATCACCAGAAAAGAAAGATACCCGTTTTGCATGATTAATGCCTTTTTGTGTTCACTCAGTTTCCATTAGTAGGCAACCAAAAGGCCTTTTCTTCATTGTACAGTAAGTAGACAGAAGTCAGCTAAAGAATGTTTGCATATATTCTAAAAGTAGGTAGCTAGATCCCCCTAGTCCATGACATCAGGAACATTCAGAAATAGGCTTATCATAAGTGGGCCCTCATTTTCCAGTTTCCTGGTACAAAGGAAACAGGGAGCTAGGTAGGGAGAGAGAGAGAAGGGGTCTAAGGAAGACAGTGGAAGTGGAGAGAGAATGGTCACAAACAAATTAAATTGTGGAAGGCTGATTGTGAAGCAGAGATTAAAAGGAGAGAGAGAGAGAGAGAGAGAGAAGACAAGTCCCACCAATCTGGGTCTGGGTTGGTAGAACAGAGGAAATGGATAAGACTGGGATGAGGCAGTTCAAAATACAGAATAGTAATGTTGATTTCATCCCCTTTCTCTACTTGCTTTTTCTTGTAAAGAGGGTCATGGGAGGCAAAGAGATGAAATATTATAATAGGATATGCTGAAGGAAAAAATAAGCATAACAAAAATATTAACATAAATGGATGAACTTGCCCATAAAATAAGGAAGAGTAGCAGAATAGATCAGAAAGCAAACTCTAACAGCATATTGCTTATAAGGAACACCACCAAAACATACAGGTACACATAGAGTTAAAATGAATCATTGGAATGGAATCTATTATGCCTCAGCTGAGTTTAAAAAAAACAGTCATTATCTCAGACTTATTTTTAATAGTATGGTTAAAAAAGATATGGTTAAAAGAAATGAGCAAGGAACCAAATAAGATTTAAAGGTACCATGGATGATCACTCAGTAACAATACTAAAGACATATGCATGCATTATTATAGCATCTAAATACTTAAAATCAACTTGGACTACAGGGAGAAGTAGACAGTACAAAAATAACTGTTGGGAATCCACTGTTCCCCTTTCAGCCTAGACAAAAAGTAGAAAGATAGACAAGAGATAAATTAAATACCTGATCAGAATTATAGAAAAAAAACTAGGATAAGATTTTAATGATTATTAAATGGAAATTGTATAGAGTGTGTACACACACACACACACACACACACACACACTTTGGAAAAAAGTAACCACATATATAGAGGACTCATAAGTAATAACAAAAAAACCCCACCAAAATTATTAAACACATCCTTTAAGGAGAACTCAATAAAAATTCCAATAGATAAGAGAAATCTGAAGAAAGGGTTAAGGCCAAAATGGAAACTAACATAATCTTGAAAAATGATTGGGTTAAAGAATAATTCCCAGAAACCATAAATAATTTGATCTAATAAAATGAAAATCAGATAATATACCAGAACTTTGAGAATGTAGCAGTCCCTGGGAAAAAATTATATCTCTGAATACTTTCAGCAACAAAAAAAGAAAGAAGACAATATCAAAGAATCGTTCTCTCAGCTAAAAATCCTAGGAAACCAAAAAATTCGAATCCACTAAATATGCAAAAAAGAAAAACCTTGAAAATCAAAGAAGAGCTAAATTGGAAATAAGTGGTTAAAGAACCTGTTGAGTTGATAAATAAAACCAGGGCAGTAAGGTGACTCAGTAGATATAGAGTGCCAAGCCTAGAGTCAGGAAGACTCATCTTCCTAAGTTCAAATTTGCCGTCAGACATTTACTAGCTATGTGACCCTGGGCAAGTCACTTAGCCCTATTTGCCTCAGTTTCCTCATCTGTAAAATGGGCTGGGGAAGGAAATGGCAAACCATTTCAGTATCTTTGCCAAGAAAAACTCAAATGAGGTTATGAAGAGTAGGACATGAATGAAAAAATGATTGAAAAAAAAAGGCAAGCCATCTACCAAGGCACACAAAAGAAAACTGAATTACCAACATTAAATACGAAAAAAATAAAGTTCACAGTAGATGAGCAAAAATAAAGGAAGTTGTCAGAAATTATGATATTTAATTACATGGCAACAAAACTGAAAACTGGAATGTAATGGATTAATCTTTACAAAAATATAAATTACCCAGATAAATAATCAAGAAATAGAGAATTTAAGCAATTCAATCTCAGCAATAAAAATTAAACAAACCACAAAGAAACTCCCAAAGCAACATCTACCCTTTTCTGGCCCCAATAAACTTACAAGTGAGCTCTATCAAATATTCAAAGAACAATTTGTTCCTATATTCCATAAAAAAGAGCTGGAAGATGCATTTTCACCCTCCTTTTTATGAGACAAATATAGTCCCAATACCAAAACCAGGGATAGATAAATCAGAGAAATAAATCTACAGACCATTAACACTAATGAATTGTGAATTGAAAATATAAGCAAAGGAGCTATAATAATATATTTAAAAGATTATTCACTATGACCAGGACGGATTTATGTTAGGAATGTAGAAATGACTCAACATCAGGAACTTATACTCGTAAAGACTATATTACTAACAAAAATGATAAAGATCACCTATTTATATCAGCAAATAAAAGACTGGCAAAATAAAACTCATTTATGTAAAAAAAATTCTGAAATGTTCTGACATTTCTATAATATAATTAGTAACATCTAGCTAGTAGAAGAGGAACATTTAACTGAAAAAAATCTTTGCAGCAAATATCCCTTATAAAGGTCTGATATCCAAGATATATAGAGAATTGATGTAAATATAGAAGAATAAGAGCCATTCCCTAGTATTTACATAAGACCATACTGTACTTGTTTGTGCTTTGTTTCTCTGACAGTGGATAACATCCTCCTTCATAAGTCCAAGTTTTTCCATATTTTTCTAAATCCACCAACTCATCATTTCATATACCACAGGAATAGGTAGTTTTCAAAAGACAGGATACAAGTTATCAATAATGATATGATATCAATAAATACATGATATGCAAGCTATCAGTAACCATATGAAAGAATTATTCTAATCATTAATAATAAGAAATATGAACATTAAAACAAAGCTGAAGTCTTACCTTACACCCAAATTTACAAAAATTATAAATTTGGCACATGCTTTGGGAACACTGGCACATTAATGCTCAGTTGATAGAGCTTTGAATTGGTCTAGTAGTCATTTTGGGGAAAAAACTGGAATTATATCTTTTTAAAAAATCAGTAAACTGTACAAAGTCTTTAACCCAATGATAACACAATTAAAACATACCTCAAGTAGATCAAAGACAGTGACAACAGTGATCATATATGTGTCCTGCTGACTCAAAATGTCTTACATTACATGGATAAAACCAGATGGAGCTGGTTTTTTTACCTTTAGTTAGTTATCACTTAAGTAGTGGATTTCATGCCATATACACATGTTTTATCGCTTTTTGTTGTTTTTTATTTCTTTGATTTTGAAGAATGGATAGTGCTCTAAGAAAATCTACGAAAGTTGTAGATTTTAAAGAGCACACTTCAATGAGTGTTAGAAATATTGCAGTTAAAAAAAAGAAATATTGCAGTAGTAGGTGGAAGAGAGCAGCTAAGCATTTCAAAGATCAGTCATGCTAAAGTGGAATGACATCTCTTTCACCACTGAACCCTTAGGGATTCTCCGGGCCTTTATATTCACCCCGCAGTTGCTTTTTCATATATGTTATTTCCCCCATTTAGAATATGATTTCCTCAAGAGCTGAAACTGTCTTGCTCGTTCTGTTTGTACCTCTAGCACTTAGGGCTGTACTTGGCACACATTAGGTGTGTAATAAAAGCTCATTCATTCTCATTCAAGCTCCCAGTGAAGTAGAATCAATCACACCAAAGCACAAAGGAAAGTACAATTGAAAATTAAATTAAATTTAAAAACAGTGCCAAAATTTGGCAAATTATTGATGCAAAACAATTTAAGCTGAAAAGAGAGGGGGGGAGAAAACTGCACATGTAGATATGACAGATACTACGTGGGAGGAAGAATAGGAGAGAGGACCACTTATTCATAGCAGACAACATCCAGAAAGAGAGTTAACCAGAAAATCTATGGTTTCAGTTGTATAGGGAATAAACAGAGTGAACCAGAGATCCAATTGCAAGGGGCCACATTTGACCTCACAGGGATCATTGAATCTTGGTGGGATAGGACTCATGAATGGAATTTGACTCAGGTAGAGTACACTTTTTTCAAAGTGAAGAGAAAAGATAAAAAGAGATGTTTTTAGATGGAATAGCTATGAATACACATTAAGGATATGTACCCCCTTGCTGAGAAAATCCAGGTACCTGATGGCAAAAACATGATGGAAACCACTTGGGGAGGATCAGGTAAAGTAGAAAAAGAAGGAATATTGCAATATTGCAAGCATTTATTAAGTGCCTTCTGTGTACTAGGCACAGTGCTAAGTGCTTTACATACGTTATCTCATCTGATCCTTATAACTTGCCTTGGGTCACGTAGTCAAGAAGGGTCTGAAGCCAGAATTGAATGTGGGTCTTTTGGATCTGCACGGTGATCTATTCACTGGGCCACCTACCTGCATCTGAAGTCCACTACAGACCCCCTGGAACAAAAGAAGGAATTAGTTGAGGAATATGGGTAAGAGTCGACACGAAAGCATGACATAATAGTGATGGAGTCTTCAACCAGGTGCTTGCGTCAAATGAGATAATATATCTTAAGCACTTTGTAAACCTTAAAGTGCTATATAAATTCTGTTATTACTATCATTAGCTGTTACTGTTCAGTCTTCCAAAAGCAGAGCAGCTGATAAATTTGTGTCTTGTCTTAATAATAATTTCATTCTACAAAAAATAGAGAAAGTAACAAGGGAAACACTGTTTTTGACCTGATTCTGACCAATAAGGAGGAGCTGGTTACTGATGTAGAAATGGCAGAAACCATGGGGCAAGTGATGATGCCAAAATAAAGTTCACGATAAAGAAATTAAATTTCTGCATCATCTGACATGCCCCCTAGATTTAGGAGACAGAGCAACAAAAGTACCAAATAAGGGATCAGTAGGAATTTGAAGAGGGAAGTGACCTCAGAGATTAGGTAGGTAGGGCTCAAACTCTCAAATTACAAAGATGAAATTCTGAAGATACAACAGAAAAGTTGGCACAGGGAAGAAAAAGAGGAGCTGCCTACAAAGAAAGATGTGTCTGCACAAGGAATTCATCAAAAAAATCCACCTCCACCTCAGATATTTAAACAAGATATAGAAAAGATAGGAACAAGGATAAATAACCAGGAACAAATACAAATGACTGGTATGATATTGTAGCATTTCTGTCAGGACCATTAAAGACCAGAATGAGTTGACATTGGTGATGAATGCTAAGGACCACAGTTTTAAAAAGTTATTATAGGGACAAGAGGAGAACCAAAGAAGAGACAGTCCCACAGCTCAAGGTGAATGGGATCATGGTGATGAATAATAGTGAGAATTGTTAAGTACTGTTAATTCTTATTTCACTTGTGCTTTCTCTTCCAAGGAGAATGACCTTTAAATTGGGAAAGATAGGAACTGGTAAATCAGAAGATAGTCAAATCACATCTTGCTGCCATCGGTGAATTCAAGCCACTTGCTATGCCAAGAAAAGTTATAACTACAGTTTTGAGAGCTATATGGGAATACACAGTTTCTGTCTTCACAGGGCTCAGCTGCTAGTAGGGGTATGTACATAAATAATTACAATTTTACTAGATTCTAAGTGCCATGAAGTAAAGGACCACATTTGAGGTAGACAGCCTCAGACCCTAAGACTGCCTCAAGTATAAACTGTCTGTCCTACCAAGGCAAACAAGAGGAGGGATTAGAGGGGAAATTGATTATAATTCCCCTAAAAGCCTGTGCATAGGCACAGAGAATACTTGATTACCTAATTCATTTCTTTATTGTTTACCTTCTTGTTCAGTCATAGCCTTTTTACCTTTGGATTCACGGGCTTTTTGTAAGCCCAGAGAAGGTGAGAGCTGAGGCTATGTT
Source organism: Trichosurus vulpecula (assembly GCF_011100635.1). Classification (NCBI taxonomy): domain Eukaryota; kingdom Metazoa; phylum Chordata; class Mammalia; order Diprotodontia; family Phalangeridae; genus Trichosurus; species Trichosurus vulpecula. Next base: position 97,662,622 of record NC_050581.1, read on the forward strand.
CTAGAGAGATGATGACCCCAAGCACATACTCAACCATACATCCATCTGGTGGGTACCAAAGGAGCCCAGAATTATTTGGGGGCCTATGAGCCCCGGGCTATATTTGAATGTTGAATTCTGCATTTAAAGGCATAAAAAGGTGCAAGTGGAGTCCAGGGGTAGAGTAATGGGTAAGAAAGATTGCTTCTATCTGAGAGGATTATGGAAGACTTCCAGGAGGAGATAACATTTGAACTGGGTTTTAAAAGACGGGTAAGATCATAACAAGTAGAGCAGAGGAGAAGATCGTTGAGGCCACAGGAAAAAGGGCATTCAATGTCAAGGAAGAGGGACAAGGCAAGATATGTGCAAGGTAAGGCAAGTACTCTTTGTTGACTGGAATGTAGCCAAACTGGTTAATCAAAACACAAATTATAGATTATATATATAAATATTATATATAATATAGATATATAGATATTATGTAGATAAATTGTTACTACATGTTGGGATCACAACATGAAAAAATATTGAGGAAACAATGCTTGGGAATATGATCTCTTATATTGTAAACCTTTCATTCTTCTTGAGATCCAAGTTAGGGTTAGTTGGGTAATTGAGTAAACAGATGTCCCTGAGTTGATTCACCCACGTACATGAAGAGCACAAATGTATCATTAATCAGGCCTCTTGTCCTTATTATCCCCTCTCTGGATTTCACTGATGATGACCCAGAGGAAAATTCTTCTGCTTTGTACGGATGATATTTTATTTAGAGGGGGCTCATTTCACCATCTGATTGATTTCTTTCAACGACCGACAGAAAAAAAAGAAAATCCTTGTGACTAACCAAAAATATGTTCATGCAATGTTTCCATAGGGTAGGAATGAATAATAATGCCATGGTTTCACAATCTTTCTTAGATAAATAAATATAAATAGAAATCTATAGATATGTATATACAAACACATATGTGTATGTACACGTATATAGTCATTTCAATGTTCTGATAAAAATCATTAGTGCCTCCCTGTTGCCTAATTAGTAAAGTTCATACTGTACTTGGCATTCAGGGCCTTCTACAACGTGGTCCCACCCCACCTCTCCTACCTTATCTCATATTACTTTCTTCCATGTACTCTATACTTCAGCCAAACTAGTCTACTGGGGGCTTTGTTCAATGAAGAAAATTTTGTTCAGTGAACCTTGTTCATCCTGTCTGCTGCATGTGGAATGTCCTTTTCTTTTCCTACCCATCTTCTAAAGCCCAACACAAATTCTGCCTCCTATGTGAAGAAGGCATTTCCACGGCCACTCCAGTAAGTAACAACCTTCGTCCCTGGATCTCACATAGCACCTTATTTTATAGCCTTCCTGTGCACTTATGATATCAGCAAGCATTTGTAAAGCACCTACTATGTGCCAGACACTGCGATAGTTTCTAGTGATACAAAGACGACAATGAAACAGTCCTTACTCTCAAAGAACTTATAGTCTATAAGGAGAAAAAACTTGGACACATATAGCTCTATGCAAAATGAATTGAAGGTAATTTAGAGAGGGCATCAGGCACTAACTGCTTGGGGACAGGGAAGATACCTCCTCATGTAACATTTGAGCTAAGTGTTAATCGAAGCTAGAGATTTGAAGAAAATATAGATGGGGTTGAGTGAGGTGCAACAGGGAGGGGTTCCAGGCATAGAGAAGAGCCTATGCAAAGGCACAGATGCAGGAGATACAATCCTATTAGTAAGAAACAGTAAGAGGGACAATTTAATTTAGCCACAGGAATGTGACAGGGCGTACATACGAACACCTTTTTGCTTTCAGAGACCTTAATGGTCTTTACCCCAGAGAAAACAGGGAACCATGTCAATCAGGAAAACGACAGAGACAGAGCTTTAAGAGTATCTACTTGGCAGTGTTTACTGTGGATTGGAGAGGAGACCTGAGGCAGTAACACCAATGAGGCAGTTACTGTAATTGTTTAGGAGAGTGGTAGTGAGTGCCTGAACTAAGATCATGTCTATGTGAGGATGTTGGGAGAAGGTGGGTGGGGAAGGAGGGACAGAACTGAGGGGTGTTCTGGTGGTAGAATCACTTAGACTCAGCAACTCATTGGTTATGTGGGGTGTCAGAGAGTAAGGAGTTAAATATTACTCTCGTCCTGTGAACTTTAATAACTAGAAGTTTGGAGTCTCTCTTGACAGAATTAGGGAATTTTTGGGCTCTGGGGGAAAGACAATGAGTTTTGTTTTGGAATGTTGAGTGTGAGATTTCTATAGAATCTCCCAATACAAAATGTCTGAGAGGTAGTTAGAGTTCTAGAAACGGGGATCAGGAGGGAGGCCATAACTGGATGTGTAAATCTGGGAGTTATTTGCACAGAGATGACAATTGAACCAATGGGAGCGGATGAAATCACCAAGAGAAAGAGTGTGGAAGAAGAAGAAAAGAGAGCCCAGAACAGAACCCTGAATTAACCCACATTTAGGGGAGTATTTATTAGTTGGGTACATGAATCTTATTTGCCTACTAGACTTTGAGCTATACAAGGGCAGGGATTATGACATAAAAAATTTATGTCTTTCCCTATCCCCCAACCTAGTACTTTGCACGCAGTGGGTGCTTAATAAGTGTTTGTTGAATAAATAATTTAATCCTTTTCACTGTCAGTCTCGTAATCATGCTTAAGTCAGAATAACCTAAAATCTTATGTGCCTTGAACTTTATACTTCATATTATGCCCATTTATTTTCCAAAAATCAAAGTTGGGAGAATGGAAAAGGAAGGAAAAGAAAAGGCTTGGCATATAGGAATAGAGCAATGCAGATGTGTTGGGAATTAAGTTTGAATTTTCAGAAATGAACAATAATAGAACCCAGGCCTAATTCACTAACAAGGGAACTACTACCCACTCTTTCACACACACACCAACCTAGAGCACAGCATGAAAACATTAATCAGGATATGGTTTGCCTTAAAGGACTTAATTTTCCAGTGGGCAATCATCAGTGAAACCCAGTCAAGGGTAAAAAATGGCAGGCCTGATTAATTAAACATATGCGCCAGGGCTCAAAACAAAACGTATTTACTCAGATGGTTTTACAAATGCTTATAGACATTAGTGCCACAGGTTGAAGTTGAGAATTACCATTGACCAAATCCTTTCTTCACTGAAAGTCTGACTTGGCATTCCTATCCCAATCAAACTGGCCTATTAGCTGCTAAGATACAGCTTAGCACAGACACCGGAGCCCTGAATTTTTGAGGCGGAAAGACCAGAATTTGCATACTAGCTTAGGCACTTGCTAGTTGTATGACCCTGAAAAAGTCATTTAACCTCTCTCAGACTCAACATTCTTATCTGTGTAATGGAAATAATAATTGTATCTACCTCAAATAGTATTTGGAAAGATCATATGAGGTCATATATGTAAGGCATGTTGTGAAACTAAAGGGCTTTGTGAATGTTATTATTATTGTCACTTTATTTTCACATAAAGCATCCCAGTTCCTGCCTATGTAACTTTGTACAACTTGTCTTCTATATCTGGAATGTGCTCCTTCCTCCTTTCTATCTTGTGGATGCTCTAGCTTCCTTTAAATTATAGCTTAGGTGATGGAATGAGACATTTGTAAAGTGCCTTGCACCGTGCCTGGCACATAGTAAGTGCTGTATCTTTTATTGGCTATTATGATTAGATATAATACATCCTACTTGAGACATTTTCTGATCCTCTCAGAAATTAACACTCGCTCCTGAAATTTTGTTGGGGGAAAGGGATTGGTTAGGTTTCGCAATCAATTGAGTCCCCCAACCCACTTGATGAGACTGCATAATCTAAGGGGAAGGTAACAGGGATAATGAATTTTTCTTTTGGAGGGGGGAAGGCAAGGCAATTGGGGTTAGGTGACTTGCCCCAGGTCACACAGCTAGTAAAGTGTCGAGTATCTGAGGCTGCATTTGAACTCGGGTCCTAACCAGACTCCAGGGCTGGTACTCTATTCACTGTGCCACCTAGCTGCCCTGGATAATGAAATTTTAAGGATTTGTCCCATTTAGAGTTGGAGTAGTTATATTTGCACCTGCCTGAATGCACAGTACCTGGCTGGTTTTTCCGAGATCTCCCTGGACTTGACCACTAGCTTACTTGTCAGCTCCCTTCCTGTGAAGCCAAATTTCTAGGTTTGACTTCTAACTTTCCCATTCCCCAATCTGACCTGCCCTCTTGCCTCTTGATCTGCTTCAACAAACTCGTTGGGAAAGTAGCCTTGAAAGTGAGGTGACCACATAATCATCTCATCTCTCCCCTCATAGACCCTTTAAAACAAACCATAAGAAACCTCTTAAAACAGGATTACAAAAACTCATTAGAACTTCCTCCTCTTTCTCTTTTGTAAACTCTTACTCAGAATGTACTGCTTTGATATTTTGCACTTCCTATTTAAACAATGCATGACTTCATTGGTGTGAGAACACCCTCCGCTTTACAGAAACCAGTTTGATGGGGTTGTGACACAGAGTCGGGTGGACACCCACTGAGTTACTCCATCAACACATGTGTTTTTTAACAGAGGACAATGAGCCGGACCCGGAGTTCCTAGGCAATGGAATATTCTGGATCATATTCGCAAATGGAACTCAAACTGTTCTTTGCTGTGAAAGCTTATTTCTTTTTTAAAAGTCGTCTCTTCGTGATGTTCCATGCCTACCAGTCATGGGACACCATGATTTCAAAGCAATCAAACTTGCAGATAAACCAAACACCAACGGCAATAGTAATAACTGACATGTACACAGCACTTTAAGGTTGGTGAAGCATTTTACCTAGGTCGATCCTCCAAACAGCCCTGTGAGGTAGGGTTAGGTGCCATTATTTCCATTTTATGGATGAGGAAACTGAGATCAAGTGATTTGTTCAAGGTCACACAGCTAAGTAAGAACCTAAGACTGGGATTTGAACTCCGGTCTTCCTGATTCCAAGTCCAATGTTCTATCCACAAAGACTCCTAACTACCCTAAGAAAGTGCATGGTGGGTGTAAGAAGGCAGCATTATATTCCTATTTATGACTGGCATTCAGGAATTAGAGTACATAACTCAATTACATATATAACTGGAAAAGCTGGTGGACATATTATACGGCAAGGTATAATAGAGGATAGCCTCAATTTTGCATTGCTCTCCACAAAGATCTAGAGCTGTCTACCCATAGATCACTTGTGGAGTCTTTTATGGGAGAACATGGACAATGATCACACAGGATGGATGGGAAGACATGGAGAAGATACAATTTTCACTCATGGAAGGAAGGATCATGTCAATGACAACACAGACTCATCTGAGTATTGTGTTTTGTACCTATGGTGTGCAATAGGTGTAGAATCTCTGAATTGAACTGGAAACTTCTTGAAGATAGAAACTGTATTTTCCCAATTGTTTTTGTATCTTCCTACAGCAACTATTTAATTTTTTCATGTAGATATGTATTAGACTAACTTATTTATTTTCATGTAGGGCATATTTATATTATATATTTTTATATATTTGCATTCACACATGCGCATATGTGGGGCAGCTAGGTGGCACAGTGGATAGAGTGCAAGGTCTGGAGTCAGGAAGACTCATCTTCCTGACTTTAAATCTGGTCTCAGACACTTAATAGCTGTGTCACCCTGGGAAAGTCTCTTAACCATGTTTGCCTCATTTTATTCATCTGTAAAATAAACCAGGGAAGGAAATGGTGAATCACTCCAATATCTTTGCCAAGAAAACCCCAAAGAGGTCATGAAGAATTGGACACAACTGAAAATAACTCAACAACAATACACATACATACATATTTATAACACTGACATACAGTGGATTTATGTTCTTATGAATTTAACTGAATGAATAAATCATAGGACCATAGATTTTGAATTGGAAGGGATGTTAGAGGCCGTTGGTCTTACCATCCATCATTATACAGATGAAGAAACTGCATCCCAAAGAGAAGTAAAGTCATTTGCGAAGGTGACATGAGTAAATGGCAAGACTGTAAACTCTATGAAGGCAGGTATTGAGCCTTATCCAAATTTTGCATCTTCTCCAGGATCTAGAGCAGTAAATACTTCTCTATAAGTCCCTAATAAATGGTTGAGGAAATAGGTAATTGAATCGAATGAATAAAGAATGAACCACGAATGGATGGATAATAATGATTATTCTTGATGCACACACACACATAGTCTTTGTCTAGTGCTGTGCCCTAGAAATAAACAAGTTAACCCATTTCTTTATCATTTTAAAAGTCTAATCAATCAGCAAGCATTTATTAGGCACCTATTATGTGTCAGATACAGAGCTAGTTATTGAGGAAATAAAGACAAAAAATGGTCCACGATCTTGAGGAGTTTATATTGTATTATGGGAGATAGCATATGCTTATGTAAATATATATATATAGCAGAAATTCAAAATAAATAAAGTAGTTTAGTGACAGAGGGCTCCGGAGGCTGAAGGATCAGGAAAGGCTTCCTGTAGAAGGTGGTGCTTGGATTGAGACTTCAAGTAAGGTGTGAGGAGGTAGTGCGTTCCAGGCCAGGGAGAGAGCAGTGTAAAGTCCTAGAGACGGATGATGTAGTTCTCTGTGTGAGGAAGATCAAGGCCAGCATAGCTGGGCCTTAGAGAGTAGGGAGGGGAAGGGAAGGGGAATGGGAACAATAATTTATTAAGTGCTTGCCACAGGCCAGGCAACATATTAAGCGTTTTACGAAAATTATCTTGTTCGAAATTTGAAAGGTCGATAGTCTGGATTGTGAAGGGTTTTTAAAAACTAGAGTTTGTATTTCATTGTAGAAGAAATAAATAGCCACTGGAGCTTATTGAGTGGGGGGGGGGATACAGTTAGATATATAATCAGTTTGGCAGCTGTGTAGAGGATAGATTTGAATAAGGAGAGAATTGAGGTAGGGAGACCAATTAAGACGGTCACTGCCATAGTTTAGGCAAGTGATGAGGAAGACCTGAACTAAAATGGTGGCTGTGTGAGAAGTGAGGAGGAAATTACTTACAAGAGATATTATGGGGGTGAAAATAAAAAAAAAAGATTTGTAGTCAATTGGCTATGTGTGATGAGCAAGAGTGTGGAGTCAAGAATATTTTGAAATTTAAACCTGGGAGAAAGAAAAAATGGTGATCCCTTCAACAGAGAGGTGGGTTTGGAGAAAAAAGAACTCTGTTTTGGACCTGTTGAGTTTGTCTAAATTGTCTGATAGGCATATTAAGGACTCAGGAAAGAAACCGGAGGTGGCTATATAGATCTGGAAATCATATTATAATGATGATAAATAATTAGATCCATGGGAGTGAATGAGAAAGTTTACCAAGTGGGAGTTTATAAAAAGAGGATAAGAGGGTTGAGGACAGAGCCCTGTGGGTAAGAGGGTAAGTTATGAAGGATGGTCTGCCGAAGAAGACTAAGCTTTGAAGTCTTACACAAGAAACTGAAGAGAATAGAAACATAGGCTGTATTTTTCTTGTTGCTGCCCATTGAAGACAAGGGCTACAGAAGAGAAAAATTAATTCGGAAAGCAAATAGCTAAAGAAGAAGGTGATATCTGAGGATGGAATTTGGGCTTCTGCACCACAAGGATAAATGTCAAATCTTATAATTGGGTACCAAAAAGTCCACTTCACAAGTGTGAAATGGGGAAGATATAGATAGACAATAGTTCTGGAAAAGAGGACAGTGCTTTGGGAATATTAGTTGGCAGCTGTGTGAAGGATCCAGGGGAAGGGAGACTTGACATTGGGAGACTAATAAAAAGGCTGTTGCAATAGTCTAGGCGAGAGGTGATGATAACCTCAACTAGATTTGCCTGTTGTCTCACGGCTAGCGTTAGTTGACCTCAGATTATTCTGAGCCTAAGGCAGCACTCTAACCAATATGTAATGCTGATTTATGTTCTACGTAAACACCTATGGAGTCATGTGGATACGGATGGTGATAGCTAGAAATTTCTGAGACATTGAAGCTGATTACCATTAGATGCAAAAAACCTGAATTTTCCCCAAATTGCATAGCCCAGTTTGTGGTGATAGCTAATCACATGTAGTGAAAAATATGCCTTTTGGCATTCCCCCTTTCCTTGATTGCTTCCCTTGACAGTGACAACTCTGGACTTTAAATCATGGGAGAAATAGATATTTTTAGTGGGAGGTAGAGGAGAAAAGAGAACATTAAATGTGCTTGGCCTTCAAACTACAAAAGAAGAACAAACCATAGTCTATCTCCTTTAGCCTGGCCGACTGGTTAGCTCTGCTAAGGTTATGAGGGTAGATTCTGATATCTCTGAGATCAGTGCCAATCATGTTTGGAAGCTTGTGTCTAGATTTTGAAGATTTTTTTAGATTGACATATTGTTAGAGCTGGGAGGGATCTCAGAGCTAATCTGGTCCAACCCCATCATTTTGTGGATGAGGAGACAGATCTAGAAAGGGGGAATGATTTTCCCAAGGTCACACAGTTGGCTAGTAGCAGAGTTCATCTCTTAGAACTCATCAGGCTAACTGCAAATGGTCATATTGACTTTTCTTAGGATACTCTTTTATTGACTTGATTTTAAATGAATTTCAAGTCAGGAAGAATTCATTTAACAATATACATATTCTACAATGTATCCATCCAACTTGCATACTATCCATGCCATTTATGCACGCTTGCACATGCACATGTGTGTGTGTGTGTGAGAGAGAGAGAGAGAGAGAGAGAAGAGAAGAGAAAGGGATAATGGGGAGGGGAAGAGGGAGAAGCAGAAGAAGGGGTAAGGCTAGAGAGAAGAGTAGGAGAAAGGATAGGGGGAAGGGAAGAGAGAAGTAAAGATAGAAAAAAAGAGAGAGAGCAGGAGTGGAGAGGGAAAAAAGAAATCTGGCCTGGAGAAATTCACAGTATTTATAATGACATGATAAATTACAGGAAGATTTTGTACCCAAATTTTCCTCCTTAAGAAATCAAGTTATTTGGTGCCAACTAGCTGCTCTTTCAACTGTGTCTGTACAGGACTGCAGGGAAAATCCATTGGCCAGGTAGGTTAATCACAGGTGTGAATTCCTTATGGGCCTCCTGAGAAAATCCAGCTGAATAGGTTTTCCAGCTGCAAGAGGTATCCTGAATTCCACTATATTAACACTTCCTGCCAAGGTGGGTGAGGCCTTCTCCTGCCAACACAGGGCCATTTTTGATGAAGTCCAATTAGGTGGAACTTGTTTTGGCGGAGGACATACAGGACCATGATCCATTGCCTGGGAACAGGGTGTTGCTAACTTCTCTTAGCCCTTGTGTTAATGTGTATGAAATATAACCAGGGATTTTCCTGTGTGGTCAGACATGGAGAGTTTGGCACAGGAGGAGCCTCCCCCAGAGTGCCCTCACTGGTATAGGCTCCTGGCAAATAAAACATACCCAGTAGCACTAAATAAATGATAGCTGAACAAGGCAGAAGGGAGCTTTGTTTTCTACAAATAGGTCATTGGTATATGGATTCAATCACATGACCTAGGAAGGGTTTTCCAAGAAGTCCACACGAAAGAGATTTCAACTTATCTATGCCTAGGCCTTATTTTTGTCTTAAGACAAAAGGAAGGTAGCAAAATGGGAAGCCAGAGAGATGGAGGTACCACAATTCAAGTCGGACACACAGGAATGAGCGTATTAACAAAGAAATGATTTTTTTTCATTCATTCAACAAACATTTATCAAGGATACACTGTGGGCAGAGTTCTGTGGGAAGAAATACCATTTCTGCTGCTTAGTACTGCCCATGTAAGCATGGGCATATCACTGTGGAGTTCTAATCTACCAAAGGAGGAGTTTGGACAACATGACCTTGGGGCTCCCTTTCAAGCCCTAAATCTGTACTCCAATGATTGTGGTTGCAAAATAGGAGAATAGTGATTTTGTCTTCAGAAGTTAATTATGTGGAACTTCATTTAGTGGTAATAAAGGCTACATCATGAACAGACTAGATTTGTATCTTTGCAGAAGATCAGCCTTATTGGTGATGTTAACAAAGCAATGACCCTGGGATCCAGGGTCCTCTCGGACCTGTTCCGTTCTGTTCTGGCCTGTTCAACACAGCCTTCACCCTGACCACCCATCTCACAAGAGTGTGCTGCTAGACAGCTAGTAAAATAATATGGAGAGATAAAAAGAAATCAACTCAAAATAAATCATCTCCACATACAGGGGACAGCACATATATGTGCTCAGTCACCAATACCAAAAATAATTTTGCTCATATTTGTATCGCTACTGTATATTTCAGCACTTCGGCCATCTATGATTATATTTGTGTGGGTATGACCTTCCCAAGGGCAGATGGAAATCATTCCAGGCCTTTGGAGACAGGTTTCTAGGTTGATATGTCCAGAACAAATCATTAACTCCTAGGCGACCTTCTGGTAATGAGTCTCTATGAACATAACAAACCTGGTTTTCTAAGGACAGTCACTGAAGCCTTTCCAGCCTGGGAGAAACTTCCAGGGTTTCTGTTCCACCATCTTAGCCTTCAAGGACCCACCACCACCATGACGTGTCGCGACGCAGGGCTGGAGGGATTGAGTAGACAATACCACAATCAGGATGATGTAGTGAATAGAAGGCCACCTTGAGAGTCAAAATGGCCTGGCTCAACCTGGGTTAAATCCTGCCTCTGATTGATACTGATTGTATAACCCTGAACAAGTCATGTAACCCCTGGGTGCCCCCTCCCTTGTCCTGCCCCACTGCCCTGTCCCAGTTTTTACAAGACTGTAAGAAGTGCAACAGTTGTTTATCTGCATTGGTAGAGAGAATTTCCTTACCTAAACTTGCCTATGGTCATCTGGGTATTTTTAAAATGTTAACATTCTTTTCTTTTCTTTTTTTGAGGCAATCGGGGTTAAAAGACTACAGCTAGCCACACGACTAGTAAGTGTCTGAGGCCATATTTGAACTCAGGTCCTTCTGACTCCAGGGCTTGATGCCCCTTAATGTTCTTTTTAATGGTTTGTAACAACAATGCTGCTTGCAGCTATTGTGGCTGTGTAGGGCCAATAACACCAGCACAGAGGAGGGCTGCTCACACAGGTTCTTTGATCTGCTTTTCTAAGGAAAGCAACTTTAAGGGGTTTACAATCTCACTTTGATCAAACATACATATATCATTCACTTAGTTCAGGGCAAAAAGTCAGCACCCCGAACTTCAGAGAAAACACAAACAGAAATTACAAGCAGAAATTATATAAACAGAGCAAAATAACACAAATCAGTAGACAGACTTCTAGCTGTCTGTCCAAGATATTACATACATAGTTACCAGAGCACCAACATCTGGGTTTTTCAAAGCTGGGAGCTCCAATGGCTACCCAGAGTGTTGTCTGATCAAATCACACAACGCTCTTCTAGTAAGGGAGCCCCAAGCAAAATGCTAACTTTCTTCAGGGCTTCATAGCCATGCGACTCAAACCCATGTGACCTAAGCCTTCTCATGACTTAAGCAGGTAATCAAAGACTCCCGATTCAAAGACTCTTGATAGAAACAAAGGCACGACTCAAAGCCACTTGATTGCCTTAGTGATGAAAAGCACTCCAAAACAAAAGACAACAAAAGTCCCATTTTACTTGCTATTATGTGACTATATTAACATTCTTTTCTTTCTTCTTTTTTTAAAAAAAAGATCATTATCCCTACCTCATTGTCTCTTTCCCAACCAACACCAAAACTCTCCCTTGTAAAAGAAATATATCCAAGCAAAATAAATTTGTGTCACGGTGGTTGTATTGGAAATACGCGTCATTGTGTACCTATAATCCATCACCTCTCCACCAAGAAGTGAGAGGCATACTTCATCATTAGCTTTCTAGAGTCATCATGGGTATTGCATCGATTAGAATTTTTTAAAATAAAATTTATTTTTCCCCAATTACCTGTAAAATCAGTTTTGACATTTTTAAAAAGTTTTGAGTTCTAAATTCTGTCCCTCTCTTCACCCTTCCCTGAGATGGTAAGCAATCTGATACAGATTATACATCTGCAATCGATTGGAATTCTTGAGTCTTTCACAGTTGTTTCTGGTTATTTTTGTTGTCATCGTATTCATACTCACTTCATCCTGCATCAGTTCATGCAAGTCTTTCCAAGTTTCTCTGAATCTGTCCCTCTGGTTATTCTAGTGCAATAATATTCCATCATGTTCATATACTCTGCTTTGTTCAGCCATTCCCAATTGGGGGGCTCCCACTTGATTTTTGTCCTTGTTGTTGAGTTGTTTCAGTTGTGTTCAACTTTTCATGATCCCGTTTGGGGTTTCCTTAGCAAGAGTAGTTTGCCATTTCCTCCTTTGGCTCATTTTACAGATGAGGAAACTGAGGCAAACAGGATTCAGTGACTTGCCCAGGATCACACACATAGTAAGTATATGAAGCTGGATTTGAACTCAAGGCCCGGAACTCTATCCACTGTACCAGCTAGATGCTTTATTTTTAGTGCTTTGCTATGACAAAAGTGCTGCTACAAACATTTTTGTCAATATGGGTCTTTCCCCTCTTTCTTTGATTTCTTTAGGTTATATACCTAGTAGTGCTATTGCTGGGTCAATGATCATGCGCAGTTGAGTGACTTTTTGCATACAGTCCCAAATTGTTTCCAGAATGGTTGGACCAAGTTGCAGCTCCACCAACAATGCCTTAGTGTACTGGTCCTCCCAAAGCCACTCCCACTGTTATTTCTCTTAGTCATCATCTGCTTTGTAAACTTTAAAGTGCTTTATTATTGTTGCTGTTGTTAACATTTGTGTTGTTGTTGCAAGTCAGACTACTGGCTGATGGTCTGAAGCCCAGGGCATCTGATTCCAAGTCCAGGCCTTTTTAAACCACATATTACTTCTCTTCATTCCAACTTCCTTTTATTATGGCTTTTTCAGCTAGTCTCCTTAGGGCCTTAATTGTTTTTTTCCTTCTTGTTGTTCAGGCTACATCCCAAATCCACCTACCTGGTAGCCTTTTCAAGTGCCCGACTACCTACCTATCTCCTTAGCTTCCTTCACCATCCTGCCTATTCATACTCCCCATACCCCAGGCAGTGAGTGTACTTTGGAAACACTCAGCTAATTATTTCCTCCTTTGTACAGTGCTGAGCCACCTATGACGAAGAATGACGGCTAACCCTGAATAAGGTAACTAAAGAGATTTGCCTTATTGGTGGGCCTTGGGCCAAAAATATTGGACTAGTCTTCCCCTCAATTGATGTCCTAATTGTTATACTGTAGTCTCTGATTTTGTGTCTCTGAGTTCTCATTGCTTTGGAAGACTGGAGTCAGTCAGCCTGCCTGATGTATACCAGCTACATCACTGTGGACAACCTGCTTCAAAGAGATGAGCTGGAAATGAGCTCAGAGATTATTCCAACCTCCTCATTTCACTGCTGAGGAAACTGTGGCTCTGAGAAGTAAGTCCATTAATCTTTCTGGACCTTCTCTATAAAATAGGCATCATAATTTTTGCACCGAGAGGCATCCAGGCGTAGTAGAGAGGAAATTGGTCTTGGAGTCAAGAAGGACCTGGATTTGAGTTCCTCATCCTTCGGCCAGTCACCTCTCAAGCCTCCAAGCTGCAAAGGACATGCTGATCTGACACTAACTCCCTATCTCAAGTAAATCACAGGTCCAAAAAAAAGGAAATAAAAACAAAAAATAAAAAAAAATTCATCACACTGCCTGCTTCACAGGGTTCAGTTTTGTTTTGAGGAAGGTGCTTTGTTAATAAAGTTTGAAAGTGCTAGAGAAAGTCACCTTTGTTAGATTTAATCTGATCTCAGTGCCTGCTTCTGCTGCTCTTTGATGAAAAGGCAGGAGGCTACAGAGTTTGGGTCATTCTGTTCTTAGGGAGTGAGTTCGGGTTTGTGTTGTGATTCCCTCATGACCACTGGCACAGACAACACACTGTGTTTCTTCCAGGAATATGGAAATCTGCAGCTGTAAAATGCAAGTTCTCCCATCTGCCTCAAGCAGAGGGTTAAATCACAGTATGTTTTACAAGTGTGGCTTTAGGGAATGCCTGGCTTTTTCCTTATATGGCCAGTTTTTTCAGTCCAGAATCCCAGGGTGTATTTTACGTGGGTGAAATGCACAAATAGAGTCACATCCTTAGTAAAATATGGTATGTGGCTTTAAAATTAATGAGCTTCCAACTAATCTTCACCCAGAACACACACACACATACACTCACACACATGCACATAGACATATTCTCTCAATCTCACAAACACACAGCAGACACACATGTACATGTGCACATCCGTATGAATTTCTACAAGTAAATCCAGAAAAACAATCCTTTCTATTTTGCCCCACTCGCAATGATGTTCCTAAATCGTGCATTTCATCAATCCCAATGCATTAGAAAGTTACCCTTCTGATGAGCGTGGATTAAGATGACTGTTGATCAATTCATACTAACAAGTATTTATTGTGGAATATTTTTATACTATGCTAGGCACTAGAATCTAATTGGAGACTCAAGGCTTAAGCATGTGAAAGGTTAAATAGCAATATGATATTTAATGAGGGTGGGTAGAGAGGTTAGACTCAACGATCTCCAACGTTCATTCCAGCTATAAATCTTATGGGACTTATAACAATTCAAGAGATAGCACAAGGAAAAAATGTTTATTTTCAAGTAAATGGTATTAATAAGACTACTACGGCTCTGGGCTGATTTCCTACCTCTGCCACTTACTACCTGTGTGACCTTGGACAAGTAACTTTCTCTGGGCTTCATTTTTCTTATCTGAAGGGGGTCTTGACTAGATAATGTAGGTGTCACAGTACCTAGAATGAAGGGCTTGGAGTGTAGGCGGAATAGAACTCAAATTCTCCCTCAGATACTTATTAGCTGTGTGAACCTGGGCACACACTGTAATCTCTTTAGCCTCAGTTTCCTCATGTGTAAAAGGGAGATAATAATAATACCTATCTTACAGAGTCATTGTGAAGATCAAATGAGAAAATATATATAAAGCTCTTTTCAAGTCTTAAAGTAATTTATTAATGGTAACTCTTCTAAAGTTCCTTCCATCATTATGATCTTCTGAATTCCCAGAAGAAAAAGTATACTCAACAGTGGGGTGGTCAGGAAAGATTTCATGGAAAGGTCCTGAAGGATGGACAAGATTTTGAAACGTGGGGTCCTTCATAAGGGATTAGGTAAATTCAGGTGCAGTAAATGGTATGAGCCAAAGTTTGGAGGGGCTTTCATTGTACTTTCACGGAAGCCATGTTTCAGGGATTGAGTAGATCAGTCTGACTAAGAATTTGTAAATAGTGGGAAACGAGGCTGGAAAGGCCCTGTGGAGGACCTTAAATGCCAGACAAAGGGGTCTGCACTTTATCCTGTAGACCAGAGGTGTCGCCTCTCTCAGATGAAAATGTAATTGGGAAATATTTAACAAAATATAAATAGAACATAAAGAATGTAAATATGTGGTTTTGTAAGTCAATATTCAGCCAGCAAGGTTACTTATATATGGTTTCTGTTTGAGTTGGACAACACTGCTGTAGACAGTGGAACCACCAAGTGAAGCTGCAAAAGATTTTCAGGCAGAGAAGCACGATCAAAGCAATATTTAAATTTTAAAAATGAATTTAATAACCGTCAACAAACACAAATGTTCAAACATAAAAGCATCCACAAAAGGAATTGCACATGGAACTATAAATCATTTAAAACCATATTTGAGGAAAATCAAACTAGTGTTCATGGCGGAGAGGATAGATTTCTTTTACCACACAGGAAATTCCCTGAAATCACCACGAAATCACAAGTTGGATTGTAAGAGGTGGCCTTTCCTTCTTTGGAGATGTGTCACAATAGGACAAGAAGGGGCTGGCCAGGAGTATTATTGCCTGGAAGCAATCCCTGCCCTGATTCCCTCACGGCGTTACTGTGAATGCTTCCCCTCTTCTGTTCAGATTTGCAATTTCACCAGTATCAGAAATTATCTATATGTAATTAACAACTAATCTGCAGCCTATAGAGAGCTCACTGGAGGCATTGAGAGTTTAAATGACTTACCCAAGGTCGCGTGACTAGTATGTTTCACACACACACAAATAGCACGTCTTTTGATACATTTCAAATGACATAAATTTAAAGCATTAGCATCAATATTTCTGTCACTATTATTGGTGTCTGAACTAGGGTGGTGGCAATGGGGAAGGTTTTGGAAGGAACAGATATGAAAAATATTGAAAAGAAAGAATGCACAGAGCTTGACGAGTGATTAGACTAAGAAGCAAGAGAGAAAGAACTCAATTATGGCTGAAGTTTTGAGCCCGAGTCATTGGGAAGAAGGCAATGCCCTTCAAGTGAGTATTTAAGGACTTGACTCCCCCGGTTTGGGAAGTAAAATGAGTTCATTTGTTGACACATTGTGTTTAAGGTGATGGTTGAACTTCTAAGAGGACAACATCAGAAACGCAGGGCTGCAGCTTAGGAGATGTATGAACCAGAGGAGGGAATTATGTTACCGAGAGAGAAAAGTTGAGGCATGAGGATCAAAGCTTGAATATCTATTTAGGAGGTAGGGAGAAGAAGAACTATTAGTCAAGAAAAGGGAAGGAATAGTCAGAGAAGCTGGGAAGATGATTGAGAGGGTGTATTCTCTATGTTGTTGCTCTTTGCTACCATCGTAAGTATCATATGTAAATATTTATTGGCAGCCTGATATAATACAATCCAACATCAGGCTTCCAACATATCACTCCTCTTCTCCACGCTTACATGGCCCAGGTGGATTGTCCTACCTGCTGCACCTGATCCATCCATCCCCCATGCCTGTGTGGCCACAGAAGCTTACCAGTTACCAGTGGGCAGAGGCCCAAGGTCTGGCAACTGGCAACCTGATCTTTACCTCTTGCATTTTGCATAGATTTAGCTCATGGAGTCTGACCTCTCCACAGGGCAAGTAGGCTCTCCATCTCCTAGTTACTGGCTCTTTACCCCCAGCCTCACTCCTCTGAGGAAAATAGTTATTTATTAAAGATACTAATGATAAAAATTGTCATGGAATTCTTCCCAGCAAGGAAGGGAAGTAAAAATATGAATCAGGAATAGGACAGGTAACTGTCCCAGAGGCAGCTAAGTGGTTCAGTGGATAGAATGTTGGACCTAGAATCAGTAAGACCTGGGTTCAAATCCAGCCTCAGACACTTCCTCATGCGACTCTAGGCAAGTCACAGACTCTGCTTTGGTTTTTTCATCTGTAAAATGGGCCCATATAACATCTACCTCCCATGGCTGTTGTGATGACAAAATGAGATATTTATAAATGGTTTTGCAAACCGTAAAAAGCTATTATTATGGTTATTATTCCTACATAAAAAGAGAATGCTAAGGAATAAAGAATCATAAGATGCTTATAACGGAATCAAGTTTTATCATTATCAGTTGAGAAGCTAACGTTTAAGTCTTATTGGTTCATTTGCAAAACATTTCTTTGTGAGGGCTGCTAATTAGCCATTTTACCTTTCATCTCCACTGTGTATGGTCCACACAAAGAAAATGGGCATTTTCTTACAGTGGGTGCTATTCTTTCCCTTTCGGCCAGCTGCCTCTGTTGCTGTGGCTGCCACGACAAAGGAATTATGTCAAGGGCAGACGAACACCGAGAGAGAGAGAGCGAGGAGGCCACCAAGGCCTACCAGTGCCTTTGGAAGGTGGCACCAGCTCTGTTTCCCCAACTACAGCCACTCTAAGAGGCTACTGTGTGCTTCACAGTTAGCAGACAGAAGTCAATTACAGGATATTTTCCTATGCTCCAAAGTCTTTCCAAGGGACTTCATTACTTGTCATCACAAGTCTCTTGAAGGCAGGCTCCCTGGCCTCCTCTGTGCATTCATCCAACTCCATTACACAGTTCATACACGTATAAACTATCTCCTGGGTTACAATATAAGCTCTTTGAATGCAACTTTTATGTTTATTTTTTATCCCCAGGGCTTATCACAGTGCCTGAAACATAGTAGGTACTTAATAAATGCTTGTTGATTGAGTGATTGAATCATGGATTAAATACATAATAACTTCTTTGTGTAATGGAAGTCTCCTTGGTAATATGGAAAGTATCTAGAAATATTTCCTTTTTAATTGAGTGGTAGCACGATGTGGTAGAGATAGGCCTCCGGTGGGAGCTGGATCATAGACTTTAGAAACAGAAGAGGCCTTAGTCACCATTACGCGGCAGAATGAGAAGACTTCATCGTTGCACTGGTGGAGTGGATGAAATCACCAAAGGATAAAATGAGGAGAGAAGAGAAAGGAGGGTGAGATTGGAACCTTGAGAGACATTCACCCTTGTTGGACTGGTGGAGGCAAGTGTGGCCTGATGGATAGAGTGCTGGTCTTGGAGTCAGAAGAGACTTGAATTAAAATCCTGCCTCTTGCATTTATGAGGCTGTGAACAAGTCATGTAAGGCTCTGAGTCTTGGTTTCTTCATATGCATAATAGCATCTTTCTCAGAGTTTTTATAAGGATCAAATGAGATAATATAGGTAATTTGTTGTTATTCAGTCATTTTAGCTGTTTCTGACACTTTGTGACTCCATTTGTGGGTTTCTTGGCAGAGATACTGGAGTGGTCTGCAATTTCCTTCTCCAGCTCATTTTACAGATGAGGAAACTGAGGCAAGCAGGGCTAAGTGACTTGCCCAGGGTCACACAGCTAGTAAGAATCTGAGGTGAGATTTGAATTCAGGAAGATGAGTGTTCCTGTCTCTGGGCCTGGCACTCTATCCACTGCACCACCTTTAGAAACCTTAAATGAAACATAGGCCCTTATCATGATGACTCAAGCATCACTTTTCTACATGAAACCTTTCTTGATCCCCTTCATTGCTAACCTCTCCCTCAACTACCTTGTATTTATTTTGCATCCTCTCTCTCTCTCTCTCTCTCTCTCTCTCTTTCTCTCTCTCTCTCTTTCTCTCTCTCTCTCTCTTTCTCTCTCTCTCTCTCTTTCTCTCTCTCTCTCTCCATATATATGTGTACGTGTGTATATAGTGCATACATGGCTGTACGTGCATTCATTATATATTTGTGTGTTGTCTCCACAGACAGAATGTAAGCTCCTTGAGGACAGACATCATTTAATTTTTGTCTTCATATACCTAGCATAGCATAATGCATCTTACATAGCTAGTCCTGAATAAATGATTGAGTATTTATGCTTAAGTGGCTGAGTAAGCTTTGCTAGCTCTGCAAAGAAAAATGAAGTGAAAAAACAACAACAAAAAAGGAAAGAAATGCATTTTCATAGGGAAGACCTTGCAGAAAAATAACAGAAAGATAAATTAAATGAATAAGCAAAAATTCTAATAAAGAAAACTATGAAATAAAATAGGCATAAAATATTGTTTATTATAATGATAAATTATTCATAAATTTAAAAGTGAGAATGGAATAGCCACCAGCCCTTCCAGAGTGCTGAGAAATTCAATAAAGGAATTAAAAGAACTTGTAAAAATGGAAATTAGAGCTTGATTTTTTTTAAAGACTGAGTCTCCCTCTGTTGCCCAGGATGAAAGGACTGAGGCTGCTCACAGGCCTTTCTGACCACCATGGGAGCTTTGGTCTTCTCTGTTTCTGACCTGGGCTAGTTGTAAGGTTCTCCCCTCCTTAGGCCCTCAGAGGTCAGGGATGACTTGGACAAGCAGCAGACTAGAGAATCACACCCATGTCCTCGGTTTCCAAACCTAGCACTCTTTTCATGCCTCTTCCTCAGTCTACCACTAACTCCCTGGGTGGTCTTGGGCTAGACTCTTCCTCTTTCTGGGTCTCAGTTTCCTCTTCCGTATAATTAAGGTCTTGTACTACATAAACTCTGAGATCCCTTCTATCTAAAATTCTATCATTTTTGCATTGAAGAACTAGAGGTCACTAGTGCAGCGAGCTGTCCCGCCTGGGCCTGTGTATGGTGCTCCTCAGTCTCCACTTTTACCCTCACGCTGACAGAACCACATGATTTTTGTTTTTCTTTCCACATAGGTTTTGTGTGACATTTCTAGTAAGTGGTACTTTAGATGGGTAATGTATCATCTTGTTCTACTGCATTATCTCCCTTTCATTATTATTGAGCATTTATTAAGTGGGCAAAGTGCCAATGAGACCTCACTTTTACATTCTAGATGAAAATCAATCCTTGGAAGAGGCCAGCAGGATGAGTCTCAGCCTCCTGGGAGCTCTGAGGTCCCTGGCATTGTCCTATTTGTCATTTAATGTTTCCTTACCCTTTTCTATAATAACACAGGTGGAACAGAAAGTTAAATATTACTTTCTACATATTTTTTAATGGGAGAAACTTAATCTATGAGCATATGAAAATCTAAACTCTGTCTCAGCATGGCAATCATTCTCAGATGCCATTAGGAAAAAGCCAAAATATTATTTGTATTTTGAAGCATGAATGTCATGCTTTGTATTTAGAATGCAGCCTTCCATTTTTGACATATGCCAAACCTTTGTCCCAGAGATCAAATGCTTGGCTTGTGTAGAAGAGCTAGACCAAGAAGCTGTGCCATCTGCTCTCCTGTTAGCATTGGCAAACAGGAATGCATCCACAGGAGGATGACCAGAATGAAAACCATGCCACTGAAGGATAGACAGAAGGAACTGAAGATGTTTACCAAGAAGAAGACAAGACTTGGGGGTGGGAGGGCAGTATAGCAGCTCTCTTCAAGTGTTTGAAAAGGGTACCATGAGGAAGGATTGGATATGTTCTACATGGCTTTGAAGGATAGAGTTAGAAGCTATGTAGAGATAGATTTTGACTCAATACAAGGAAAATCTTCCTAACAATTAGAACCATACACAACACAAATAGATTGTCTTGATAAGGAGTGAGTTACCCATATTTGGAGGTCTTCAAGCAAAGACTTTATGATAACTCGAAGAGCAAAGTAGAGTGATAATTCCTGTTCAGATATGGGTTATGGAGATGACCTCTGAAGTCCTTTCCAACTCTGAGTTCTACTACTCTATGTGAATCTAGTGTACTTTCTCTCACTTCCCCCCTACCCCACCCCAAAATGTATAGAAATACAATTTTAATTTGGGGATGCATGCTTAAATCACTTGCTGTAAACTTTTAAAAATGATGAAATACCTGTATTTCCCCAATGGGCTGTCCCCCATCTATTCAGCAATAGTGCCGTGTTTCTTCTCAAAAAGAAATATGCTTCCAATAAGGGAGGAGGGGAAGGGAGATGGTAGGGGATCAAGCAACTTTCATTGAAGGATTCATTTTTGATTTAAATATTTTGTTCTAATCTCCAACTTCCTTTTTAACTTGGCAGAATGGCCAAAAGAAAAACATTGTCCCCTCCCTCCCTCCATTTCCTAGTTTACAGCCTGCCAGAGCAACAGATCCAGTTACTTCTTCCAAATCATTTGTGTTGGGTTGTTCAATATTTTAGCTTAAAAAAATCTATTGCTCATATATATAGGGTTTTCTTTTAATGGCATGACAAAGTGGGCTATGGTAAAAAACCACAAGAGAATAAAAGCAGAATGAAAAATGTAGATCAAACATGTCCAGATATTTAATACTTCTTTTTTGCATGTGTTTTTCTTCTTTGCGTATGCTGTAAAAGAAACTTTCTATAAGTGATACATCCTGTGGCTGTAGGCAGATCTAATCCTCTGGCCATGACATTAAAAAAGGTTTCCCTTTTAGTCCTGTTCGCATTGAAGAAATCGGCCACCATTTTGTTCCCTGCCACATACTGAAAGCCGATGTGGCGGAGAAGCATCTGGGAGTGTGTACATTGCTAATTGCGTTCATTATTTTTCCAGCTCAGATTGAAACAGTGGAAACCTCACTCGGCGGGAGCCACCCTATTGGAAGGGAAATGTAAACCATCGGAGAACCAGGGGCTGAAATACCCCTGCATACCTGTATACCTTCTGCCTGGGAGATGTTCTACTACGATAGCATTGAGGGGCCACCTCAATTATGTTGAGAACCACTGCGGTGTAATGGATAGAGTGCTGGAATTAGAGTCAGAAATAACTGGATTCAGATCCTCCCACTGACATCTCTGGGCCTCATTTTCCTCTGTTTGGATCCAATGGGGTTAATGGTATTTGCAGAATCTACCTCAGAGGGTTGTTGTGGGACTAGGCAATGTTGTAGCTCCTGGGCAGCTAGGTGGTGCCCTAGATAAAGCCTAAGACTTGAGATTAGAGAGATCTGGGATCAACTCCCACACCTTAAAGCACTATATAAATGCTAGCTATTATTATAAGACTAAATTGAAATAATCTATATAAAGTTCTTTGAAAGTCATGGGAAAGAAAACACTGGTCCTATCACAGGCACAATCTCCCAGGATTGGCAGAGTCATTGAATCCCAAGGCAGGCATCTGCAGGAATGATTAAACCTCTGATAGCTACATTGCTGTTACTGTTTCAATACCCATTTCTCTGATTTCAGCAGAGGGAATATCTCCAGAGCTCACCAAACCTTCCCTGGGACAATGTAGCATGTTTCTTTCCATGATGTTTATTTTCTTCCCATTGTTCCTTTTCAGAATTGCTCTCGAAAATGTCCCCACAGTACTACTTCATTGACAAATCTCCATAGAAGATGGCAGACCTTTGAGATATTCCCAACATTAGCTATTCACATCTCTCAGATGCTTCAAAATGGGACTGCATAAGTCACCTGTGCCTGGAAACCTCTCATAACGGATCCTACCCAATTCCATGTTCTTCTTGCCTTCTCTAGGCAGATTGCCACCTTTTACTGTGTTTCTCTGCCAATGTGTCCTCAGTCATTTCCTGTGTGTCTGCTGCCTGCACAGAGGGGTTGTGGGCTACTTGAAGCATTAGCCAAGAATTCTGGTGTATTTTCCTACAGATCCCAGTAGAGAGCTATTTTATTAAGCATATGCTCAATACATGTGATGGCCTGATGATGAATAAGACCAGCCTGAAATTGATGATTCTAACAGACCCTTTCTGCCCACTTGGTGATGCCACTTCTCTATCCATTCCATCCCTCTCCCCATAAAAGTTTCTAGGGTTTTCTTGTTCTATCAGCCATAAAGGGACATTTAGGTTGAAGAATGAACAAATTACTCAGATCCCAGAGAGAACTGGCCATGTATACATTTATTCATTCATTCAATAAACATTCGTTAAGTTTCTGCTTTACACAAAGCACTGTGGTAGGCACTGACATAGAGGCTCCTTGGAGAACCAGCCTCATACTTCACTCTCTGTTCAGCTTCTGCCTTGTTTGGATGCCTCTATCCAGACTAATCAGTCTTCAAGGCTTTTTTTTCTCTTTAAACTGGAATTAGTAGTGGGGAGTGCTGAAAAGAATGGTTAACAAACGTGGGCACGGTGAGTATAAAGAACAGGATAAGCTTTTGCACAGCGGAAGGTAAGGGAAGCCAATCAGCATGAAAAAAAATGGCCAAATGGACCTGGGAAGGTGGTGCAGAAGAAAGGCCAAGGAAAGAATGGGGAACAATGAACTTGGAGTCATGCATGGAACCTGAGTTCAATCATCTGTTCTGCCACTGATCGTCTCTGTGACCATGATGGGTGTGACACCTAACCTCTTAGCATCTCTGCTTCCTCAGGTGTAAAATGAAAGGGTATGACCAGATGACTTCTGAGATCCTTCCAGCTCTCAATCACTGATTTTGAAAGGTTAAAAAGAGTTTCAAAAGATTTTAAAAGTTACAATATTTTATAGAAACATGGAATCTTAATTCCTTACAGAAAAGGGGAAGGAAGGAGAGGGAAGGAACTATGAGCCTTTCATTTCATCGATGTAAATGTTTTCTCTGATGATTCACATTGCAACCTCTTCATGCTTGCCCATCCTATCTGTCACTTGTCCATGACTTCTACCAAGTTCTCCATAGGGAGTGCCCCCCAACATGATGATAGCTTTCCTTGTTCTCCCACCACCGAGGATTTCCCACCTGTGTGCATAGTGCATATCCCTCTGTAATGCCGTGGCATTTTGGCAATGATGGTGACAAAATGGTGGGAAAGATGGAGGAAGGGGAGGATGTGTGTGTGTGTGTGTGTGTGTGTGTGTGTGTGTGTGTGTGTGTGTGAGTTAAGGATCACCTGGCTTTCAGACAATCTCTGCGCTTTGTACTTGGTACTCTGTCAGCTCTTCATCCGATAAGTGGACATAGCACTGGAGGAAATGAACTGAATCAGGTTTAAAGTTTGCAAGGCGCCTTTACACATATTATCTCATGCCTTCCAACAGCCTTATGTGGTAGGTATTACAGTCAATCAATCAATAAACATCTATTCTATTTACTATGTTCCAGGCACAGTGTTAAATGCTAAGGATACAAAAAGAGGCAAAAGAGAGTCTTTGCCCTCAAGGAGCTTATGAACTA
Organism: Trichosurus vulpecula; assembly: GCF_011100635.1. Classification (NCBI taxonomy): domain Eukaryota; kingdom Metazoa; phylum Chordata; class Mammalia; order Diprotodontia; family Phalangeridae; genus Trichosurus; species Trichosurus vulpecula. The sequence continues at coordinate 97,687,053 of NC_050581.1, forward strand.
ATGATATTATTATAGGTATCAGTATCCTTACTTTAAAAGAAACCAAAGTACTAAAAGATTAAGTGGCCTGTCATAGTCACATAGTAAGTGAGCATCCAAGGTAGGATCTGAACCCAGGCACTAATAAAGATAATAATAATAATAATAATGGCATTTATGCAGCATCTACGATTTATTTTGCAATGTGCCAGGCGCTGCCAAGTGCTTTACAAATATTATCTCATTAGATGCTTACAACAACCCTGAGAAGTAGGTGCTACTTTATTTCCATTTTATAGGTGAGAAGACTGAGGTAAATGGAGGTTCAGGCACTTGCCCAGGTAGTAAGTGTCCGAGGCCTGATTTGAACAGGTCTTGCTGACCTCAAGTCTTCTCCATACAAAGTTAAGCTTTCCCTCTACTGCGTCATGGAAAAGACGGGTAGCTCTTATAAAGAACGACACTATCTGAGTTTGCGTTGGCCTGTGTTCCCCCAGTGCTAAGCGGTTAGTAAGGCAGCATACCAATTGACTTATCAAGTTTTGACATTTGGCTGCTAAGCCACTGCTACCTCCTGTCCAAAAACATCTTGTTTTGTCCTGTATCCTCCTTTATAGGACAATTAAGGGATAGTTAGCTTGATTAATTGACCCTGAGGGTCAATAGATTGTATAGAGATGGTGCTACAAACGGTTGAAAACTCAGCCAAAGAAGTAGGAATTGTCCTGATTGGGCACCAGACCCTAAGTCAGCTTCTAGGCCATTTTCAGGAATATGCTAAATGTTCTGGCATGAGCTCCATAACCCCTTGCACAAAACACACTTGCAAATGAAATGTCAGCTCAGAACGAGGACAGAAGGAAATCCAAAAAGCATTCGTTAAGTGCCTGCTGTGTGCACAGAGCTACACTAAGTCCCAGGGATGAGAAGACAAAACACAAAATAGTCTTTGCTTTTGAGAAACTTATGGGGAGAAAAGCAACTTGGTGGAAAGGGTAGAGTGCTAGACTTGGAGGTAGGAGATTAAGTTCAAGTTTCACTTCAGACACTTATTAGCTGAGTGATCCAGGATTAACCCCTTAAACTCCCTGAGCCTGTTTCTTCATGATATATGTACACACATATACATACATACACACATATGTAAAACGCATTTAGACATATGCATATATATGTTAATTTGAGGATGAGAGAGAGGGACTAAGCACTAACAACGAATGAAATCAGGAAGGGCTCCCGCTAGAATACAGTGTATGAGCAGAGCCTTGAAGGATGCTAAGGATTCCAGGAGGCACAGGTGGAAGAGGGAGTGTATTCCAGGAATGGTGGATGGCCTGTGCAAAGGTGTAAAGTCAGAAGACAATACCGAATTCCATTCAACTAGACTAATATGGCTAGAAAGTAAAGTATGTACCTATTTATATATATTTACATGTATTATACTATATTATATTGTATTGTATTGCATTGCATCGCATCATATCATATATCACATTAATATATATGTACATATGCATGTATATGTATATTTGTCTCTGTGTTTGTATGTATGTATGTATTTATAAAAGTCATGAGGAAATGGACCCTGAGAGTCTTGGACCTAGATATGCAGAGGATTAATGTGCAATACATCTGAAGATGTAAGCTTTAGTCAGAATACGAGATTGTTTTTTTTTAAACAATATGTGGAGTGCATATTTTATCCTGGGGACAATGGGGACCCTTGAGCAGGGAAGTAACACAATGAAATGCCCAGGCTCCGCAGAGGATGAGCAAGTTTCACTGGGGCAAGCTGCCTGATTGATAATGACAACTTCCGATAACAAATTTTATGTTTCAGCCTTTCTTTCTGCCACGTCTGCCATGTGTAGGTGGCAGACCTTTACTTCTCAGTGTTTCTTCCTCTTTTCCCAACATTGACTCTACGTATCCATTATCTGCCCTTCCTTCTCAGTGTTTCCTTCACTTCTTTCCTAGTTTTCATTTTTCCTTAGATCCCCTTTTACCCACTCAGCACTGACCCTAATGGGTCTTTTCTCTTCCTCTCACAAACTATCCTTTTATAACCCCTTTCATTGGCTTGGACCTAAGGGTTAAAAATCCTCGGTGAGTGCTTGTATCCCGTTAAAATCCTTCTCCTTTTCAAACAGTCTGTGATCCTTTCCAGAATCACTCTTCCAATCACCCTAGCACACCATTCAGCTAAGTTTAAGCCTTCTGCTGACAGACAGACTTCCGCTTTTCCCCAAATAATTCTCTCACCAGCCAAGAATATTATAGGCGTATCTCGTTGCTTGAATTGTAACCATTACAAAGTTTTATATTCTCAAACTCTCATGTCTGTGGGGGCAGTTCTATCTAGAGTTAGAAATGAACCATTTGAAACTCATGGGATAGAAGTTCAAAAGAGGAGCTTGAAGGGTTTTTTTTAGAGTTCCCTTAGTTTAAACCCTGCATTTTATTGAGACCTAGAGATGTCACTGGGCTTGTTCACGGTCACAGAGCTAGCTAGTTTGGAGCAGAGCCAGAAATATAACCCGAGTCATTTTATGAGACCCATGGCTGGACATTCCTTCCAAGGGATAGCGAACTGAGGAACAGAGGGTTAGATCTGTGACTATGGGCACAATCTGCAGGATGCGTCATCATTGTTCAGATTCCCACATCTTATCTCAGATCAGCTCAGGATCTGATGCAGGTTAATACCCAACTAGGGGAAACATAAACAAGCCATTTGAGCTCCTTGAACCCAGAGGCATAGATATAAAGATGGAAGTGATGTCAGAGGTCATCTAATCCAACCCTCATTCTACAAATGAGGAAACTGAGTCCTAGAGAGGGGAAGTGTATGACCTATGGTCATACAGGTGGTAGAGATGCGATTCAAAGCCCTATCCTTCGACTTCCAAACCCCATGTTCTTTCCTGTTCTTCTTTCCTTGATAATCTTTCCCAGAGAGGGTCAGCAGCTAGGACCCCCACAAGACTAAAGAAAGCAGGAAGGAACTTCTGCCCACTACACTGTAGCTTCTTTAAGGTGTCTGGCTGTTTATTCCTGCATTCTCCCACACGCTGCTTCAGGAAGCTCAGAAAAGATGGGCTAGCTTGACAACGATGTACCTGTGCTAATTACAGACCAGACAGTATTTAGTGGTTTTCTTTCTCTGACCTAGAAGTGAACAGAACCTCTAGACTTCATCTCTAGTGCCTGGCTCCAATTATTTTACTCCAAGGTGACTCCAGCTTCTAGAATGGCAGAACCTTTGAATTTCTTATTGTCTGTTTATTTAGGCAACTGGCTAAGCTACGGTAAGTCATCGAGAGACCCAACAAGACCAAGAGCTATTGCTGATCTTAATGCTTCAGCCTCCTCCATTTTCCATCACTTGCTCTACTTGGTTTGGGACATCATGTCTACCTCAGGATAAGCCCAGTCCTCACCTGAAATGTCATCATCATGGTGATTGATTCAGCTTCAATACTCAGCACTCTCAGTTGCTTCTCCACTTTGATAGGAGGGATGGAGAATGGAGCAATAAAGTCCTCCCAAAGCCTCCCTTTATAGAGGGCTCGTAATCTCCAGCCAACTCTTAATTTCCAATCAGCTGCTCTGCTTGGTTTCAATTCCACGAGCATCATGCCCCTTTCCCCTCATCTTTTACATCAGAACCTGCTGTCTCTGTTCAGGCCCTCATAAAATTTCTTGCCTGGACTGTTTCAATAGCCTTCTATTGGACTCTCTGCTTCAGGTCTCCTCCTTTTACCTTACTCCATGCTGCTGCAAAAGAGATTTTTTTTCTTAAATCTTAAGTCAGATATCACCCTCCTCCCATAAGGTATAATACCTACAGGATCAAATATAAATTCTTCTATATGACATTTAATGTTCTTCCCAACCTGATACCTCCCTACCTTGCCAGTTTTCTTATACACAATTCTCTTGCACACATAGTTCAGCCATCCTGGTCTACTTGCTGATCCTCACTCATGACTCTTCATTTCCCAATGCCATGCCTTTCCCTCGTGCCTGTAAAGTTCCTCCTCCTGACGTCTGTCTACCTCTTAGAATCCCTGACTTCTTTTAAGACTCGGTTAAAGTGCCACTTTCTCCAGAAGGCCTTTCCTGCTAATGCCTTCTCCTCTAAGACTACCTTTCATCTATTCTACTTATATCTGGTATGTCCTTAGACATTTGCAGGTTTTATCCCCCTTTAGAATATAAGCACTTTAAAGGGAAAGACCATTTCCTTTTTTCTTTGTACCTCCAGCACTTAATTCAGTGCCTAGCGCATAACATAGTAAGTGCTTAATAAATGCTACCTTATTCTCCCATGAGCATTAGCATCATTTTCATCCCGTTTCCTAATTGAGGCTCAAAGGACTAAATCTTAATTTACCTTTTCTTCCTCCCATTTATTTCATGGGAATAGTTTGGAGAAAATATTGTTTGGAGGCTAGAGGTGCCTTCTGGGTAGTGCAGATGTCAAACTATATAATAGATGACCTTCATCTATGTGCAAGGCCAGCCCTGATCCTAGAAAGCTAAGGGGCCATGAATTACCCTTTGCATCATTTCTTTGCTGGATACAGTAAAAACTATAGCTAGGTTATATTATGTTAAGCGAGAACTTTGTATTTCTTAACGAACTTACCACAGCTCTCCTTGTCAGTTCCTAGCCAGCCTTTTGGATTCTGTCACCCTCCCCAGAAATCCTACCTATCTCTCACTAATTATCTTTCCCCCAAGCTTGTTCCTTCTTCTGACTTCATAGTTTCTCTCAGTGAAACCACCATTCATTCATTCAGTCTTCCTTACTAAATATTTGGAGGTTATCTTGGACCCTTCCCTTTTCCTTACCTGTTCATAGCCAATCAGTTTCTAAGTCCTGTTGATTCTACCTCCATACCACATCTCATGTATGTCCCTTCCTCTCCATTCCCAGAGCCAATACCATTAGTTTAGATCTTCAATACCCCTTACTCAATGTAATGGTCTCCTAAGTGGTTTCCTTTCCTCCATTCTCTCTCCTAGTCACTCTCTCTTCTACACAGCTGAAAGAATTATCTTTTTAAGGCATAGGTCTGACCTTACTACTGCCCCACTCAAAAATCTTCAGTGACTCCCCATTGCAGAGAAAATAAAATATACTCTTTAACTCTGGCTCCAATTTATCTTTCCAACCTTGTAACACAATGCTTTCCTTTATTTACTCTGCATTCTGGCCAGACTGGACCCTGATCTTGTACTCTGGTACCTTGATTTTATCCATTCATTAACACAACTCTCAGAGCATTACTAATTTATAAAGGGGTTATAACCTGAATTATGGGAGGGAGTTCCCAAACTGACAAAATAAATAGTCTTTGAAGTGAAGTATAGGAAGAAATCAAGGCATAGTCATCATCTCCTCTTATGTCATGCATAGCGACATTTTAAAAATGACTTTATTTGTATGAACTGCTGACATACAGCCTTCTAAATGGGTCTCACATTTATAGCTGATTTTCTCCATCCTTTGTTTCCTGTTTTTCCTTCCTAGTGTATTCTATTTCCCCTCCCTCTCCACTCTTTTAAAATCATCAAAACATAAAAACACTCCCAATCTCTTTGTCTTAGTTGTTGGTTTTTCAGTTGCATCTGACTCTTTGTGACCCTATTTGGGGTTTTCTTGGCAAAGATGCTGGAGTGGTTTGCCATTTCCTTCTCCAGCTCATTTTACAGATGAGGAAACTGAGGCAAACAGGGTTAAGTGACTCACCCTGGGTCATACAGTTAGTAAGTGTCTGAGGCCAGATTTGAATTGAGAAAGGTGAGCCTTCTGACTCCAGGCCCAGCACTCTATACAGTGCATCTTCTATGACCCTTGATCATAAATGGAGAAATGCATCCTCTTCTCCTATCAGAATGTAAACAGTTTACCTTGTATAATTGCTTACTTGTGTTTATGTTTCTCTTGATTCCTGTGTTTTTTTTATTTCAAAATTTCTATACAACTCTGTCTTTTTTTCATCAGGAATGCTTGGAAGTTCCCTTAAAAGTCCTTTTTTTCCCCCTGTAAAATTATTATAATCAGTTTTGTTGGGCACATTATCCATGGTTGTTAGCCTATATCTTTTGCTTTTCGAAATAACGTTTTCCAAGCTTTCTGCTCCTTTATAGTGGTGGCTGCTAAACTGTATGTGATTTCAATGATGGCTCTTCAGTATCTTATCAGGTTCCTTATGTGATTTTTTTCCTTGACCTAGAAGCTCTGGACTTAGGGTATAATGTTCTTGGGAGTTTTCATTTTGGAGTTTTATTCAGGAAGCAACCATGGGATTTTTTTCTATTTCCACTTTGCCTTTGGTTCTAAGAGATCAGGACAGTTTTATTATTTCTTGAAACATGATGTCTAATCCCCCTTTTTTGGTCATGGTTTACATGTAGTCCAATACGTCTTAAATTATCTCTCCTTAATCTGTTTTCTAGGTCAGTTGTTTTTGCTATGAGGTAACTTTTATTTTCAATAATTTTTTAGTTGTTTGAATTTATTTTAGTGTTTCTTGTTGTTTCATGAAGTTGCTAGCTTCTTTTCAAACCACTATAATTTTTTTCCTTTGGGTAAGGTTTGGTATCTCTTGTTCCAAGCTGTTAATTCTGTTTCCAATTCTTCCTTAGTTTTTGTTTCTTTTTTTCATTTTCCCACTTATTCTCTTAGAAATCATTAAAAACTTTTTAAAAAAAATTCTACTTTATTTCTTCCAGGAATTCTACTTGAACTTGTGCCCAAGCTGTATTTTGTTTTTTGAGGCCTTGCTTATAGACATTTTGGAATTATTCTTTTCTTCTAGGATTGTGTCAGGATGTTACATGAGGCTCAAATGAGATAATGGATTAAAACATTTCGCAAACCTTAAAGCTCTATGTAAATACCAGGTATTATTATAATAATAATAATTATTATTATTAATCTACAGTCATCAGTTCTCTAGTATGATTGATGATGACTTCATTCCTTGTGCCTTCTCCTGTGCTTCTGCTGGGCTCAAGCAATGATTACAGAGTAATACATGGGTGTGCTGGTAAATGTTTAACAACCAGCCTCTCCAAAGTAAAAAAACATATGCGCACATACTTTTAAGTTTAATTTGCATTATTAATACCTTCTTAAGTCTAGACAATCAACAAGACAACAACTCAAGATCTAGTTTGTCATGATTGCTGATTTCTGAGGTATAAATACTCATAATGAAAATTTTACAATTGGCTCTTACAAGCCAGTTAGAACTGGCTTCAGCATGTTCCTGGATTATATCTTGAGCACCCATCAAGATCTTTACACTGGGATTTTTTTCTTATTCTTCCAGTCTTCTTCATGGATTTAAACTTTATGTTAGGGCTTCTGTAAACTTTTAAGGGAATGTCTGGATTAAGCTTTCATCCTGTTGAGTCCTTCTGGTACTTCTGAGTGTTGTGTTGTTCTAGGGTCTCAGAGACAGCTCAGGCAGGGGACTTGCAAGATTTTGCTCCCAAAGTGGTTCAATCCAGAGCAAAGTCTGATCACTTCCCTCCTGGTTTGAGCTCTGCAAGTTCCTGGGTTGGGTTTGGGTCTCAACAACATACTTATGGTCTTGTCCCTAATTGGAGTTACAGTGGATTGCTATTGGGATTGGCCACTATCAGGTGACTGGGAGGCACTGTAGGTTCATAGTGACAGAATTGCAGGGTCCCCCTTGGGATGGGATTCCTGCTCTGGTTGTTCCCTTGCAAGCTTAAGATTAGACTAGAGACTGGAAACTGAGGCACCACTCCACTCCTGGGATCAGAACCATGTAGCAGCTGCTTGCTTCCGAACTTGCTTCTTGCTCAAATCACATTCTAGGGGCTCATGACTGCTTCTTGCCCTCTATAGAACTCTACCCTGTAGGCACAGGTCCCCTTCCTAAATCCTCCCTGGGTCATTGACCTGGAATAGGGCAGTGAGTGACAGCTAATAATCGGTGCCTATTTCTACAGTCTCACAAGGTTGGCCCCCCTCTTTGTGGGTCTGGGGCTTCTTTTTTCCTTGGTGTACAGCTCAGACATCTTTTAGTTCCTGCATTAGAATGTTCCATGTGACATACTCCCAGCTAGACTTTGTCTTCACTGCCTGTAGACCTCTCTGTCTCTCTATGTTGCTGATGCCTACCTGGACTAGAAAAATGGCTCACTATGAAATTTTCTTGGATTTCTTGATCAAGATTTGATCTGGTTTGTTTAAATTTGGTTCAATATTTACCTGCTACTCTACCATCTTGGCTCTGTCTACCCTCTTCTAGCTGACCCTCCCTAGAAACCACTTCACTTCATATTTCTGAAGGAACTACAGTATTGTTTCTGATTGATTATTGCTTCATGTTTTATAATGACAGATATTTTTTCTATTTCAGTGGAGCCATGATCTCATCAGTGTGGACACTCCCTCTACTGGTGCAGATAGCAATTCATCCAGATCTCATCTTATGCAAGTCTTTTCCATATTCCATGAATCCTCCGCAGAAGAGATACACAACATTCTGAGATCTGTCTGTTAACATTTCAGGGATACCTATGTAGCACTTGAGCTATCTGTTACACCTCAGCCTATCAACATAATGAGCTTCCTTGTTTTCTAGATGTACATACATATCTTTGATGGGTCTTACCTTATACCATACACTCCAGTATTCCAATGAATCTGTGATCTCATTGATATGGGTATTCCCTCCAGCAATGAAGATCATAGCCCATCCATGTTTGCTCATTCAGAGGAATTCTTATACATGTCCTTCCATAAGTTTGCTATGGGGTCTATCCATCATGCTGAGAGGACTTTCCTTTCTTTCTCTTGACACTGGGCAGATACCAATGGAGCATATGGGCTACCCAGCAGATATACCTCACCCCTTCTGAATGCCCAGTGCATCTTTTTTTACATCCTTTCCACCACTTCTTCTTTATAATTCTTTGTAATGTTTTGCACCATACTCAAACTCACCATGAGCCTCTCCATAACCCTTTGGGTAGTCCTCAGTTTCAGTTTCTTAGCTACTGTACCGTTTCATATATATCATCCCACCAGAGCACGACCATATGAGTACAATCAAAATTGCCAATGACTCAGAGGAAAAAGGAAAGATGAATGGTGGGTATAAGCAGGCTTCAGCATATTATGAATATTTTTATTGCCCTTTGGGTCATTGTCAATCACTATTGTCCTGGGAATGTAGTGTTGACTTGTAGACGTATAGCATCATTGTGAATTGGTATTAAACACTGTTTCTCTTCTCTCCTTTCTCCCTACTCACTTTTTTCCTTTTCTCTTTTTTCTTTCTCTCTTCTTTTTCCTTCCTCCCTCCTTCCCTCCTTCCCTCCTTCCTTCCTCCCTTCCTTCCTTCCTTCCCTCCCTCCCTCCTCCCTCCTTCCTTCCCTCCTTCCTTCCTTCCTTCCTTCCTTCCTTCCTTCCTTCCTTCCTTCCTTCCTCCCTTTCTTTCTTTCTCTCTCTCTCTCTCTTGCTCTTTTTCTCTCTATTTTTTTTGCCTTCTTTCTCCCTTCTTCAGTAGTAAGCAACTTGGGATCATTGGAAACACTGGTATTTCTTGAACACAACTCTCCCAGAAGCAGGCTCCCTTAGCCTATCCATGTGAGGATGATAAATCCTTGTTATACATTCATGCATTCATTATTGGGGAATCCCTATTTTTTAAACTCCTTTGCAGGACATTCTCCAAGAAACTGGCAAGGATCTTAGATGAGCATATGTTTCCTTGTTATGTGCCTTGCTCCATGTTGATACTCAGAGGATCATTGAACAAAGTTATCTCTACAATCACATCTATCATAATGGAAAAATTTTTCAGGAAAATCAGACTATTGCAAAGGCAATACTTGACACAAATACAATCTTGTTTCTGCTGTCTGCAGATTAACATGTAATATTATTATGATTAGAATGACAGCACGATGATAGAAAGCTGGACTCAGACACAAAAAGACATAGATTCAAGTCCCACCTCTGACAAGTTATGTGACATGGGACAATTCACTTAATCTCTCAGTGCTATAAGCAACATTTTAAGACTCAAAGTTACAGAGAAGATGCCAATTGCACTAGAAGAGAAAGCTTTCTCATTTGGGGCTTCCCTATACTGATGAAATCCAGTCCCTAATTCCTTTTTTTATGATTATCAATATTTTACAATATGTTGCTACTACTTTGTGTTTAAGTTCTGAGGATTGTATATGGAAACATAACTAATTTTCTAAATAAATCAGTCAATGTATTGGGCTGATACTGGAGGTGTAGCTACTGCCCACCAAGCCCCCATCGTACCTAGGAGTTCTCGTAAAAAATGCAACTTTTACTAATGCAGTTCTTGGGAGACAGTAGACTATGGGTGAGGGATTGTTTTGTAAAATTTTGCTTGGGGGAGTGTGTCTATATTTTAAATTTGTCACCAGATAATAGACTAAACTGGCAGTATCCTGGTATCCACAGCCAGAAGTAATTTCTTCCTCCAGTGGCCTCTTTGTGTGTACACCTCACTTCTGTATTTATGATCTGTTTTAATTATTTGCATAGGTAGGATCACAGATAAAGAATTGAAAGTTCCCTTAGTGGACACACAGTCCAACCCTCTCCATTGAATCTTATCTTTTCTACAAGTATGTAACTTCCTTGAGGGCAGGGGCTGTGAATTGCTTATTTTTCATTCTTTACACAACCCTACATACCCTTTCACAGTGCTTAGGTACTTAAGAAAAGTTACTGAATTAAATTTGGAAACAAATTTTCTGACATCATGAACTGTCAAATGCTACCAAATCTTGAATTCTACTAAAGATTGTTAAAGCTGTTAATCCTTTTTAAAAAAGTTAATTTGTTTTTAGTTTTCAGGATTCACTTCAGTAAGATTTGCAGTTCTAAATTTTCTCCCCCTCCTTCCTCTCCCCTCTCCCCAAGATGGCATGCAATCTGATATAGGCTCTACATGTATATTCATATTAAACATATTTTCTCATTAGTAATGTTGTAAAGAAGAATTAGAACCAATGGGGGGAAACTTGAGTAAGAAGAAACAAAACAAAACAAACAAAAAAAGAGAGCAAATAGTATGCTTCAATCCGCAGTCAGACTCCATAGTTCTTTCTCTGTATGTGTATAGCATTTTCTATCATGAGTCTTTTGGATTTGCCTTAGATTCTTGCATTGCTGAGAAGAGCTAAGTCTATCAAAGCTAGTCATCACACAGTGTGGCTGTTACTGTGTACAATATTCTCCTGGTTCTGTTCACTTCACTCAGCATCAGTCCATGTAAGTCTTTCCAGGTTTTTCTGAAGTCTATCTGCTCATCATTTCTTATAGCACAATAGTATTCTATTGCATTCACATACTACAACTTATTCAGCCATTCCCAAATTGATGGGCATCCCCTCGATTTCTAATTCTTAGACACCACAAAAAGAGCTGCTATATATATTTTTGTATATGTGGGTCCTTTCCCCATTTTTATGGTCTCTTTGGGATACAGACCTAGAAGTGGTAGTGCTGGCTTAGAGGATGTGCACAGGTTTTTAGCCTCTTGGGCATAATTCCAAATTGCTCTCCAAAATGGTTGGATCAGTTTACAACTCTACCAGCAATGCATTAGTGTTCCCATTTTCCCACATCTTCTCTAACATTTATCATTTTTTTCTTTTGTTATGTTAACCAATCTAATAGGTGTGATGTGGTACCTCAGAATTGTTTTAGTTTGCATTTCTCTAATCAATAATGATTTAGAGCATTTTATATGACTATAGATATCTTTAATTTCTTTATCTGAAAATTGCTTGTTCATATCCTTTGACCATTTACCAACTGGAAAATGACTTGTATTCTTATAAATTTTACTCCATCCTCTATATGTTTTAAAAATGAGGCTTTTATCAGAGACACTGGCTGTAAAAATTGTTTCCCAGCTTTCTGCTTCCCTTCTAATCTTGGTTGCATTGACTTTGTTTGTGCGAAACCTTTTCAATTTAATGTAATCCAATTCATCCAGTTTGCATTTCATAATGTTCTCTCTATCTCTCTGTCTCTGTCTCTCTGTCTCTCTGTCTCTCTCTCTCTTATTTGGTCATAAATTCTTTCCTTCTCCTTAAATCTGACAGGTAAACTATTCCTTGCTGTCCTATAAACTCTTAATCTTAAGTAGTTGATTTTGAAGTTATATTGGCAATAGACAGAGGTGGTATTCTGGACTGTGTACCTTCTCCACAATGGGAAATATGTATAATAGAAGAAAGCATTGGGTGATTCTTTTGGTCATATGTGTGTTTTCCTCAGAGTATGAAAAATAGAAAATTAAAGCTCCCCTGTTTTCCTGTGTGGTCTTAGATACAAAGACAAGTAATCACCCCATTTAATTTTCTGAGTATCATTTTATTAGCAGTTTCACACAAGAAATTCAAACTACTTGACTAATAGCCTTTGAAGAACCAGCAAGGCTTATTATTTCCATTTCATAGATGAGAAATAACTAGGTTCAGGGAGGTTCAGTTCCCAAAGTCATGTAGCAACAAGCAAAAACTCAAGTCCTCGGTTTCCAAAATATTTATTGCATTCTACAGGCCTGAGAGAGGGGGAAACTGAGGAACTGGTTTCTGAAAAAAGCATTTCCCCAAGGAGCTTTTAAGACCTGTCTATTCTATTTTGGAATCATTCAGAAGAGACTATTTCACATTAATAAGGACCAGTGACTTGCAGAAAGGTCTTAAGATGTCTTTCTCTGGAGACAGCATGTTATTGCTCTGACAGGCATCCTCTTTGTCATTTTTCAGTTACATGTACTCATTTTTTGTTCAATGTGACTGCCAGGCCAAGCAGAAAGCAGAAAGCCCTCTATTTTCTGGCTATGCTCATTCATATTTCCAGTGGCCACAGGCAGCGGCTGGCTGTCCATAGCCAAGAGTTGGCTAAGAACATCACCAGGAGGGTCTCCCCACTGAGGTGGGGAGTTACCCAACCGTAATCCCACATCTGGTAGTTTTTAAAGGTAACAATCCCTCTCTCTGGATTCCATTCCCCAGCCTGCTCTGCCCCAATGCACACAGCATTAAAGAGATAGCCACAGAATCACAGGATGGAGTGCGCAGCTGCTGTGGCCCTGGCACTCGGCTCTGATTCTGGGTGGGCCTGGGTGGATACTATGAGTTGAAGCCATCGGCTGGGTAGTGTGCACGGGCAATTTGAAAAATCGAGTAAATAGGTAATTAAAATGGACTCAAGGAATGTGTTCAAACCTGAAGTACTGAATCATTTCCCATTTAAATTTGGGGTAAAGGCTTGAGCCAGTGCTGATTAAAAAAAGAAGAAATAAACTGATTCTCGCCCCTCCACCCTCTGCACCACCCCAAACCATTCACACGTGCAGGACCATCCAAAAAATGAAGAGTAGCTTTTTTTTCCAAGACAGATCTCTGGAACACTCTCCCTCCCTCGCTCGGAACCACTTCCTCTCTTCAAATCTCACTTTAAAACCTTCCTGTTTGCTTTAGCCTATGACTGACTCAGACCCCATTCATCTTTCTTTTCCCTCTCCCCATGACCACATCCTTCCATTCTCCCCTCACCATAGACTGTGTGAGAACACTAGACTGACTCTTTACAGCTCTTCATTTTTCAGCTTTTTCCTGTTCCTTTGCAACACCTTGACCTGTCAGTTTCCACTTTCGACTTGGCTGTGAGTCACCGTGCCCTGTTGTACATAACATTGGGCCATTTCTTTCTGTGGATCCTCCCTCTCTCTCTTTTTTCCTCATCCTCTGAGGAGGTAAATAATTTAAAACTTTTATATCTTCTTTTTTTATGATCGCTTTCATTTCCAAGAATATCTCTTTCACCTCCCCTACCCAGACAGTTATCCCTTGTAGCAAAGAATAAAAAAGAAATGGAGAGGTGGGGAGGAAGGGAGCAGTTTAACAAAGCCAACAGACATACCAACAGAGAAAGAGCAAAGGCAATGAAATCGGAGGACCTGGGTTCAGGTCCAGCTTCAGATGCATGACCTTGAGCAAGTAGTTTCATTTCCTTTGGCCTCCATTCCCTCATCCATAAAATGGAGCCGGAATATTCCAGAGCTAGAGCCTGAGCCTTCCAGTAAAAGTAATATTCCCTACCTATAGTCTCCTACTCCTATAGAGAAAGAAGGGAGGTGCATTTTCTCATCTCTGAGGACAAGCTCAATTGTTATCATTATATAGCGCTCAGTTTCACTTTTTTTTTGCTATTCTTTCCATTTTACATAATTACATTCACTCATATTCTGTCTCCATGACTTTGTACTGGCAGTCCCTCACACATGGTATGTACTATTGCCTTGGTTTTACCTCCTAGATTCCTTGTTTGATTCAAAGCCTTGCTCAAGAACCACCTTTTATGAGAAGTCTGATTCCAACAAAAAGTGCCCTCCCTTCCCCCCAAAATTTAATTTTGTATTTATGTGCATTTTGTCTCCTTCATTAGAATACAAGGTCCTTGAGGGCAGGGAGTATTTCATTTTTATCTTTATATCCCCAGTAACTAGAACAATGCATGGCACCCAGTAGGTACTTAATAAATGCAAGTTGATTGATTATTTTCCTTCTTTCTGCATCACTTAATTTTAGACTTCCCATTGTGTCCCACATGAGTTCTGAGGATCCTTATCCCAACTCCCATTCTCACAAATGAGTCTTGAGTCCCAAAGCAAGGCTAATTTCCCTCTCAAGGTTCTAGAGGTACCCTGAGGATTCAGCAATGAATCTCTAACACCAGTGTCTTGAACCCCTACTGGTGTGCTTCCCCCTTCCAAGATTATAAACTGAGAATCATTGTAGTCAACAGGCATTAAGCAACTTTTTGGAAAGAGTATTTACTAAGGCAAATCTAGTAAGAATATTTGTTATAAAAAAATTCCTCCAAAACTGTGAGACTCTCTCCCACGAGTATATACAGAATACAGGGAAAAACAGGCTGGAGCCCAGAGGGCACATGTGACAAAGGGGTAATTCATAGTTCCTCATTGCTGAAAGTGCCTTTCTTCCATTTGTGGGGATCTGCTGGGCTGCTTGTAGGCCCATAAAACTGCATCTATTTTGTCCTTGGCTTCTGGTGCCACTGCCATTAGCTGATCTGAAGATGTCACTAGGATACTGATGGGTAAATGGGAAGTTCAAAATCTTCCAGATCCCTCAGAAAGCTTGCAAGGTCTTCTTCTGGCCAAAGTGGGGGCTGAAGGAGACCTGGCTGCTGTTGAAACCCAGGCTTCTCTTTCCATCCAAGCGTTTCTATGTCAGGGGTTTTCCTGGAAAGCCAGGCTTGCTCCAGCTTCTCAAATGACCCCCTTCTCCTGCCTTGCCACTTTTTGGAACTTCCTAAGCTAACTCTAAACTTTTATATAAGACCCAGAGGATGTATCAAAATCCCTTAATCAATTGGAACAGAGCTTCTGTCTGTTGTTATTTCACTTCATTCAATGACTTTCAAAGACTTTTCACATGCAATACAAAGTCTACGACGGAGATTAATTGATTGAACATCTTACCACTTATTTTAAGTGGGCTGGGGGTGGCTATTGATTTACTAAATCATCCTACTCTTATGCCATGCTTTTCTTTGAATTATTCATATTCATAATTTCTTAGGACACAGATGAGGACTAACATTTTCCATTACATCCATGTACCATACTTTGGCACAAGCCACATTCCTTTATACCAGTTGATGGACACCTAGTTTGTTTCCAGTTCTTTGCTACTACAAAAAAAGTGGAATATGTTGGCATATTTTACTGAATCACTTTTCTTATTTTTTTAAGGAGATAAAGAATTTTGTTGCAATTTGGTACAGAGGCTTGGTCTCGATAATATTAAGTTGTATCGCTCAAGTTTAGGAAACTTGGAACAAAATGCCAAGATGGCTTGTTACAGGTATCAAAATATATCTAATCCTCTTAGTATTTTCCTTAAAAAATTTCAGATAATGCTTGAGGGAAGGACGTGAGAACAAAACAGCTAAAATTAGGTGAACTATTGGTAGGTGCCTTCAAAACAGCTTTTATTACCCCAATTGGAGAAATTATTTTCCTTATTTAATGAGAAAAATAGAGTCATCATGGAATAGTTGATAGAAGTGCAGCCTTGGCACTGAAAAGATATGAGTTTGGGTCTTGCCCCTGACACATCAGCTGTGGGGCTCTGATCAAGTGGTTAACTTCTCACTGCCCTAGTCAGCTTTCTAACTTTAGAAACTACAGAGTAATTGCCATCTGCATTGATGGAGGAAGTTTCCATCTCATGGAATAATGAAAAACAGATCTTCACCAAAAAATATAGACATGACCAGCATTTAAACTGGAAGGGCCCTTGCTGATCACCTAATCCACCTTACCCAGCCTTCGCCACCATCATTCTTACAGAAGAAGAAACTGAGGCTCAGAGAGGTGAAATTACTTGCCCTAGGTCACACAGACAGTAAATTTCAAAGCCAAGATTTGAATTCATGCCCCGCAACACTAAATCTAGTGCCCATTCTACTACGCTAAGTTGTCTTCTCTTTAGACCTCAGTTTCTTCATCTGTGAAGTAGAAATAAAAATGTTTGTATCACTTACCATCGTTCAGTCATTTTTCAGTCATGTCCATCTTTTCATGACCCCATTTGGGGTTTTCCTGGCAAAGATACTGGAAACTGAGGCAAGCAGGGTTAAGTGACTTGCCCAGGGTCACACAGCTAGTAAATGTCTGAGGCTAGATTTGAACTCAGGTCCTCCTAACTCCAGACCTGCATAACAACAATGTTGCTTGCAGCTGCTGTGGGGGTGAAAGACCAACTACACCAGCACACAGGAGGGCTGCTAGCACAGATTCTTTGATCTACTTTTCTAAAGGAAAGCAACTTTAAAGGGGTCAAAAATCTGACTTTAGTCAAACATATACATACATACATACACATATACATACATACACATACACACAAACACACACACACACACACACACACACACACACACACACATATATATATATATATATATATATATATATATATATATATATATATATATATGTATACAACATTCACTTAGTTCAGGGGAAAAGCCAACACCCTGAACTTCAGAGCAAAATACAAACAGAAATTATATAAACAGAGCAAATAATGCAAATCAGCAGACAGATCTTTGAACTGTCTGATCATAGCAATACATACATAGTTACCAGAGAGAGAGAAGCATGAACATATGGGTTTTTCAAAGCAGGGGGGCTCCTTAATGGCTACCCAGAGTCTCATCTGGCTACATCACACAGACGCTCTTCCCATGAGGGACCCCCAAAGCAAAATGCCAACATCCAAGTCTATATACACACTTCTTCAGGATGAGAGGGCATCACAACCCTCGTGACCCAGACTCATGTGACTTAAGGTTCCATGTGACTTAAGCAGTTCACACAGGCCTATTAATGGATGGGGAAGATCTTCCCATCAAGCAAAAACTACATTAACAATGTACCCTGGCACTCTCTCTACTCTACGAGCCTAGCTGCCCTTACCATACAGTTTAGTTATGAGGAAAATGTTCTCCGAACTGTAAAGCTCCACACAATGTACATGATCTTCTTCCTTCTTTAATGCTAAAACATTTCTCACTTTATTATCCAGCCAGAGATGGAAATGGAAATTGGAATAAAGTCCATGACACTGGTAGAAACATTTTACAGAAAGGTTTGAAAAAAACAATCAGAGAGAGTCAGATTATCCTTGACTTTTGACTCACAAGAAGTATATTTGCATCTAGTTCAAAAACAGAATGACGGCAGAGATAGCAGTTAAAAAGAGCAACCTTAAATCATCTGGGAATTATAGCTGGGACTGGGTGATATATTCATGTGATGGGATAGCCCTACAGCTGAGAGGGGGTTGGGATAATATCAAAATAATGGTCCACCAACTGTTGCCATCTGTATCCCACAGATACTGCAAACATTTATTGATGGCCTACAGTTTGCAGAGCGCTGTGATGGGGACTTGATATCTGTTTCAAGCCATTTCCCAGAGAGTCAAGATCTTAGGCAAGTCACTTAACTCCTCTGGGTCTCAGTTTCCTCACCTGTAAAATGGGAAAGTTGGGCTAAATGATCTCAGAGAGGGCTTTGAGCTCTAAACTATATGGCCTGCCATCAGTTTATCTCCCCAATGGTGATGATGGTGACTCAGCAGCTCTTCTTTCTGCTGCATTAGCATCAGGAGGAAGGCCCTCCTTATTTAAAAGCATCCTGTTGGCCTTTCTTGTTTTTCAGAGAGGTAATATAAAATCAAGCTCTACCTGCCCCAGTTTTTCCTAGCAATCTCTGTCAAAATTAGGGCACTTCCAATTTAAAGTGGATTTTCCTATTTACAATAAGACACTCCTGTGGAGTCAGCTCTTTCCTAAAAGCATGCCTTTTCTCCACGTGTGTTTCACGAAATTGAAAGAAACCCCCCAGGGAGTTTTATTTCTCCTCCTGAAGTTTCCCATGTCCAGAAGGAAATTCAAGTTTCCAAGATCATCTCCAAGGTCATTCATGGAAGAAGATAGCTTAACTTTGTTCCAGCTGAGCACATGTAGGATATGGAAAAAAATAATGGTAATGGAGAGGGGGGTGAGAAATAGGGTAGGGGGAACTGGGAAAAGGAAGAGAGGGGGAAGGTAGAAGAAGGGAGTAGAGGGAGAAAGAAGAGAGAAGGGAAAGAGAGGAGAGAGAGGAGAGAGAAAGGGAAGGGGGGAGAGAGAGATAAAGAGGGAAACAGATAGGAGAGAGAAAACATGAGAATGAGAGAGAGAGAGAGAGGGGGGGGGAGAGAAGAAATTGAGAGATGAAAGATAGAGAAAGAGGAGGGAAGAAGAGGGGAGAGGGAGTAGGAAGGAGGGGAAGGGAAGAGGGAAGAAAGAGAAGAGAGAGAGGGAAAGAAAGAGAAAGGGGGGAGAGGAGAGAAGAAGGGAAGGAAAGAAAGAGGAAGAGAGAAAGAAGGAGAGAGGATGGGGGAAAGAAAAAAGAATAGGAAGTAGCATATGTAAATAGTAGAAAATGTGAGTGGAAGTCCCTCAAAGTAGCGATTACTAATCTGATCTCTGACAGGGAAGTTTTCAGCTGATTTCTTTTAGGACATGTCACGGTTCACCCCGTAAGCTGTCATGTCCCATCAGTTTGCTCTTACAGGGGATCTTGGTGTCATCGCTGTCATGAGGAGGCCTGGCAACTGGCAAAGAATTTCCGCCCCGTGCTATCCGATATGCTATTATTCGCCTCGTCTCATTTTAGCCGAGCAGTTACACTGCTGTCAGAGGTAATGGAGACCGTGCCACTAAGAAAATTGGCTGTAATTTATTTATCAATTGTTTCTGCATACCACAAGAGCGGCCATCTACTTTACGGCTGGGTCTAAGGTATTTGAGAGCCCCTGAAGTTCATGGTTTTCCGGTATTCTAAGTTCTACTTATGGCTTTTCCTGTAGATGACACACAACACCACCCTTGTGGTCTTGAAGGCCGTTTTCTTCTTTGCTTTCTTTAGTCACAAATCATTCTGAGGCATCCCTTAAGTGCATTTGTATTGTTAAGTGCACCGGACTGATTTGGTGTTAATTCAATTTGAGTGCCCTTAATATCTTGTGGGGGGTGATGCAATGCAGGCCGGCTGCACCTTGTAAAAACAGGTCCCAGGTTTGCCTGAGAGCAAGGCACCTTTCCCTTAGCAATTTACCAAAGTTGCTGATAAAATTTTCATAAGGAAACCTTTTTAGTCTGACCCTATTGTGTTATTCTCCCATTAAGGTTCAGGGCATCAAGTCTGTCTTCAAGTGACAGCTTATTGCATTCTCCTCCATTATTCCTGCCTGCACGTAGCTGGCTGATGGGTCACAGTGGAAGCCCCCTCTTGTCGGGTTCTGGGAAGAGCTGACAAAGGAAGAACCTGGGAGATTCTCTGTGTGTCTGCCTTATGCACAGAATAGTGGAGGGGGACTGAATTCCTAATCTACCAGCAACTTTTTACCTTTGAAGGATGAAGAGATAGATGAAGGATGCTCAAGGGGTACTCAGGAGACTTGGGGAGGAGAAGAGTAGGGATGTTGAAGGCAGGGCCAGAAAAAAGTAGTAAGTGCCAAACACTTTATATAAAATGAACACCAAAGAAAGCAGTGTATTGGATTAAGAGCACGTAAGGGACTGATTTTCTTTGGGAATGCTGGACTTGGAATACGGCAGCCAGAGTCTGACAAGAAGCTAGATTAGCCTTATAAATAGATTCAAGAATGATCACAGATCATAAGGCTGGTAAGCACCTTAGAGACTATGTCCAATGCAGAATGAATCGCCGCCCCACCCCAAACTTGCCCCTCCTCCATTTATCTCTATTTCTGTTGAGGGTACTGCCAGCCCCCTACTCACCCAGGTTCCTTACCACAGAGTATCCTTTGACTCTTTTCTCTCTCTCACTTCCCCCTGTTTTTCCAAGTCCAAGTTGTCAATTCTTGCTGATTCTCCCTCCAAGACATCTCTTGTATACATCCTCTTCATTCCACTCATAGGCATGTTCATGTCATTATCGCCTCCCCCGTGTAATTGTTATATTCTCCAAATTCACCTCCTGGCTTTCCGTCTCTCTCTAACCAATTCCCCACACAGCTACCAAAACAATCTTCCTAAGTCACAGGTTTGATAATATCATTTTCCTGTTCAAAAAACTTTCAATGGCTCCCTATTGCCCGTAGGATAAAATCCAGATTCCTCCTCAGCTTGGCACTTCAGGCCCATTGATGATCTGATTTTACAGCTCTATTTCTCCTGATTCTCCTCAGAGCCCACCGTAGTTCAAACTGAACAGGTCTACTAGCTGTTCTCTAAATTCTACATTTCTTTTTTTTTGTTTGTTTGTTTTTACTCATTATTTATTTATTTATTTAATATTTTTAGTTTTCAGCATTGATTTCCACAACAGTTTGAATTACAAATTTTCTCCCCATTTCTACCCTCCCCCCACTCCAAGATGACATATATTCTAATTGCCCCATTCCCCAGTCAACCCTCCCTTCTGTCACCCCACTCCCCCCATTCCCCTTTTCCCTTACTTTCTTGTAGGGCAAGATAAATTTCTATGCCCCATTGCCTGTATATCTTATTTCCTAGTTGCATGCAAAAACTTTTTTTTTGAACATCTGTTTTTTAAAACTTTGAGTTCCAAATTCTCTCCCCTCTTCCCTCCCCACCCACCTTCCCTAAGAAGGCAAGCAATTAAACATAGGCCACATGTGTATCATTATGCAAAACCCTTACACAATACTGATGTTGTGAAAGACTAGCTATATTTTGCTCCTTCCTATCCTATCCCCCTTTATTCAATTTTCTCCCTTGACCTTGTCCCTTTTCAAAAGTGTTTGCTTTTGATTACCTCCTCCTCCTATCTGTTCTGACTTCTATAGTCCCCCTTTTTTTATCTCCTTCCACCTTCTTTCCTGTGGGGTAAGATGCCCAATTGAGTGTGTACGTTATTCCCTCCTCAGGTCATATCTGATGAGAGCAAGATTCACTCATTCCCCCGACCTGCCCCCTCTTCCCTTCCAACAAACTGCTTTTTCTTGCCACTTTTATGTGAGATAATTTATCCCATTTTATCTCTTCCTTTCTCCCTCTCTCAATATATTCCTCTCTCATCCCTTAATTTGATTTTTTTAGATACCATCCCATGATATTTGACTCACCCTGTGCCCTCTGTCTCTGTCTCTCTCTCTCTGTGTATATATATATATATATATATATATATATATATATATATATATATATATATTCCCTTCAGCTACCCTAATACTGAGGTCTCATGAATTATACATATCATCTTTCCATGTAGGAATGTAAACAAAACATTTTAACTTTAGGAAGTCCTTTATGATTTCTCTTTCTTGTTTACCTTTTCATGCTTCTCTTGATTCTTGTGTTTGAAAGTCAAATTTTCTATTCAGCTCTGGTATTTTCACTGAGAAAGCTTCAAGGTACTCTATTTTGTTGAAAATCCACATTTTGCCTTGGAGCATGATACTCAGTTTTGCTGAGTAGGTGATTCTTGGTTTTAATCCTAGCTCACTTGATCTCCGGAATGTCATATTCCAAGCCCTTTGATCCCTTAATGTAGAAGCTGCTAGATCTTGTGTTATACTGATTATGTTTCCACAATACTCAAATTGTTTCTTTCTGACTGCTTGCAGATTTTCTCCTTGACCTGGAAACTCTGGAATTTGGCGACAATATTCCTAGGAGTTTTCTTTTGGGGATCTTTTTGGGGAGGCAATTGGTTGATTCTTTCAATTTCTATTTTACCCTCTGGCTCTAGAATATCAGGGCAGCTCTCCTTGATAATTTCTTGAAAGATAATACATGAGCTCTTTTTTTGATCATGGCTTTCAGGTAGTCCAATAATTTTTAAATTATCTCTCCTGGATCTATTTTCCAGGCCAGTGGTTTTTCCAATGAGATAGTTCACATTGTCTTCCATTTTTTCATTCTTTTGGTTTTGTTTTATAATGTCTTGATTTCTCATAAAGTCACTAGCTTTCACTTGCTACAATCTAATTTTTAAGGTAGTGTTTTCTTCAGTGGTCTTTTGGACTTCCTTTTCCATTTGGCTAATTCTGCCTTTCAAGGTGTTCTTCTCCTCATTGGCTTTTTGGAGCTCTTTTGCCATTTGAATTAGTCTATTTTTAAGGTGTTATTTTCTTCAGTATTTTGTTGGGTCTCCTTTAGCAAGTCATTGACTTGTTTTTCATGGTTTTCTTGCATCACTCTCATTTCTCTTCCCAATTTTTCCTCTACTTCTCTAACTTGCTTTTCCAAATCCTTTTGCTTCCATGGCCTGAGACCAGCTCATGTTTTTCTTGGAGGCTTTTGATGTAGGCTCTTTGACTTTGTTGACTTCTTCTGGCTGTATGTTTTGGTCTTCTTCATCACCAAAGAAAGATTTCAAAGTCTGAGTCTGAATCTGAGTCTGTTTTCACTGCCTGGCCATGTTCCCAGCCAACTGCTTGACCCTTGAGCTTTTTGTTGTGGTATGACTGCTTGCAGAGTAGAGAGTACTTTGTCCCAAGCTTGAGAGGCTGTGCTGTTGTTTTCAGAGCTATTTCTACACAGCAAGCTCTGCCACACCAGCGCTCCTCCTCCCCCAAGAACAACCGACCCAGACCAAGACTCAGATCTAAGCAGGCTCTGCACTCCCACTCTGATCTGCCACTTAATTCCTCCCACCAGGTGGGCCTGGGGCCAGAAGCAAGTGCAGCTGTAGCTCTGTAAGCGGCCTCAGAGCTGCACCACCTCTGCTGCTGCCAGGGCAGTGGCCAACTGCAAACTCCTTTCACTCTGTCCCCACAGTTTTTCCCACTAACCTTCTCTGTTGTCTTTGGTGTTTGTGGGTTGAGAAGTTTGGTAACTGCCACAGCGCACTGATTCAGGATGCTACGACCTATTGTGCCTGGCTCCTGATCTGGTTGGTCCAGGCATGGCCCACGCTGGGCTCTGCCCCGCTCCGCTCCCAGTGCCATGCAATAGACCTTACCCAGCGACCATCCAGGCTGTCCTGGGCTGGATCCCTGCTTCCCTCTGCTATTTTGTGGGTTCTGCTGTTCTAGAATTTGTTCAGAGCCATTTTTTATAGGTGTTTGGAACATCCTGGGGGAGAGCTTTAGGCAAATCCCTTGTTTCCAGCCACTGTCTTGGCTCTGCCCTAAATTCTACATTTCAGCACCCCCCCTCCACACATTTGAGCAAGCTCATTTCCAATGCCTGTAATGCACTCATCTCTTCCTTTCATAATCCATATCTTCCTCTTCTGCTCACCTCTTCTATGTAGTTTTCCATGATCCCTTCCTCTCCTTCCATTGTGACTGTCCTTTCTCCCCTCAAATTACATTGTATTCATATCCTGGACATGTTCTACCCCCCAGTAGAAGGTATGCTCCTTGAGGGCAGGAATTATTTAGGCTTTATCTCCCCAAAGGCTTGCACAGTTCCTCCCACACAGTAGATGCTTAGTAAACACCTATTGAATTAAATTTGGTTCAACTCTGTCATCTTTCAGATGGGGATAGTGAGGCCCTGAGAGGTGAAGTAATTTTCACAAGGTCACATAGTCAGTGGCAGAAATGGCTCCCAGTCCAGTGTCCATTCTGCCCTCTCACTCTCTCCTCCATTGCTTATCCATTAGTAACTCTGTCACTTGCCAGTGTCCTAATGCTGATTCATCCATAATAGGACCCAAGTGCTATGGGACATCTTTTCAGCTCTTAGTAAAGTTATCGTACCTGCAGGGGCTAATTCCTTTTAGGTCACTCAAATTTATTTTAGGAACTCAGCTTATGGAATCGTTTAAAGCAGCAAAGCCTTTTGCAAAACATTCCTTGCTCATTGCCATTGATTAAAAGTTCTAAGAAATCCTAGAGTTAGAGACAAACATAGCAAATACCATGGACCCTTGGTTTTTCTATTGCTCCCCATAAAATAAAGAGAACCCATTTCTAGAAAGCACTTTGAGATTTGCAAAGGGCTTTCTTTACACTGATACTTACTAGCTATGTGTTCCTTGACAAATCACCTAACCTCTCTAGACTCCAGTTTCCTCATCTCTAAAATGGGGAGAATAATTTTATATCATCTACCTTACAGAGTTGTTAGAAATGTAATTTGGCTTGTGCCCGTGAGGCAGATTTGTCAAATAGAGCCCTGGCAAGGGGTTGGCTGGTCACTTACCCCCCTAGGATTTGTAGCTTTTCCCAGTTTAGGAAGAGAGGAACCTGAGATGAGCCCTTGGACAAGGTTGGGGTGGAGATTTTTCACTACACACATAGGTATTGAGGAGTTGGAGGGACTCTCGAGGAGAAGAGGAGAGAAGAAGGGAGAAATATTGGTTGTCCTACAGCAGCACTACAATGGTGCCTGTCACATCTCCATGAGAGATGACTTCTATTTAAATGGACTTGCTGGGATGTGCGTGCGTGCGTGCATGCGTGTGTGTGTGTGGAACAAGAGCAATTGTCGTGTGTTTGCATAGCATTCTCATTTTGCTCCACCATGTACAGTGATGTAAATAGTCCTGTATAAAGTTATGTGGTGAAAGTTGTAAAATACTTCAATTAAATAGAGAATGAAGCATTAAATCTACAAAACACATTTTATGTTACATTCATTAAAATGACTAATAGTACCAAAAATGTATATTGTAGTTTTAGTCTATAACAGGACATGTATGACAGATTTTGAGGAAGCAATTGTAACAAGCCATATGTCCATTTGAATAAATAAAAGGAAAACCATGTATTTTAGGAATAAGCGAAAGATATGTATAGTTTGTTTACAGTAAAATTGTGATTCTGAAGTGTCTATAGCTAACATAAATGATTAAAAATAAAAAAATGTGTTACTTGTGGAAAAAAATAGAGGGTGCCTGGAGAGAAACCACCCTGCCGGAGCTGAACAATGAGAGGGCCCTCTCCTGCCCCAGACGTATTTCCATTTGTGTTTTTCCTAAATTTATTCTATTAAAGAATACATTTGTTGAATTTAATATCATTTCTCATAAATATCTGTGGCCAGCCTTGTCCTTATGTTGCCAGGTGTCCCAAGACGGTGCTTCTCCAGCACTGGGCTAGGAGCTGCACCCCATGCCCATTGTTAGAAGCACAAGCCATTTCTTAACTACCCTTCTAAGTGCAGAATTATTATGAGTGTGGATGCTAATTGACTAATCTGTCTCACAGACACAAGCCTAATTACACTTATAGCAAGCTGATGAGGTAGGTAATTGTTGTGATTAAAATTAAGGCAAACTGAGGCACAAGCTCTGAGAATGACAAATTTATTAGCAAAGAGTAAATTTGCCAATCAGCCTCCGGGTCAAGCTTAGATGCTGAATAAGGACTGACAAATCATTTTTATAGACAACAGGAAGAGTATCTAAAACAACATAAAAGGCAGCATCACAGATGGGGAAGACAATATTAGTGGCTGTAAAGTTAAAAGCATCATAGGTGTTGGGGACAATATGATTGGCTGGAAATGGGAAATGGGGGGCTAGCAGCACCTCTCACTAGTAAACTCTTATTAGTTCAGTCCTCCTGCAAGGCCAGGTAGTGGTATGAAGATAACAGACCAGACTTCTTTGAATCGAAGTGATTAATGGAAAAACTGGACTTCTAAACTTAGCCCAGAGACAAGGAAACATGACTTAAGCAGTTACACAAGATGTTAGTATTCAGTACAGAATAGAAACATTAACAAAAGAGAATTGATTCGATTTTCTCATAGCGCACAATTATTATCCCCATTTTACAGATGAGAAAATTGGGGTATAGAGAGGTGAGGTGATGACCAGGGACCATAGCTAGTTAGTATCAGAGCTCAAGATCTGAACCCAGGTTTGCTGACTCTCATGGAACCTTAATGAGGGTCATGCTCCAGAACGAACCAAATATGGTTTTATTTTTCCCATTTTATAGGTAGGAGAATAAAGATGGAGAAATCTAGTGATCTGCCAAAGGTTGTAGAGAGGCGGCTAGGTGGTACGGTAGATAGAGTGCTGGGCCTGGAATCAGGAAGACCTGAGTTCAAATACAGCCTCACATACTTATTAGCTGTGTGACTCTGGGCAAGTCACTTAACCTTGTTTGCCTCAGTTTCCTTATCTGTAAAATGAACCAGAGAAGAAAATGGCAAACCACTCTAATATCTTTGCTAAGAAAACCTCAAACAGGGTCATGAAGAATCAGATACGACTGAAAAACAACACAACAGCAACAAGAAAAGTAGAGAAAACCAGGGGATTTCCTACTTGCTAAAGAATGAGAAGTACAAGCCATAGTCAGCCTGGTTATATTATGCTATGGTGACTTCTTTTAAATTGTATTTTATGCTCAGTATGAGCAAAGAGTAAGTCTGAAAACTAAGTGGAGTTTAAAAAAAATCCCTCAAATGTAAGCACTTCATGGCTTAAAAAATTCTTCATCTTTCTTATGATAGATTATAAGCTCTTTGAGGTCAGGGACTGTTTTTGTCTTTGTATCTCCAGTACCTAGTAGAGTGCCAGGCATATAATAAGTACTAAGTAAATGCTTGTTGATGGATTGATGAATTCTTTGGGAATCTCACAGTTTGGGCTCCTGTGCTTTCTTCTGTGGGTTTCACACAAGATCATTGGATCACAGATTTAGAGTTGGGGCGTGAAGATCATACAGGTCATCTAATCCAAACCCCTCAATTTATAGATAATGAAACTGAGGGCCAGAGAAATGAAATGACTTTCCCACGGTCATACGTATATACTCATTATAAAAAGCAAGCATTTCTAGTTGGTGTAGGCCAGAAAAATGGTCAGGTTTCGGCTCTCTGTACAAGTTGGCATATGTGTATTTGTGTGTTTGTGTGCCTTGCCTCTTCATGGGATGGTTGTGGCTGACCCCAGGTTCTTGAAGCCCATGGCAAGGAAGCCCAAGCTCCGGCAAAACTTACCAAACTGGAAAAATTTTGAGAACAGACCTGGTTATAGAATAAATATATTTGTCATCCAAGGACCAACCTGAGGCTACAAAATGTCCCCCCCCCCCACCCCTTTTTCTTTCCCTTGCCACAGACAGTCTCCCGGGCCATCTTTTAACTCTCAGGGAAGTTTTGCTCTGTGAGGGAATACCCATCCTGATAAAATCAAGGGCCATTCACTAAGGCATGTGTGTATAATCATAACAACCCACATTTACATACTGCTTTAAGAATGGCAAAGCACCTTCCATTTAACATAACCAAATAGTGTACAATTATGCCCATTTTACTGACTAGGAAACCGAGGCTTGCACAGATTAGGTGGTATAACCCACAGCTCTGAGGCCAGGAAGTATATGACCCTGTACTCAAACTCAGGTCTTTTGACACTGTGTCCAGAGTTGTTTTTTTTTTTTAATGCCACTGTATGTGTATGTAGGCACATATATATATATATATACACGTATGCTTGGCTGCGGGTCAGATCCCCTGAAAATAGTCTTTATAAGTATGTGTATGAGTGCTGTGGGGTTCATGGCCCCAAGGAGAGGTCAGTACATGTTTGGTGAGCTGATTTTGATATAGTATCAGCTAATGCTTGGGGCACAGATGGAGAGGATGCCCCAGTCAAGGAACTGTGTGTGTTTCATTAGAATGTATAATAGATTAGCCAATCTATCCCTTGATCTTTGAGAGTATTTGGGTGAGCTGGAGATCAGGCGTGTCTTCCTTTACGATTTTCACAAAGAAAAGAAACCACTGGGAACACTCTTCCCAGACTTTTCCTCCGAACTGCCCCAGGCGGTGAGAGTTGGATCTACATTCCCCCAGATTTGGTCATTTAAAGACTCCTGACAGGGCCTAGGAATGCTGACATGTTTCAAAAACTACAAAAAATAACCTGCTCAGATTTCCAAGGGGGAGGAAGGTTATTGTTGACTCAGTCCCCAGCAAGATTTTCTCTTGCTCCTCTTCTTTTCCAAGAGTGAAATTCATATTAATTCCACATGCCTATCTAATAGTTTGTCTGTTTGTCTGCATGTCTGTCCATCTTTGGCTAGCTCCTCTGTCTGTCTCTATTTCTGTCTGTTTCTCTCTGTCCCTGTCTTTATCTCTCTGTCTCATCTCTGTCTGTCTCTCTGTCTTTGTCTCTGTCTCCTTGCCTCTCAAAGGTAAAGAGTATTAGTTATTATAGAAAGAGAAGTACTCACCAGGATGTTCCAGATGAACTGTTACCAGAGATGTTGCTTTCAACTCCAATGAGCTGAAGTGACTGAGAAAGAGAGATGGAGGGGTGGGGTTTTGGTTTGACATCTTGTAGTGCTTGGGAGATGATTCATATAGGACAATGCCCTTGGGGTCATTGGTGAAAGCCCAGCATAGCACCCCCAGTGGACCTAGAACTCTGAAGTCCAGCCAAAAAGAGTTACTGGTCCTGACTTGGCAAACAATTGATGGGTCAGAGGCAAAGGAGGGGGTTAGTCTTTCCCTGGAAACATTACCTGCTGGGAAAGAGGGAACCGTATGATGTGTGCGGTAAAGAAAATCCTGGCAGGAAAGACATGGCTCTCACATTACAGGGCTGCTTTTGGAACTCAAAAGGGGGTTGTTATTATAAGGTACCAGCTATGAGAAAAGGGGTGAACAGAGGTGGTTATGGCACCAAACCATGAGGGAGTGAAGAGTTCGCTGGCTGTGTATGAAGGTGGGTCAGAGGGAAAAGAAAGAGAAGAGAACTCCCCTGCCACCATCACTATCAAAAACCTTGATTTCTTGGGTGACTCTCAGACCCTAGCAGAATGATAACTAGTATTGTTTTGTATCAGAGACAAATGCCACCAACCCAGGGAAAATCACAAAAAGTGTTCCCTTGATTTGGTGGAGGAAAGGGGGCAGAGACAAGGTACTGGGATGAGGCAGCAGCGGTGGGAGGTGGGGAAGAGCAAGGTGAGGTGAGACAGGGGGTCATTCTAGCCTGCCATCAGATAGCTTCCCATGTTAAATTTGTCTTGCTTCAGAGAAGTTAGCTCTGTTGTTTCTGTTCGGTGCTCTGAGGAAAATCCCCTATTGCTTTACCCTAGTTATAGGTCTTGTAGCTAATATAATACCTTTCATTTATTTAGCAAGTGAATTTATTTGAATTGAGTTTGGTATTTAGACACTTCTCCTTACTGAGACTTTCTCTTTCATTGGCTGTATAATTTTCATCCCCTTTTGTTTTTCAGTCATTTTGGGTATATCTGACTCTTCTTGACCCCATTTGGGATTTTCTTGGCAAAGATACTGGAGTGGTTTGCTATTTTCCTCTTCAGCTCATTTTATAGATGAGGAAACTGAGGCAAACAGGATTCAATGACTTGCCTGAGGCCACACAGCTAGAAAGTGTCCATAGGGAATTTCCATTCCTTTTTTCTTTTAAATCGTTCCTTTTGTTCCCTTCCTTGGCCCTCTTCCTCCTCCCTTGTGAGAACTATGGGCTTTCCCTAGGGCTCAGTCACCGGGCCTTTGCCTTTACTATCGGGGTCATGAGAAGAAATAATATCCTTCAAGGGAATAGTAATCATAACAACTCACATTTCTATACAAAAAACTTTACTTGCCACAATTCTGTGAGGTGGAGAGCGCAAGTATTGTCATCTATGTTTTACAGATGGGTAAGCTATTCCTTAGGGACCCATCCCATCACAGGACTGGTAAGTATACGAGCTGGGACTTGAAATCGGATCTCTCAGCTCTAAATGTCAAGCTCTCTTCACTATGCTGCTTGCCATGAACTCAAGTAGCACCATAAAGATGGCCAAGTTTTGTGATTTTTTTTTCCAAAAATCAACAATCAGGGCTTTAAGGGAAGGAAAAAAGGAAGTGGAATCATTTCTGTGTTACTTCAGGTAAAGAAATTAGAAATGCAGGGTGTCCCAAGCACCAATTAAGCTTGAAAAGATCTTGGAAACCATATAAATCTAATGCCGTCATTTACAGATGTGTTAACTGAGGCCCAGGGAGGTTAAATAACTCGCCCAAAGCCAAGTGTTGTGGGTAGGATTTGAACCTATGTCCGCTGACTATACAACCAAGGCTTTTCCCCCAGTGTAGTTGGATAAAGGCAACGGAATGGGTTCAGACTCTCCTGAAAACTGAGCCTTCTGTTGCATTAACGATGTGAACTTGGGTAAATTACTTTACCTATATGCCTCAATTTCCTCATCCGTAAAGTGAGAGGGTTGGATTGTACGATCTCTAAAGGCCATTTTAACTCTAAATCTATGATTATCTGTGTCGTTTCAATTTACAAGTACTGCCTTTTACGCATAACCATCTTGATAAATACTCTTGATTCCTTAATAATAATAATAGGTAATATTTGTATGGCATTTACTATGTGCCAGACAGTGTGCAGAATGCTTTACAATGATTATCTCATTTGATTGGCACAGTGACCCTGGGATGTAGGTGCTATTATCCCCATTTTACAAATTAGGAAACTGAGGCAAACAGAAGTTTAGTGATTTACCCAAGGCCAAAGAGCCAGGATGTGTCTGAGGCTGGATCTGAACATAGGTCTTCCTGACTCCAAGCACAATGCTCTAACTACTTTCCTTAGGATGACGGCTTATTCTCCCTAGATGGTTCAAACTCAACTTATTTTCTTAAAAAAAATGTTTTATTGATGATTTTTGATTTGCTTGGTTTTTTAACATCAATGTCACTTCTCCAAAATCGAAGTACTACTCACCTCCATAAAACCTTATAAAAAAAGAAAACCAGGTAAACAAGACAAGCTTATACAAAACAAACTCAGCTATGTCTGACAGCTTCTGTAGTATTCTACATCTCTAGTCTATTGCCCCTCTATTGAGAAGAGGAAAATATTCATCATCGGTACTGTGGTATCAAGACAGGCTATCAAATCAACCTGAATTCTGATGTATTTTACCGTTATATTCCCTTGCCTTATTGTCAGTACATGTCTCAGTTTAACTTTCTTTATTCTGCATCAGTTCATATAATTATAATACCTATAATAATAATTAGCTCATTTTAAGGCTAGGGGCAATATAATGGCCCCTCAGGTCTATGTGGTCCCCTCTTTAGGAACTTTTTAAGGAAGTTTGTACCACACAAAGAGTTAGGATCCTTGCACAATTGCTCTGAGACCCCAGTTAGGAAAATTCCTAACATTTAGACAGATGTTTAGCTCTCTGCCTTAATCAACATTTATATTTACCTTTTGCTAACCCCTGGATTCTTTGTGGGTTGAGGCAAAATTAAGTTATCAGAAATGTTTGGGCAAAGAAGCAGCAGAATATATTATAATGTCTGTTAATATATGGGCACTGGGAGAAAAAGTTGGGGGAAGAACAGATCTTTTCTTGTTGGAGCATCCCTCAGTCTTTGAGGAGGTGAGTACAACTGGTAGGATCAGCGTGCATCTTCTGCTCTAAGTGCCTGTTGGTCCAAGAGATATCTTCAGTCTTTCCCTCATTTACCATTGCTCACTCCTAGTTTCCCTTTCTCCTTTTGTTGATTGTTGCTATGCTTCTAATTTTTTCCATCTCAACTCTTGATGTCCCCCTTCCTTTCTCTTTACTACCAGGCCCCCTAAAATCTTTCTCTGTTCATGAAGTAGTTCTTCCTTTTTTAGGAACTCACCAAAGCAAAACCAAATCCCTCTCTTGATCTTGTCATACCTACTTGAAATGTCTTTGATTTAAGGAGATTCTCAGACTTTGTTCGCACCTAGTGAAATCCAGATGTGTTCTCACCTGATGAATGTATTCAAGTGTAGCGTCTTGACACTTATTTTAAATGGAGTAGGATGATTTGATTGGTTTACTCAATAGACCCCCACTCTTACACAAGCCTTGCTAAATTTCTCTGAACTCATATTCATTGTCTCCTACAATGCCATAATTTTCAATTATATAGTTGTATTACAATCTTCTCATCCATTTTCCATCAATGAGTACTCATTTTGTTTCCTTTCTTTGCTGTCACAAAAAAATGTGTTATATTTTGGAATGTATCATTCTTTTGGTCTTTCAGTCCCTAACTTCCTCCAGTTCAAGTGGTACCTCCTTTATGGAATGTATTCTCACCCTATCAAGGGTGGCCCACTCTCCCAGAAAAACTTTTGCTTGTTTTGTATATATTTTGCATATTTTTGTCTATATATATATGCTATTTTTCTCTAGTTGAATGTAAGATATTTAAAAACACATAGTGCTTCATTTTTTCTTTGTATCCTTAGAGTTGAAAAAAGTGCCTTGCATGTAAATAATCAGTTAATGAATGTTTGTTAATAATTCTGGATCACTACTGATAATTCTGGGTCAAAGGGCATAAACATTTTAGTGACTATAATTCTTTTGGCAGAAAGTGAGTGCCGGGGCAGAGCCAAGCTGGCCATGTGAAAACAGCACCTTACCAGAGCTCTGTCACAAGTTCTGTCAGATACCTCTAAAAAAGTGAATCTGAGCATATTTGAGAGAATTAAAAGCCACTAGCAGACTGACTGGGGCAAATTTCCAAGCCAGGAGAGTTCAAAAGCTCGACAGGATGGATTTGTAGGCTGGGACAGCGCCTGGCATGCAGAGCTGCACCAGAAAGCACCAAAGCTGAAGCAGCTGCAGAAACCAGCCAGTGATCCAGGCTGGGAAAAAGCTGGGCACCTGAAAACCAGTGGAGATCCCCAGGCCTCCCAACACAGGATGGGAGTCTGTCAAAGCTACAGGAAGCAGCAGGGTAGTACCTGTGACAGCCAGACATTCACTCCTGAGGCTTGCAGCCCAAAGGTTTGAAACATGCCTTCTTGAACTTCCAGGAGACATAATAGCCAGGCTCTCATCCCTCCCTCCCTGACCCAGAGAATACCTCAGGAAAAACCCTGGAATAGAGGAGCCTGAAGTGGGGCTTCAGTAGCCAAACATTGGGAACTCCTGAGTCCCAGAAGGGTGGAGCCACCAAGGGTCAATACCAGGAACCCAGATGTGCCTTTGCACAGCCAGAGGAAATGGCAGATACAGCACAGACAACAGCAGAGACCACTGGTGCTGGAGAGCACCCCCAGGGGAAAAGGAGACTTCTGGCAGCCAGATGACCCCTCCCCCACAACTCAGGAAACCGTAGGCCATAATACACAAAGCCAGTAACTAGGCTCACAATTCCCAGAACAAGAAACCTGGGACAGAGATACCAGAGACTCAAAAGCAGAAATCTATTGTAAAGCCAAGAAAAAGCTAACCAACATGAAGAAGAACATGAAAAAACCAAGGACCATTGATTCTTTTATGGAGACAGGGAAGATCAAAATACCAATTCAGAAGAGGACAGCATTGACATTATACCCACATCTATTACCTTAAAAGGGAATGTGAACTGATCTCAAGCCCAAAAAGCATTCCTGGAAGAGCTAAAGGAGGATTTTAAAAACTAAATTAGGGAGGTAAAAAGAAAAAATGAAAAAAAAAAACACAGATGAGATCAAATCTTTAAAAAGTAAAATTGGCAAAATGGTAAGGAAATTCAGAATCTAAATAGAGAAAATGACACCCTGAAAGGTAAAATCAACCAACTGGAAAAGGAGACTCAAAAGCAAAATGAAGACAGCAACTCATTCAAAATTAGAATTGAGCAAGTGGAAACTATTGACTCTATGAGGCATCAAGAAGTAGTCAAACAAAATGTAAAGAATGAAAAAAATAGAAGAAAATGTGAAATATCTGATTGGAAAAACAGCTGACCTGGAAAATAGATCCAGGAGAGACAATTTAAGAACTATTGGTCTACTGGAAAGCCACGATGAAAAAAAAAAAAAGCCTGGACAGTATCTCCGAAGAAATTGTCAAAGATAACTGCCCAGAGGGCCTAGAACCAGAGAGCAAAATAGTCATTGAAAGAATCCATTGATCACTCCCCGAAAGAGATCCCAAATTGAAAACTCCAAGAAATATTATAACCAAATTTCAGAATTACAAAGTCAAGGAGACAATACTGCACGCAGCCAAAAAGAAACAATTCAAATATCGTGGAACTATAGTGATGATCATTCAGGATGGTTCAGCTTCTGCATTAAATGACAGGAGAAACTGGAATATGATATTATGAAGGGCAAAGGAGCTTGGACTACAACCAAGGATCAACTACCCAGCAAAATTGAGCATAATATTTCAGGCAAGGAGATGGACATTCAATGAAAAAAGGAAATTCCAGACCTTCCTGATGAAAAGGCCAGAACTTAATGGAAAATATGATATTTAAATACAAAACTCAAGAGAGACATAAAAAGCTAAACATGGGGAAAACCCCACACGAATCTTGTTAATCAATAAGGACAAATTGTTTACATCCTTATGTAAGATTATATTGCTTTATTTATGTTATACATACATACATACATACATATATATGTGTGTGTGTGTGTGTGTGTGTCATTCTTGAGAATAGTACAGTTATTATGACAATTGAAAGGGATACACATAGACTGTGGGTGTCAGTATAAAATAATTGACATAATGATAAAAAAACATAATTAAGAGATGTAAAAGGAGGGTTCGGGGAGAAGAGATAAGGAGGTAGTAGAAAAGAGTAAATTACATCAAATGAAGAGGCACAAAAACTCATTATAGTAGAGGGAAAGACAGGAGGGAGAAGAGTAGTATATGAGCTTTACTCTCATTGGATTTGATTCAAGAAGAGAATGACATACTCCAAAGAATACGGAAATCAAACTTGTCCTACAGGCAGTAGGAGGGGAAAGGGGAAAGAAAAGGGGGCAGGGTGGGGGTGGTCAGAAGGGATGGAAGAAGTAGCAAGGAGAAAATGGTAAGATAAGGGATGGAAATCAAGAGGGAAGGCAAATTGAGGAAGGTGGTGGTCAAAAGCAAAACTCTTTTGAGGAGAGGGAGTGGGGAGGGAGAAACGAAAGCATAAATGGGAGAGGGAAACAGGATGGAGAAAAAGACACAGCTTGTGATAAAAACTGTGAATGTTAGTGGGATGAACTCTCCCATAAAACAGAGGTGGATAGCAGAATGGATTAAAAACCATAATCCTACAATATCTTGTTTACAAGAAACACATTTGAAAAAGGGGTATGCACACAGGGTAAAAGTAAAAGGATGGAGTAGAATATATTGTGCTTCAGCTAAAGTAAAAAAAGCAGGAGTAGCAATCCTAATCTCAGACAAAGCAAAAGCAAAGATAGATCTAATTAAAAGAGATAAGGAAGGACACTATATCCTGCTAAAAGGCACCATAGACAATGAAGCAATATCATTATTTAACATATATGTACCAAGTGGTATAGCATGCAAATTCTTAGAGGTGAAGTTAAGGCAGTTACAGGAAAAAATAGACAGCAAAACCATACTAGTGGGGGACCTCAACCTCCCCCTCTCTGAACTTGATAAATCTAACCTCAAAATAAACAAGAAAGAAGTTAAGGAGGTGAATAGAATTTTAGAAAAGGCAGATATGACAGCTCTCTGGAGAAAACTGAATGGAGATAAAAAGGAATATACTTTTTTCTCAGGAGTGCATGGCATGTGCTCAAAAATTGACCATGTACTAGGGCATAAAAACCTCACAATCCAGCGCAGAAAGACTGAAATAGTCAATGCATCCTTCTCAGATCATGGAGCAATAAAAATTATTTGTAATAAAGAACCATGGAAAGATCAGCTAAAAATTAATTGGAAACTAAATAATCTAATCCTAAAGAATGAGTGGGCCAAAGAACAAATCATAGAAATAATTAATAACTTCATTCAAGAGAATGACAATAATGAGACAACATACCAAAACTTAAGGGATGCAGCAAAAGCAGTTCTTAGGGAAAGTTTTATATGTCTAAATGCTTACATGAATAAAATAGATTAAAAAGAATGTCAATGAAATGGGTATGCAACTGAAAAAACTGGAAAAAGAGCAAATTGAAAATCCCCAATTAGATAACAAATTAGAAATACTGTAAATCAAAAGAGATATTAATAAAATTGAAATTAAGAAAACTATTGAACTAATAAATAAAACTAAGAGCTGGTTTTATGAAAAAAACAATAAAATTGATAAACGCTTGGTCAATTTGATTAAAAAAAAGAAGAAAACCAAATTACCACTATCAAAAATGAAAAGTGTGAATTCACCTCCAATGAAGAGGAAATTAAAACAATAATTGGGAATTATTTTGCCTAATTGTATGCCCAAACATTTGATAACCTCAGGAAAATGGATGAATATTTACAAAAATATAAATTATCCAGATTAACAGAAGAGGAAGTAAATTACCTAAATAACCCCATTTCAGAAAAAGAAATTGAGCAAGCCATCAATGAACTCTCTAGGAAAAAATCTCCAGGGTCAGATGGTTTTAAATTTGAATTCTATCAAACATTTAAAGAACAATTAATTCCCATACTTTATAGACTGTTTGGGAAAATAGGCAAAGAAGGAGTCCTACCAAATTCTTTTTATGACACAAATATGGTACTAATGTCTAAACCAGGAAGAGTCAAAACAGAGAAAGAAAATTATAGACCAATTTCACTAATGAATATTGATGCAAAAATTTTAACTAAAATATTAGCAAAAAGATGGTAGCAACTTATTAGGAGAATAATACACTATGACCAGGTAGGGTTTATTCCAGGAATGCAAGACTGGTTCAATATCATGAAAACTACCAGCATAATTGATCATATCAATAACAAAACTAGCAGAAACCACATGATTATCTCAATAGATGCAGAAAAAAGCTTTTGAAAAAATACAACATCCATTCCTATTAAAAGCACCAGAAAGCATAGAAATAAACAGAGTCTTCCTTAAAATTATAAATAGCATCAACCTAAAACCATCAGCAAGCATTATATGTAATGGGGATGAGCTAGATGCATTGCCAACAAGATCAGGGGTGAAACAAGGATCATCCCAATTATCATCCCTATTATTCTATTTGGTACTAGAAATGTTAGTGTTAGCATTAAGAAAAGAAAAAGAAATTGAAGGAATTAGAATAGGCAAAGAAGAAACTAAATTATCACTTTCTGCAGATGATATGATGATTTACTTAGAGAATCCTAGAGATTCAAGTAAAAAAATTACTTGAAATAATAAACAACTTTAGTAAAGTTGCAGGATATAAAATAAACCCACATAAATCCTCAGCATTCCTATATATTACTAACAAAGCCCAATAGCAAGAGATAGAAAGAGAAATTCCATTTAAAGTTACTGTAGACACTATAAAATATTTGGGAGTCTATCTGCCAAGTCAAACCCAAGACCTATATGAACACAATTACAAAACACTTCTCACACAAATAAAGTCAGATCTAATTAAATGTAATAACATCAGTTGCTTGTGATTAGGCTGAGCTAATAAAACAGAAATGACAATTTTACCTAGATTAATTTACTTTTTCAGTGCCATACCAATCGAACTACCAAAAAATTATTTTACAGAGTTGGATAAAATAATAGCAAAATTCATCTGGAAGAACAAATAGTCCAGAATATCTAGGGTATTAATGAAAAGAAATGCTAGGGAAGGTGGCCTAGCCATACCAGATATAAAACTGTACTATAAAGCAGCACTCCTCAAAACTACCTGGTACTGGCTAAGAAACAGAGTGGTGGATCAGTGGAATAGGTTAGGTACACAAGATGCAGAAGTCACCGACTACAGCAATCTAGTCTTTGATAAACCCAAAGAATCCAGCTACTGGGTTAAGAATTCTCTATTTCCAAAAAAAAAACTGCTGGGAAAATTGGAAAATAGTACGGCAGAAACTGGGCATAGACCCATAACTTGCACCATATACCAAAATAAAGTCAAAATGGGTACATGATTTAGGAATAAAGGCTGATATTATAAGCAATTCGGGAGAACAAGGAATAGTTTACCTGTCAGATTTATGGGAAAGGGAAGAATTCATGACCCAACAAGAGATAGAGAGCTTTATAAAATGCAAAATGGATAATTTTGATTATGCCAAACTGAAAAGTTCTGGTATAAACAAAGGCAATGCAGCAAAGATTAGGAGGGAAGCAGAGAATTGGGAGAAAATCTTTACAACCAATGTCTCTGATACAAGCCTCATATCTAAATTATACAAGGAATTGAGCGAAAGTTATAGGAATAAAAGTCATTCCCCAATTGAGAAATGGTCAAAGGATATGAATAGGCAGTTTTCAGAGGAAGAAATTAAAGATATCTATAGGCATATGCATAAATGCTCTAAATCACTATTGATTAGAGAAATGCAAATCAAAACAACTCTTAGGTTGTCAGATTGGCTAACATGACAAAACAGGAAAATGATAAATGCTGGAGACGATGTGGGAAAATTGGAGCATTAATGCATTGTTGGTAGAGTTGTGAACAGATCCAACCATTTTGGAGAGCAGTTTGGAACTATGCCCAAAGGGCTATAAAAATGTGCCTACGCTTTGACCCAGCAGTACCACTCCTTGGGCTATATCCCAAAGAGATCACACAAGTGGGAAAGGGACCTGTACGTACAAAAATGTTTATAGCTGCTCTTTTTGTGGTAGCAAAGAATTGGAAATCAAGGGGATGCCCATCAATTGGGGAATGGCTGAACAAGTTGTGGTACATGAATGTAATGGAATACTATTGTGCTGTAAGAAATGGGGAAGATACAAACTTCATAATAACCTGGAAAGACCTACATGATCTGATGCTGAGTGAGCGGAGCAGAACCAGGAGAACATTATACACAACCACAGACATTCTGATTCTGTGATAACTAACTTGGATAGACTTGGCTCTCCTCAGCAATACAAGGCTCAAAGACAGTTCCAAAGGACTCATGATGGATCTACCTACATCCAGACAAAGAACTGTGGAGGCAAACTATTTGCTCTTTTTTTCCTCTTTTTTTGGGGTTTTGCTTCTTCTCTCTTATGATTCATTTCATTGGTCATAATTCTTCTTTGCAACTTGACTATTGTGTAAATACGTTCAATGCAAAGGTTTATGTAGAATCTATATTAGACCACATGCTATCTTGGGGGGGAGGGGCAAGAGGAGGGAAGGGAAGAAAATTTGAAACTCAAGAACATGTAAAACTAAGTGTTGTAAACTAAAAATAAAAAAACCTAATTACAAAAAAGAAAATTAGAGCCAAATTTATCTATCTATCTAATCCATTTAATCTAGCTAAAATAATCCAGTATGATATGTGGGTTCTAATATTTTACATTAGCCTTCCCTTCTTATCCCATCTCAGAACAGCCTTATATAGATTTTCTTTCATTCCTTCCATGAACTAATTTAACATCTGTCTTCTGTTCCTCTTGCTTGACATTGTAGAGAAA
The DNA here is from genome assembly GCF_011100635.1 of Trichosurus vulpecula. Lineage (NCBI taxonomy): Eukaryota > Metazoa > Chordata > Mammalia > Diprotodontia > Phalangeridae > Trichosurus > Trichosurus vulpecula. The sequence continues at coordinate 97,726,936 of NC_050581.1, forward strand.
CTGAGGGCAATGCAAACAGGAAAATTTCTAGTTAAATAATTACATTATTGAAACTGACAAATTTGCCTCAGATTTGGGCTTTGGAAATATGGTCAATATGTGGGCCAAGTGTGAATAATTAAACCTCATAAGGCCTTTTGGGCAGCTAGGCGGTGTGGTGGCTAGAGATCTAGGCCTGGGGTCAGGAAGACTTGAGTTCAAATCCAACCTCAGAGACTTTCTAGCTATGTGACAAGTCACTTAACCCTGTTTACTTCAGTTCCTTGTCTGTGAAATGAGCTGGAGAAGGAAATAGCAAACCACTCCAGTATTTTCGCCAACAAAACCTCAAGTAGGGTCACAAAGAGTTGGACCTGACTACACAACAACAAAATCAAGGCCTTTATTGTGGCCTTGCAAAGACTATTTTGATAGCTTGTTTACTTTGATTTTTTTTATTTGTCTTTCCCCTGAAGACATCAGTGCCACAAATGGTATCTATGCTTGATACGGACTCGTTACTTGGAGAATGGTTTGGATACTTGGATAATCATCTTCAAAATAGTTTTTTTTTGTTCTTTTCAATTATGCTTTTTGGAGGCCAGCCAACAAAAATGCAACAGGCCGAGAGAGAAAGCAAACAGTGCTGGATTGCATTAGTAAATTATAGTACATTAGACGCAGGCGGGATTCCCAAAATTCTTAGACTATCAGAAGTGTTTTAATAAAACCATACAAGGAAGAAAAGGAGCTGCCTTTAGAGAGGTGGTATCCGTGGATCTGGGGAGGCTAGCCGAGTCCAGCGAGAGGGCAGTGGTCAAAGACAGACTTAGGGCCACCCTTGGAAGATGGAAACAAGCACAGGTAATAGGAATAAATGAAACAGGGAAACTCAGGGAATGTAACAATGCTAAAGCTCTGTATAAACTGATGCTGTGGAGGAAAGCGAAGGATAAATAAGCTTTTTAAAAAAGCTATGTTGGAACAAAGAAGAAGATCAGAGAAGAGATAGAACCACTGCTCAGGGTGAGGGGGATGATGATAAAGAATGATGAAGAAAAGGTGGAGAAGCTCAACTCTTACTCTGTTTCTGTTTTCTCTGCTAAGAAAAATGATCTTTGGACCAGAAAGGAAAGAACAAAAAGGTCTCTCCAAGCTGCTGCTGATACCCAAGATAAGTAATAAAGGAAGACCTAGATTCCCTTGATGAGTTCAAGATACCAGGCCCCAAAGAACTACCCCAGGATATTAAAATAACTGGCATATATACATATATATATATATATATATATCTATGTGTGTGTGTCTGTGTGTGTGTCTGTGTGTGTGTGTGTGTGTGTGTGTGTGTGTATATATATATATATATACATACACATATATATATAGTGGGAATGTAGAGGGGTGTGGAAGATCTGAAGAAGGGCAAATGTCTCAATTTTTAAAAGAAGGAAGAGAATGGAATTGTTCTACTATAGACCAATGATGCTGAGTTTGAATCCTAATAAAATTCTACAACACATTATTTAAAGGATGATTAATGATTATCTAGAAATGGAAGCAGCAGTGACAAAGAATAAGTTTCATGGTGATTGGTCAATGATAAAGTGATAGGTCATGTCCTCTTATGACCAGGTTACCATAGTGGTAGACCAAAGGAGTGTTATAGGTTCACAGGATCATAATGTCGTAGATATTGAGCTGGAAAGGATCCTACCTTAGAGGTCATTGAATTGGACCCCCTCATTTTACAGATGAGGAAACAGACCTAGAGAGGTTATGTGATTTGTGATATGGGATTCAAACCCAAGTCTTCCTAACTCCAAATGCAGTACTCTATTGCACTAGGAATTTTTAAGCTGGGGTAGATGAACTTTAAAAAAAATTTTGTAATCCTAAGTATTTTATTTTATGTATTAAAAATATTATTCTGAGAAGGGGTCCAGTCAATCAGTCATTAAATATTTATTAAGTGCCTACTATGTGCCAGGCACTATGCTAAATGCTGGGTATATGAAAAGAGGCAGGAAATAGCACCTGCTCTGGAGGTACTTGCAGTCTAATAAGGGGAGAAAATGAGCAAACAAATATATACCAAGTAAGGTATATATATATATATATATATATATATATATATATATATATATATGCAAATACAAATATGTATATGATAAATAAGAAAAAAATAAGAGAGGGAAGGCACTAGTATTAAGATGATTAGATAAGGCTTCTTATAGAAGATGCAATTTTAATTGGGACTTAAAGTTAGCCAGGGAAGGCAACAGGTAGGGAAGTTAGAGGGGAGAGCATTCCAAGAATGGGGGACAACTAGGGAAAATGGCAGGAACCAGGAGATGAAGTGTCTTGTTCATGGAACAGCTAGGAGGTCAGTGTCACTAGATCAAAATGTACATGGCAAAGAGTAAGGTGTAAGAAGACTGGAGAGGTAGGAGGGGGCTAGGTTATGAAGGGCTTTTAACACCAGACAATTTTTGTATTTGGTTCTGGAAGTGATAGTGACTGGAGTTTTTTGAGGGTTTGGGGGTTGGGATTGACATGATCAGATCTGCGCTTTAGGAAAATCTCTTTAGTGCCTGAATGGAGGATGGATTGAAGTGTGGAGAGACTTGAGGCAGGTAGATCCAACAGCAGGCTATTGCAATAGATAATAATTGCAAGGTGATGAGGGACTGGACCAGGGTGGTGGCAGCGTCAGAGGAGAGAAGGGGGAGTATTGGAGAGATGGTGCAAAGATGAAATCGACAGGCTTTAGCAACTGATGGGACATGAGGGGTGAAAGATAGGAAAGAGTCAAAGATGACTCCTAGGTGGAAACTGAGGGATGGAGAGCATGGTGGTACCTTCTACAATTCATAGGCTTTACCAGATAGCCAAAGGGATCTGTGACACAATTAAGATTAAGAACCCTTGTACTGCACCAGGCTGCCTCTCTACATAATTACAATTTAAACATCTCTTATTATTACTATTATTACTAAATTCTTCATATTTTGTTCTAACGCAACAAACACATCCCCCTCCCCCAAACATCCAAATGAACCTCTTTAAAAAGAATATTTAATCCTTTTGAAAGATTGTGTGTGTGTGTGTGTGTGTGTGTGTGTGTGTGTGTGTGTGTTTAAATTAAGAGAAATGTAGTATTTCTTCCAAGGGCACATAGGTGGCACAGTGGATTGAGTACCGGGCTTTGAGTCAGGAAGACTCATCTTCCTGAGTTCATTTCTGACCTCAGACACTTGCTAGCTGTGTGGCCCTAAGCAAGTTATTTTGTCTCAATTTCCTCATCTGTAAAATATATATAATATTTTTCCTGGGTTAACTTTTTTCCTTCTAATTTTAACTGATTTTTTTGTGCATTTCAATTTTATGTAATAAAAACTGTTCATTTTATCTTTTGTGATCTTCTTTTATACCTTGTCTGGTCAAGGATTCTTCCCCTATCCATGGTGGTTAAAAAATATTTCCTTCCATGTCCTTTAATTCGGTTAAGATGTGACCTAAATCACGCCTCCATTTTGACCTTGTTTTGATTCTAGTTTTCCTAGAGCTTTTTATCGAATAGTGTTTGGGTTTATCAAATGTTATGCTACTATGTTTGTTTTCTTCTGTGTTGTATACCTAATTTATTCTACTGATCCTATTATCTTTTTTTAGTCAGTACCAAATAGTTTGTATGATTACAATACTACTTTGTAGTATATATAGAGAGAAATGGATAGATAGACAAATATACACATACACATACACACATGAAATGTCATAACTTCTAAACACTTAAAAGAAATTAAACCACTTACAAGAAGAAATAAATAGCAAAACTATAGTAACTCAGTACCTCAATGTACCTCAATCAGACTTAGACAAATCTAACAAAATACAAACAAGAAAGAGGTTAAGATCTGGACATAATTTTAGAAAAGTTGAATATGATAGAAATATACATATGTGTGTTCATGTGTGTATATATATATATATGTATGTATATATCATACATAATACACATTTCTCATCTGTGCATAGCACTTTTACAAACATTGGCCATATATTAAGTAATAAAAACCTCACAAACAAATGAAGAAAAGCATAAATTAAATATAATTTTATTGATTACAACATAATAAAAGTAGATTCAATAAAGGTTTTTGAAGAAATAATTAAAATTGATTTTAGACTAAAAAACTTAATCTGAAAGAATTGATAGGTCGAAGAAAAAATAATGTAAAAAATAGATAATCTGTACCATCTTGGGTTCTGAATTTATGTCAGCTTGCTGTAAATTTTCAAAGCCCTGAGGGTGTGTGGATTGATCACTGCCCTCTCAGTAGTAGTTTTACTGACTCCTCTTGCCATGTCGGTTTGGACAACAGAGATTCCTGAATGCTCAACTGCCTTAGGGCATCCTTGCTGCAGTGCTAGTCTCCCATTTCCCCAACCCTCTGGGTCTTCCTAGCTGCAGCACTTTGAGGCTATCAGAAGTGGAAGGATTCTCCATGATGTATTTATTTTGCCCTGGCTCTTTTCACTAGGTTCTTTCCTTAGTGCCTATAGGCTTCTATTGTTGCTGTTTTAAAGCCATTTTCAGTTGTGTCTATCTCTTCATTACCCCATTTTGGTCTTTGTTTGTTTGTTTGTTTTTGGCAGGGCAATTGGGATTAAGTGACTTTCCCAAGGTCACACAGCTAGTACATGTGTTAAGTGTCTGAGGCTGGATTTGAACTCAGGTCCTCCTGACTCCAGGGTTGGTGCTGTACTCACTGCGCCACCTAGCTACCCCATTTGGGGTTTTATTGATAGAGATACTGGAGTCTTTTTGCTATTTCCTTCTCCAGCTCATTTTATAGTTGAGGAAACTGAGGCAATCAGGTTAAGTGATTTGCCCAAGGTCACACAGCTAGTAATTTTCTGAGGCCAGATGTAAACTAAGGAAGATGAGTCTTCCTGACTTTAAGCCCCACACTCCATTCCGTCACTTAGCTACCCTCAGTAGGCTTCGTTCGTTAACCTAGGCAGGATGAAGATATTAGCTGTATTTTCTCTATTTCTTAATCAATATTTGGTCTGATGCTTCTTTGTTTTGTATTTTCTGTAATATATGTGTGGGAACAAGGTCTTTCTGCTCCTATTCACCCTGCTGCCTGGACTGGGGGAATAAAGAATTTATGTTTTAACTAGTCTTTAAAACAACTCTCCTAACTAATTAATTGGTATTCAGCTGATAGGGAATAGCACTGAATGCCAGTGCCATTAACTCTCCCAAGCATTTGTCCACTTGAAACTACTTTGCTTATGCCCAGGGCACAGATAGTATTCCTTTGGAACTAATTTCCTGCCCCCTATAACTTTGCTTTATCTTCCTAGTTTATCTGTCTCCTCAGATTTTTTTTTTATTTTGAGGGGGGAAGGCAGGGCAATTGGGGTTAAGTGACTTGCCCAAGGTCACACAGCTAGTAAGCGTGTCAAGTGTCTGAGGCTGGATTTGAAATCAGGTCCTCCTGACTCCAAGGCCAGTGCTCTACTCACTATGCCACCTAGCTGCCCCCATGTGTCCTCAGATTTTCAAGTATATTTGTTTATATGCTGTAATCTTCTCAATGGAGCGTAAGCTTCTTGAAGGCAGGGATTATTTTTTGTTTTGTTTCTGTATGCCTGGAATCTAATATAATGCCTTGCATATGGTAGGTGATTGATAAATTCCATTTGGGTTGGATTAGACTGAATTTGTGTAACTAATTAATAATATTAGGCAAGACACCCTCCCCTCCCCACGCACACATGCACACACACTCAGTCTTGAATTCACTTCTCTATCAACACAGACCATTGAAGAACTCTTAAGGAGTGATAAGAATACGGGCCATGCTTATATAATGAAATTGATGTGACCTTTCCTTAGTCGATGAATTTTTGTCAACTGCAGAAATAGCTGATTACTGAGCCATCAAGTGGATCACTCCCCTGTCAATCCAATTCAGTGACAATGACAGCTAAGACATTAGCATCAAACGTATTCTGTCCTAATGAGTTCAGCCACCTTTGCTACTAAAGTAGGACTGATCACATAATGATTTGTTCAATTGTTATGTGACTATCTGTTTCAATGTCCAAAAAAGCTCAGTTGTCCAAGGAATGGATGTATCGGGTTTATTTCAGAGGCCTGAACAGAGAAGAGAAGAAAGGTGGATATTGATTTACGGATGACAAAAATGAGGAGTTGCAGCCACTCGAGTCTGACAGTTGTTGTATAATCAAGAAGGGTCCCGATGTTTTCCACATAAGAATGTGCAGATTTCAAAGTAGGTTGTAATTATTTAAAATAGTTGATTTCACCTCCATCTTCAAATTTTATTCTTTCCCATATCCATTCTGTTTCCGGAATTTAGCATAGCAACTTAGCCTGGGACATAAAATGTGTTAATAAATGCTTGCTTACTAACTGACTATGCTTTTGGTGAAAATGGGAGTTTGGATTTTGCTTGGATCCTTTAAAAGAAGCACAGTGGAAAAAATAAATTGTACTAAGAATCAAGAGACCTAGATTCCGGTCTGTACTATGACCTAACGATTGTGGTGTTGAGCAAGCCCACCTCTGGGTTGGTTGCCTCTTCTGGAAGGAAGCTGAGAGAGTTATTCTAGTTTGTCTCTAAAGTTCCTCCTACCTTAAGCCCTAATTATAATTCTGTTATAAAAGTATACAATTGTTCCTCTTATGTTGAGCATTGACTATAATTACATAAAAGAATAACATTGTTTCTGGATTTCAAATCAAGTAATATACAAAGAAATGAAAGACCAACTTTGAGATCTGGAAGGGACTTTAGATATACATTGTGAAGGGCCAATCCCTACATTTTACAGATGGAGAAACTGAGGCTCAGAGATTCGAGGTGAGTTGCTCGAGGCCACAAAGATATAAATATCAGGTCTGGAATTTTGACCCAGGTATTCCGATTTTGAATCTGGCTCACTCTCCATTTTAGCTTACTGTTAATTACATACAGTCTGAGCCAGAGATGTGTTGGTGAATGTTTAACAACCCATTCTCCAGGGAAAAAATGTATACACAACACATTTATCAGTTTAATTGGCATTATCAACATTTTCTCCATCACTTTATTAAGTCTAGAAAATCAATAAAATAATAAATCAAGTCCTGATTTGTCGCATTTGACAATTTCAAAGGTATAAAGGCTCATAATGAAAATTTAACAATCAACTCTCATAAGTCAGTTTGAGCTGACCCCAGCACACAATTGGTCAGATTTCATGTGAGGCACCCAGCCTCTTTTTACTGCAATGACACCATTTATATGCTAGGAAAAAACTTTGATCTTGAATCTGCAGTGATCTTCAACTTACATATCTAACTACTGTCCAGTTAAATATGACCTGTGAATAAAATGAATTTTGTTGTTGTTGAGAGGAGAGGATTGTCAATTTAAGAAAGTATCTAATTTTTCTAGTTTCACTTCAGGGACAAAAACTATGAGTTTTGGCTTTGAGTTTTAACAAAACTCCTTGTGAATCTGTATTTAGATGTGTGTGCATGTGCACGCGCGCACACACACACACACACACACACCACACACGCACACACACATGTTTGCATTCTTCTAAATGAACAACAACCTCCATGATATGGTCCTCACTGGGTAAATTGCATACATCATCCTCTTGAGTGAGTGGTAATAAATCATTATTTCCAGGTAAGATCTTTTATTGAGGCCTTGGGATTCCATTTCAACGAGAAAAGATTTTGTTTTCCCTCTTGGCTCTCTCTAGACTATGTTTTACCAAGGAATTCACGTCAAGCTGACATTTATTAGTTGGGACACGGTCCATGCCGATCAGACACACACTGACCACCTGTTGCCATACCAGTTTTGCTATGGATGTCCCACATTTGTGTACATCTCACTGTTTAGAAGGTTTGATGAGTAGAAGAATCAAATGGCACAAATGGACCAAAATTGCTGCCCATTTTCCTCCCTGAGAAACTACATTGCATGGATTGGTTAAAAAAAATTATTGATACCTTTGTTTTTAAAGCACAGTCATTTCACAACATCTGACCATTGCTCCTTTGTCTTTGAACCATCCCTTGTAACAAAGAAAAACAATTAAACAAAACCAAATAAAAAAGAGATTTTATTTGACAGCATATGCAACATTCCACATCCCTAGCCCCCCACCTCCGTAGATCCTTTCATGGAGTTTTAAATTTTATTCAATACAAAGAATAGTGATTCATAAGTGAAATAGTTAGATTCCAATCATTAGCTGGAAGGGCCATTCTTCCCAACAATAACCAATGTTTGAAATGCAATGTTGAGATCCCAACTATAGTGCTGCCACAGCTATTCCTGACATTGGTAGTTTTAAGCTACCTCCGGGAGATTTTAGACAGCCCCCACAGTGGGAAATAAGAATGATTTACTTGGGGATCCTGGCTAGCAAGCCTGTTAAATCATTCGTGTATTATTAAATATTTTATGGGCTGGAGAGAGCAGGTGGTGCCAGGATGACATGCCTGTGTTGTTCTCACCATTCCTAGCATTGACCTTGCTTGTAAAAGAAGGAGCTGGTCCCACACACACTGCCAGAAAGAAGCATGCTGGGCTATGCTGCCAGGCAAGGCATTCAGGGGCAAAGTAGGCATCAATCTATAGGCTACAATTCAGAGCATCCTATGCCTGAAAGCCCACCATTAACAATCCATTCCTCTGCATGATTAAGGAACTGTTCCTTGTTAATATTTGGAGCCCACTTTTCAACTTCACAAGCACTTTCTGTTTAGTCATTTAATCTGAGTTCTTCAAATCCCATCTCATCTAAGCTGTATTCCACAACTCAGGGGGATAAAAGGTGCTGATTTCACTCACCACATTTTCAAACCTGATTTTCATCATACTAAAAAAAGTGTTTTAATGACTTATGCAGCCAGTATACATATTTTTACTTCATTTAATTTGGTGAGCTTAATTAATCAACAAGCATTTATTAAGCATTTACTACATGTCAGGCACTGTGGCTTAAAGTAATTAATTAGTACATGAATTTAGAACATCCATATCTATGTCTGTCTATCTATCTATCTATCTATCTATCTATTTATCTATATTTCTCTATTTTTTATCTATCTCTCCATCTACCAAGGATCTATGTCTGTTCACCCCCCCCCTCCAATTTCTCCACCTGTGTCTCTGTCTGTCTGTCTGTCTTAGACAGGTAACACAAATATATAATGGCCTGAGCCCAGCATGATGCAGGAAGAGAAGATGGGGCTGCCCTACATTGGAGAAACTGCAATGTTTCCAATGATACCAAACTGCTTGGTGTATCTCCTTAGCACCAATGTTCTGTTGGTAATGCTTTATGGCTGTGAACCACGGAACATTGTAGTCTCAACAGAATCAAAATTGCAGTTAACCTAAAAAAGCAGTGGAAAAGGACACTTTGGGTATAATCAGAATAAAGTATGTTACCGACAAGGACTCGAAGGTACTAAGTTGTATAAAAGGCAGCTAGATGGGACAGTGGATCCAGTGCTCAGCTTGAAGTCAGGAAGACCTCAATTCAAATTCCGGCTTAGATAGTTATTAGCTATGTGACTCTGGGCAAGTCATCTAACTTCCCTCAGTTTTGTCCTCTGTAAAATGTGGGTGATGAAGATATCAACTACCTCATGGAGTCCTTATGAGGATTAAATGTGTGTTTATATGCACACACATACATATAATATATACACACACACATATGTATGTATGTGTATATATACATAGACATAACATGTATAAAGTATTTTGTAAACCTTAAAGCACAATATCAATATTAGCTATTATGATGATTACTGTTGGTAGATGCTTAATTTTGTCCTTCCACCATCTCCATCCTTATCACTATCAGTCGGTTTAAACTCATGAAAGAGAAGTTATGTTGTGCTGCCTGCTACACTTGAAAGTGAAGTATGTAAGTTGTAGCAACAATTCTGCTAGCAGCTACTGTGGCTGTGTAAAACCAACAACAACCAGCACACAGAAGGCCACTAACACAGGTTCTTTGATCTGCTTTACTAAGGATAGCAACGTTAAGGGGTTAACAATCTTACTTTAATCACACATACAAATATAACTCACTTAGTTCAGGAGGAAAAGCCAGCACCCTGAACTTCAGAGCAAATAAAAACAAATTACAAATATACATTATATAAAAAGACCAAATCACAATTCATAGTTACCAGGAAAGCAACAACATCTGGGTTTACAAGCCAGGGGCTCTTAAAATGGCTGCCCAGAGTCCCATGCCACTCCTCCAGTGACTGAGAGCCCCAAGGGAGAATGTCAACCTCTGGGTTTATATATCTTGTTCAGGGTCAAAGGGCATCACAATGTGCAACTCAAACCCATATGACCTAAAAGCATCACAAACCTGGGAAATAAACCCATGTGGTGTCACAAACATGTCACTCAAACCCATGCATACCAGGCTTTCGCTTGAGGTAAGGAGGTCGTCAATGACTCCTAATTTAATCAAAGAAACAAAGGCTGGACTCCTCAAGGGCACTTGATTAAATAAGTGCTCCAAAAGAGAAAACAGTAAAAAAGCCCCACCTTAATTAATATTACACAAGTACAAATTTAATCTTTGCTTAGACACTAAAGTACCATAGATATTTCTATTACATTTCTCAACATCATTCATTTTAACAAAGGCCTATAACTTTAAAAAAATTAAATAAATCAAAATGTTATAGTTATTTAAAATGTTGAGTAATTAAGTTTAAATTTGATTCTTCAAAATACTGTATTATACTGTATTATATTATATCCAAAGGTGTATGTGTGATTTTGCTACTTATCATTTGGAAACCATTGGAGTATAGATAGGAAGACACGAAAGAATCAATTATAGGATTGAAAGATGTGGAGGAATGGCAACTAATATTAGTAGAAGGACCATTGAGATCACACATCTATGTGAAAGTAGGAGGATTAGCAAGATCTGTGTTAGCCAGAATGCTGCAAAGAATACCAGTTCTTTTGGCTGCTAGCCATTATGGATAATAAAGGCAGAAATACAAAATGGTAGCCGAAGCTAATGCCTCTACCTGTTTTTGCCTCACATTTTATTTTTGTAGCTATGTGCTTGTGTGTGTGAATGACTCCAAATATGATTGGATATGTGCACCCTTCACTTGTAGGCCTTAGTCACATGGGCTTTGTGGTATGTTTTCTGACCATGCATTCTCCCTATGTGTGTGTCCTGGTCACATACATCATCTATATGTGTGCCTCTCCTTCCTGATGATGCAGTATCTATGGGAGAATGCACCCCATACACGGATGGAGAGGAGGAAATCTTTTGCTGACAATTTACCTTCAATGCCATTTGATTAAATGCTTTTTGCTTAGAATTAATCACAGATTCGTAGAATTATAGATCTAAAACTAAAAGATATCTTAGAGGCCATAAAGTCCAGCCCTCTCATTTTACAGGAGAGAGATTTGCCCAAGATCACACAGTTAGTGTCTGAGGTAGGATCTGACCCCAGATCTTCCTAATTCTAAAGCAGGAGATCCATTCCTCCATGCCACCTTTCTACGTCCTCTGTTTTTCTGATAATATTGGTGGGGACGCTTGAGTGGATGCTGACACAGAGTATCTCACATCTAGGGTCACTTTTCTACCCCAGGTGCTACATAAATGTAGTCACTGGGTATTTTTAGTTTAGTTTATATTTACATAGTAGGTCCTTTTCTATATATTTATGTTGAACTAGGTGGCACAGTAGATAGAGTACAGGGCCTCAAATGGGGAAGACATCTTCCTGGGTTCAAATCTGGTCTTAGACTCTAGCTGTGTGACCCTGGGCAAGTCACTTAACCTGATTGCCTCGGTTTCCTTGTTTGTAAAATAATACAGAAAAGGACATGCCTTTCCAAATGGGATCATGACGAGCTTGGCATGACTGAACCACTACAACAAAATGTTGAACTTAGGTGATATCTTTATTGGTCATAAACTCTGTATAAATAACCTTAAAGGCTGCTTAGTATAGCATGTATAGCCTGTAAATGGTTACATGCAAGCCCTTAAAATGATTTTCATAGAATCATTCATCTAGACCTAGAAGAGATCTTAAAAGACCATTTTATCTAACATCCTCAATTTTTGGATGAAGAAACTGAGACCTATGGAAGTTAAATGACTTATCCATAGTAAGTTGTTCTTTAATGCTATTAATTATTATTTAATATTATTAACTCGGTATTTAATGAGTGATTATGGATGAATGTATCATGTAGGGACATTTGCATTTTAATGGGGAATGGGATTCTGAAAACAATATCTCAAATGAAAAGAATGAATCTCTAATGGTCCAATTTTGGTGATCTTTGGGCTTGGAATTTAGGAGAACTGGGTTTTGGTTACTCCTTTTGTGACCTTGCTCAAATCATTCCATTCTATGGGCCTCAGTTTACCACCATGTGAAGGGAAGGGGTAGGATTATATCATCTTTAAGGTCTCTTCCAATTCTAGGAGTCAATTAGTCTATGATAAGCAATTGATCTTTCCATAAGAAAAAACACCAACAATTAAGTCTTCACGATGTTTGCAAATGACTGAACATGGTAGTCTAGAGTCTAGACTAAGCAACTCTAAATTTTTTTTGCTGGCAAAGTGATAGCCAACAACTAAAACACATACACACACATACACAAAGATTTGTTGTAGCTAAAGCCACAAGAATATAAAATGAAATGGATAAAAAAATGGCATCAACAGTGGTTCTCATTTTAATCCCCTTGTTTTAATCTCTTACCAATGGGCATATAGTCTTTTAAACTCTTGTTTGACATTCCAGACACACAGTGAAGCAGAGACATGCTGTGCCTTTACCATAACTGACATGTGTTCCAGATATCAGCTAAGAACCTGAGCCCTAGTCCCATACAAAGAGAAACTGTTCTAAATTAGCGACACAGAAAACATACTTGGCCAGCCAAGATAGTTACACATGATTAATGTGATGAAGGCAAATACTTTTGTTTATAAAAATAAAAGAATGATATCTCTGAATACGAGAAAAGAATAATTGTATTCTTGCAAAGTAGAGAAGAGTGTCCTGGTTTCCATCTCTGATCTTGTATTCCCTTTCTGTCTCTGTCTCTCCCTCTGGCCCCCCTGCCCAATCTTGCCATCTGTGCTTTGGTTTCTTTGTTTTTCCACCAACAAGACAGAGTGATAAACAGTGTTGGTATTTTTTTTTCTGGGAACCCTGACCGTATTAATATTAAATCATCTGTGTATACTAAATGATTAACCCACTGGTAGGGCCAATAGGTCTTGGAATGTATCCACCTCCTGAAGCTCCCCCACATCTCCTTATCCCTCCACCCCACCCCAGTCTCTGGCACACATCTTCACCACTGGATTTAAAATAGAGATAATGCAGAGGGAGAGATAGTAGCCATTTTTTAATTCAGATTTCACATTATCAGAGAAATAGAATTAGAAGGAACCTCAGCACTAATCTTTGTCAATCTGTACCTGGACAAGGACTAGAAATTTCTAACTTTCCATTCATTCTACCCTCCTCCCCCTGTTCCCCACCACATAATAAAAGATAAAGGGGAAAGCAATTGTAAATTAGTGTTTCTACCAAGGAAAATTTCAAGATGAAGGCTAAGAGAAAGAACAAGCTGTTTGTACCCAGCACAACAGCTAACCTTTTGTCCAGGCACGCTGAAATAATGAAGTCAGGAAAATGGACTTAGGGCAACCATCCAGTGTGTGAGCTGACAGAGGATTAAATGTTGTCAGTCCAATAGCAACTCATCACTAAGCCTTGAGTCCTACTTCTCTTCCGAATTAGTCATTGGCACAATGGTTTGGACCAAAATTGGTCTAGGAGTTAGTCTTTTCTTCTTTTAACTCATCTTATTTTTCAGTTAAGAAGTTCTTATTTTCTTTTCCTATAACTTTGTCTCTCTCACAGAAAAGTAAAAATTACCAAACCCTTGAAACAAATAAGCATAGTCAAGCAAAAAAAAATCCCCCATTAGCCATGTTTAAAAATCTATGTCCTATTGTTCGTTTGGACTCCATAGCTTTTCTTTCAGAAGGTAAACAGACTGCTTCATCTTTAGCCCTTTGTAATTGCAGGTGGTCATTCCATTGAGCAGAGTCTTTTGAAGTTGTTCGTTTTTATAATATTTTTGTTATTATATCAATTATTCTCATGGTCTTGTTTATTTCACTCTTCACTAGTAGATGCAGGTATCTTCCCACGTTTCTCTGAAACTGTCCCTTTTGCCATTTCTTTTCATATTCCATTATATTCATATACCATTATTCATTCAGTTATTCCTCAATCGATAGCATCCCCCCTTAGTTTACAGTTCTTTGCCACTACAAAAAGGGATCCCACAAATATTTGCACACAAAGGGTCCCTTTTCTCTTTCTCTGAATTGTTTGGAGGCACAGATCTGGTAGCGACATCCTTAGGTCAACAAATACCCATAATTTAGTGACTTTGGGGGCATAGTTCCAAATAGCTTTCCAAAATGACTGGACTAATTCATAGCTCTACGAACAGGTGTCCCAATGTGCCTGTGGGCATACCGTTCCTCCAATATTCGTTATTTTCTCTTTTTTTGTTGCCTTGGACAATTTCATGGATGTGAACTATAACCTCAGAATTGCTTTAATTTAAGTTCTTCTCATTGTTAGTTACTTGGATAATGTTTTTCACATGACTATCAATAGCTCAGATTTCATTTTTCGAAAATGTTTGTTCACATCCTCTGACCGTTTACCAGTCGGGGAAATGACTCTTATTCTTATAAATTTGAATCAGTTCCTTTTCTCAGTTAACCCAGCGATGTTTTTTCATCTCTGAGAACATATACGATCTGGGGTCCAGATAAATTCCATTGTCACCACGAAATCCGGGGTTGCCACTTGCCAAGGTTGCCAATTTTAGATTTGTAAAGTGAGTTCAAAAAGGACCTATACACTAATTCTGCCTTTGTCGCTTAGGATATGAATGGGTTGGACTAGATTATTTCAAGGTCTCTCCCAGTTCCAAATCCTATGGTCTTACGAAACTCTGACCTTTTCAATGAGCAGTATGGAAGAGTGGAAAAAAAGACCTCCAGTCAGATGACCTTGGCATGAGTCCTAGCTCTGACATTTACTAGCTCTGCGACCTTAAGTAAGCCATCCAACCGGTCTGACCCTCAACTTCCTCTTTGTGAAATTGGAATAATAATGCTGATACTCCCTACCTTGCAGAGTTTGGTAGGAAAGGACTTTGTAAAATGTGATGTGTTACAAAAACGTAGATTGTTGCTGTCAGGCCTGCAATTCAATACATTGAATTTTGGTGCATAAGCCAAGTTGTGTTAGTACTTCCCCTGGGTATAGACAAGAGGTGCTAGCTGCAGCACGTTTCTACATTCAAGTGTACTTTTTCATAAAAATATAATTCTTTATTATTAGGTATTTATTGATAATATGTATCGCCACAAGAGACGGATATGCAAAGAGATACCATATGTTAGAACCAGATAAATATCACTGTCTTGCTCAGCTTAAATAAACCTCCAGAATTATCAATCACTGCTTGATCTAACTCTGACATTTCCCCATATCTCAGCTAGAAAATTACCCTGAATCTCTTCCTAGAGTTAAAAACTCCCAGGGCTGTGCTCAGAATTCTCAAGGTCATGACCCATGCCTAATTCAAAAGGCTACTGCAGGTAAACCTGTAACTAGCTTCTTACCTTTATCAGGAAAAAAAAGCATCATTTGCCTATTTGGTTTTGGAAATTGCTGTTAGTGCCTGCCTCTCTGTGTATGGAGGATTGGAGGAGGTGTCAAGTTAGTCAATAAATATTTATTAAGAACCTACTATGTGCTAGGCACTGTTCTAAGCGTCGGGGATATGAAATGAGGCAAAAGATAGCCCCTGCCCTCAAGGAGTTAACAGAAAACTATGTTCATATGTGGTTTTCTAAGTCAATATGCACACATAATATGTACGATTCAGTAGCCCCATTTCTGTTTGAACTCAACACAACAACTTTACAGTCAAAGGTAGTCTTTTTGCAATGGTTCAGTATATCATTAACTTCTCTGCCTTCTAGTCTCCCAGTAGGTTCTTGCCGTATAGTGAAGACTCTGCTCTAGCTCTGTAGTCTTAGCATTTAAAGATTGATCAAGATTCCCATCAGGGCTTTTTTACTTGTTTGTTTGCTTTTAAGGGGCATGACCATATTCTCTTTTGCTAATTCAAATTCTGCAAATTATTCCTTTGAAAACCAATGTGAATACAACAAACTAAAAAAGTTGAAAAACAGAGACATTTCATCGTTACTGCATAAAGTGTTAAGTAGCCCTGAGAAATCAAAATTCCTATTCAACAAATGGTTATGAAGCACCCATAAAGATGGTGTCAACAGCCACTTGCTCCATGCTGTTTGGCCAAAGAGTTCTGGATCCTTGGGAATGCCATAGTCATTCTGGTGGTTTGCATATACCACCACTGATGCGCAAGAATGCTGAGTTGGCATGATGCTTTCTAAGGTTCTCAGAAAGACTTTGTTCATCTAGCCCTTCTATCCCTCAGCTCTTCCCGTCCCTATGGTACAGGGCCAACTTATTATCAGAAAGGATGGACTTTCTCAATTAGAACTTAGTTCTGAACCCTTACCTGCTTCTTGTACTCAATATGTTATAATGAATCTAGTAACATCATCCTGGTTGGCATAGTGCCAGAACAGGTAGACATGCTTGGTTACTGCATACAGTTGTTATGCTTGGCAGTGAATTGCTAAGCGTGGGGCAGGGAGGGAGGTAGCAGACATTTATATAGCACCTACTGTATGTCAGGCACTGTGCTAAGCACTTTATGAATATTATCTCATTTGATCTGGTGCCTAGCCTTCAGCACAATGCTTGGTGCATAGTAGGCACTTAACAAATGTTTATTATATTGTATTGTGTTGATCCACACAATAATCTTGAGAGATAGATGAAATATGTGTTGTTATTATCCCCATTTTACAATCAGGGAAACTGAGGTAAACATTAGTGAAGGCCCTTGTCCAGGGTCATGTGAGTGTCTGAGGTTTTTTGACTCCAGACCCAGCACTCTATCTCTTCTGCCACCAGAGAACATAAAAATAAAGGAATATAACCCGGTCTTCTCTGGACGTGCCTCGTTCTAACACAGAGGGGTCCTCAGGGGTCTTTGTAGCATGTCCAGATTGCTGGAGATCTTTGTGTCCTCTAATTCATACATAGCCTCCTTTGATTAGCTGCCTCTACCTTTAAAACAGATGAGGTTGACCTGGTCACTTTTTCCCTCTTTCTTTTACCCTCTTTTTCTGCTATTCTATTTCTTTTTGGTCACTCTTGGCTGCTGCATCCAGAGGGTAAAGGTAGCAGTTCATCCACAGCGCAAGAAAGAAGAACTGAACTGATTAGTGGGAAGGATGTGCTTCCCCTGTTCTCTCTTTCTCTTTTACCCCAGCTTCAAGAAATGAACCCAAAGCTGTTGGGTTTTTTTGTTTGTCTGTCTTCCTGTACTGGAGATGATCCTCATGGACCCTGGAGTTTAAACCACAATGATCTCAGAACCAAGATTGCAGAGAGAGGGTGCAGCCAATCAGCCTGGAATAAAAGCCCTGGGAAGCCAGGGGGCCTGGAACTCAATCTCAAGGTAGGTTTTGGACTGGTAATGGGGTCTCACACAACTCTGGAACCTCTCACTATCTTCAGATTCAGAGGGACTGGATCAAATAGCCAACTATGTAATGGCTGGAGTTCCAAACCAACATACTTTTTTATTGACAGATTATGCAAGAAACACATAATTTCGATGGCAAAAAAGTTCCTTTAAGACATGAAACAACATAAATCAGGGCTGTCCAACCTTAGGTTTTTATTGAAACAATAGACAATATGTTTGGATTTGCCATTTTAGTGAGAGCTCTGCAGTAGCTCGGCTTCATTTACTGAAGCATTTATATAAATTTCTATGCTTGTAGGTGGGCCGCATAAACTGTGCTGCATGCTGCGGGCCACATTTTGGACAGCCCTGAAATGAATAATGAAGATAGGACTTGGAGGAGTCATAGATCATATGTATCAGTGGTTCTCAAAGCATGGTCCAGGGATCCTTCCAAGGTCCATGAGTTAAAACTATTTTCATAATAATACTGATATTTTAATTTGTAATATAATAAATATAACCCACATAAATAAAAACTCTTTGGGGGAGGGTCCTCAATAATTTTTAAGAGTATAAAGAAACCCTGAAACTAAAAAGTTTAAGAACCTGATTATAGATCATAGAAGGGATATGACCAAGTTTGAATCTGATGACCAGAAATTCATGATGGTGAGTTATTAAGGTCTCTGATCACCTCTTCAAAGTATGTACAAGGTATTCTGTGACTGTTTCGTGTTTGCTTACTAGATGGTCAAGAACAGTCTTTTCATTGGCTATGAACCAGAAATGATTATGTACACAGAGATAAAAGCCATGAGCAGGTGAAGTCTTTCTTCTCTACTTGCAAGCAAGGTAAGAACTGGGTAGAGAGAGTGGTAGCAGGCACTAGGACCACTTGCCTTATATCCCCATTCTGGGTCACCATGTAACCATGAAAGCATGGTGCTATTCCTGTTTATTCTGTTTTTGTTGTGTTTTGTTCTTTCCTGATTGTAAGCTCTTTGAAAACAGGGACCATCTTTAGCTTCTTTTTGTATCCCCAGCACTTAGCACAGTGCTTGGCCCATAGTAGGTACTTAATAAATGTTGTTTGAGCAATATTAAGGGAATGAGTGAAACAGACTAGGCTATAATCTTGTGATCCCCAAAATGTTGGTGGATCTTTTAGAGGTTCCTGGAGCAACCAGACCTGGTAGATACTACAGGTGGTCTGCTTCACCCATGTGAAATACTACCCTATTGTGAGTTAACCCAGGAGCTGAGATATCATGTGCTGCAAGTAAGGGACCAACTCATATATCAGCTATGCTGTATCCAGAAATGAACTTAGGGACTCTCCCCAGGGATCAGGGTGTAGGTGGGTGAGTGTGCCCTTGTTTTGGGTGGGGGGATGTTTCCTACTTGTCTTCTTGCTATGTCGTTTTAGTAAATATCTCTTTGTGAAAGGTTATCAATGTTAATAAGTTATCAATAATATCTAGTTAAATTGATATTGGGGCACTAATCATTGTCTAGATGATATTGAAGAGCTAATTGATCAGTTGATATTGGGAAGAACACACTAGATGGATGCCAAAGAGTGGTAATGGTAGAAAGACACCCAACCCCTTAGAGGTTACCCCTAGAAACCTGAGTAGAAATGTAGCTGAGTTGTGGAAACCCAACATACTTGTTGGTAATGGCTTGGATGAATAAATCTAAGCTAATTAGTGCTGCACTGTCCTTCAATGAAGTTCTTTTGAGGTTGTAAATAATGACCTGCTCATACCCACCATGAGACTACTCGTTGTCCTTTGGGCAAGAGTCATTTTCAATTCTTCAGAGGCCATTACGTTTCATGTCTCATTGCCATGTATAACCCTGTACATAGTAGGCACTTAATAAATATTCATTGAATTTGTTAATTTAGAACTGATTTACTTCCTACTATGTCAGAGAGCTCCTGGTCAATTTAGATCTAGAGAGACCCTCTTGCTCCTACCATGGTTCAGACTTGTAATGCTCAGGGTGAAGTTTGAACTGGATGGTCATCCAGGGCTTGATATTTGAGACTGTTTATCAGGAGCTAGCCCTATGGGATTTATCTCACATTGATCTTTCCATCTGGCTCCTGCGGCAGCTTGTGTGGTCTGCATGCTGGTGAAGTACTAGGGATACAGTAGTCCATTTTCCCCCTTTGGTGGACCATGACAAATGGTCCAGCTGACAAAATGCGGTCTGCTTTCCTTCTCTGAAAAGGGAATGGTTTTACTTTTAAAGCAGGAAAACAAACCACAAAAACCAGGCACAGCATAGAGAGGCCACAAATGATACGACCATTTTGCCTTGAACATGCACTCTACTGAGATATCCAAAAAGTAGCAGTTTCGTAGAATTATTTCATCCGAAACAAATTATGTATGTTCAATTGGAGGCTAAAATGGAATCTTCGTCCCTCCATCCTTATAATTCTGGTCCTTTACGACTTTTTTTCACCTGACTCAGGCAACTCTCAGCCAATTCAAAATGCTAGTTTATACTATACTGATGTCCACAGTGTTTGGCCTTTTCTGCTCTCCTTCCATTATCATTACTAGTGGATCTGTTGAAGAAAGGCATAGAGAAAGAATAATTTTCAAAAGACAGCTTGTTAAATTCAACTTCCCTTCTTCTTACTTCTCTTCTGCTATGCTTCCTTTCCCTATCTCTCTCTCCTTCCCTATTTCTTTCCCCCTTTTCTCCTCTAGCTTTAGAATCATGGTATTGGAATCTCAGATTTGGAAAGGACCCCAGAGGCCATTTAAGGCTCACCTATATTTGAAAAAGAATCCTGTCTACAACATACCAAATAAGTGGTCATCTAGCCTTTGCTTGAAGACATCTTGGCAAGGGATAGTTTTTAGGCAGCCCACTACATTTGTATATAGCTCTAATTGTTGGGTAGTTTGTCTTTATATCAAAATTAAATTTGCCTCTCTGCAGTGCTCACCTATTGTCCGTGGTTCTTCCCTCTAGGGAAGGCCTTTTACCTGTCAGCCTTTCAGATACTTGAAGACAACTATAACATCATCTCCTCCCTGAGTCTTCTTCCCTCCAGGTAAATATGCCTAGTTCTTTCAATGGATCACCATATGGCATGAATTCAAGGCCTTTCAGCATGATGAACATCCTCTGGATGTTCTCAGGTTTGGCCATATATTTTTAAAATTGTGGTTCCCACAAACAATACAAATGTTGTCTCATCAGCTCACAGAAAAATGGAACATTACAATTCAATTTCAATAGACAAAAACCAACTGGCATGGAAGTAATTTTTGAATGAGCTCTCTCTCTCTCTCTCTCTCTCTCTCTCTCTCTCTCTCTCTCTCTCTCTCTTCCTATCTGTCTTTGTCTCTCTCTAGCTGCATATGTTTGTCTCTGTCTCTCTGTCTATACACACACATTCATATTGCAAACTCGTTAGAACAAAAATTAAATTAATATAAAGCTAAAAGGAAGAATAAAAAGATTTTAAAAGATATGGCATGTAATTAAGACAACCAAAATGATCTATTTAAACAAGTTATTGATGTGGAAAAAAGGGAAGTAGAGGAAAGAATATCATTACCATTTACAGCAATTTCATACCAATTAACCAGAGTAAATCAGCTTCCACAACAAAGAGACAAAAAGTAACCTAAAAACTTTTACGATCTGCAAATGCTTTAACTCTTTGCCAAAACAACTGATGTTTTTTATAAATTTATTTTTTATTTTTAGTTTACAACACTCAGTTCTACAAGTTTTTGGGTTCCAAATTTTCTCTCCCTCCCACTCCTCCCCCCAAGCCCCCAAGATGGCATGTAATCCAATGCAGGTTCTGCATATACCTTCACATTGAACTTATTTACATAATAGTCCAGTTGTAGTGAAGAATTATAACCAATGGAATGAATCACGAGAAAGAAGAAATGAAACCGAAAAGGAAGGAAAGAAAAAAAAAGAGAGCAAAAAGTTTGCCTCAATCTGCATTCAGACTCCATAATTCTTTCTGTGGATGTGCATAGCTTTTTTCATCATGAGTCTTTTGGAGTTATCTTTGCACCTTGCATTGATGAGAGGAGTCAAGTCTATCAGAGTTAGTCCTTACAGATACTGTGTGTCTGTAATCATGTATAATGACCTCCTGTTTCTGCTCCCCTCACTCAGCATCAGTTCATATAAGTCATTCCAGGTTATAATGAAGCCCGTATCTTCCCCATTTCTAGTATTCCCCACAATAGTATTCCATTATATTCATATACCACAATTTGTTTAGCCATTCCCCAATTGCTGGGTATTCCCTTGATTTCCAATTCTTTGCCACCACCAAAAGGGCTGCTATAAATATTTTTGTATATACGGGTTCCTTTTCCACTTGTACGATCTCTTTGGGATATAGACCTAGAAGCGGTATTGCTGGGACAAAGGGTATGCACATTTTTATAGCCCTTTGAGCATAGCTCCAAATTGCTCTCCAGAATGGCTGGATCAGTTCACAACTTCACCAACAATGTAACAATGTTCCAATTTTCCCACATCTTCTCCAGCATTTATCATTTTCCTGTTTTGTCATGTTAGCCAATATGACAGGAGAGATGTGGTACCTAAGAGTTGTTTTGATTTGTGTTTCCCTAATCAATAGTGATTTAGTGCATTTTTTTTCATATGATTATAGAGATCTTTAATTTCTTCCTCTGAAAACTGCCTGTTCATATCCTTTGACCATTTCTCAATTGGGGAATGAGTTGTATTCCTATAAATTTGGCTTAGTTCCCTGTATATTTTAGATATGAGGCCTTTATCAGAGATACTGGCTGTAAAATTTTTCTCCTAATTTTCTGCTTCCCCTTAATCTTGGTTGCATTGGTTTTGCAAAATGACTGATATGACTGCAAAGGATGATACCAGTTCAAAATACAATTTTGTTTGTAAAATCCTATAGAAGGATGCTGGAAGATTAAAGATGCCATCACCTTATAGAACAGTGAGAAACAATTCAAGGGAAAATCTTTTTACAAAATGACTAATATGGGAATATTTTACATGAATGCACATGTATAAACTATATCAGATTGCTTACTATTTCAGGGAGGAGAGAGTGGAGGGAGAGACAGAATTTGGAACTCAAAACTTTAAAAAAAATTTAAATTATTTTAACATGTAATTGGAGAAAAAAATATATTAAAATTTTTAAAAAGAAACTTTGGGTGAAAAACCCAATTAATGATCAAAGTCATCCTGAAGGCATTTAACGGTGAAACTAGAGGGAGAACAACAAAAAAGAATAAAACGGAAAAGATCTGCAAAGATTTTTATAACTCTTTCTTTTAGACTGAGTCTTCTACAATGGTCAATATGCAAGTGTAATGGTCTCTCTTAGGTATGATTCCAGCATTCATCAGTAAAGGAGCTTTGAACCACTCCATTTCTGAACTGGGCTTGGTTTCCCCTACTTAGGAAGCTGGGGATCCCCTTCTTCTAGGGAAGGGGATCACCTTTTCAGTGCTTCAGCCCACTATAGTAGCTCAGGATTCCTAAACCCAGTTGATCCACCAGCCTCAGCCTCCCCAGAGGTAGAGATTGCATGCAAGTGCTACTACACCCAACCCCATAAGTCGCTTTTCACCATCAAGGAAAATGGCACCATCACTCTTGGACTCTTATCATTATAGTCTCAATTATCCTTTTGGATACATGATTGAATGTGATTGAAAAAGAGAGATGAGAGGGAAGAATGACTAATGGATAGCCAGCTCTGCAATGTCAAGATAAAGCAAAGAGGGTTAGACCACTCTTTATGTCAGACTTATGGACGAGAGACATACAGGATGGGCAGGCATGGAGAAGTTGTTTTTTGTTAACACTGGATGTTGAACCTACATTGATGAAATCTCAGATCCATTATAGTAATAGAATACTCACTGATTAATTGGAAACCCCACTTTTATAAATGAGTTTTATAAAGGTAGGAGGAATTTGACCTAACTAGGTGCTAACTGGGACAAAGTAGATGAGAGAGAAAGAGAATGGAAGATGACGGTGTAAATACAATAAATGGAGCAAGAAATTTTAGGAGTTCCCAATGGGAGAGATTTCTATGCTCAGAAGTTGGTACATATGCTAATGCCTAATTACACATGCTCAAAAGGAAAAATATTACCTAATGAGAGAAGAATAGGTGCTGGGCAGAGGAAAGAGTATGCATGGAGAGGGTATATTTGTGGCAAGTAACTAACCTATACCTATATAACATTTCCCGGACTACCAACACAGTTGAATTAGGCTTGGAAACTATAATCCATTCCCTTGGTGGTTCCCACAGAGAATGACAAAAAAGGCTATACCCAATACTTAAATCATAAAGTCATAGCCTCCACTTTCCTGTGCTCCCCCAGGGAAGAAAGTGGTTGCTAATTGTTTGCTTATATACCGTCAAGAAAGCAAAGTAAAGGAGGGTACAAGATGCAGTGGGAAGTACTCCTTGGTTTAATTCCCAACTCTGCCACTCTTAGCTGTGTACCTGATGATAACTTATCACAATTCACAATTTAAAATTCTCTTCAGGAATGTTTGTGATTCTTAGGGACTCACAGCAGACCTAAACACCAGTGCCTTTTGTGGCAACTTGTCTCTATGATATTTGAGGCAAATATTTTGCATTATTCTCTTCTTTCAGATCCATACTTATTAGTAGATATGAGCTGGATGGAAGCCTTCATCTTCATAAAGGTCAGCATATTAGAACATCAGAAACCACACCTATTGTCTTCTTTCTTGCCCTTCGTTGCCTTGGGGTCAGACTTCAGAGAATGTTTCAGAGGCATCAATCCTCTATAAATAGCTACTCATGTTTACGTGGTTTAAGCGATGTTTTCTTCTTGGTAAAGCCATAGAGGAGTAGTATTGCACGATAGTGTAAGTATTATTGCCTCCATTTTATAGATGAAACTGAAGCCCAGGGAGGGGAAATAATTTACTCATGGTCACATAGCTAGTAATTGTGAGAGCCAGGATTCAAACCCAGCTCCTCTGACTCCAAGTCCAGTACCCTTTCCACTATCCCATGCTACCCTTTTCTTAATGGTGTTGACATTCTGTGTCTACCCCAAACTGACCAGACAATTAACAGAGACAATTCAGTCAGTTTGCCTGTACAACTCCAAAGGAGTAAATTAATTGATTCTCCTCCTCCTCCTCCTCCTCCTCCTTCCTCTTCTTCTTCTTCTTCTTCTTCTTCTTCTTCTTCTTCTTCTTCTTCTTCTTCTTCTTCTTCTTCTTCTTCTTCTTCTTCTCGTTTTTCTTCTCCTCCTCCTCCTCCTCCTCGTTCTCCTCCTCCTCCTCCTCCTCCTCCTTCTTCTTCTTCTTCTTCTTCTTCTTCTTCTTCTTCTTCTTCTTCTTCTTCTTCTTCTTCTTCTTCTTCTTCTTCTTCTTCTTCTTCTTTTCTCTCTCTCTCTCTCTCTCTCTCTCTCTCTCTCTCATAAACAGTTATTTGACAAGCTGCTTTGGTATTTGGTAGATACACAATAAGGCTCTACTTTTTGTTTTAAAAAGGGGGGGCATGTCCATTTCTTGATATTAATCTGCTCCAGATATATTTTTTTGCCCCAAAGATTTTGGTGTTGTTCATGGCGGCCAAGGTTTTCTTTGTATTTCATTGTATTTCCTCTAGCCCTCTACCAGGCACCATTCACCAGAAATAAAACTTTAGCAAATATCAATATAACATTTATTCATATTTTATTTAATTACATAGGGCATTTAATGAAGGAATAAATTATTAAAAGGAACCATTGATTGTTTCCAGTATGTGGCAAGGAAATAACCCATGAATTCTTGAAACAGGGACATAAAAGAAGAATAGACTGAATCAATGCCTAACCCCATGTCCTGCTTACAGTAGGCATTTAATAATGTTTGCTGAATGAATGAACAAATGATAGTAAATAAAAAAGAATAAAAATGTCAAGAAAATTGAAAATAACATATACTTGAGGGTTAGAAATAAAATAACAGTAATACTCCAGTTATCTGGAGTGTATCCATTCATTCAATTGTCTGAAATAGCAGAAATAATACTAAAAATGATCCTTGCTCACACTTGTAGAGTGTTTCATAGTTTTCAGATTGCTTAAACATGACTTTGAATAAGATTGTGAGCTCTTCCAAAAAAGAACCAACGGGAGATGAAGATGCATCAAGCATTTCACTGGCTGGAAGTAGGAATACTTCAACTGACTGGTGAGGGCTATGAAAGCCAAGTCCCATTGATTTCAGAGCTCAGAGAGTCAGAAGAAACCAAAAGAGAAGGAAAAAGAGTAAAAGCAGAGTGGAAAGAGTCTTGTATTAAGTGCCAAAGGACCTAAGTACCAGCCCTGCTACTTACTGTCTATGGAAGCATGCAGTCACTTGACTTCTCCTGACTTTTCTTTCCTCCCCTGGAAAATGAAGGTCCCGGACTAGGTGATTCCTAAGGCTCTGGCATTCTGTAAGTTGGAAGAAGGGTGGGAGAGAGTGGAGGTGGGGACAGGACTAGTTTGGAAGTAGCAGCAGTGAGCAGATGCAGTAATGGTGGAAGGCAGAGATTACTTCAAAGAGTAAGTTATGCTGACTCTGGTAGGGCAGCCTAACTGTCTGGGGCCACTCAAACTAAGGGTAGGCAATCTGTCAGAGCCCTGACAGTAACTTCTGACCGTATTACTATTTGTACCTCTGTAACCTTAATAACCTCTGACATTATCACTGTTTGTGCCATTCTAAAGATGCATCAAAAAAAGCATTTATTAAACACCCATTATGTGCCAGGCATCACGTTAAGTACTTTACAAATAGTGTCTCATTTGATCCTCCCAACATTTGATCAATCAATCAATAAACATTTATTAAGCACCTATTATGTGCCAGGCACTGTGCTAAGCTCTAGGAATACAAAAAGAGGCAAAAGACAGTCCCTGCCCTCATGGAGCTTCCAATCTAATGGGAGAGACAACATGCAAGCAACTATAGACAGAGCAAGCTGTATACAGGATAAATTGGTACCAGAAATAAAAGGGGTTGGAGAAGGCTTCCAGTAAAAGATGGGATTTTAGTTAAGACTTAAAAGAAGTGAAGTCAGTAAGTGGAGGGGAGGTGGAAGAGCATTGCAGGAATGGAGGACCGGCAGAGAAAATGCTCAGAGTTCAGAGATGGAGTGTTTTTGTCTTGTTCATGTAACGACCAGGAGGCCAGAGTCACTGTATAGAAGAGTACATGAAGGGGAGAGGGGCAAGAAGACTTGAGAAGTAGGAGACAGCAACCCTGGGAGGCAGGTGCTATTACTATGCCTGTTTTTCAGTTAGAAAACCGAAGGAGACATTAAGTGACTTACCCAGGGCCACCCACTAAGTGTGCAAGTCCACATTTGAACTCTTCCTGATTCCAGGTCGAGTGCTGTACCCACTGCAGAACTCTTCAACATCATTGTATAAGAATTGATACTCAGAATAATGGTCCTGTTGTTAATAAAAGATTAAATCATGTTCATTATGCTCTATTTGGTAAGGCATGGAAGTTTTACATATCTTTCAGAAAGATTTAAAAATATGGTCGTAGAGTGTTAGAGCTGAAGGAGACCTTGGAAATCATGGAAATAGAGGCCAAAAGAGGAAACGACTCACCCAAGCTCGCACAGTTAGATTAGAAGCTCTTGTACCAAAAGGGTTAACCCACACTTCTCCAGAAACACCATTTATCTGGACATCTTATTCCTTGGTGGTTCCATTTACTTGAGGTGTTGGTACTCAATTCTTTTCTAGTTTTGGCCAATATTTACTAGATAAGTCCTCTGAAAAATGAAATAGAAGAAGACCTGAGTAAAAAAAAAGACCACTGGGCCCATTTAAGAATTAAATAAATCAGCCTCTGACAAGTCCTCCTTATCTATTTATCATTAGTAAGAGTTCTGCAAGCTGGTGAAGAGTAGAATGGAACTCTAAATGTAGCTGTTTAGGCAAAAATGAAAAAAAAAAAGCTTGCATTTTTCCCCCACTCTGCAATCCCTTGCATTGTGGTCCAGATGGTCAGCTGTGTGTTAGCCCCAGTCATTTTCACACTAGGAAATGTTATCTGGGGCTGACAGTTGGAAGTTGCCTAGTATGAGAAATGAGGGCAAAAAACCTGAGCTTTAACACGAACCTGACAGGCAACCAATCAGTCTACCCTCACTATCTAAGCAAAATCAAATGCAAGCAGATAAATAATCCCCATTTAAGAAAATTGACAAAGAAATATGATCCCTCCTCCTATAGAGTACTGGCTATATCAGTATAAGTGGACATGTCTAATAGTCAGGGCCCTGAGCAGAGAACCGAAGACTGGAGTTGATTTCCGACTTCGACTCTATCCAGACATATCGGAAACTCCTTTATGCCACAATTTTCTCATCTATAAAATAGGCCTAGAGACACCTGCCCCCATCTATTAATTAGTTAATTAGCCAATTAATGAATCAATTGATTCAGCATTCTTTGCATATTTATCACAGTGCTTGGCACACAGTGGATGTTAATAACTGCTTATTAATTACAGCACTGAATTTTAACACAGCTGATGAATTTTTTCACACTTTTGATTTTCAGCTTGAGAGAATTGGTTCCCCAAGCCAGCATATTCAAGGTTAATTTCTTGGTTCACATTCTTTGCAATGCCCCTTCTAAAAGAGACAGATACATAAAGGTATAAGCCAGAGAGGATATGTCAACTGGGAACAGGGAGGAGTAATAGAGCTGTACGCAATGTAAGCACATGACATAATGGTCAGATTGGAACTGCTTTAAGAACTCCTGGCTTCGTTGTGTGGCACATGATTATATTGAAGAAGGGCACATAGCTTTAATTTGGGGAGGTTTGGCATTTTTTCAATGACTTCTCTGAGAACAGGAAACTCAAACCCAAACCAGATCCTGTCTCCATCTTTTTGCACAGGAGATCCCCATGGAATGTTCTCCCTCCTCCCTTCCCGTCTCTCTAAAACCTTAGTTCAATTCCAAGTTTCATCTCTCGTCTCCTCTTGCTGTTCGTGTCCGACCTTTTGTGACCCTGTGGACCACAGCATAACAAAACTATCCACGGGGTTTTCTTAGCAAAGATACTAGAGTGGTTTGCCATTTCCTTCTCCAGTGGATTAAGGAAAAAAGAGGTAAAATGATTTGCTGAGGGTCTCAAGCTAGTAAGTGTTTGAAACCAGATTTGAACTCAGGTCTTCCTAACTCCAGGCCTAGCACACTAACCACTTAACCACCTAGCTGCCTCACCTCTTACACAAGGCTTTGCTAGCCCTCTCCCTAGTTGTTAATAGCCCTTAAATCTACTATGTATATGTGTGTGTATTTACACATTTGTCCACATGTTGCTTCCCCATACTCCCTCACTCCCAGTAGAATGTGAGTTCCTCGAGAACAGGAATTGCTCCACCTGTTGCCTTTATATCACTAACATTTGGCACAAAGTAGATACTTACTAGATATTTGTCGAATCGAATTGGAATCAACAAACAATTATTAAGCTTGTAGCCTGTAAAAAAAAAGTGAACTGGGGATGCCACACCTCTTTTTGCCTAGCGAGAGCAAAAACTTGCCATTTGCATGCGGATATTTCTTTAGCCATGTTTAGACATACATCATGAGGTTATGTAGACCTAGTCTTAAGAGAAAACTTAAGGGGATCATGATAGCTGTAATCAAGTATTTGAAAGGTTGTCTTTTGTAAGAAGAATTAAGATTGCTTTCCTTGGCTTAAGAAGTCAGAACAACAGATGGAAAGTGAAGAGAGAAGGTTTCATCAAACATCAGCTCTGAGCTCCTGGGAGGAGGTTGGCAGGGAAGGCTCTCAACCCAGTGGACAAGATGGCCCCAACCTACTTTTCCACCTTCTTTGGGAAGGGGGAGTTTTTTTTAAAGACCTAATTCTATGACTATAGAGAACAAAGGGCAAAGGTGTCATATAATGAGTGTCAAGGCCATCTGGTGGAGTTTAGGGACCTCTGAAACAAGTAGCTGAACTACAAAGGTGAGACTGATGGAGCAGACAAGAAAAAGGGAACATCAGGATTAGAAGTCTAGACAATAAAAAGTTAACATCAGGACCTGAAGTCAGTTTGAGGTTGGTTATTAGATTCATTTTCAGAGATCATATGGATTAGAGTAAATAATTTCTAAGTTCCATTCCAACTCTGTGAGCCTATGATCCCTCGCCTTGCTGTTGTGTGACATGGGACAAGCAAATCATTTTGCTCTCTAAACTTCAGGTCTCTATGTGTAAAATGATGGCATTGGACTAGCTCTTTCTTTAAAGACCTATAATCTTATTAGAGTCATAGATAATCTGTAAGGGCTATTTCAGCTACAAAATTCTATGGTTCTTTGAAGACGTGACAATTCAATTCAAAAGAGAAATTATAAAGCACCTTTATTGGGGGAAGGGGCATGTATCATTACCTAGGCACAGCATGCCCATGTAGATGACAACAAATGTACCAATGGTTATTTGAAGGAAAGTCATTGGGGGAAGGGGCATGTATCATTACCCAGTCACAGCAAGCCCATGTAGATGACAACAAATGTACCAATGGCTAATTGAAGGAGAGTCACTGGGAGAGAGGTAGAAGGAGAGCAGGATGGCCAGAGGTAAAACACCCCATCTGTTTCCCTACCTTTGTCAATACTTTAATGGCCAAGAAGGCTTTTTCCCTTTGGGGAAGCCGAATAGGCTTTGTTCTAGTAATGAAAAAGCTGAAAGTACACACACCTGGCACAAAGCTTTTTGGTTTTCCCAAGGATGGAGAGTGTGGCTGGCTATTAAAGTATGCATGCACTGGGGGCAGGGAAGAAGGGATTCAGTCCAGTATTATTTTATCAAATCACTCACCTTATTCATTACCAGTCTGTGTAGCAATCTGCCTGTTATCCATCTACTACATGTTAGGGCCTAGAAATATAAGGGGAAAAAAAGAAAAAAATGCTTGTTCCCAGTGGGATATCCTTAAGGGTGGGTGGTAGGTGAGATGTTGATACAATCAGTAAATAAATCAGTAAATAAATTATAATTCAGGGAACTGAGAGAGCATTAACTGCTGGACATGGTAGTGGGGAAGGAATCCTTTTAGAACTGAATTACCATTAGAACATAAGTTTCTTGAAGACATTTTGGTCTTTGTATCCTCAGTGCCCACCACAGAGCCTTGCACATAGTAGGTGCTAAATAATTGTCTGTTGAATTAAATTAAATGGAAGAAGTGGTGCCTAAGCTGAGTCTTAGAAGATAAAAAGAAAAGGATGCTGGGCGGTAGAGATGAAGAGGTGGCATAGATCAGCAAATACATGAAGGAGGGATATGAAATGCTGAGTTGAAAGAACATTTTTTATTTTTTTTGAGTATATTTTTATTTGAGCATGGTATATGTGAAGGGGATAATATAAAATAGGGTTGAAAAGGTAGGTTGAATGGAGATTTTAGAAGATCAGATTGTAGTCAGGCCTGTGTCTTGGGAAGATTATTCTGATAGCTGAATGGCAACTAGATTAGAAATAAGAAAAATGAGGAGTGAGGAGCCCAGCTATGAGGCTATTACAGTAGTTTAGGCAAGAGATGAATGAGGGCTTGAATTAGGGCAGTAATTCTGCGAATTGAGAGAAAAGAATGGATTTGAGAGATGCCATGGAGTTAGAACTGACATGATTCAGCAATGAACTGAATAAGACGAAGAGAAAGAGGAGCTCCGTGGATGACTCCAAGGTTATGAATTTGAGCATTTGGGTAGATATTAGTTCCCTCAACAGAAGCAGGAAAATTTGGAGACCAAATGAGATAAGGATAAGTGTTCTTAACCCCTGGGAATCCATGGATGCCCAAGGGGTCAGTCGATAAATTTTAGGGGATTCATGAGTTTGTTTTGTAAAAGTATTTTGCTAACTAGTTTTCAATATAATTGATTTCCCTCATAATTCTATAAATTTTATTTGTGTTATTTAAAAAATAAAACATTTTGAAAAGATGTCTATAGGTTTCATAAGATTGCCTAAAAGAGTCCATGACATAAGAAAAGATTAAGAACCTCTGGTTTGGGGTTGGGAGTTGGGGAGGAGGGGAGGGAGGGAAATACTGTGGACATTTTGAGTTGCTAATGGGACATCCAGGTGGAGATGTCCAGCTAGAAACCAACAGTGCGAAAATGGCGCTAGATGAATAGCTTTAAGAGTGAACTATACAGAGGTGATAACTAAACCCTTATAAGATATCAAGATTCCCAAGGGAGAGGCCATAGAGAAAAAAAAGAGGAAAGGCCCCAAAACAGAGCATTAGTGAACAGAGATGCTTAAAGGATGAGAGACGGATGGTGAACAAAGAAAAAAGGATAAAAAAGAACAATCAGACTAGTAAGCAGAGAACCAGAAAAGAGGTGTCAAGAAAACCCAGGGAGGAAAGAGTGTCTAGGAGGAAGGGATGGTTAAGTATCAAAAAATGTGGGGGAGTCAGGAAAGATGAGGCCTAAGAAATGGCCCCTGGATTTAGCACAGAAGAGTTCCCTGAGAGACAACAATCTCAGGAAACTGATGGCATCAGAAGCCAGCTTATTAATGAGGTGAAAAAATGAGCAGGTGAAGAGAATGACTCCTCATGCAGGTGAAAGGGTGGAGTTGCCAGAGCTGGGTTCAAATTGTGGATTTTATGCTTATTCCTTGTGGCTTTGGACAACTTTCACCTTGTGCTTCAGTTTACTCATCTGTAAAATGGGAGACAGATGAACTAAATGACCTTTCAGGTCCCTTCTAGCTAAAATCTGTGATCCTATCAGTCAATGAAAGCAATGAACGTACATTGCAAAGATAAAATTATATAACCCCCCCAACCAAAAACAAAAACAGTCAACCAAGCTAAAAGCTTTGAATAGATCCACTTCTATGAACAGAGTGAGTGTGATAAAAAAATGACTGGAGTGAAAGCAAAACGATGAAGAAAAGCACCTATCCAGCCTATCACCAGCCAAAGTACCAGGATAAATACTTTGGTGAAGAAAAGACAGCTTATAATAGACTAGATACTCTTCTGGAACCAGGTTGGCGGAAAATTCCTTCAAGATGAAGCCTAGGACTAATCCCAGCCTCAAAAATACAACAGCAGCTTCTACTGCTTACAAGACCTGAGCTTTCAATAAATCAAGAAACAATGGAGACTTTGTCGGGGCCCACAAAGAGACTCCCATACAGTGAAACAGGACAGTGTCCATGTACCAAACCCTCAGTCCAGCCCTCTTATCTAATGCAATTGATTTATGAGAGGGAAAACCTAAAAAAAGAGATGGGGGGGAAGGAACTTAATCAAAATATTAATAATAGTACATTTTAATAGCATGCTAATAAATCATTTTCCCCATTCAGATTCATGTTTTGAAATCAAAGCTTCATGTATCAGACAAGGTCTCCAGCGGTGGGGGCAGTCACAAGGGACTTCATTCTGCAGCTTGAACTCAGGAAAGCAGGTGGGGGGTCTTTTGGAAATCCATAGAAGTTTAGCCTGAGAAAGGCCTGTGGGATCAGGCCCAGAGGTATAGACATAATTGGCCACACACACAAATGTTGCCGCATCAGAACATTTTTGGCATTGAATGAAAGCCTAGTTCCTAGAGGCCACTTGAGTGTCCAAGTCAAAAAAGGGGATTTTTGTTAGCGAAAACTGGAAAGAAGGGCCCATCCCAGAAACAGGCTAATGGGGTCTGGCCAGTGAGAATGTAGCACTGGGCTGGCCAGGCCTGAAAGTGTTGCTGGCAAAGGGTTTGGAGAAGCAAAGAGAGCCAAGCATTGCTCACAAGGAGCCCTCTCCTGCCAGTTCAGAAGAGGTTTTCATGGTTTGAGTAGCCTGCCTGACCTACCTCGGAGGGAACAGTGCCTGCTAGGGCTGGAGCCTGGAGGTCCGGGGGCTGACGGGAGAGAAGCTTACAGTGAGAGAGAAAAAGTTAGGTTTTATTCTCCCCATTCCAGCTAGCTCCCTGCCTTTCTCTTAGCCTCCATGCTTTCCTCCCCACCCCAATACGCACATTCAGTAAGCTGTTAAATACTAGGCAAGTCTCTATTAACCTCTGGGCTTCACTTTCTGCACTGGGGCTTGGGAACTAACATTCCTCTCAATGAACTTTCAGGGTGTTGACAGGGGCTGAACGGAGGGATTTGAAAAGGGAGCCACGGAAAGGGATGTAGCAGAAACTGGTGCTGGTGGTTGGATTCCAGTTTTACCACCCATAAACAACAATATAACAATCCCCATAAATATAAATATTGAAATGATTTATAAGAATAATGTTATTTCTATAAATAAAAAATAATTATAATTATGACATCACATTTAAATAGAATTTCTGAGTTTGTGTCAGAACGGCCCTGAGATGGAATAATTCAAGTCTCATTGTAGATGAGGAAAACAAGGCTGAGAGTCACACAGCTACAGAAGGATGTGCCACAGCTTGGACTCTGAGTGGACCTTTTGACTCCATCTAGGACTCTTTTTCCTTGTTACAAACTGGCTCTTCTAACCCCCTGTGTGAACCTGGTGTAGTGAATACTTGGCGCTAGGATGACCCAGGTTCAAATCTCACTTGGATGCTTATTGGCTGTATGATTATGGATGATAATTTAATGTATATATATACACATATATATAATTATATATAAATTTAATTAAATAATTAAAAATAAAGTTAGCATTTAATAAGTTCTGTTGTGTGACTAAACAATAGTGATGATGACGATTACTAGTAAACACTTGATGAAGCATTTTAAAGTTTGTAAGGCACTTTACAAACATCTCATTTTATCCTTACAACAACTCTGGGAGGTAAGTGCTATTATTATCCCCATCTTAAACTTGAGGAAACTGAGGCAGACAGTTTAAGTGACCCTTGCTTAGGGTGTCTGAGGCCCAATTTGACTCCAGCGCTGTGTCACCTGGGTGCTTCAAATCATGTAACTTTTCCATGATTTAGTTTCCCCAGCTTTGAAATGAGGGGTTTGGATTAAATGGCATCTCCGGTCCTTTCCAACTTTAAATCTGTGATCATTTCTCCTCTCTGGACTTTATTTGTCTCCACTATAAAATGGAGTTGGTCCAGATGATCTCTCAAGCTCCTTCTAGCTGTGACACACTACCATTTTCAATAAAGTCAGGTTCTTTCAGTCACTGAAGGACTGAATGCTGAAGAAAGTTCCTCCTTTCCTCGCCCTACCAGGAAAAAAGCTTTCTTGCTTAATGGACCAAAGTCGCAGAATGTCAAAGCTAAAAAGATGATTAGAACACTGAACATAGAAAGTTAAAACCAGAAAGAAACGTGAACATTGAACATGAAACAGTAAAAGAGAAAGGGACCTCAGAGTAGGGAATGTAAGTGATAGAAGAGTAAGGGTATGAATGTTTAACAACTGGCTCTTCGAAAAAAAATGTAGCACACTTTTAAATATAATCTGTATTATTATTATTTTCTCTAAACTCCATCATTTTCTTAAGTCTAGACCAGGGCTGTCCAAAATGTGGCCTGCAGGCCCACTTATGCGCCTGCCTACAAGCATAGAAATTTACATAAATGCTTTAGTAAATGAAGCCAAGCTCTGACAGAGCTCTCACTAAAGTGGCAAATCAAAATATATTGTCTGTTGTTTCAATAAAAACCTAAGGTTGGACAGCTCTGGTCTAGACCATAAAGAAAACAATAAACCAAGCCCTGGTTTGTTGTGTTTGTTGATTTCCAAGGTGTAAGTGCCCCCACTGAAAATTTAACAATTGTCTCTCTTGAACTGGTTCTAGCACACTCTTGATGGGGCATAAGGACACAGGGTGTTAAAAGTAGAAGGGACCTTAGAATGAAGAACACAGATTGGCAGAGTTGGAAGGGGTCTGAGAATCAACCAGCAAGCATTTATTAAACACTTATAAAAGTCATGCTTATCTTCAGGAGGCTTTTATCCCAGCAGGGGAGATACTATGCACATACAAAACACATATCAAGCAAATACAGGGCAAGCTTGAGATGTGGGAAAGGTGGGGAGGCACTAGAAGCTGGAGGGGCCAAGAAACGTCTTGCTGCAGAGTCTCAAAGGTAAACAAAGATTCCAAGACCATAGAACACAATTTCAGAGTTGGAGTTCACGGAACATAGAACAGAGAACAAGAGAGTGAGGCCTTTAGTGACCCATCGTTAGCTTGGATAGGGCACAAGACTTTGCCCTACCAGGAAAAAAGCCTTCTTGCTTAATGGATCATAATCACAGAATGTCATAGCTGAAAAGGTTAGAACACGAAACATAGAAAGATAAAAATGAACAGGACCCATGAATGTTGAACGTGAAATGGTGAAAGAGAAAGGGGCCTCAGAACGTTGCTTATGAAAAAGTAAGTAAGGAAACATAGCTAGGGAGACAGTAAACCTCCTGAGGAGTTCAGGGTAAGGAGCAGTTCTTTTTGAAAGATCGTAATGGCGCCTTAGCCAAAGATTTCACCTTAGAAGGTGTAGGCTGCAGAGACCATGGCCAATTGTCAGAGCAACATATGCCAAAGAGAGACCTGGTGACCTCAGCAGAGCAATGTGCCTAGATGAGACATCTTTTTGTGGTTGTAGTTATTTTTCAGTTGTTTCAGTTGTGTCTGACTCTTCACGATCCCATTTGGCGTTTTGTTTTTGTTTTATTGCAAAGATACTGGAATGGTTTTCCATTTCCTTCTCCAGATTATTTTACAGATGAGGAAACCATGGCAAACGAGGTTAAGTGACTTGCCTGAGGTCACACAGCTAATAAGTGTCTGAGGCCATATTTGAACTCAGGAAGATGAGTCTTCTTGACTTCAGGCCTGGTACTATATCCACTGTGTCACTTAGCTGCCCCAGCCAAGATGTATTACCTATTGTGAAGTGGCAGAGGGATATTGTGAGAGGACATTAGAGACCCCATAGTGTTAGGTCCACCCATTCTCCTCTTATGTGAGTCCCTTCTGTGAGATCTCTGTATTTGCTTACTGATGGTATGTCTGTTTGAGAAAGAGCCGGACCTAAGATTATGGGAGGAAAATCAGACTTCTGAAGTCATGATCCACCTTATTTCCTGGAGGGAATACACAGCTGTCTGCAGCTGGCCAAGCTGGTTTTGGGGGAGGTCTAGGGTGCTCCAAGGATGTGAGTTAGGCTAGGAAGTCTGGCAGCTCTTCCAAGGCCTTGACTTAGAGGGGGATGAGACATGTACGGACATAACTGAAATACATGTTAGAATGTGATTACACGCACAGGGAAGGTCAAACAGCATGGCTGGAGAGACAGGGGAGGAAGGGTTGCTTCTAACTAGGTAGGTCACAGAAGGCATCATGGAAGATGTGACATGGGCTAAACCTAGAAAGATAAGAAGGCATTAAACAAGTGGTGGTGGGGCTGGCCACATAGCAATGCTGGGGAGTCTAATCAAGGGAGACGGGAAACTGCCTTAGAGTCTCTATGTGACTGGCCCAAGGTCACAGGGTTAGTGGGTAGCATGGCTGACTCTATATGCAATGTTCTCAGATAGCTGCCATTATGGAGGAGAAGTGGTTCCTCCATAGGATAGGATAGACTGCCTGGTATTGTGGCTACAATGCTAGCCGCAGGGAGACTCGAGTTTGACTCTACCCTCAATCCTGATTTGCTGTGCACTTTGACATCTAACCATTTGATAAAAGAGCAATCCCAATATTTATTAGACACGATTATAGTAGAAAGAATACTGACTTGGGAGTCAGAGGACCTGGGTTCAAATCTTGTTGTTTGACCTAAGGCAAATCAGTATCCTTGGGCCGTATTTTCCACATTGGTTAAATGATGGGTTTGGACTAGATGGCGTTGGAAGTCTCTTCTTACGATCCTATCATTCTGTAATTCTTACTCTGGTATTCTAGTAAATGCTGAGGGCATTTTTTTTGTTGTCATTCAGTCATTTTAGTCGTGTCTGACTCTTGGTGACCCCATTCGGGATTTTCTTGGCAAAGATACTGGAATGGTTTACCATTTCCTTCTCCAACTCCTTTTACAAATGAGAAAACTGAGGCAAACAGGGCTAAGTGACTTGCCCAGGGTCACACAGCTAGTAAGTGTTTGAGGCCAGATTTGAACTCAAGTCTTCCTGACTCCAATCCAAGTGCTCTAACCACTGTACCACCAAGATGCTTGACTATTGGAAAGTAAACACATTGGTGGAGGCTCATGAGTTATAGTTTTAGGTATATAAGTCTACAATGTATTTTGAACCTATGGCAGTTATTCTCTGGGGAGCCCAAACTGCAAATTTGAGTAGGTAGAGGTGGAAAGGTAGCCCAGATGGGTGTGATAACAAGACAACAGAGCTAAAAGGGGCTTACAGATATAGAGCTGAAAGGGACCTCATTTTATAGCTTCAGTTGAGCCAGGTACTAAATATGGAGAGAAACAACTTTGAATCCCTTAGCCTAGAAGGTGCCTAGTGATTCCTAGCTTAAGGAGACATCAGATGGAGCCTCACCGAATGGATTAATAGGAAAACGTTAGCAAACTAAATATGAGAGACGAGGTGTCTCAGGTCAGGGGAAAGAGACCTTCTCAGACCTGCCTGCCCTTGTTCCTGGGCCCTTCCTATGTCTGCACTCACCCACCCTCTTGCATCTTCCCTTGGACATAGCCTAAGCTGTATGTTGTCACTTGGAACCCTCAGGCTTAGACCAACATCCTCCGTTTTACCTACTCCAGTCTCTCGCCCAATACATACTTTTTTCCCCACTAGAGTGAGGAGTTTGTAGGATAAGTTTGTCTCAGAGACAGATGCAGTTGCTGGTTCAGCAAGTCAGCATGTGGTCTCAGGCAGAGTCCACTGCTGGTCTGATGCCATGGAAACATATGCCTTTTCATCTAAAGAGAAGCATGCCCAGGATGGATGAATGCAGTCATAAACCAGGGGACAAAATTGTTAGCCAGAAGACCTACAGCTGTAACTTGCTGACCTTTCTAAGAGAGCCAGAGAAACAGAGAAATTTAGAGGCATGGCAGGGTAGAGGGTGGGGGGCTTCAAAACCACCTAGCCCAATCCTCCTATTAACAGATGTGGAAACTGATGCTCAGCAAGAAGAAGCAATTTGTTTAAGGTCATATGAGTAATAAACTATGGGCCTAGGATCCAAACCCAGGTTTAAAGAAATGGAAAAAGTGCTTGTTGATTGATTGACTGGTCAGCTGGGTGGTGCCACGGACAGAGCACTGAACTTGGAGTCAGGAAGATGTGAATTTGAATCCTGTTTCACTTACTAACTATATAACGTGGGCAAGTTGCAAACTTTCTAGCTCTCAGCTTGCTCGTCTGTAAAATGGGGATAATTATAGTACGCACCTCACAGATGGATTGGTGAGGATCAAACGAGACAATATGTGTGAAGTGATTGGCAAATCTCTATAAAGTGCTAGATGGAACAGTGGGTAGAGTTCTGTCTGGGCCTGGAGTCAGGGATCCGTGTCTTGAGTTCAAATCTAGTCTCAGACATTTACTAGCTGTGTGACTCTGGGCAAGTCACCTGTTAACCTTGTTTGCCTCAGTTTCTTCATCTGTAAAATGAGCTAGAGAAGGAAATGGCAAATAGCTCTAGTATCTTTGCTTAGAAAACTCCCCAAAAGGGGTTACAAAGAGTCAGACACAACTGAACAATTATTTTTTTTTATTCTAAAGTTTATGATTTGGAATCTGTGACTTTTCTCTTTCTGACACCCCAGAACCTTAAGACATCACAAAAGGTCTAAAAGCACCAGAAATCCTGTTCATATACCAAGACTCCCCAAGTGACCCTTTGTCTCTGACTCTCGTCTCTGCCTTCTTCTAAAATCTCTCCAAAAGGCATCATCTTCCTCCTGACCTCCCCACGTTTAAGAGGCATGTGGAAATTCTTAGGTGTCAGTCAATGACTATCTCTCCCATCCCCCAGGGTGGCTGGAGATGAGAATAGGCATCGACCTTTGAATTATACAAATGGACCTCTTCAGCAATCACTTCCCTCTGGTTCATATCTGCGCTCAGCTTTTAATCTTCTCAATTATATTTCCTTTCCATTGATTGCTCCTTTGCTAACTTTTCTATTGAGCAGGCGGTAAAACGCCAGCCACCCAGGTAATGGGATTACTTCTCCAGGACCTTGTCTACATCACTTTTCCTAAGAAGGGCCTGCGAGGGCTCCCCATTGTGAGGTGCGTTAAGTTCATCAGACATTACTTCATTTCACAAAGAAGGCTCCCAGAGGAAGCCTGGGAGACTGGAAACAGCCCTGGACTCTGCCTCAAAAGAGCTGATGCTCATGCCTGCCCCTCTCACTTACTGGCTGAGTGACCCTTGGCAAATTGTTTAGATCAGAGGATTTAGAGACCGAAGCACCTTGAAGATGATCTAGTCCAGTCCCCTCATTTTACAGAGGAAAAAGTGAATAAAAAAAAATATATATATATATATATACATATATATATATACACACATATACAGGTATGTATACATGCACACATATATTGTGTTTTAAGGTCTATAAAGCACATATATATGTATGTGTAAAAATATGTGTGTCTATATACATAATGTCTAAATATATTGTATACAGTATTTTATATTTTATACAACATAATATATACATATGTCTATACATATACACATACACACATATATATTTATATAAATATAAAATTTGACTCTCACAACAACCCTGAGAGGTAGGTGCACTTATTATCCCCATTTTACAGATGAGAAAATAGATTCTTAGAGAAGATAAGTGGTTTGCCTAGGATGAACAAATGCCTAAGGCTGGATTTGAACTCAGGATCTTCTGACTCCAGTTCCAGCCTTCTATCTAACCAGTTGCTCCAGGATAAGTGAAGTAAGTGGTCTAAGGTTATAGTTACAGAGTAGCAAGATCCAAGTCCTATGGCTCCAAATCTTGAGCTTTTCTCCACTTCTTGAGGGCCTCAGTTTCCTTGTCTGTAAAATGTGGGTGTTAGACTAGTTTAACTGTAAGGTCCCTTCCAGCTCCAGTATTGGAGGATCCTGAGATGAAGATCAGATCTCAGATGTGAGCTTCAGTTTCCTCCTCTGTGAACTGAGGGGGATTGGAATAGATGGATGGCTTCTGAGGCCCCTTCCGGCTCTGGACCTATGGTTCCGGGTTATGGTCCCCATAACACAGCAAACAAGCGGAAGCGGGACTAAGAATTTCTGTTCCCAGATTCAAGAGGCAGAGAGAAGTGCTTCAAAGAGCAGGGGAGTGGGGGTTGGGGGAGGTAACGGCAAAGGAGGCCCCTTTGGATGAGATGCCTGCTCTCTGGGAAGGGAGTCAGGGGTTCTGCAGTCTCTTACCATCCCTGCCACTGACGTGACCCTGGGCGAAGTGCTCAACCTTTCTATGTTTTTCCTCCTGAGACATCTGTAAAAGGGACAATGTGACTTGTCTGCTAGAGTGCTTTGAGAGATCCTGGTATAAAAGATGTAATGTAAGAGCAGATGATTGCGAACTTTTCCCATAAAGAGTCCCTTGTTTTGGAATTGCAAGGGGCCAGATTTCAGGGATAGAAGGAAAACAGAGAGATTTCCTTGATATAAATCCCCCTTCTGGCTGGGCCCTGGGAACACAGCTAGCCACATGAGAAGTGGGGTGGGGGAGGGTGGGGGGAAGGAAGGGGCTCAATGATTGATGGTTGTGTATGTGGGGTGGGGGAGGAAGCCGAGCAAAAGGGCAATCATTACCCTATCTCTTAGCCAATGAACCTGATGAGGTTTCAAAGTAAGCCTGCCTTGAAATGATTTACAGAATACTGGTGTTGAGAATTGGGGACGGAGTGGGGAAATCCAAAAGAGGTTTGGGGACATTTTCAAAACCGTTGGTCTTTCAGAGGAAATTACTCAATAAAAACCAGGTTTCTCTCACTGAATAGATCAATTTATGGCTCATAAGGTGGAAAAAGAATCTCAGACTTCCAGATTCTGGCTGGGGGCATCTCCTAAGGTTACCTCCCTTGGCAATGGTCCTGTGGATTTGGCTCTCCTGCACTGAGTACCCCTTTTTGGCTTTCTAAAACTCATATATTCTCTCTCTCTCTTTCTCTCTCCCCCCACCTCCTCCTCTTCCTTCCTTTTTGAAAAATTCTTTATCTTTTCATTTTCTCTGAATTTCTGTTCTCCTCTTCCCCCAGCCTCAAGTACCATTAGAGAGGCCCTTGACTTTTTTTTTAAATTTTCTGCTAATACAAAATTCCTTTTCAGGGTTCCTCCTCTACTCCCCTCACTTCCTCTTCCTTTCTCCATTGCAAGAGCACATGCTCACCTCTATTTCAAACCCCCATCTCCCTTTTCACTTTGTGGTAGGCCCCAGAGGTGTCTGCATCTCTCCTCTGGCTGTCCAGGGCCTCTTTTTCAGGCCTTTGACCTCGCTCTTTCTCTCTCCCCCTCTCATCCTCCTGACCCTTCTCTTCGGTTTCTCTCTTGGCCTTTCTTCAGCTGCCACTGCTATCATTCATCCTGACTGGCCAGTGACACCATCACCTATTGACTGGGCTTTTCTGCAGTTTTACTGCTAGTGGGGGCAGGGAGAGAGTAAAGAGGAGGCAGAGAAAGGCAGGCAATGCCACCTTCCTGGTGGTTGGAGTAGGTGACCTCCTATTTCTGGGACAAAGAAAAGCCTCTTCTTTGCTTTCCCTCTTCCCCATGGTTTCTGATGCGTAAGATTCCATAATAAGGGACAAAAGCCACCCGAATTCCACCTACAAAAAACCAAATACCCCATAGGAGAGAAGCAACAGGAACAAGAACATATTCCCACTAATGTGAAAATGCCTGCTATCAAGCAATTTCTGGGAGTAAATTTTATTAAAGTGAGCATCAAAGTTGGGAGGCCCCAGGAAGGGGCAAAGCGGGGCAGAGAAAAGGGATTGCAAACAGTGGGCCCTTCAGGATTATGCTTCTGATCCCTAGGCAAGTAGAACTCACCTCCATCTTCACCTCCACCAAGCATGTCTTGCCTGTAGCATGCCAGCTGGAGAGCCTCTGGCACCCTGGCTTGTTCTGGAGGACCAGCACCTCCCTCTTGTCTCAGGCCCCCTTGGGTCGAATTCAGACCTGTCATTGGGCTTCACTACTTGGAGGCCTCCAGATTGTTACTGGAACTGAAACTGGCTTTGGATGGATTTATGGTGATGAACTCACCCCATGGTAAACTTGCCTTGGGCCTTTTTGGAGAAAGGATTTTTCCAGAGTGAAGGTATTAGGAGTCTCTGGTACAAACAAACAAAAACAAAAATCCGGACTGGTGACTTCTAGTTTTTTGGGTTTTTTTGGTGTGTGGGGGTATTATAAAGGCTGGGTACATTTGCCGGACTTCTGCTCCAAAGGAATCATTGGCCCACTGCTAACTCACACAATTTCCCGCCAGAACCCTGTTTATGTTGGCACCTCAAGGACGTATCACAAGCAGTTTGTGTGTTTTTGGGAGTGCGCGGATGTGTGCGTGTATGTGAGGATACTGTATGGGCTATGAGCTGGAAACAATGTTTCATGCTCTTTTTACAGCTGTTCGGGGCCAAGGAAACAGGAGACTAGCCTGCCCAGGATCAAGGAATTTGTGGCCCGAGGGCCGTTCCCTGTAGACCCTGTGTTCACGGGCCCCACCCTGGCACTCTCCAGCCAATCTTCAAATTTGCTAGCCCTGACCCAGGGGATGACCTCACCAGACCATGCCCCATGCCCATATTCCACCCAGTTGGAAGGAGTGGGATTGAGTGTGCCTGGAGAAATAGCATCTCTGGGCTTTTAGGGCTTCCCATGTTACCAACCTCTCTCCCTCCTCCCCAGTGACTCCCCCCCACCTCCCACCCCAACCCCTTCCCCGAGGACCAGAGGGCAGATCATCAGGAGAGCATGTGACAGAAACACTCCTCCCGTGGAAGCAGGGCAGCGGCATGTTTCTGTGGCTTGGCACTAAACTGAATTGCGTTTTTGTTCTTCCTTCAAAGTATTTTGCAAAAACAAAAGACAGCTTTCATGGGGAGAGAAAACTGCCAT
The DNA here is from genome assembly GCF_011100635.1 of Trichosurus vulpecula. NCBI lineage: Eukaryota > Metazoa > Chordata > Mammalia > Diprotodontia > Phalangeridae > Trichosurus > Trichosurus vulpecula. Next base: position 97,770,755 of record NC_050581.1, read on the forward strand.
TTTTTTCCACTGTGCTTGCTGTCCCCTCCCCCCCCCACCTTCCTCCCAGCCTTTTTGTGACTGGGATGTATTTTGATTCTTCGGAGTCAGGTTTTTGGCCCATAGAACTGGACCAAGGTACACTTGGGAGGAGCACTGGAGTCAGAGTACCTAAGTTTGGGTCCTAGCTCAGCTACTTCCTACCTGTGTGACCTTGGGCAGATCATTCCTTCTCCCGGCCTCCCACACTCATCTGCAAAAGGAAGAGGGTTGGATTAGATGATTTCCAAGGTTTCTTCCAGATCTAAATCCTGTAATACTATAATCCTAAACCCTGGTGATGTCTCCCTGTGGTGTCTCCCTCAATCGGTGGTTTGAAGTTAGCTCTGAGAGGTATAGGTCTAATCCTCATTCGTTAAGCCTACATTTTATGTTTGTGTATCTCTAGGTTAAGTCCATAATCACTCTTTTTAAGGAAGTGAATTTGCTCTGAGGATGGGAGACAGGCAGCAAGGAGATGAAGAAGGGCATTTTTCTCTTGTTTACATAAAGTTCCCTCTATTTTCAAGTAAACTGACCTAATAAGAAATCAAGTATTTCAGAATCAGAGGACCTGGGTTCAAATTTCAGCTCTGTGATTTCCTGCCTTCTGTGATCTTAGGAAAGTCACCATTTCCCTGGACATCAGCTTCCTTCTCAGTAAGATGAGGGAATTGGACTAGAATGGTCTGCAAAAATCTATGTTCCATGATTCTGTAAAATACTTTCATGAAAATGTGAGGGGCAGCTGGGTTCATTGGACTTAGAGTCACAGAACCTTGGTTCAAATCTGGACTTTGCTAATTATTGCCCAAGTGATCTTGGGCAAATTGACTTCTCTGGATCTCAGTTTACCTCCTTTGTAAAAAGGATTTTTGAGATCCATTCTAATTCTAAATCTTAGGATCTTATGAGAAGGAAAAAATGTCCTCAGTCTTCCTATGCAGTCTTACTGGACTTTCAGTGTCCAGCTCAGGTCCATAGGAAACAGCTACTGCAGCCTAGGCTGAAGAGACAGAGCTCCACCTGCCCCTGGGGCACCCTGACCAACCCAGTGAAACACTTTGGTTTATAGCAAAATTAATGGGATGGCACTTTCCTCCTTCCAGTGCTTTCCAAGGCTATAAACCACATATTAGAACCATCTTCTTCTCTACTGCAAGTTTGGAGTGAAAAGTGACTGAGAGGGGAGGAAATTAGTCAAGCCAATAAACTCCCGTTGGTCCAGAATGACCTGGGAGTGGAGTCTTCTGGCTAATTGAATATTATGGCTTAACTGCTCTGGCCCATCATGTATCAAGAAAGAGTGATAGATGGCAGATGGGCATTCATCTCATGCTTCACTTTCCAGTTAGCCATCAGGACTCCAGGGCCCACCCAGGACAGGTATCCTGCCATCTGCCCTGCTGTTGTCCAACAGAAAGAGCAACAATCTGGATTATACCTCCAGAGACACTGCCTGTACTTTCCTGGGAGAGTTAATTAAGCTTTGAGACTCTATGCTGGCTATGAGTGCACACTCTCTCTCTGTCTCTCTCTGTGTCTCTCTGTCTGTCTGTCTGTCTCTTTCTCTGTGTCTGTCTGCCTCTCTCTCCCTCTCCTTCTGTCTCTCTATTTCTCTGTCTCTCTGTGTCTCTCTCTCCTGATAAGAGGGTAAGTGAAAACTCACTTCAGCTCACTAAATCTTGCTGGCCCAACACTGTGGTTCATTCAGTCACCACTTACCTCCCCACCCCTCAGGACATCAGAGTATTTTGCCATCTTTCCTGTACCACTCCATGCAAGTATTGTACCCTCAAATCTTTCCCTTCCTCTTTCCCTACCCCCTGACTCCCCACCATACACACTTCTTGCTCTTGCTCTGGGAAAAAATTAATCCAATACTTTCAATACAATCAATTCAATCATTGCTACTAGAAAGGGCATGACAATCTATTGCCCCATCACTCTGTTCACCATCTTGTTCTCCCATTGAGACCAAAATTCCCTTCCCTGAACACCACTCCATTATATGGGATGTATTCCCTTTATTAGAATGTAAGTGCTTTGAGGGTAGACACTATCTTGTCTTTGCCTAACACATCTCTCTCTCTCTCTCTCTCTCTCTCTCTCTCTCTCTCTCTCTCTCTCGGGGGGACCAGAACTATGATTTCACTGGTGGGGTTGGGAACCTACCAATGAAGAAATTCCATCTACCAATACAGAGCAACATTTGTTCTGCAGTTGATAGTTTTAGAGTCTCCCGACATTGTTAATAAATGATTACTGACTGGTGATTGGTTACCTGGGATTCAAGTCTCTGTTCACATCTCCCCTCTTCCAAACTTCCCATTTCATATTGAGGGTACCACCATCCTCTCAGTCCCTCGGGCTCAAAACCTAGGTACCATTCTTAACTCTTTGACCTGTCTCACCCCCTATATCCAATCTATTTGCCAATACTCCCCCTTATCTCCTCTGATACTGCCACCACATTGGTGCAGGCTCTCATCACCTCATGCCTTGACTATGGTAGTAACCTGCTAGTAGGTCTGCCTGCCCCAAGTCTCTCCCCACTCCAATCCATCCTCCACTCAGCCAACAAAGTGATTTTCCTAAAGCACAGGTCAGACCATATTAGCCCCCATACTCAATAAACTCCAGTGGCTTCCCATCACCTCCAGGAACAAAAATAAAATCATCTGGTAGCCGTTCGAACCCCTTCATAACCTAGACCTCTTCCTGTCTTTATAGTCTTATTCCTTATGCTACTTGGTGCACTCTGCCATCCAGAGAACATGGCTTCCTTGTTATTCCTTGAACAATACCCTCCATCTCCTGACTCTGGGAATTTTCACTGGCTGTTCTTTATGCAGAGAAAGCTCTCCTTCATCTCTGCCCCCTGGCTCCTCTGGCTAAAATCTCACCTACAGGAAGCCTTCCCTGATTTCCTTTGATGCCGGTGTCTTCTCTCTGCTGATTAATTTCCTATTTATCCTGGAGATAGCTTGTTTGCATGTTGTCTCCAGAATTACATCATGAGCTCCTCAAGGGCAGGAGGATTCCTTTGCCTTTCTTTGCTTCCCAAGCACTCACCATAGTGCCTGGCCCATAGGAGGAGCTTAATTAATGTTTATTAACTAATGTTTCCCTTTTCTGGATCTCAGCTTTCCCATCAGTAGTATGACTGGGTTACACTAGACAGTAAGATCTGTGATTCTAGGCCTGAGCTGCTGCCCACAAAATATTAAATGAACCAGAGGAAGGCCTCTAATTTCTTGGCTACATGGAGACTCTGTCAAGGATTTATATTGGATTTGATGGACTGTCAGCTTCTAAGATGAGATTCTATGGACAAACTATGGACATGACTCACAGAGATAAGAAGGTAGAGGACTCCAATTTGTACTCATATCGAATGCCAATTACATATCTACTTATCAATTCTTCACCGACTGAGGCTCATAGTTCATTTGAGTTGGAAGAGAACTTAGAAGTCATGACCTGGTCCAATTCCTTTCTTTAACAGATAGGGAAATGAAAGCCAGAGAACTGAAGAGACTAGCTCAAGGTCACCAACTATGTACTAATTAGCAATACAGCCAGGATTCAAACCCAGCTCCCCTGACTCTCAGGGGAGAGTTCTAGCATACTCCCGTTGCAGTAAAATACATCAAGCAGCTAAGTGGTACAGTGGATGCAGTGCTAGGTCTAGAGTCAGGAGGACCTAAGTTCAAATCTAGCCTAGGATGCTTACTAGTTGTGTGACCCTGGGCAAGTCACTTAACCCTATTTGTTTAGTTCCTTATCTGAAAAATGAGCTGAAGAAGGAAACAGCAAGGTAGTCCAGTATCATTGCCAAGAAAACTCCAAATGGGGTCATGAGGAGTCAGACACAACTAATTGACAAAACAATAGACATTTACAGTGTTTATAAATCTATACTAAATAGATTTTGATCATTTTTCCCTTGAGGATTCAGAAGGCACATCAGGAAAGGTCTTCATCCCAAATGCTCACCCTCATTGCATGATTCTGGAAATTATCCTTCAGATATGGATTGGACTAGATGTCCTCTGAGGTCCTTGAGATTCTGTGGTTCTGTGCAGAAGGCATAATAAATTGGCCTTAATCTGTGCCAACCCAGAAATACCCTGGGCATTCCTTAAAAAAAATAGCAATCCCTTATGACTGCTTAGTTCATAGGAGCATTGATTTGTAGCTGAAAAGGACTTTAGAGAACATCCATCCACCCCAATATTCTGCATCTGAAGGAAAGGATATCCAGAGAATTTAAGTCACTTGTCCAAGGTCACACATAATTACGACATGAGTATCTGGGGCGAAAGGGGAGGGAAATGAAGTGTGGTTTTCTAACTCTATATTTGATACGCTTTCCTTATCATTTACTGCTACCATTTGAAGAATATCAAAACAGAATCCTGTTGATTTCTATTTTGTAAAAATTTATATAGGTTAGCTAGGTAGTAAAGTGGGTAGAGTGCCAGGCCTAGAGTCAGGAAGACTTGTCTTCCTGAGTTCAAATCAGGCTTCAGACACTTATTAGCTGCATGACCCTGGGCAAGTCACTTAACCCTGTTTGCCTCAGTTTCCTCATCTGCAAAATGAGCTGGAGAAGGAAATGGCGAACCACTCCAGTATCTCTGCCAAGAAAACCCCAAACGGGGTCATGAAGAGGCAGACATGACTGAAACGACTGAATAACAACAAAACAAATCATTTCTATCCTATGTTTTGGAGGTTTGTTATCCTTTGAGGTAGTATGGTAGAAGGAAGAGATGTTGCTCTGGAAGTCAAGAGACCTGGCTTCCAACCTTCTGTATGTTATTTCCTTTCTCCCAGGTCTCAGTTTTCCCATTAGTAAAACAAGTGAAGCTGGGTGGGGTGATGGTGGACAATTATAATGCTAGCTACCAGGGAAGCTGAGGCCTGTGTCTCTTGATCATGATGATTGTGAGCTGCAATGGGGTTATGCTGATCTGGTGTCTGAATTAGTTTGGTATCAATATGGTAAGCCCTTGAGTCAAGGTGAGGGTGGGAGGCACCGGGTTGCCTAAGAAAGGGTGAACTGGCCCAAGTTGGAAACAAAGCAGATCAAGGCTCCCATGCCAATTACTTTTATACTTCCAGCCTGGGCAAGATGGAGAGACAGAGTTTTAAATGAATTAAAATAAATCAATTAAAATGAGTTGGGCTAGATCATGTCTAAGGTGCCTTCCCCCTATAAAATCCTGTGATTCTGGTTCAGATTTGGGGGTTATATTGATCTGTTAAAAACAGGTGTGATGTAGTTACTTACACCTAAAACCACCTCACTGATTTCCTGTACAACAGTGGACAAGCCTCTTACCTCCCGTCCCCTCCCCCGCCCCACTTTGTTTTCTCAGTTGCAGAATGGGTCTGAGAATATTGCTGTCCTGCAGGGCTGTGCTGAGGTGTAAGTAATCAGTTAAAATGATTAGAGGGAGCTGTGCAAAAGTGAGGTGTGCGGAAATACAAAGGTGAGAGGCCCAGGTGGGCCATGACAGGTGCTTCAGAGATGGGGAGCTGAACAGATGGAGGGCAGGCTTTCCAGGAATATTACTGCCCAATAGGAAGCATGCTCAGGTTTTGGATCTCATGTCTTTTAAAAACGATGCAACCAGTATTTATTAGTTTTCAGTTAAATGTACCAATTGCCCATTATTTCATCCAATATATGAAGTCCCTACATACCTTGCAGGATTATCTCTGGGAAAAGGGTTTATAAATCTTAAAGCATTATGAAGAACACACACACGTTATATATCAGTTGCTTTATTAACTTTAAAGCACTACATAAATGTTAACTATTATCAAGAGGGTCTATCACTTAAGGTAACATAAGAGTGTGCTGGTAAATATTTAACAACCAGATTTCTGAAAAAAAATGTACACATGACATACTTTTAAGTCGAATCTGTATTATTAACATTTTTTATTACTTTCTTAAGTCTAGAAATCAATAAAACAATAAACCAAGGACTGACTTGTAGCATTTGTTGATTTCTGAGACCTAAGTACTCACACTAAAAATTTAACAATTGGCTCTTATAAGTTGGTATGAGTCCTGGCACACAGTTGGCATTTAATATATGTTTATTGACTGACTAAACTTGTTCTAGCATGCCATCACTATATGACAGATTATTATGTGGATAATATTTGTCATAAAAGTTAAAGGAGAGGCATTGCTTCTCTCTTTCTATTGATAGTATAAGTATTTTTCCAGGCACCCAGGAATGTAATTTCAGAATGAATCTCGAGATTTTCCTGAAAAAAGACTTTAAATTTTGGGGGGTGTTTTGTAACCAATAAATACCCCTTTCTAAAAGCTAATTAAGTTTGACTGACCAATTGATATTAACATAATCATAATGAGAAATACACTAGGTGGGGCTTATGAAGCATCTCTAACCCCTCAGTGCTACCCCTAGAACCCTGAAGCAGTATTGTAATAGTGGATTAGCATGGGGAGTTGGGATAGTAGCCCTAGAGCATTTGCTACAGGAGAAATGGGTATCACTTTATATGAGGGTCATTAACAAAATTAACCTCAAAAAATAGACTCTGAGGGAGTGAGACACAGGGAGGGTTGTTGTTATTTGTCCTTCATTTTCAAAGAGGACCCCAGTGACATCATGGGGTGATGTCTCAACTTGCATGTGAATTGAATTTAAGTGAGGCAGACTTGCACAGTCAGCCTCAATCTCTCTTCCTAAGTCATCAAAGTCCAGTGGCAAGACAGAAGTCAGGATGATGCAGCAGATGACCTTGACGTCTATGATGCCTGACCTTGAGCGCTCCACAGTGCCTGCTGTGGAGCTGTCTTCATGGCCATTGGAACAAATTGTCCTCATCTACCCATTCTGCTGGGAAAAGTCTTTATGTGTTTAGGGTAGACATGCCCCTAATTTGCTGGATGACAAGTTTGAAGTCTGTCTGTTACCCTCAACCTGGTTTAGTCCATTTGCCAAGATGGTTTTGCCAGGTGTGGCCACTGCACATGCTACAGTTGTGATGGGAGAAAGGGATTATCAGAAGCTGGATCATAGGGGTATTGCTAGGAGAGGACTGGTATAAATAGGAGTTGCAGTTGTGTGTGTGGGCGGGGAGAGTCCTGGACAGCCTGTAGTATTATGACAGCACCAGGTGCACTGGGGAGAGAAGAGGAGGGATGCAGTAACCAGGTAGAAGTACTGAAGACAAACCACCTTGCCTAGAGCTAGAGGTTTGGGGTAGGGGGTGGGATAGAGGAGTGGAATGATGGGTAGGTAGGCAGGTGTGCATGAAAGTATGCATCTGTACATAAATTTCCACCACACATAGTTTGGTGCTTACTTTCTCCTTCATTCATTAGCAGCAAATACACATCAGAAACTATTCATGTCTTCAAATTGTGGAGGCAGGAGCTATGGGGTCTAATCCTACGGGGCGAATCCCTGTGTGGTCTCGGGAAGAAGCCAACTTTACTAATCTGAGCCTCAGAGACTCTGCCTTTGAAAAGGAGAGGCTTTGCCCGGCAGCCTCATCGCTAAATTGGAAAGATTCGTGAAATGAGAATGTTGTTTACAATTCTTCAAAAGAAACAGGTTGCATACATTTGAATGCTTCATACAGCATACTTCTAGAGGATCAAAGCATTTGATGAGCCCCCCAATTAGATCTCATCTCAAACCTGGGAAGTAGTAGCAGAGAAAATTTCTTGCTTTTTTTCTCCTTCTACAGCAATAGAAAGAAAGGTTAGAGGACCTGGTTTTACCATTTGCCAGCTGAACACCTTAGTCAAGTCGCTTCCTTGTTATTTCTTCACCTGTAACATAAAAGAGTTAGATTGGGAAATCTCTAAGGTGCCTTACAGCTCTAAAACTATGAGTTGCTGAAACTGCGGCGAAAGCTCCCCGATCACCCTCTAAATCAGGACAATTGATTTCAATTCATCAAACACATGAAATGCCTATGAGATGAGAACACTTTGTTAAGTTCTGGACCTGAGGATCTCCTGACCCAGGTGATTGCTACATTCTTAAGTAAACTACTTTTTTTTTGTAAAGGCAGGATCATCAGGAGCAAAAGTCTGACTTGAGCTAAATCTGTCTCTTCTTTCACGTCACCTCTTCTAATGTCCTTCTTTACATAACCTGTTGCTATTCTTCATCCTTTTCCCAGCAACTGTGACTGTGATACCCCTGGCAATTCCCTAATATCTGCCCTTCCCTGCAAAAGGGTCACTCCATCATGATTACAAGTCCATGTCCTGGATTCCTCTCTTTAATGGGTGTTCATGGGTGCAAATGGGGTCATTAAATAAAATGATAAGTTCTCCCATGTTAAATAGGAAATATGTTGTTTCCCCCAGATAACACTATTTCTTAAACACAGTTAACATCTCCCAAAGTCCCCATAGTGAATTTGTTTCAGTTTCTAGTGGAATTTTGTTTGTTTGTTTGATAGGATTTGGAAGTCATCAGATTCTGCAGTTTCCCCCTGAATTGGACCTTTGAGAACATCTGTTCCCATTCCTTCAGTTTACAGATAAGTAAAATGATAAGGTCCCTAGACTTGCTCAAGATCACACAGGCAGTTAGAGGTAGAATAAGGATTTAAATTCAGGGTCTCTGTTCCAAATCCAGTGTTTTTTTTCCAGTGTACTATGTTGCCTCTGACTCTAGTACACTCTCCACTCTAACTCAGCTGTCTGATTTTGATCGACAAATGAAATGAAGTAGTCTGGTAGACCATATAGCACAGAGAATCCGAAAAAGTCTTATGCAGCTGTAAGCTTTAATGTCCCAGGAGTCTTGGGACAACCTGTATTTAGAAAAACTTGCCATATTTGTTATTGACTGCTGCTGATCTACTTACATTTCATTACATTTTAGAAGCAGAAGGGAACTTAGACATCATCTATTCCAATCTTCTTGCCAGGGCTCTGGCCCCAAGCTGGTCCTCTGATCCACTCTGAAAGAGTGGAGGGGATCCCCTGCCAGACTCCAAGGGGGAATAGTCCCACTGGACTATTCAGGTCTGGGTAACACGAACATTGGTACATTGGAGACCATTTAGGATGACAAAGGGCCTATTGTCATATGGGGTTTGGTTGAAGGAATTGGAATATTTAGCTTAGAGAAGACTCAGGGGAAACATGGGTAACTGTCTTCAAGTCCTGGGATATTTACCTAGGAGAAGACTCAGGGGGAACACGATATCTGTCTTCAAGTCTTGGAAAACTCTCATGGAAGAGGGATTAGCATGTTCTTGGTTCCAGAAGACAGAATTTGGAGCGATCAATAGAAGTTAAAAAGAAGTAAATTCAGGCTTAGTATAAAGAAAAATTTCCTAACAATTAGCATTCCAAAAATGGAATGGGAGCCTTGAACAGTAGTGAGTGTCACCTCATTGGATCTACAAGCAAAGATAGGATGACTATCTGTCAGACATGTTTTAGTGGGGATCTCTTTTGGAGTATGGGTGGGTTTAGGTGACCACTGAGGTCACTCTAGAATTTGAAATTCTGTGATTCTCTGAATCTCATGGTACCAGAAGAGGCAGCTGGTAGGGTGTTAAGAATGATGACCTAGATGTCAGAAGGCAGAAGCTTGACTCTTGACTCTCCCACTTAACAACTATGTGGTCTCAGACAAGTCACTTGATATCTTTGGTTCTTAGTGTACCTACCTGTAACATGGTATGGTGGATAGAACACATGAAGCACAGAAGACCTAGGTTGAACTCTTGGTCTTCCATGCTAGCTGTGTGACCTTGGGCCAGTCTCTGGGCCTCTTTTACTCCTCTGTAAAGCAAAGGGGATGGGTTAGGCAATTTCCAAAGGCTCATGTAGCTATATAGTAGTCTATGAGCCTTACCTTGAAAGAGTGGGAAAAACTCTCTTGGTGGATAGCAACTGGCCTCTGCTCATGATGCAGCGGCCTGGAGGGTTGAATAGGCTTTTGCTTGATTTCTCTGCTCTTTTTTAAAGAAATGATTAACAGATTCCTGTCATTCTTTGAATGCAACACCCATTAAACCTAAACGATTCTCCAAGACAAAGAAAACACTACATAGGGAATTTGTGCCAGAAAGAAGTACATGACCTTCCCTCACTAGGGCACTTGTATTTTTCAAGCAACAAGGACATGATATCGAATGTCTCATCAAGGCTTTCTCACCAATCTGCTCCAACAGTTGTCCTGGAAAAGCAACAAACTGGGAAATACCCCAAATGATTATAGTGAAGCTCCCCAAAACAGCATGCCAAATTCCTCTGTCTGAGCAGGAAGACGGGGTGGGGGGTGGGGTGCATGAGTCATCTCCACTCCTCCAGTCCCTAACCAAAAGTCCCCTAATCAGAACAGCATCGAGGGCCATTTTGTTTTTTGCTCCGTCTCTGGGATGACACTAGACACAACATACATTCTCTTCGAGGACACACACCAGCTGGCGAACTTTGCTCCAAGACAAAATGGGCTATTTTTGGCTACTTGAATCCTTTCCGGAAAATGAAGGCTAGTTGTTGTGTGCATAAATACTAGTCAAAATCCTTGGAGTCCTTTACCAAATAAACAATAAGCAGCTTGCCCAAATCACAGGGATGCAGCTAAGAGTGGTAGAGTACCCTTCCTGGTGGGACTTTTCGAGTGACAGAGCTGTTCTCCCAAGCATCAGCAACAGCAATTGTCTTATTTTTTTTGCTTTTTTCGCAGTAAGTTCAAGTAATGGTAGAGAAGAGGTACTATCCAGGGAGTTGTAATATTTTGTTTTCTCTAATCTTCTAATCCTATTCAGGTGTTGACTGTAGGGAAACCGAAATACAGGCCAACATGCATGCTGTATAAAAATACTGATTATTGTTCTGATTGAAATTCTATTAGTCATAAGTCCCATTCTCTGACTCATGGATCAGTAATAAGGTTCACATGAACTTATGTGGAGCAGCCCTCCTCATAGGGAAAAAGGAGACTGTCAGCATGAAGGATGGCTCAGTCCCTCACTGAACAGAGGAGTCAGGATTAGCTCCTTTACTCCTAGTTCTTCTGGGGTCCACAGTTGGCCACGTGCCATGTGCGGTCTCCTAGGACCCCTGAGATGACCACCACACACCTGCTACTATGATTTTCTCAGGGCTGCTTTTGGAGTTGATATATCACTCTACAGGTGATCTGGTCTTTTCCAGAGCCAAGTTTTGGCTTGGCCTGGGGAGAGTGTGGGGAGAAGCGACGGGAGTTACAGCTCTCTCTTCTCCATTTCTTTGTGCAGAGGAGAGAGGCAGAAGGACTATTTTGAACTAGAAACAACCTTAGTGTTCACTCAGGAAATGGCTAAATGGACTAAAGTAAACTAATGTGATTGTAATTAATTAATTGCCATTAATTGTGATGTAATTAATGCAGTTGCATTAATAGTCTATAACCCAGTTAGCTATTTCGCAGGTTATTGCCATCATCTCTCTTAGCCTTAGGTGCTTAATCTGTAAAATGGTAGCAAATATCTGTAGCACTTACCTCTCAGTGTTGTTGAAAGGATAAAGTGAGTCAATGCAGGGTACTTTGCAGAACCTTAAATTGTTATGTAAAGAATGGCAAACATGAAGAATGTACATCAATAAGGAAGAGTCTGTACAAAGTAACCTCAAAGAAGAAGAAAACATCGATGGCCATTATGATGGGTCTTTCTATACCTATGTTATCATAAGCTCACATACTTAGTGCTGTAAAAGACTTGGGGATCATCTAATCCACCCCTCTCATTGTGCAGATGGAGAAACTGAGGCATAGAGATGTTAAGTGACTTGTTAAAGGTGACAAAGGGAGGAAAAGATAGAGCCTGGATTTGAACCACATAGTCAAGGAATTTTAGAGTTGGAAGGAACATCAGTGGCCAACTTGTCTAACTCATACCAGAAAAGGACCCTCTAGTACAGCATATCTGACTGTTGTTTGAAGACCTCCCAGGCCAGAAACTCACCACCATCTGAAGCAGCCTATTCCACTTCTGAATTGCTTTGATCATTAGGAAATTTTTCCTTATGTCCATTCATCAAGTAAGTGTTTATTTATTAAGCACACACTACTTTCCAGGCTAGGCCTTGGGTGAGTGGGTACACAAAATAAAAGCAAAATATCCCCTACCTAAGGCAGCTATATGATTCAGCAGCTAGAATATTGGACCAGGAATCAAGCAGACCTGAGTTTAAATCTTACCAAGCTGTGTGACTCTGGGCAAGTCACTTAACCTGTGTTTGTCTCAGTTTCTTTAACTATAGAATGAGGTTAATGATAGCATCTACCGCCCAGTGTAGTTGTGAGGATCAGATGAGATAATATTTGTGTTTAGCACAGCACCCGGCACGGAGTAGACAATAAATGCTTGTTTCCTTTCCTACCCTCATGGAGCTTACATTCTTCCTTTGAGACTCAGTTCAGATTCTACCTTTGGTATGAGGACTTCCATGTGTGTTCTCCTGCTTTTGAATGTGAGCACCTTGTGTGCAAGGACTGTTTTTTTTTTTTTTTTGCCCTTCTTTGTAACCTTACTCGTCATCACTTAGTAAATGCTTGTTGACTGCCCAACAGGGGAGACAGCGTGTACATATATGGATTTATTCAAACAGACATATAAGCATATTCAAAACACACCTTGGACAGGTGGCCATCAGCAGCAGAGGGGAGCAGGAATGACCTCTTACAGAAGGAAAGTCTTGAGTTGAGTTTTGAAGAAAACCAGGGATTCCATGAGATAAAGGTGAGGAGAGAGAACTTAGGTGTGGCGGGGGCCATCCAGAGCAAAGGCAAGAGAGAGACGAAGTCTCGTGTATGAGGAACAGCAAGTAGCCTGCACAGGTGGCCCAGAGAGACTGCAATGGGGATTGAGTCTTAAAGAGGCTGCAAAGGCAAGATGAGGTCACAGAGTGAAAATCTTTAAATGCCAGTCAGGAGATTTAGTTGTTCCCAGAGTCTAAATTTGCTTCTTTGCTACTTGTCCTTAGTTCTCTCAAGGGCCAAACAGAGCAAGTCTAAGTGTCCTTTCATAAAACGGACTTTCAAATACTTGAAGAAAGTCTCTGATTCCAAATCTTCTTTTCTTGCTACTATGTCAAGTGGCTTTCCAATGGCACTGGCATCACATTTGCATGAATTTAATTCAATACTTTGATAGCTCTGTGATCTCATCAATGTGAGTACCACATCCTCTGAAAATTTTGACTTCTTATCTTGTGAGATTCTTGTCCATCGACCAAGTAGAATCCACCCAGCATATGTGTGTGTAGGTTTACATACACATATATGTATATAAATATGTTTATAATATATTATGCATATGTATATATGTACATGTGCATACATATATATGTATCTATCTATATGTAACAACCATTAATTTTTAAAAGTTCAACTTTTCCTAGCACTTTAGGGTTTACAAAGTGCTTTTCACACAATTAGGGCTAGCTAGGTGGCCATTCCTAGAGTCAAGAAGACTCATCTTTCTCAGTTCAAATCCAGCTTCAGACACTTACTAGCTGTATGACCTTGGGCAAATCCCTGTTTGCCTCAGTTTCCTGAGGCAAATGGGAAAATGAGTCGGAGACAAATGGGAAAATGAAGCTAAATGAGCTAGAAAAGGAAATAGAAAACCACTCCAGTATCTTTGGCAAGAAGCCTCAAATGGGATTATGAAGAGTCAGATATGACTGAAAAGCAACTGAACAACAACTCCCCCATGTAGATGTAGATGGCATTTGTTGTTGGTCAGTTGTTTCAATGGCATACACATCATTATTCCCATTTGAGAGATGAACTGACTGAGGTTCAGAGGGGATACAACACACCCAGTCACATAACTAGTAAACGTCTAAGGAGAGATTTGAACTAAGGTGTCAAGACTCCAAGTTCAATCCTTCTTCTGGTATAGGGAGAGAGAGAGAGAGCATTTATATCACACCTACTACACGCCAGGCATTGTGCTAACTGCTGTTATAAATATTATCTCATTTGATCCTCACAACAACCTTGTGAAGGAGGTGCTACTTTTATCTCCATTTTACAGCTGAAGAAATTGAGGCTGACTGAGTTAAGTGACTTGCCCAGGGTCACACAGCTGGTAAGCACCAGAGGTCAAATTTGAACTCAGATCCTCCTGATGCCTAGAGTACCTAAAACATAATAAATGCTTATTGATTGTCTAACAGCATGTACATATTTATTCAAACACAGACATAGGCACAAATCTAGCACTCTATCCACTGAACCACCAGCTACTGAGAATGAGAAAGAATGAGTGAGAGAGACAAAGAAAAAATGAGAAGACAAGAGGAAGAGTAGGGGGGAGAAAGAGACAGAGAAGCAGAGATACAGAGACAGAGAGGAGAGAGAGAAAGAGGAAAAGGGAGAGGTGAAGAGGGAGGAAGGAAGAGAGGGGGAGAAAGGGGGAGGAAAGACAGAGACAGGGAGGGGGAGAGACAGAGAGACAGACAGAGACAGAGACACAGAGTGAGAGAGAGGAGACAGACAGACAGACAGGGAGAGAGACAGAGAGATAGACAGAGACAGAGAAACAGGGAGAGAGAAAGGGAAAGGCAGACAGATGCAGATAGAGAGACACAGAGACAGACACACAGAGACAGACACACAGAGAAAAATAGAGACAGGGAGAGAAGGAAAGAGAGAGGAGGGGTAAGGAAGAAAGGAGAGGGGAGAGAAGGAAGAGACAGAGAGAGAGAGAGAGAAAATCAACACTTTTTCAATTCCTCTATAAATTCATATCAGGATTCTTTGTGCATTTGTTCTCATTTATTATTTATAAACTTATTTTTTATTGTAAAATTGAATAAGCAGAGAACTTTTGATGGGAAAATGCCCTCCTTTTTGTACCTTGGAATATCTCAAAGCACACAGAAGCCTCAGAAGCAGAGAGTAAGATCTTCATTCTCATTTTACAGGTGAGGAAGGCTAGCTTTATACTAACCGAGCTTCATTTTCTTCACCTGTAAAACAAAGACATGGGACTCGGCGATCTTTCAAGTTTCCTTCCAACTCTAACAATCTATGAATCTGGGGAACTTTTCTCAGACAGCAGTCAGAGCCGGTGATCTGGCCGTTTCTAACTCCAATGTCAGCCTGCTACTGTCTAATAGGGTCCTTATCAAAGATGCAGCCCCCAGCAAGCACTCTGAGCTTAAAATTCAGTGGGCCACTCAACTTTTTAACCTCCGGAGATAACAACAATGTGTGAGAGTTTATCATTTTTACAACTTGACCTTGACACTGAGACAAGGTTGCACTACTACTTTTGAATATTTAATAAGTATCCAAGATAAACTACACCAAATTCTACATGGAATCTAACTGCTGCTAGAAAGAAACATACTACGGCAAGACTGGGAGTGCTTTTCTCCACCATTCAGACCATCTTAATCTTTTTCCTTTCTGAATTCTTACTGCACTTGGAGTCTCAGCTACAAAAATTAATGCTTCTTTCCTTCTGCCTTTGGGCAGCTAGGTGACACAGTGGATAGAGGACCTGGCCTGGAATCAGGAAGATCTGAGTTCAAATGTGACCTCAGACACTTACCAGCTATGTGATCCCTGGGCAAATTTTTTAATCCTGTTTGCCTCAGTTTCTTCATCTGTAAAATGAACTGGAGAAGGAAATGGCAAACCACTCCAGTATCTTTGCCAAGAAAACCCTAAATGGAGTTACAAAGAGTCAGACACAACTGAACAACATCCCACCTTTGGTTGTCTTCAAGTTGCTTTAAGTCTCCAAGGAATAAATGTAAAATCTTTATGGTAGGACCAACGTCTACCAGGGCTCCCCTTTTCCCCTATATCATGGATTACTTTTCCCTAAAAGGTGACAAAGTTGTTCCCAGGACCTGATGAATCCTAGTCTTTCTTGATGAAGCTTCCTGGTCACTTAAAGTTCAGCCATGAAGAGTTGAGGCCCCTCTGACTTGAAGTATGTCTGAAGATCATGAGAAATGCCACACACTCTACCCTGTTTCCTTATGAAGACAAAATCAGAGGGTGAGGGGAGGGGGCATAGCTATCGAAGCTACTGTTACATATTCTTGTTATGTTAGAGCTAAATAAACCTCCTTTTGTCAAAACTGTTTGACTTACAAGTGCCTTGTTAACCCCCAAAATTAACCTTAATTAACAGGGCACCAGAAGGGGAACTTGACCAAGGCCCCATGTAGTTAGTAAGAAGTGCTGCCAGAAAAAAAAAGTAATTTCACTCTACACCTTGGTCTAGTGGAGACATTTGAAAGAAGTAGCTCTGGGTTCAAATAATAAGCTCTTCCAGCTCTAAATGTTATGATCTATGACTTGATGAGCACTTTGTATTCTTATAAAGTTATCTTATTTAAAAAGAAAAAGAAATGCTGCCAGGACCTGAGCCTAGATCTTCAGATTCTAAGTCTCTGGCTACTTAATTATGCATTCTGTTTTATATTGTTTTCTGTTGTTTCAGGTGTTTATGCTTGTCTCCATAATAGCGGATCATAAGCTTCTTTAGGGCAGGCAAGATTGAAGTCCACATAGTGCCAAGCATGTAGTTGGCATTCAGTAGACTGACTACTGATGGAATCAAAGGCAATTTGGTACAAGGGAAAGCATAATGGATTAGGAATCTGAAGACCTGAGTTCAAATCCCATTGCTCCCAACCCAGTGTGACTTTGGACAAATCACTTTGTCTCTCTAGATATGTTTCCCTGTCTGTTATAGTATTGAGGCTGAGCTTGATGTCTAAAATATTTTCCAGATAGACTGACAACTCATTTATTAAGTGTTTACAAAGTGCTATGCAAATACAAACAAGTGCTGACAGTTCCTGCCTTCAAGGATTGTATTTTTTAACAGGAGAAGAGAAAAGCAGCCTATGGTTTGGAAATGTCTGAAAAATGACATAGAAGCCTAGTTTGGGGAAAAATAAGACAAAAGCTCACCTATCAGAGCCCAGTATCTCAGAGGTTGAGACCAAGATTGGGGGTCCGGGATTGAGATGTGGGGGAATGAAGATAGCCCAAGGGGGCACAATTTGGAGATGGTGGCTGGGAGCTCTAAATCCATGAACCCATAATCTATATACACTTTATTTCCCTCCTGTAGACTATAAACTCCTTGAGGGCAGGGATTATTTTGATTTTATTTTTATTTGGAACAATACCTGGTATATAGTAGGTACTTAAAGAGTTATTCAAAGAATGAAAACAATTATCAAGCACCTACTATTTTCTGGGTTCTGGGCAACAAAGACAAAAATAGAGTCCTTACACCCCACCCCCCAGCTTATGTTTTGTTGGATAATATGAAATAGCTGCCATTTATATAACTGTGTTAAGCTTTTACACTCCTCACTGATGACCTTGGGACCCTGACTGTAAACCGTGCATAGCCTGAGAGTCTTGTTTAGCCCTCCAGTGCTTTGGACAGCTTGGAAACTGTCCTTTGAAAAGCTACCTGTTCTTTTCGTTCCTCGGTGCTGGAGCAATTGCTCTCTTGTGTAACTAGCTTAAATAGTTACTGGCTGAAAGTTCACTGGGTGCACAGCTTCACGCCTTAAGAAGTCCTCTGACAGGCTGCTGCAGCTTCCTGTGCCTCACACCTTTCAACAAGACTGATTTCCAGGAATACAATTCAGCAGTTTAAATTATTTACACAAATCCCCAACAATCAACCGGGGAGAAGTAAATAGAGGAACCTGCACCTTCCCATTCCCTTACTGTCACTTGAAACTGCCTTCCTACCATCTTGGTGATGAATTTTGAGGTTGCCTCTAATCCAGTACCCTCCCCGAGACAGCATTTTCAAGTTTTAAAACCAAGAGAAAAACAGTGACTGGATTGGAGCCAGCAAATCTGTCCTCGTTCTTCCCTCCTTATTTTATTTGTCTAAACATTCTACTTCCAGTCGCCAAATCTGATTAGCAGTTTTCCCCCCTTTGAAGAAAGCCGATATGTCCTTCTACCCTTAAGATCTCAACTATGCATATGTGTTTATATGTAAAAAGCACACAAACTATATACAAGAGCAACGTTTTCTAATGTGATCTCTCTTGTCCTGTCCTCAGCAGCCAATGAAAATATTCCTGTTCAAGTACTTCATTCAATATTCAACAAATATTTACTCAGTGGTACTGGGGCCAGGCTCTGTGCTTGGCATTAGGAATGCAAAGATGAAAAAGATGTGGCCCATGCCCCCTAGGAGTCTGCAGTGTAGTTTGGGCAATTCAGTTCAAGAAGTTGATTTCATATGCATTTACTAAGCATCCACTGTGGGCCATGCACTCCATTAGCAACTAGGGATGCAAAGATAAAATCAGAGTCCAGATGCTCAAGAATCTCAAATGTAGGTAGTTTGATTTGGAAATGGTGACTGGGAAGCCCTAATTCCATGATTCTATACTCTGTGTACATGTTTCAGTGTAACAGGGATTTAGTGCATGCCCAGATCACCTAAGATGGAGGCACCAATGTAGGAGATGCCAGGAACAAATTCTTAGGAGATAGAAGGATTGACACGGGTATGGATACTCTGTGTTGACTTATCAGTCCATTGAGGCAGTTCCCATATTATCCAGTTACACTATCTATCAAATCAACCTATATGAATTATATGGCATTTATCATGAGGATGGCATGCACTGAATTAGAAGCCCACTGAAGTTATTGATATACATCAATCAATAGATTGAAGCATTTTTAAATGTTTACAGTGTGCCAGGCATTGTGCTAAGCTCTATTTTTAAATTTATTTTTATTTTTCAACATTTGCTTTTACAAGATTTCGAGTTTTAAATCCCCCCTTTTCTCCGCTCCCCCTTCCCCAAGATGGCATACAATCTGATATAAACTGTACATGTATGATCACATTAAACATATTTCCACATTAATCATGTTGTGAAAGAAGAATCGGAACTAAAGGGAAAAATCTTGAGAAAGAAAAAACAATAGAAAGAGAAAATAGTATGCTTTAATGTGCATTCAGATTGCATAGTTCTTTCTCTGGATGTGGATAGCATTTTCCATCATGAATCTTTGGGAATTGTCTTAGATCATTGCATTGCTCATATGAGCTAAGTCTAACAAAGTTGGTCATCACATAATGTTGTTGTTGCTGTGAACAGCGTTTTCCTGGTTCTGCTTGCTTCACTCAGCATCAGTTCATGCAAGTCTTTTTAGGTTTTTCTGAAGTAACCCTGCTCACCATTTCTCATGGAATAATAGTATTCCATTACATATACATTCATATACCACAACTTGTTCAGCCATTCCCAATTGATGGGTATCCCCTCAATTTCCAATTCTTTGCCACCACAAAAAGAGCTGCTATAAATATTTTTGTAGATGTGGGTCCTTTTCCCTTTTTTATAATCTCTTTGGGATACAAACCTAGTAGTGGTATTACTGGATCAAAGGGTATGCAATAGTTTTATATCCGTTTGGCTAAGCCCTACTTTTACAAGAAGGTAAAAAATCCAGTTGCTACCCTCAAATAGCTAACATTTTAATGAGAAAGACAACAGTCAAAGGACTACATGCTACAAAATCTAGACAGTGTAAATGGGGCATAATTCCAGAAGGAAGGCACTAGTTCGGGGCAGGAGAGAGGAACTAGAAAGACTTCTTGTAGAAGATTAGGTTTCAACTGAGTCTTAAGGGAAGTCAGGGAAACCAGAAGATAGAAGTTAGGAGAGACAGTATTCCAGGATTCCAGTCAGTGAAAAGGCACAGAGTTGAGTGAGAAGGCTAGTGTCACTGGATTGTAGAGTACATGGATGGAAGGGAGTGAATCATTAAAAAGATTGGAAAGATAGGAAGGGACCAGATTGTGACATCAGGGTTGTGAGCCTACATTACTGGCAGGAAGATGGTACCCTTGACAATAACGAGGAAGTCTGCTCCCTGTCTGTTCCCATCTGGAAGATGGGAAGATTTGGAGGGGAAAGATAATGAGTCCTGTTTGCCACATGTAGAGTTTGACACAGTAATGATAATTATAATAGTTAGCACTTATATGGCTCCTAAGGCAACATGGTTCCCCCTACCCCATTAACCCTTACTAGGGAGGTTGATGGATAGATTGAGCTCAGGAGCTCTGAGTTGCAGTAGAGCTAAAAAAGCCTATCCTGTTTCTGCACAAAATCTGGCACCAATAAGGTCAGCCCCTGGGTAGACGGAGCCACCATGTTGTCTGAGGAGAAGGAGGGATGAATAACCCAGGTCTGAAAAGTGACACAGGTCAAAGTTTCCATGATCAGTTGTGGGATCAGGTGCATGAATGGCTACTGTACTTCTAGCTAGGTAGGTGCTAGGTGAGATTTATCTATCTATCTATCTATCTATCTATCTATCTATCTATCTATCCATCTATCCATCATTGGTAACTTTGGAGAGAGCAGTTTCAAATGAATGATGAGGTCAGAAGTCAGATATAAGATGATAGATAGCAGGAATGGTTGGATGAATTGAGGTTTGGTTTTTTTTTCAAGGATAGAGGAGGAATTGATGTGTTTGTAGGCAACAGGGAGGGAGCCAGTGAGACATAGAAGTTTAGGGAAAGGGGTAGATATCACAGAGTGCCATCTGCTGAAGGAGACAAAAAAGGGATGTGATCAAGAATGAATGTAAAGGGGTATTTTTTGGCAAGGAGAAGCCCCATTTTTTCATAAGAAATAGGGGAGAAGACAATAGTGGAAGAGGATATCTGACTGATGTGAGATGAGGAGGAGAGAAGAACAGGAGGCCCTCATGAAATGACCTCAGTTTTTTCAGTGATGATATGAGGAGGCGAGGTTCTTAGTTAAAAAGGGTTAAAGGAGGAGGTGCTATGGAAAGTTTAAGCAGGAAAGAGAAGGTCTAGGATAGCCATTGTGATAAGTAGGAGAGTAAATTTATCAGGAAGGCATATCTCACTCCTCTGTAATCATTCCTCCACATCTGAAAAATTGTTATTCTTAAATATGCCATTGCCCTGCTCAAGAAACTAAAGTAACTCCTTCTGTATTTCTCTTTCCTCCCTCTTCTTCCCTTCTTCTTCTTCTAGGAAGAAATTCAGTGAAGTATGAGCTGAGGAACTCAACTGAGACGTGGGGGAAAGGGATGCCTTGGGACACTTAAGAAGGAAGGAAAAGATTTGGAATAAATGTTGTGGTGAGAGAGCAAATATATTAGGGAAATATAAAAGAATTGCCTTCTGTAGGCTCAGGTAAGATTATCCAGCATAAATCTGTAGTGGACCCAGTCACCACAGTTTGGTGATTTCTCCAGAGCAATTCAGCAGCACATGAATATAAGTGAACATTTTTTAGAATGTACACAGGAGAACAAAAGGAAATTCAGAAGAATGTGCAGATAGGCAAGACAGTTGTGAAAGTAATGTATGGAATTTTAAAAATACTTTTTAAAAAGCAAGCCGTATGAAATAGACATTCATGGTTTTATACATAGCTCTCTTTTCATGTTCTGCTGTATATAAAGAAATGCTCAAATTCTTGAGTTTAAGTTCAGAATTAAAAAAAATTAAATAAAAATTATATTGTGATCTTGTTATAGTGACAATATTTAGAATGCAGAATGGCGAGTAGATTGTAGTTTAGCCCACTGGTGTCAAATTCAAATAGAAAAGGATCCCTGAAGTCGCATATTAACTTAGAAAACGACAAATCAACATTATCTATGTTGTATTATATTTTTATTCATTTTGTTAAATGTTTCCCATTACATTTTAATCTGGTTTTGGCCCCACCTGGGTAATTTTGTGGGCAGCAGGCCAGAAGTTTAAAATCTCAGGTTTAACTATTGGAGCCCCCGGTGACCAGGAGACCTAGGCTTACAATTCTAGTTCTTGCTGCTAACTCACTCTGTAGCTTTGGGTAAAACCCTTTAATTTCTCTGGTCTACAATTTTCAGATGTGTCGAGGAGAGATGATAATACCTACTCTAACTACCTCACAGATGGTTTGGGAGGTTCAAATAAAATGATTTAGACAGGGAGTGAAAGATCATAGATTTGAAACTGTTAGGGATCTTAGAAACTGTAGAATCCAACCCTCTCTTTTTACAATTAAGAAATTGATGCTCAGAGAAGAGAATGACTTACCCAAGGTCATCCAGGTAAAGGAGCAGCACAGCCAAGATTTGAACCAAGCCATCTGGATCTCCAGAGCCAGTACTCTCTCCATTATCCCATGCTACCTCTAAAACATCATACAACTTTGGAACTAAAAAGAAATTTAGAGCTTATCTGACTCTCTGATTTTATAGCTGAGACCTGGAGAGACCGAGCATGTTGTCCAGAGTCACATAGCTACTTGATGGCAAGAACAGAGACTAGAACCCAGATCTCCTTACTTTGAATGCAATGCTCTTTCTTTCAGAAAAATTAAATACAATGCAAATATAAAAAAAATTATTAGGTAGTATGCTTGCCAAACAGAGCACAAATAAAAAACAGAAGGTGGTGATAGAGTTTCTCATTTCAGGGAGCCAAGTGCTTCAAGATGCTTTAAGTAACATGTGCTTTGGAAACCTAATATTCAGAGTGTGTCTCTCCCTTGTCCTCATTTGGACCCACTCTCCCCACCATCCAAAAAACAGACAACCAGTAATTGGTGGGGGAAGGAAACTGTATATAAATAGGAAAGTCTAACCATTAAAAATGGATTTAGAAAATGCACCTCAGAATTTACACCAGACTCTCATCTCAGATTATTCTGTTTGAGATTTCCATTGAAGGACAAGAAAGAAGCCAGTTAGCTACCTTTTTGTACAAATGCCCTCTTCAAATTCATTTCAGAGAAGATTGTTCCTTGCTATTTACCCTCTCTGCTCAGGAAACTTAGCTTTAGACTGATTGTCTTAGGGACTCTGGGGTTAGTCCCCCAATTTACTGGATCTATGCGGCTTCAGGGTTAAATTCATCCCGAAGGGATTCAGGCATTTCCTGTGGGGGTAACCTGCCCTCAGCCTTTTCAGCCTAAGTATGCAGGGAGAAAATCTGGAAATTCTGCTTTAAAAAACCTGGAAAGAACAGGGTGCTGGGGAATGAAAGGTAAGTTTCCTACAATGCAACTTGGGATTATTTCACCCTGCTCTCGAAAATCCTTTATGGCTCCCCACTGCTACAAGATGAAGTCCAAGATACCTAGCCTGGCATTCAAGAATTCCCTAAAATGTCTCCCCATGTTACCTTTCCCGCTTTACACACACACTCTACAGTCCAATCTTTTGCTGTCTTAATATTTCCATTTCTTCTTTGCTTCCGCACCTCTCCTATTCTCTCATTTATGAGCGTTCCTGTCTCACCAATCTCATCTATTCAATGATAAGTCAACAAATATTTGTTTAGCACTCATTAGACACATGACACTGTGTTTAATGCCTCAGGATGCAAAGATGAAAAAGGACACAGACCCTTCTCTCAATAAGCTTTCAATTTAATAAAGAAGCTACGGCACAAGGCAACAGGGTATGTTGGTCTCAGAGAACCTGGGTTTGAATTACAGCTCCGCTTGAACCTGGGTCAAATTATTCAATCTTTCTGAACCTCAGTTTATCCATCTGTGAAATTAAAGAATTGAGTTAGATAATTTACTGGGTTTACTTTCCAACTTTATTAAAAATAGCTCACATTTATATAGCACTTTTTAAGGTTTACAAAACACTTACATATATTATCACAACCCTATGAGGTAGATGCTACTATCATAACACTCATTTCACAAATGAGGAAGCTGATGTAGAAGTTAAGTGACTCACAATGTGCCCCATCAGCACCAGAATGGGTAGTTAGACCACTACTTTTACTAGCAATAAACCCAAACTATCTCCAAACTTCATTAACATGTCACTACAATTTAGACATCTCGGAGATTTTGAATCTTAGGTTCCCTTTGCTAGAGTTGAGGAAGAGGTCTGCACTGGGATTTCTGTTTCCACGTTAGCCTTTTTAACTAGCCTTTGGCTTATTACCTGAAATGCCTCTCTTTTAGGTATGATCCCAAAGCTTTCTGATATATTTGTCTCCTTTTTCATACCCAATCACTTTCTAATTTTGAAAAAATAGCATGGTGTAGCGGATAGAAATATGATGAATATTGATATGATCTAATAAACATCTATTAAGTGCCTTTTATGTGCCAGGCCTTGTACTAAATACAAGGGATAGAAAATAAGAAATTGGGACAGCTAGGTGGCGCAGTGAGTAGAGCACCGGCCCTGGAGTCAGGAGGACCTGAGTTCAAATCCGGCCCCAGACACTTGACACACTTACTAGCTGTGTGACCTTGGGCAAGTCACTTAACCCCAATTGTCCTGCCTTCCCCCTTCCAAAAAAAAAAAAACCAGAAATAGAAAGACAGTCCCTGCCCTCAAGGAGCCTACACTCTTAACGGGAAGACAATGCAGGAAAGGAAGTGTGTGTGGGGAGGTGACAGAGGGTAGCCAGTAAGGGAGCATAATGATGAAGATAGTGATTAAAACCAAGTAGCAATTGGTAGGTAAATGAAGAGATGGCTGGAATTTTGAGCTCTCTATAAAGGGAGCCAGGAAGAAATGGGTTCAAATCCTACCTCTGACACATACAGGCTATGTGACCAATGGAAGGTCACTTAGTCTTTCAGTGCTTTGGGTCACATTTTAGATACATAGATAGCTATAACCTTGATAAGCACTACGTGCCAGGCATCATACTAGGTGCAAAACCACAGCCGTCAAAAGCTATCTGAGACTCTAAGCTACCATATTGCTTTGGTAGGGATAGTCTCCTAATGAGTTCCCTACACCGAATGAAATCACAAGTCCAAATTAAATATGCACATGCATAAACACATATATTTGATATATTTTCCATATCAGGTATCCCAAAAGTCTTAGTTCAGTATTAAGCAATAAAAGCATATTAAACCTGTATGTATCTGTATATTTGTGTAGTACGTGTACATGTACACCTATATTTGATACCCTGTATACATGTGTATATATACATGTATTTTTTATGTGGTTCTTGTTCAGTTGTTTTCAGTCATGTCTGACTCTTTGTGACCCCTTCGGGAGTTTTCTTGGCAAGGATACTAGCGTGGTTTACCATTTTCTTCTCTAGCTCATTTTACAGATGAGGGAACTGAGGCAAGCAGGGTTAAGTAACTTGCCTAGGGTCACATATCTAGTAAGTGTCTGAGGGCAGATTTGAACTCAAGAAGATGAATCTTCCTGACTCCACGTCCAGCGCTGTATCCACTGCGCCACCTAGCTGCTCATGTAAACATACACATGTATACCTCGTGTGAATACATAAATCTATGTATCACAGAAATATATATATCATATATAACTATATCTCCAATCCCATGTTAGATATATTTATATATGCAAAAGATCTGGCCATGAGGATCCTGCTTTCACCTACTTACCCTACTTACTGCTTCAACTTCTTTCTCTGAGTAGATTGGACTCCATCATCTCTAGCTTCCTCCTCTAAAGATGTAGAGGATCTCTACTCTGTTTGTCCTATCTCTAGCTCAGGGGAGCCCAGTCATCTCGTATAAGCTGGACCCGACTTGACTTCCAGTTATGACAATGGATATGCAAGGAATTCCAATGTAAGAAGACTGGCTAGATACAAAGGATGGCTATACGGGAAGACAATTGAATCTAATTCTCTCTCTGAGATAATCACTCCCTTCTTCTAACATTTCCCACCTCCTGCTCTTTGTCCACTACAATACTAACTTCACTGCCCCACACTGGCCCTCAGTCCCTGTTCTTTCTGTTTCCTTTCAAGTGAAGTACAAACTGTAGTGTGCTGGAACCAGATCCAATCTTCCAATGGTTAAAATTTCAATGTGGGCATTTACCCACGCCACAGAAATCCCCAATAGCTACAAATCCTGGCTTTATTTATTGTTTTGTTGATTGTCTAGGTTTCAGTAAACGTTAATAATGCAGATTAAGCTTAAAATGTGTGTGAATACCTGGAAAGCCCAGTTGTTAAACATTTACCAGCATATTGCTCTCCTGCTCTATAAGAGGTGCTTGAGCTCAGCAGGAGTGCAGTAAAAGTCTCAGAAAATGAAATCATCACCATATTGGAGCCCTGGTGACTGCAGGCTGGATCTTTGGATGGGGAGAGGGGAAGGAGATGTTGGAAAATAAAGGTGGTAGAGAAGCAAAAGGTGTTAATAAGAATTTTTTTTTTTTTAGGAAAAAAGGCCATGCTGCCTCTCATTACTTAATGGCACAAGTGCTATGTTTCTTGCCTCTTCTGGAAATGGAAGTCAGAGTAGAGTGGGGAAAGGGTGTGGCATGGTGTAGGGCAGGAATTATTAACCTAGGGTCCATGAACTTGTTTTTAAAAAATATTTTGATAACCATATTTCAACATAATTGATTTCCATTGTAATCCTTTGTGTTTTATTTTATGCAATTAAAAACTTTATTCTAACAATGGTTTTCCCATATTTCTCTGTATTTATCGTATTCATCATTTCTTATAGTGAAGTAATATTCCATTGCATTCATGTACAGCGTTTCTTTAGCCATTCTTCAGCCTGTGTGTCTAGTTGTTTGCTACTACAAAAATTGCTTCTATAAATACTTGGGTGTGTATGAGACTTTTCTTTTTTACCTTTGACTTCTTTCAAGTATATGCATAGGAGTGGAATCTATGCAAAGGAGATGGAAATTGTAATCACTTTCTTAGCCTAATTCCAAATTGCTTTCCAGAATGGTTGTAGAAATTCACCGCAGAACCAGGAAAAACAAAATAAAACAAAACAAAAAAAAAAAAACCCAACCAAGCAAAAAAAAATGTCATTTTGTCTTTATGACTAAAATTATAGTAGCTGCTACCAGGTGGCAGTGATAATGTTTGCACATGACTGCCATATTGTCTTTTGAGGGATAATTTTCAAAACAACAGGGAATTTGGATATGAATGGGATTGTCAATAAATGAAATACTGAAGCTCAAACCAAGAGAGCCAAACGTAATGTAGCTTCAAATCAGAACCACCAATGGCTGAAGGAAAGCTTACCCAGCTCAACTCAGAAGACAAGACAAGTCGTGTACTTGGCTGCCTGGCTTTCTGCAGCTTTTGTCCTCTTTGCCAATTAGATATGACTTCTTTAAATGTCTCCTGGTTTAGTGGGGAAAATGCTAATTCTGGAGTCATGAGACCTGGGCTTGAATCTCAGTCCTAACACTTAGCTGGGTTGCTCCCAGCAAGTCACTAACCCTGTCTGAGCTTGTTTGTTCATGTGTAAAATGAGGATAGTAATATTTGTACTACTTACTCCACAGAGCAAATACCAAGAAATATTTGTAAACCTGAAAGTGCTAAAGAAATATGAGTTGTTAACATTATTTGGATGTATTTTCTAGTAGCATTTGGATTCTTAAAACTATACATACTTCTTTATTTTTTATGTTTTTCATTCTTTCTCTCTTTGTGATTTTTTAAAGCAATGTGATAGGTAGAATTTACAAGGTATACCACTTTAGAAATTGGTTATTTTGTCCTGAGACAAAAGTTTACTGAAGTTCTAGCAGCAGCCACTAGGTGGCAGTGATAATGCTTGCATATGGCTGCCATATTATCTTTTCAGTGTCAGTTCAATTCTCAAAACACTTGGAAATTGGGTATAAATGGACCTACTATTAAATGAAATACTGAGGCTTAAGCTAAGGGAGAACATCTGGGAAGATATGATAAATAGAATTCTCACTAAGAGCCATTACCATTAAAAAGTCTAAAGTCAGTAGAATCATAGAGTTTTAGTACTAAAAGGGACTTAGATATCATCTGTTCAACCTGATTTTACACAGGAAGACACTAAGACCCAGAAAGGTGAAGTGATATTCAAGTTAATATAACTAGTTAAGGGAAGAATTGTTTTCAGCTCCTGAGGTAGACAACTTCATGCCAAATCGTGAATCATCAGGACAATAGAAACAGGCAAGAGACTTTTAGGAGCTATGGGGGTGGGAGTAGGGCAGGGGGACAAAACAAAACAAACCAATCAATCCAGGAATGCTTTTGAATATCTAAAAACTTCACTTTCAGGTCTAATTACCCCGAGAGAATAGGATACGTTAAGCAATGATTAGAAAGTTTGTTTATTCATGCTTAGGTAGTACCATGCCTTTAAATCTTGCTTCAAATGTTATTTCATCTTAATATTAGTATATAAACATAATCAATGTTTAATCAGTATATTTTCTGTTCCTCTAATGATGTCATATTTTTTTTAGGGAAAAAATACAACTGACTGGATCATGAACTTTATCCTACCTCCTTGGAAGGGGACCCTGTGCACTTCTATATACCCTAATCAGTACCAGTGCCTCCAGGTGGCAGCTCTAAGCATGAGAGGTATAAAATCTTAGGGGAGGAAAAACCCTCAACCTCTTGAGGATGTACATTGTAAATCTAAACTATTCAAATGATGGAAAATAGCATAGAGGAAGTAACACTGAATTTGGAATCTGGACATCTGGGTTTGGATCCTGGCTTGGTCATTGACTGTGTGATTT
The DNA here is from genome assembly GCF_011100635.1 of Trichosurus vulpecula. Classification (NCBI taxonomy): domain Eukaryota; kingdom Metazoa; phylum Chordata; class Mammalia; order Diprotodontia; family Phalangeridae; genus Trichosurus; species Trichosurus vulpecula. The sequence continues at coordinate 97,799,323 of NC_050581.1, forward strand.
GGGACATATTACAGTACTTCTGTGACCATCAGTTTCTTCCTTTATAAAACGGAGAAAGACTAAGTTTTCAGATTTAGAAGATAAGATAAATCAGTGTAAGAATGAAAGAAATAATGAAGTCTATGGCTCGTATGCCATCTTCTTATATATAGCCCTTCTAGATCTCATTAATTGTTAATTCCTGCTTTCTTCTTATCAAATTATCTCACACACATACACACATACACACACACACACCTACTAATATGTTCTACTAATATGTTTACATATTGTATTCTATCCCATTTCCAGTAGACTACCAGTAGATTTCCAGTTTTTTGAGGTCAGAGGCTGTTTTTTGTTCTGTTTTCTGTATCCCTTTTCTAGCATAGCACCTTGCACATAGTCATTTATAATACATCTTGGATTGAATTAAGTAGGTTGCATTGGAAAAAGTAGGTTTAGGGGAGAAGATAATATAGTTGGTTTTAGAAAATTTAAGTTTAAATTGAGCTTAAGGTCAAGGTAAAGATGTCCTATAAGCAGTTGAGATACATGTTTAAGATTCGGCACAAAGGTCAGGACGGAAGATAGATTTAATAATAGAGCTATTACGGTATTGAAGAAAGGGTACTAGGCTAGGAGATGACTTGAGTTTGAATCTTAGTTCTGACAACAACTAAATGTGTGACTATAACTCATACTATCCTCCCACCCCCATTTTAGTTATTGCTTGTAAAACAAGAATAGTACTTATTTACATCTCACAAGGTTATCATGAAGAAAGAATTTTATAAACTTTAAAATATTGTGCAAGTATTTAAAGTATTATAAACTTTAAAGTATTATGAATAGTTATTACTAGTATAAGGAAGGTGACCAGGTAAATCACCAACTTATCTGAAGTTCCCCAGTCGACCTGTTGAAATTAGAGGGTTTGGGCCATTTTTCAGTGGTTACTGAGGGACACTTCCTCATGATTTCTTCTCTCCCCTCCCCAGGAGCAGTGATGTTGATTTACAGCAGAAGCACATGGCAGTGGTGGACATGTGCTTGCATGCAGCCTGAGAGGGTAGTTCATGAACAATGTTCATAAATTTTAACATCTCTGGGGATTTCCTGGTGCAACATTCTTCTTGGAGAAATAAGGGGATAATATACTTAATTCCTGTGCCATGTTCTACTTAGAGAGCAAAGCCAGTGAGTTATTCCAACAATGCAAAATCTGGTGGAAGAGGCCTATTTATTCAACAGCCCCCCAAAAGTATATTTACCTTCTAAACCATAGAATTGTACTATAAATCTTGGGGAGGATTCCATGGGAAAGATGGATTTTCTAAAGATGTATTCCTAAAATGAGAAAGCCCTAATAGCAACCACAAGTTCAGTTCCCTCCTTGGGGTGGGAGTGGGGAAACTGGTGGGTTATCTGTGCATTTTATATTTCTGTCTCAAGTCATGGACTCCTGTAAAATCCTTTGCATTGCATACATTTTGGGGGAGTAATTAATATAAATGCAGTCCTATATCCGTTGGGGTAGGTACTGGAAGTCGAAGGAAAAAAGTTGGCACTATGGTTGAGTGGAATGAGGTAAGGAGTCAATAAGAGTAGAAAAGAAGCTAGAAGGTCTCGCAAGAGCTAAGAAATGACTCTCAGAGGTCAAATCCAGTCTTGCCCCGTCCTTCCCTAAAACTTGCTGGGGTCCTGGGAATAGAGGAAAGAGACCTGGTTTCATCTCTATGATAACATAGACAGCATTATCCAGAAGCCAGGGGATTCCTCTGCTGTGATTCTGGCGGCCGGGTCCTCCTTCTGAGGATGGACATTTGGGCCATGATTGTTAGTTATTCTTTATCAGGTCTAAGACAGTTTGCTCAGTAATGAATAGCCATTTAGGGACAGAGTCCCTGCTTAAGTTAATGGGAAAGGTGTGCCTAGTATCTGCTACCAAAGAGGCGCATTCTAGGCAGTTCTTATCCATTTATTCATCTCTCTATATACTTACATGCACACATACATGCATACATATACATTTATCTCTCTCTCTCAGTTCTCCTTCCCCCCAGTCCGATAAGTTTGAAGTGGAACTGTAGAATTTACTTTAATTCCCATTTGTCTATTAGGGGGTTGAAGCAATTTTTTCATGATTGTTGATAGCTTGGATTTCTTCCTTTGAAAACTGTCCAGGCAGTTCTGAAGAAGGCTGGCTGAGATCAAGGGGGAGGTCAGTTGAGAAGGAGGGGAATAATGGCTGGGAGGGGATTAGAAATCTTCTGACCCTGGATAGGATGTCATCTTCTGGGCAAAAAGTGAAAAATGTTCCTTCCAGTCCCGCATTGGTGTGAGGGCTTTAAGAGCCTTACTCTAAGGGAATGATAAAATATTATTTTCTCCAAATAAATGCTATGGTATGGACATCTGTGAAGAAAGCCTACTAAGTAATGGCAGGTGGGAGGGAACATCATACCTAGTCAGGACAGTGGCTCATTTAGAGCCAGAACCCTGGGAACTTCTATCTTCTGTCCATTTAAAAACTCCTAAGTCTGAATGTGTTCCCAGAATAAAGAGAATCATAAAGTCCCTTCTGCTTTCCAGGGTCTTTCTTCATCCAAGTCATTTCTGCTTCCTAATCTAACATAGTCCAAACAATCCATCTGACTAACATTTATTTAACCACCTACTATGTGCCAGGAAATGTGCTAGGGCTTCTGGATTAAAAGACAAAATGAAAATCAGTCCTTGTCCTTGAGGAACTTACATTCTATCATGGAGATAACACATACTTTTGTTGTTGTTGTTCAGGTATTTCAGTCCTGTTCAACCCATTTAGGGTTTCCTTGGAAAAGATACTGGAGTAGTTTGCCATTTCCTTCTCTAGCTCATTTTACAAATAAGGAAACTGAGGCAAACAGGGTTAAGTGACTTGCCCAAGGTCACACAGCTAGTAAGTATCTAAGGCCAAATTTGAACTCAGGGCTTCGTGTCTCTAGGCCCAGAGCTTTATCCACTACACCACCTGGCTGCCCCAACATGTGCCTAAATAAGTATATATGCAAGATAAGTGCAAGGTAAATTTTTGGGGAGGATAACATAAAAGTCACAAACTTGAGTGATCAAAAGAATTAGAAGACTGTCTTTGAGAGGAATAGGGAAGTACAGGAGAAGGATGGACTTGGGAAGGAATAACAGTGATAAACTAGTGTTCCTGTAGGTTTGCAAAGAGCTTTTGTATATACATTATCTCATTGGGTCCTTACAATGCTGCTGTGAAGTAGGTGCCAATATTATCCCCATTTTACAGGCTGAGAGAGGTTGTGACTTTTCCAGTGTCACAAAAGATAAGCAGCTAGGTGGTGCCACGGTTTGGCACCTGAGGTCAGGGAGAACTGAGTTCAAATCTTACCGCAGGCATAGGTCATGACCCTAAGCAAGTCACTCAATCTCACTCAACTTCAGCGTCTTCACTTGTAAAACGGGGTGCATAATAATAACATCCCTATTCCAGGATTATTGTGAGGATCCTGTTAGTGAATCATATTAGAAATGTATTTTGCAAACTTTCAATTACCACATAAATGCTATCTTTTTATTAAACGGCTGAGGCAGTATTTGAACTCGGGTGTTCTTGACTGAAAGTCTAGCACTCCACTATACTGCCTAGCTGCCTCTAGAAATCTAATGAATTTTTTTTGGACATCCTGAGTTTGAAATGCCTATGAGAATACAGCTTGAAATGTCAAGTAGACAGTTAGGGACACACGCTCAGCCCTCAGGAGAGAGACTAGGTCTATCTGGGAGTCATCTGATAGATGAAATAATTAAACCAATAGAAACCAATGTGCTTAATGGGTGAGAAGGTATAGAGAGAAAACAGAAGAAAGCCCGGGACATATCCTGGAAGAACATCCAAAATTAGGGGGTATGGTATGGATGAAGGACCAGCTAAGGAGATTTTGAGAATGAGCCATCGGATAGACCGAAAGAGTACTAAGAGAGATGAGTGTCATGAAAACACAGAGAGGAGATGGTACCTTGGAGGAAGGTAGCCACCAGCATCAAATGCTGCACAAAGGCCAAGAAGGATGAAGATTAAGAAAAGGCCCTCACATTTACCAATTAAGATATCATTGGTAACTCTGGAGAGAGTAGTTTCAGTTGGGTAAAGAAGTCAGAAGCCAGTTTGCAGAAGGTTGAGAAGAGAGTGAGAGGAAAAGATGAAGAGGCCATGAGGTAGACAGTTTTTCTAGAGTTTGACTGTAAAAGGGAGGTGAAATATAGGATAAGAGCTTTGGTGGATAATAGGGTCTGATGGAGTCTTTTTCAGGATACTTAAGTGTGTTTGTAGGAAGAAAAAAAGACACCATCAGGGAAACAGAGACGGAATGATTGTGGGGAAAATCTGCTAAAGAATGGGGAACATGTAGAAAGGTTGGTCTTGTTGAAGAGAACGGTCATTTCCTCAACAGACTGGATTAAAGTAAGCAAGCAAGAAAGATAGTATGTAGGGCTTTTGACACATTGAGGAGGGTGGAAGAGGTAGATTAACAAATTTGTAGTGGGACCAGTCACATTAGTTGAATGGTTTTGTCAGGATTTTGGGAGATACCCTATTTTCCAGAGCTAAGGCCCAGAAAGCAGGCTGTGACCTGAGCTTGGTATGACAACAATCCTTTGTGCTCACCCTCTGGGTAATCTCACCTTCTGGCAAAATCCCATGACTATTGTATTGCTTTGGCCAGCACCAGGCATTCTCTGAGCTTGGGTAAGCTCAGACAAGTACCCATGTTCTGGTCATGAAGCCTTGCTATGAATCCAACTTGCCTCACCATTGCTGTTATTCACCATTGTCAGAGCTACAGTTCACTGTGTAGCCATTGATATGAGTGTTGAGATCTCCTCACACTGTCTCTGGTCCCCCCACTAGGGGTGGGCCCCAGCATACGAGTCCTTCATTGCAAGCCGTTTCCCTCGCTTTGTAATTAAACTTTTTTGATTCCTGACTCTCCTGTCTCTAGCCTACTCTGTTCAGCTCTGGCCATCCACAGGTTAGAGTCTAGTTTGGTCCAGGGGACAATTTATCTCCAACTTTGTTCAGCAGATTGTGAATAGAAGTGAAGAAAGAAAATGGTGAGAGGAATCTAGGGTGGGGAGCCATGATGGCGCAAGAACTAAGGAATCTGAGAGTAGTGGACAGTGGGGAGGTGACCTGATTAACTATTGGGTTGAGGTTATGCAGAGAAGGAAGTGAGGTTTGAGTAGATTTGATGGCCACAAAGGAAAAACAATCTGTCCTCAGTGAGTTTATGGAATGGGTATGAGACATGGAGGGTAGTCCATTATATCTGAAATTATTTGTAAAAGAGAAAAGTGTGAGATAAAGTTGGACAGCTTGTTTGTGACCATCTTGTGAAGGACCCTGAAAACCAAAATCAGAGATTTAAATAATTCTCCTCGATTAGATTAGACCATAGCACCTAGCTCCTTGGAAGGCAGGAACTATGTCATGTTTCATCTCTGTATCCCCAAATCTGAGCACAGGGCCTTCTACACAGCATTTACCTAATAAATGTTTGTTGAATGGAATTGAACGGAATTGAATTGAAGTCAAATGTCATTGTCAAAATTATTGTGTAGTTACTCTCTAAGCCCAACCTTTTCTGGAAGAAAAAAAAAGAGTCTGGTTAATTAACATTGATTACAATCCACCAACTGCAAGTAAAAATCGATTACTGGGGTTCCTAATTTGAATGCCTCCCTCTTCTTGATGTCAGTGCTGTGTGTGTGCGTGCGTGTGTGTGTGTGTGTGTGTGTGTGTGTGTGTGTGAGAGAGAGAGAGAGAGAGAGAGAGAGAGAGAGACAGAGACAGAGAGAGACAGAGAGACAGAGACAGAGACAGAGACAGAGACAGAGACAGAGAGACAGAGGGATAGATGGAGAAAGGGAGGGAGGGAGAGAGAAGAGATTACTTTTTAGTATCATTATTTCCAGGGCCACCTTCACACATACATACACACCCATCTTCTCCCTCCTGTGAATGACATAAGTGATCTTCCTGGTCCTTGGGCCTCTTCCACACTCCTTTGGAGATGCTATTTGTTAGCATGACGGCTAATTGCTGCAAATAGGCAGTGTGTGCATTTGGACCTTGTTCAGTGCTCACTCCTTTATTGAGAGAGGAGTGATGGTATTGATTCTGGATGGCCAGGGAGAATGCCAGGGAATATTAGTAAGGAGCTGAGAGAACACAGTACATAAACTTTTATGACACGATGTCAAACTGGATTGTGGAGACATAAATGAAAAGGACAATACGTTCTGTAATTACTGCAAGCATACACCTTCCATCTGCCTGACTCTCTAAGCACATGCTGGATAAGGGAAAATGTTGGTGGGGAAGGGGGGCAAGCTAGAGGTTGGGTGGAGAGGGGTGATAGAACAAGAAAATGACCAGAGAGAAGCCGCATGGTGGCTAGAAATGGTGAATTTGGGACAAACAATTTCTTTCAGATAGTTTTAGGTTAATCCTTTTGATTCTGTATGAGAAGTAGAACATCTTAGCTGTGTGACCATGGAAAAGTTACTTAATTTTTCATCGTCTGAAGGTGACTCTTTAAGACTCTAAGTCTCAGGCCTGCACTGGGGGAAGGGGTCCTGACACCAAAACTTCCTAATTCAGATACCAAAGCGATTCTTTATGCTGTCATTGGATCAGGCCAGTTATCATTATCAGAAATGTTTTCTGTAGATGAAGGCGGTATGACGTAGTGAAAACATAGCTTTGCAGGTAGAATAACTTGATTCAAATCTTGGCTTGCTTTGCTACTAAAAGGCTGGATGACTTAGGGCAAATCATTTATTTCACCTCTTTGGGTTCAGGTTCCTCATCTGTAAAACAAAGCGGTTTGATTAGGGCAGTTAGAGTAGGACCTATGGTTTCCTCAAGGGCCATGATATGTCTCTAAGGAGGGTGTTATCAATGGCATGGGTGTGAAGATAGGTCTTACCCAACCCTCTCCACAGTTGCCAATTTGGGCTTGTCTTCAAAACAACTACAGCATAATTTTACAACTGGACTATTATGTAAATAAGTTCAACGTGAAGGTATATGTAGAACCTACATTGGATTACATGCTGTCTCAGGGCGGGAGGGGAGGGGAGGAGAGGGAGGGAGAGAAAATTTGAAACCCAAAAACTTGTGGAACTGAGTGTTGTAAACTAAAAATAAAAAATAAATTTATAATTAAAAAAAAAAAACAACTACAGCTTCCCCTTCACCCATTATAATGGCTTAACATACATCTACTCCACCCCCTCTCACTTCTAGCCTCCTGTCTGCTGCATTTGTCCAGGACATAATAACTTAACCCTCACTTTTGTGATCCCATAGGAGCTGTGCAGGCAAAATTCCCTGCCTCCTCCCCCAGCTTCTTCACACCTTGATTTCAGGGTGACATTCTTGTTACCTCAGTTGAGGGGCTCTGAACTCTGGGATAGTGGTGGTACATCTCCCACCCCTCTCACTCCCCTTCTCATTTTTTAGTGGGAAAGAATGAATAGAATAAGAATGAGCAGACATGGATAGATTTTCTTTTTTTGAGTTTAACAGTATTTTTCTCTAGTTACATGTCAAGAAAGTTTTTAAGCATTCATTTTTACAAGATTTTGAGATCCAGATTTTTTTCTCCCTGCCTCCCTTCCCCTCTTCTGAAAATGGTAGGCAATTTGATATAGTTTGTACATGTGTTATCATGTAACAAAATATTTCCTTATTAGTCACAGTTGTGAAAGAAAAAACAGATCAAAAGAAAAAAAGCCATGAGAAAGAATAAAGTAAGTGAAAACAATATGATTCAATCTGCATTCAGAGCCCATCAGTTCTTTAACTGGCTATGGATAGCATTTTCCTATATGAGTCCTTTGTACTTGTCTTGAATCATTGTGTTGCTGAGAAGAGCTGAGTCATTCACAGTTGACATCACACAATGTTGCTGATACTGTGTACAATGTTTCCCTGTTTCTGTTCATTTCCCTTTGCATTAATTTGTACAAGTCTTTCCAGGTTTTTCTGAAATCTGCCTGTTCATCATTTCTCGTTGCATAATACTATTCCATTACATTCATATACTATAGCTTGTTCACTCATTCCCCAGTTGATTTGCATCCCCTCAATTTCCAATATTTTGCCACCAGGAAAAAGGCTGCTATAAATATTTTTGCACATATAAGTCTTTTTACCTTTTTTATGATGTCTCTGTGATTCAGAGCTAATAGTGGTATTGCTGGATCAAAGGCATGCAGCTTGGTTGCCCTTTGGGCATAGTTCCAAATTGCTCTCCAGAATGGTTGGAACAGTTTACAACTTCACCAACAGTGTATCAGTGTCCCAATTTTCCCATCCTCTCAAACATTTATCATTTTCCTTTTTTGTCATATAAGTCAATCTGATAAATGTGAGGCAGTATCTCAGAGTTGTTTTAATTTGCATTTCTCTAATTAAAAGTGATTTAGAGCACTTCTTCATGCCAATAGATGGCTTTGATTTCTTCATCTGAAAACTGCCTATTCATATCCTTTGACCATTTGTCAATTAAGGAATGGCTTGTATTCTTGTAAATTTGACTCAGTTCCCTATATATTTGAAAAATAAGGCCTTTATCAGAGACACTTGCTGTAAAGATTGTTTCCCAGCTTTTCACTTTCTTTCTAATCTTGGTTGCATTAGTTTTGTTTGTACAAAAGCTTTTTAATTTAATATAATCAAAATTATCTATTTTACATTTTGTAATGGTCTCTTTCTCTCTTCTCTGGTCATGAATTCTTCCCCTCCCCATAGATCTGACAGGTGGACTGTTCCTTGGTCTTCTAATGTTTTTTCTTACTATTTCTTCCTGTTTTTTCCTGACACGCATTATTTATTTATTTAATATTTTAGTTTTCAGCATTGATTTTCACAAGAGTTTGAATTACAAATTTTCTCCCCATTTCTACCCTCCTCCCCACTCCAAGATGGCATATATTCTGATTGCCTCCTTCTCCAGTCAGCCCTCCCTTCTGTCATCCCACTGCCCCCCATCCCTTTTTCCCTTACTTTCTTGTAGGGCAAGATAGATTTCTATGCCCCATTGCCTGTATATCTTATTTCCTAGTTGCACGCAAAAACTTTTTTTTGAACATCTGCTTTTAAAATTTTGAATTCCAAATTCTGTCACCTCTTCCCTCCCCACCCACCCTCCCTAAGAAGGCAAGCAATTCAACGTAGGCCACATGTGTATCATTATGCAAAACCCTTCCACAATACTCATGTTGTGAAAGACTAACTATATTTTGCTCCTTCCTATCCTATCCCCCTTTATTCAGTTTTCTCCCTTGACTCTGTCCCTTTTCAAAAGTGTTTGCTTTTGATTACCTCCTCCCCCTGTCTGCCCTCCCTTCTATCATCCCCCCTTTTTATCTCCTTCCTCCTTCTTTCCTGTGGGGTAAGATACCCAATTCAGTATGTATGTTATTCCCTCCTCAGGTCAAATCTGATGAGAGCAAGAATCACTCATTCCCCCTCACCTGCCCCCCTTCCCTTCCTACAGAACTGCTTTTTCTTGCCACTTTTATGTGAGATAATTTACCCCATTCTATCTCTCCCTTTTTCCCTCTCTCAATATATTCCTCTCTTATCCCTTAATTTGACTTTTTTAGATATCATCCCTTCATATTTAACTCACCCTGTAACCTCTGTCTATATGTGTGTGTGTGTGTGTGTGTGTGTGTGTGTGTGTGTGTATTCCCTTCAGCTACACTAATACTGAGGTCTCATGAATTACACACATCATCATTCCATGTAGGAATGTAAACAAAACAATTCAACTTTAGTAAGTCCCTTGTGAGTTCTATTGAAAATCCATATTTTGCCTTGGAGCATGATACTCAGTTTTGCTGGGTAGGTGATTCTAAGTTTTAATCCTAGCTCCATTGACCTCCAGAATATCATATTCCAAGCCCTTCGATCCCTTAATGTAGAAGCTGCTAGATCTTGTATTATCCTGATTGTGTTTCCACAATACTCAAATTGTTTCTTTCTGACTGCTTGCAGTATTTTCTCCTTGATCTGGGAGCTCTGGAATTTGGTGACAATATTCCTAGGAGTTTTCTTTTTGGGATCTTTTTCAGGAAGCAATCAGTGGATTCTTTCAATTTCTATTTTACCCTCTGGCTCTAGAATATCAGGGCAGCTCTCCTTAATAATTTCTTGAAAGAAGATATCTGGGCTCTTTTTTTGATCATGGCTTTCAGGTAGTCCAATAATTTTTAAATTATCTCTCCTGGATCTATTTTCTAGGTCAGTGGTTTTTCCAATGAGATAGTTCACGTTGCCTTCCATTTTTTCATTCCTTTGGTTTTGTTTTATAATACCTTGATTTCTCATAAAGTCACTAGCTTCCACTTGCTCTGGTCTAATTTTTAAGGTAGTATTTTCTCCAGTGGTCTTTTGGACCTCCTTTTCCATTCGGCTAATTCTGCTTTTCAAGGCATTCTTCTCATTGGCTTTTTGGAGATGTTTTGCCATTTGAGTTAGTCTATTTTTTAAGGTGTTATTTTCTTCAGTACTTTTTTGGGTCTCCTTTAGCAAGTCATTGACTTGTTTTTCATGGTTTTTTCACGTCACTCTCATTTCTCTTCCCAATTTTTCCTCTACTTCTCTAAGTTGCTTTTCCAACTCCTTTTTGAGCTCTTCCATGGCCTGAGACCAGTTCATGTTTTTCTTGGAGGCCTTTGATGTAGGCTCTTTGACTTTGTTGACTTCTTCGGGCTATATGTTTTGGTCTTCTTTGTCTCCAAAGAAAGATTCCAAAATCTGAGTTTGAATCTGAGTCCGTTTTCACTGCCTGGCCATGTTCCCAGCCAACTACTTGACCCTTGAGTTTTTCATTGGGGTATGACTGCTTGTAGAGTATACAGTGCTTTGTCCCAAGCTTGAAGGGCTGCACTGTACTTTTCAGACCTATTTCTACACAGCTAACTCTGCCACACCGGCACTTCTCCTCCCCCAGGAATGGCCAACCCGGACTGCAACTCAGATCTAAGCAGGCTCTGCACTCCAGTTTGATCAGCCACTTCTGGCCTGGGGCCAGAAGCAACTGCAGCTGTAGTTCTGTAAGCCTCCTTAGAGCTGCACCACCTCTGCTGCCCCTGGGGTGGTTGCCAAACCTTGAACTCTTTTCACTCTGTCCCTGCAGTTTTTCCCACTAACCTTCCCTGTTGTCTTTGGTGTTTGTGAGTTGAGAAGTCTGGTAACTGCCACAGCTCACAGATTCAGGGAACTAGGGCCTGTTCCATGCTGATCCTGGTCTGGTTGGCCTGGATGCATCCCACGCTGGGCTCTGCTCCACTCTACTCCCAGCTCTGTGTGATAGACCTTACCCAGTGACCATCCAGGCTGTCCTGGGCTGGAGCCCTGCTTCCCTCTGCTTTTTCATGGGTTCTGCAGTTCTAGAATTTGTTCAGAGCCATTTTTCATAGGTGTTTGGAGGGTCCTGGGGGAGAGCTTTAGGCATGTCCCTGCTTTCCAGACGCCATCTTGGCTCCACCCCCTTGCTCTTCTAATTTGCTTATGGTGTCAGCTTTTTTTTTTTGTTCTTGGGCTTTTAAAAATTTTTTTCAATTTATTTTAATGTATTTAATGTTTTAGTTTTCAACACTGATTTGCACAAGATTTTGAGTTACAAATTTTCTCCCCATTTCTACCCTCCTTCCCATTCCAAAATGGCATATATTCTGATTGCCTCGTTTGCTAGTCAGCCCTCTCCTCTTTCACCCCACTCCCTCCCTCCATTCCCTTTCCCCTTACTTTCTTGTAGGGCAGGATAGCTTTTAAAACTTTGAGTTCCAAATTTTCTCCCCTCTTCCCTTCCCACCCACCCTCCCTAGGAAGGCAAGCAATTCAACATAGATCACACATGTATCATTATGTAAAACACTTCCACAATGCTCATGTTGTGAAAGGCTAACTATATTTCCTTCCATCCTTTCCTGTCCCCCTTTATTCAGTTTTCTCCCTTGACCCTGTCCCTTTTCAAAGGTGTTTGCTTTTGATTACCTCCTCCCCTTATCTGCCCTCCCTTCTATAATTTCCCCCTTTTTTATCACCATCCCCTTACTTTCCTGTGGAGTAAGATACCCAATTACATGTGCATGTTATTCCCTCCTCAAGTTGGACCTGATGAGAGTATGATTCACTCATTCCCCCTCACCTGCTCCCTCTTCCCTTCCAACAGAACCGCTTTTTCTTGCCACTTTTATGTGAGATAATTTACCCCATTCTATCTCTCCCTTTCTCCCTCTCTCAATATATTCCTCTCTCACTTCTTAAATTTATTTCATTTTTTTAGATATCATCCCTCCATATTCAACTCTTGCATCACTCTCATTTCTCTTCCCAATTTTTCCTCTACTTCTCTTACTTGCTTTTCCAAATCCTTTTTGAGCTCTTCTATGGCCTGAGCCCAATTCATATTTTTCTTGGAGGCTTTTGATGTAGGCTCTTTGACTTTGTTGACTTCTTCTGGCTATACATTTTGCTCTTCTCTGTCACCAAAAAAGGAATGTAGAGTTTGAGTTTGAGTCTGAGTTTGTTTTTGCTGCTTGTTCATGTTCCCAGCCAACTACTTGACTCTTGAGCTTTTTATCAGGATATGACTGCTTGTAGAGTAGAGAGTACTTTGTCTCAAGCTTTAGGGTCCAAACACTGCTGTTTTCAGAGCTACTTCTACTTCACTGTCACCCCAGGCTCTGTCCCAGCAGTGCTCCTCCTCCCCCAAGAACTGCCAACCAGGACCGCAATACAGATCCATGCAGGGTACAGCAAGAAAATCTGCCTTTGTGCCCACAAAGCACTCCTTGCACTCCCACTCTGATCTGCTGCTAGATTCTTCCCACGGTGTGAGTCAGGGATTCGGGAAGTGGCTGACATTGTACCACCTCCTCCACCCCCAGAGCTGGCTGCCACACCGCTCTGATCTTGATCCCACAATTTCCCCCTAACCTGCTCTTTGGTGTTTGTGGGTTAAGAAGTCTGGTAACTGCCACAGCTCACTGTTTCATGGCCCTAAGTCCTGTTCTGGCAGGCTGATTCTGGGTCTGGTCTGTCCCAGTGTGGCCTACACTGGGCTGCCCTCTGCTCTCAACACCATGTGATAGACCCCTTCCTGGTGACCATCCCGGCTCTCCTGGGCTGGAGACCTGTTTCCCTCTGCTATTTCGTGGGTTCCACAGTGCTAGAATTTGTTCAGAGCCATTTTTACAGGTGTCTGGATGGATTTGGGGGAGAACTTACACAGGTCCCTGCTTTCCAGCCACCATCTTGGCTCCACTGCCGGGTGTCACCTTTTATATCTAAATCATGCACCCATTTTGACCTTATCTTGGTATATGGTATGAGATGTTGATCTATTTTGTCCTGTTGTTTTCCAGTTTTCTCAGCAGTTTTTGTCAAATAGGGAGTTCTTATCCCAAAAGCTGGGGTCTTTAGGTTTATTAAACACTAGATTACCATGGTCATTGACTACTGGTTTGTGTACCTAATCTATTCCACTCTTCCACCACTCTATTTCTTAGCGAGTCCCAGATAGTTTTGATGATTACTGCTTTATAATATAGTTTGAGATCTGGTATTACTAGCCTACCTTCCTTTAATTCCCTTGATATTCCTGACCTATGTTCTTCCAGGTGAATTTTGTTATTATTTTTTTCTAGATCTATCAAATACTTTTTCGGTAGTTTGATTGGTATGTCACTGAATAAGTAAATTAATTTAGGCAGAATTGTCATTTTTATTATATTGGCTCATCCTACCCATGAGTAATTGATATTTTTCCAGTTGTTTATATATGACTTTATTTGTGTAAAAACGTGCTTTGTAATTGTTTTTATGTAGTTCCCGGGTTTGTCTTGGCAGGTAGACTCCTAAGTATTTTATATGATTTGGAGTTATTTTAAATAGAATTTCTATCTCTTTCTTTATTAGTCATATAGAGAAATGCTAATGATTTGTGTGGATTTATATTATATCCTACAACTTTGCTAAAGCTGTTAATTATTTCAAGTAATTTTTTAGTTGATGCTGTAGGGTTCTCTAAGTATATCATCATATCATCTGCAAAGAGTGATAGTTTGGTTTCTTCATTGCCTATTCTAATTCCTTCAATTTCTTTTTTTCTCTTATTGCTATAACTAATAGTTCTAGTACAATATTGAATAATAGTGGTGCTAATAGGCATCCTTGCTTCGCCCCTGATTTTATTGGGAAGGCTTCTATCTTATCCCCATTGTGTGTAATTCTTGCTGATGGTTTTAGATAGATATTGCTTATAATTTTAAGGAACATCCCCCTTTATTCCTATGCTCCTTAGTGTTTTTAATAGGAATGGGTGCTGTATTTTGTCAAAGGTTTTTTCAACATTGATTGAGACAATCATATATGGTCAATTATGTTGATAGTTTTCCTAATATTGGATGAACCCGGCATTCCCAGTATAAATTCCGCCTGGTCATAGTTCTAATCCTTGTGATATATTACTGTAATCACCTTGCTAAATATTTTGTTCAAATTTTTTGCATCAATATTCACTAGATAAATTGGTATATAATTTTCTTCCTCTGTTTTAGCTCTTCCTGGTTTAGGTATAAGCACCATATTTGTGTCATAAAAAAGAGTTTAGTAGGACTCTTTATTTACCTATTTTTCCAAATAGTTTAAATAGTAAACTTTACCTATTTTTCCAAATAGTTTACATAGTATTGGAATTAATTGTTCATTAAATGTTTGGTGGAATTCACTTGTGAACCTTTCTAGCCCTGTGGATTTTTTCCTGGGTTGTTCATTAATGGCTTGTTCAAATATCTAACTTTTCTAATATTCTATTTACCACCTTAGTTTCTTTCTTGTTTATTTTTTTGGTTGGATTTATTGAGTTCTGAGAGAGGACAGTTGAGGTCCCCCACTAATATAGTTTTGCTGTTGATTTCTTTCTGTTACTCACTTAACTTCTTTAAGAATTTGGATGCTATACCACTTGGTAAATATATGTTTAGTATTGATATTGCTTCATTGTCTATGGTACCTTTTAGCAAGATGTAGTTTTCTTCCTTATCTTAAAAGAGAGAAGGTCTATTTTTGGTTTTACTTTGTCTGAGATCAGGATTGCTACCCCTGCTTTTTTTTTTCTACTTCAGCTGAAACATAAAAGCTCCTTACCTTTTCTCTGTGTGTGTCTCTCTGCTTCAAGTGTATTTCTTGCAAACGACATATTGTAGTATTCTGGTTTTTGATCTATTCTGCTATCTGCTTCTGTTTTATGGGAGAGTTCATTCCATTCAACTCACAGTTATGGTCACTAACTGTGTATTTCCCTCCAACCTATTCTTCCTCCCGTTTGTCCTTTCTCCTTTTACCCTTTCCCTCCTCACCAGCATTTTGCTTCTGTCTAGCACCTCCCCTGATCTGCCCTCCCTTCTGTCAGTCCCCCCTCCTCCCTTGCTTGACCTCCTCCCCTCCTACTTCCCTGTCAGGTAAGAAAGATTTCTATATTCAACTGATCGTGTATATTGTTCCCTTTCTGAGTCAATACTGATGAGAGTAAGGTTCAAATGGGGCTCATCATCCACCCTCACACTTTTCCTTCTACTCTAATAGAGCACCAACCTTCAAGGTTCCCTGCTTCTCAACCTCCCCGTTGTCCTTGATTCCTCACTCAACTGAATCTTCTCTCTCCAAAGCTACTAATGATCTCTTAATTGCCAAGTCTAATGAAATTTTCTCAATCTTCATCTTTCTTGACCTCTCTGTAGCCTTTGACACTGGTGACCACTACCCTTTCTTCCTGGATATGTACTCTTTCCTCTTTGGGCTGCTGAAAATGAAGTATGCCACCTATTAAAACTTGCATATTTGAGCACTGAAAACACTTCAAAAGAATTTTCAAACCTGTTCCTTCCAAATGAAGAGTTTTGATTTGTTTTGAACACATTTGTTAGAAGCATGAAAATTAATCATCTTCTGATTGGTTTGTAAGAATAACTGTTTGACATCAGAGACCATGGAAATTTCCTAGTTGAATTTCAAGAAAAACCTTTGCATAATTATAACCAAGACTGAAAAATATGTAGTAGGTGCAAGAAACATAGTTCTTCTTCCATGTGGATCTAATTCTTTGCAAGGCATCAATTTCAGTTATGGCACTATTAAACCACTATTGGAATAATAATAATGATGATAGCTAACATTTGCATAGTACTTACTAAATGTCAGGCGCTGTACTAATTGCTTTATAATTATTATCTCATTTGATTCTCACAAACCCTGGGAGGTAGGTAATATTATTATCACCATTTTACATATGTGGAAACTGAGGCAAACAGAGGTCAAGTGACTTGTGCAGGGTCACACAGCTAGTAATAGTCTGAAACTAGATTTGAACTCAGGTTCTCCTGACTCCAGGTACAGTACCTAGAATCTATCCACTGTGCCACCTAGTTACTGAACTTATAATCAGACCTACTAATGACAGCATCCCAAAATGTTAGACCTAGATTAAAAAAATGAAGCAAGCATATTCAAGCACGTTGCTCTCAATAAAACATCATTACTGCTAGTAACATTTTAGTGAGAGCCAAAAGGTTTTGTACTTTTAACAAATACAATATAATTTTTGGAGGCGATGGGAGTTTTAAGTGACTTACCCAGGGTCACACAGCTAGTAAGTGTCTGAGGCTGGATTTGAACTCGGGTCCATATAACTCCAGGGCCAGTACTCTGTCTGCTCTGCAACCTAGATGCCTCCCAAAAAATATGACACGATTTTCAAAGTATTCTTTCATATTTTTCTTGTACTTTAAAATTGTCTGCTTTTGTATAAGTTCTGGAATGTACACACAATACTATGGTAGTACATGTACAAAACTTATAAATAAGTTAACATACATGTATATTGAGAGTACATGCTCAAAATTTCATACTGATAGGAATGTTACTATTAAAAAACCCCAAAAAACAAAATTAGAGACTGCTGGATTAGATGACCCAGCTTGGGATTAGTATCCTGGGACTGGGTTTGTTATAAAGGGATGAAGCATATTGGAAGTTTGCCCTTTGAATGGTGGATGCCAGCTCTGTTCTAGAAGATGGTCAGAACATAGGGAAAGGAATAGTGTGTGAATTCTGCGTTTCTAAGAACTCACCAGACAGTCATTCAGTCTTGCAAATCCTGATTTTATGTTCATTCACTTGCACCTCAAATTGTCTTCCTCCTTCCATGCCAGAAACACTAGGAAGCTGGAAGTAGCTGCTGGCAGGGTGATCAAGGTTTGGGACACGTGGGAAGGGGAGCAGAAAGAGTATGGAAAAATGTGGCCTCCTGGGCCTTCCAGGAAAAGCAGTAGCAGGGTGACCAGAGGCATGGTAACAACAGCTCCCATTGCTATGGTGCCCAGGAAGCTTTACAAAACACTTTCCTCAGAGAAACCTTTGGCATGAGTGGGACAAGGGTTATTAACACGAGTAGCAGAAGGGTTATTGGCAGTTGAGGGGTACAGTAGATAAAGCACTGGACCTGGAGTTGGGAAGACCTGAGTTCAAATCCAGCCTCACCCTTACTGGCTAGGTGACCCTGGGCAAGTCACTTAACCTCCATTTACCTCAGTTATCTCAGCTGTAAAAGGAAAATAATAATAGCCCTTACTTTCCAGGCTGGTTGTAAGGATCAAATGAGATTAAACACTTTGCAAATCTTGTCCGAGTCATACATTCCGTATGTACCAGAGGCAGGACTTTAACCCATGCCTTTTTTTTTTGGAGGCAATTGGAGTTAAGCAACTTGCCCAGGGTCACACAGCTAGTAAGTATCTGAGGCAAAATTTGAACTCAGGTCCTCCTTACTCCAGGGCCTATATTCTATCCCCTGTACTACCTAGCTGTCCTAATCCATGCTTTCTTGATGCCAAGGCCAGCTCTCTATCTACTACACCATACATTTCATAAGTGTGAGATCATTTTTATCTCTCTCCAGTAGCTGGTCTGCACCCCAAAGTTACTCAATCAATGCATAACCATCTATCAAAACTAAGTAAGTTACCTGACCTAAGCTGAGAATGGGGCAGGATTAAAGTCAGTATCCTAATTCTTAGTCTCCTCCTTGTCTTGTTTCTGCAATAATTTGCAACTTTAATCTGATTCTAGGGTAAGGATTTTCACTGACTTCTTGGTCACAACTATTAGCTCTGTCTTGTCACTATGCTTTCCCTCCCCCAGCAGGGGTGGGGTGGGGTCTGGGGGTGGAAGTGGGAGGGTGTTTTGGTGGCAGCTGGAGGCCTCATTTAGTCCACCAGCTGTCCCGCACTACCTAATACCCATGGCATTTTTTTTAAAGTCCTGCAGATGATTCTCACCAGACCCCCAAACAGCAGCAGCCTGAAGGCGATTTATCAATCTTCTCAGAAGCTGCAGATGGTCAAGCTTCCTTTGAGTTCCTTGGGGACAGAGCTGATTACTGGGGATAACTGCCTCACTCTGACTAGTTAAGCCTGCTTCCTATGGTAAGGGAGATCTTTCAGACTGAGGGGTCCTGGCCATTTACAGGGGCAATTGTCCTGCAGAGGCCCAGCCACTATGTCAGGGACACCAGCTCACCTGTTTTTTTTTTTAATCTAAGCCCTATGATAGTTGTTATGGAGAGAAAATGAGTTGGAAGACAAGGCTGAAGATTATGAAAGTCAGCCCAAGATAGGAAAATAAGAAAGATAGTGCTTTTCTAAGGCAGAGGGGAAGCTGAGGAAGCTCTGGAGACTCAGCTACCTTAGGGTCAATTGAAGGGACTGCAGACTTACATTCCAGGATGCTTTGTCTGGAGAAAGAAAGATTTAAGGGGAATATGGTGGGTCATTGGACTTGAACCCAAATCCCTTGACTTTAAGCCTGGCACTCAATGCTTTGAATTATGCTTAATACTAGCCAGAATGAGAAATGGTTTATCTGGCTGGAATTCTATGGTGCAACTTGAGGTAGGAGGTTATATTTACTTTTAAAGACTCACAGAGTGGTTGATCCTGGCTCTAATAAAGAAAATACAATGTCAAGGATGATCTCTGCCATGGAAGAGCTTAGATGTTGAATGTAGTCTAATGGCTACAGCATCAACACCAACCTACATTAGGTTAAAGGCATGGGGAGCCAATTCTCACCAACCTTGGTTCTGAAAGCTACCTATTCATTGAGGATCATAGGATGTCCAGCTGGGAGGGATCTTAGAGAGCATCTAGGCCAGGGCTTCTTAAACTGTAGGTTGCAATCCTACGTGGGGTCATAAAAAATTTGGCAACAGTAAAAGGTTTCTGAATGCCCAATGACCAAAAATTAATTAAAAATCAAATGTGTAATAAACCTGACGTGTTTCTGGCAGTGTTGGCCCATGTTGTGTTGGGTAGCTTCACTGTAGCCTTGGTTATGAACCCAAAGCATGGGCACTTTGCACTGTGCATGCCCTCAGGTCATGCAATGCCACCAAGGCTGATGAAAGGTGAAAAAGGGTCATGAGGAGAAAAAGTTTAAGAAGCCCTGATCCAGGCCATGGGTTCTTCCTTTTTTATTATGCCATTGACCCCTGTGGAAGTCTGTTGAAGCCTATGTACTCCTTTTCAGAGTAATGTTTTAAATCCATAAAATCAAATCTACAGGTTTATAAAGGAATCTAATCACATTGAAATATACAAATAGTAAGGAAAACAAATGAATGGATCCTTTAAAATGTGTCCACAGACTCCAGGCAAAGAACCCTGATCTAGTCTGGTCTTTCTCAAAGGAGAAAACTGAGTTCCAGGGAGAATAAATAATTTGCCAAGGAAGGAAAGAGAGCTTAAACTTCGCCTCCCAGTCCAGTGCTCAATGCCTTGAGTAATTCTCACTGCTAGCAAGAATGGTGAATGGTTTCTCTGGCTCTGCCAATAGGGGACCTCTTTTTATAACCCTTTCACGGACATAGAGAATCATAGAAATTAGGATGGGGTGCGGAACAGATCTCAGAGATCAAAGCTGTACCTGAACAGAAATCCTGTCTGTAGCTTAACACCTAAGCTGGGACCCTGGATTCCTGATTGGTGAGAGTTCACCATATGTATTCCAACCTAGATCCACCATATTGCTCTCTGATCATCTTTCTGCAAGGCCATCACACACACACACACACACACACACACACACACACACACACACACACACACACATCCCACCCCATTCCCTACCACTTTCTACCTGGGAAGATTAACAGATCAACACTACCACTGCTGGAAATGACAAAGTAAATGTCAGTTGATTATCTACGATGCCATTTATCCCTGTGACTTTATAGACAATAACAGCTCTCCACAGCTATCTGACTTTTTATATTCAAATCCTCAATGTTTGGTACAGTGTCTGACACCATAGTAAATGGTTAATGATTTGTTTTTAATTCATTCATTCATGTAGTCTCTCCTTGAACGTCTCCAGTAATGGAGAATTCACTGTCTTTCAAGGAAGCCCTTTCCACTTTGGGATAACTTGGACCATTTGGAAGTTTGTCCCTTCATGGGGGAAAATTTTGCCTCGCTAGAACTCATCACTCTAGTTATGCACTCTAGGGCCAAGAAGAATGTTTAGCTCATCTTCCATATAACGACTCTTCAAATATTTGAAGATGCCCATCATGTTCCCCTAAGTCTTCTCTTCTCTAGTCAAAACACTCAGGAAATATACCTTCCTCATTCCTTCAAATGATCATTATATGACTTAGTCTCTGGAGTTCCCATAGTCCCACCTCTGCCTTGGAAAAGTTCTGTCTTTCTTACTTTCCCATTGTGAACTTCATGTACCCACACACATGCCATGTTTCCCAGCATGAACATTTCCTTCTTATGCCATTTTCTTTTCCAAGACCTTTGGGAATCATTAAAAGGGCTTTCCTGCTACAAGGGATTTGTGTGAGATGCAGATTGGCCCAGAGTGGCCTGCATGGAGTCTGGAAGGATGTAACAGAATTTGCTACTGGAATCACTGCTTGTGCTTGCCTAAAGTGAACATCCATCATCATTCCCAAGAACATGCTGCAAGAGAAATAGGAGTTTGCCAGCTTTACAAAGAGCCTGGACCAGCCTGTCCTCTTGTTGTGATGCATTGCTTCTATGCATTTGGTGGGGGTGGGGGTGGGGATGGATGTGTGGATAGACAATGTTTGGGTTTCAGCCTGTCTCTACTCATCATACCAGTGAGGAATGTATGGTTAAATACATAACTTTTTAATTTCCAAAATTTCAGTCTATCTCCTCTTAGTCACCCCTTCCCTCACCCTGCCCCCCAATCTTCAACCAGACAGACCTTACCCAGACTGAAATGCAACCTCACACAGCCACAAGCTCTAAACAGCTAGCAGTGGATGAATGGTGAAGACTGAAATGATGTCAACAACTTGTGCTGAGGCCAAAGAAAATACGAAGGGGGCCCTCGATGGCTTCATCCCTGAGTTTGTTGTAACGCAGCTGTGAGTAATAAGTTTTCTTTCTGGAGAGACACAGTGCAGTACATCTGAATTAGGGCCTGAACTTAGCACACCCTTTGCAAACCTACTTTTCCTACTCTCACTTCTCTTTGAGAACTAAGGTTTTGCAAATGTCCTACCTGGGGGCAAATGGTAGTCCATGGTGCTAGTTGTGAGACCCTTGTCCTTAGGCTAAGATCCAGATGTTTATCAGGCTAACATGACTTTAAAGGTACAGAGGGCTACTTGGATCATTCAGGACAGGACAAGAGACAAGGCAGTACAATCTGGATTTGGAGTTGAGTCCTTCCATTTTAGCCTTAGGAACTGTGACTTTGGACTGTCATTGTCCCTCCTTGGGTTCAGTATCCTCAATAAAATAAGGGTTTGGGATGAAAAAAAAATCTCTAAGGTCCAAAACCTTTAATCCATACATCTTAGAAAGTTTTCTGAGGTTCCTAGAACTTAAGTGACTCATCTGTGGTCCCAAAGCTAGTAAGTGTCAGAGGTAGGATTTGAACTCAGAGCTCCAAGAAATATGGTACGGTAGAAGTAGTACAGGTGGTAGAGGACCTAATTCTACCTCTCTCACTTCCTCTATGACCTTAGACAAGTTACTTAATCTCTCTGGGCCTCAGTTTCCTTACTTGTAAAGTTATGTTAGACCAAGTGGACTCTAAGGGCCCTTTCTGATTTAAATCTATGTAAGATAGGAAGGTACTTAAGTCATAGAAATAATTGTTTCATTTTACCGCTTGGTTTTACTTACAGACACCTAATCAGGTAGCGTCTGACATTCAGGCCATGTGGTTGCATGGTTCAAAGACACTTTGTTTTCTGGATAATGGAAATTCCACTATAATCATTAAACCTAGTTTTGAACCCCACAACCATGGGCCTCTGATGGAATATTTTGAGCACCCCAGCTGGAGTCAGCTGGTACCAGTTCATGAGAGTTTGTTGTTAAATTTTCAGTGTGGGCATTTATACCTTGGAAATCAGCAAACTATAGATCAGAGCTTGATTTATTGTTTTGTTTCTCATCAAGATTTAAGAAAATGATGGATAAAATCTTAAAAATGCAGATGGGACATAAAAGCGTATCATGCTTTTCAGAAAGCTGGTTGTTAAACATTTATCAGCACACTTCTGAGAATATATATGGAGCTAGAGACAAATAGATGAAAACCATATTATTTTTATGAGCAAGACAAACTTCCAGAGAGCTGATGGTTAATAGGAGCCCTTTCTTTCATAATCCTCTCTAAATAGTTACGTGCAGGTGACCGATGGGATGGCCTGATCTGCTTGACAATCTGATCTGATCTGGAGGTTTTCTGACTACAGAGATGAATGACTTGTCAGTACCAGACTAGCTATGGCCAGAAAAGCTGTGTCCCTCTCCCTCTATGTTCTCCTCCCCCACCCTGTTCCCTCCTAACTCCCCCTACTCTTTCCCTCCCATCCTCTGCTCTGACAGCACTATCCCTCACACTTTGCTTTTAATTTTACTGTTGTGTTTAGACAGTAAACATACTTTGGAAAAGAAGAGCTCTCCCCTGGACAGCAGCCATACCACCTTGGGTTTTTCTAAGCTAAGCAGGGCCAGGCCTGATCAGCCCCTACTTGGGAGTCCTCCCAAGAACACCTAGGTGCTCACAGAAAGTGTGGCCAGTGAGTCAGCACCTGGCATCCCCTCTTCTGATTCATCGATCCCACGGGGAAGGAGATGGGGGGGATCTGTCTTCTGAGGGATGTGAAAAGCTGACTTACAGAGCCAGGGAACCAAACCATTTTTCCCAGGCCAGGCCTAAGACTCAGCTGTAGCATCAACCCCCTTCCCCAATCAGCACTTCTTACTCTTGACTTTTTTTAATAGACCAGAGCATTAATAGATATTAGGTAAGGACCCCTAGGACTCCCAGGGCCTGCAGGCTCTGCTCTAACCATCTCTATTGTTTCTCTCCTCTGTCTTTGTCTAAGCACTGGCCATTTGTGTGTCTTTAAAAAGCCTCTGACATTTTCTAAGAAGCAAAGTTGTGAACTTATATTGGCCACGGTCCAGTTTGGACACTTGCCTCTTTTATGTTCCTCCTGCAGTTTTTGAACAATTCTGGTTGGTGATGGTATGCACTTGGATGGGTGGGTGCTGTCTTGAAGGTGCTACCTACCAGATTGTCTCCAAGAGTTGAATGCATTTCCATCCACCCCCTACTTACACTGGGGTAGGGAAAATCTACAAAGTTAAGAGATCCTTTGCTTCTATAAGTACAAACTTTATGTCAGTGGTACTCAAGGCATGAGGGGCCCATTTTAATTTCTCTTGACTCAAGCCCTCATTCATGGAGGTAAGGGGGGGACACAGGAAAAAAATTAATTGGCCCAGTTAACTATTACCCATCCCATATTGCAAGGAGCATTGTAACTAGAACTATTTTTACCTAGGGGGCAAAACAATTAGCCGAGGACAGTTTCACATGGGTTATAGTTGTTCTGGAAGAGGAGATCATAGGCTCATAAAGCCAGAAATGACCTCAGATTCCAGATGGCCCGGTGTGGTCACCCAAAGTCCAACAGTAAGCATCAGAAGTAGGATTTGAATCCAGATCCATTGACTCTAGAGCTGGTGTTCTTTCTTCTGTGCAATGCTGCTGCCATGCGGTGTGGCCCGTGTCCCTACAGTGACTGGAGGTGGGGCAGGAGAGGGGCACCGCAGAGAGAGGACCCTGGTGAGGTGGGGAGCAGTAACAGCTACATCTAATGGCAGAATGAAGACACAGACTGTTAGGTGAGGCAAAGGGGGTGAGGCTACCTTGTGGAGGAAGCACACAACATGAGATGTTGACATCTTCAAGCAAAGCATCATCCCCCCAAAGATAGTCAGAGATCTCTTTATGAGATCATAATATGGGAAAGAAGAAATCTTATTAATATGGAAGGAAGAATCAACAAACACTGAACATTCTTCCAGTGAGTTATTCTAACCCAAGCTCCTGACTGAGTATGGTCCTGTGATGTTTATCATTTTAGTATGATGGTGTCTGATGCTACAGTATCATGTGCAAGGCACAGGTGTCACCCTGTGACCAGGCCCAGCAGGGGCCCGCTGCCACCATAAAAGGAAAAAAGCCTTGGGAAGAAAGATTGCATCAAAGCATCATTTTGTCAGCAGCCCCTGTAATATGAGCTTCCTTATTTCATACAGATTTCCCTGGCTCAAAACTTCCCTTTCAACTCTGACTCTCATCTCTATCTCAGTCCTTTAGACTTTGGTGAACTCAGGAAATTCAGATTCCTGAATCAGTCTCTAGTTTATTCTTCTCTTGAACTGAAACTTGAACCCAGCCCTCCTTTCCCCAGGAGGGACTTTCTCTCAGGTCCACTGGTTGCCCTAATCATAAGCATATGTCAGACTTTTTTGGCAATTTGATAGTATGTCCCTCTCTCTCTGTCCCGTGAGGCGGATCACTGTTCCCTTCCCTGCAGTGACCTCAGCTGCAGCCCTTTGGTATCTCCAAATAAAATGGTTTCTCAAAGCTCCCTCTCAAAATACCCTCTTGAGACATCTCTCTGGTCTTTGTTCACTGGTGTTCTCTCATAGGCAGGCATCCACTGATGATCAGCTTTTGGGGGCCATTGGGACCCACTTCTTTTTTTCTAAGTACCCCAGATTGATCCTAAGGATTTCACCTTCTCATCTGACTAAGGTGACGTCTCTTCTTGGCAAAGTTCTTGGTTATAGCAACAGGGCAGCAGACCAGGGATCCCCTCTCCCCACAGCTGAACCAGGATGCATGTCTTAGCTTCACTTTTGATTAGTGAAACGTTTTCCATCCTTGGTGCTCTTTCTTGGAGTCTTTACATTTAAGCTTATAGCAATGCTTGCATCTTGTCCACTAAATAGAATTTCTAATTTTCCCATAATCATTAAACACATAACATATGGACGGGGTAGAAGATGAATGTGGGACTAATTTGGTCTTTCCTCTCCTTTTCTTGTGACATTTCCATGAGCTATCCAGCTGTTCTGCCTTATCATTTCTGACAGAAGCACAGGACTTTCAGACATCTACTCATTTCCTAACTGGCTGCACTCAATTTGGACTTCTTTGGTTTTTCCACCATGCCCCCCTCCTCTGTGCCAGGTGCACCCTGTCTCCTCTCCCCCCCCCTTTCAACTATCTTACCTGTTGTCTTCCCCCTTTAAAGTATAAACTGATTGAGGGCAAGAATTCTTTCTTTTTGATACTTAGATCCCCACTTAGCATAGTGCCTAGCACATGGTAGGTGTTTAGTAAATGCTCACTCACTATTGACTAAGATTACAGCATCATAGGAGCAGGAACTTAGAACTGGAAGGAATTCTAGTGGTTATCTGTTCCAACGTCCTGTGACAGGCCAGCAAAACTTTAGCTGTCTCTGTACTTTCCACGATGTCTGGTCTCTGTAGTTCTATATCTAGGAGTGTGCTAGAAGAGGATTGGGTGGAGAAAGCTGATTGTTAAATATCCAGTGTCAGCATTTATACCTTAGAAATGGGCAAACACTACAAATCAGGACTTGATTTATTGTTTTGTTGATTTTCTAGACTTAAGAAAGTGGTAGGGAAAATGTTAATAATGCAGATTAAGCTTTAAAATGTATCCTTTGTACATACATGCATAGGTAACTACACTAGTAAACTGAAGCCTTTTTCTCCTTTTTCTTAGAACCCTTATGAAAGTTCTAAACTTCTACCCATATCTAGGTCAGCATTCATATATAGAATCCATTGGGAAAAGCTAAAACTGCTTAAAAGAAAGGCTACTTACCATTCTCCCTTGAGAAGCAAGCCCAAAGGTCATTCCCCTTGACATTGGTGGAGCTCATTAGAGACAGAAAATTTCTTAGGATACCTTTGATTGTTTCTCTGATTACCTGCAGCAATATCTCTATTTTGCCCTACATCCCTAAAGCATTGGGATGATTTTTCTCTGTTTCCGAAACTGTGATGAAGCTCAGTTAGCCGAAGCAAAATAAATTTTTTGTAGCACCCTAGTTGTTATAGTCAAGATATTACATCCTATGCAGGGATGAGGATATTCCCTGATCTGATTCTTACCATTTCCTTCAACCAATACTGCATTGGAATCCCTGGGAACTAGAAAAATTAAAACATCTCTAATATATATCAGAGATGAAATGCATTTTGTACAAAATTTGTGAGCTAGCTTGGGAATAACTTTAAGCTCCTCCCCACCTCCACCCCAAGAGTTGACCTGAAACAGTAGAGATTTTTCTTTGCTGCCTAGATAACTAGTAGAAAACCACTGCCAGTCCTCCAATCCTTCCTGAGAATCCTGGGGTTTACCATAAACCCCATTCCTCACTAGACCATTGGGAGCTACTCCATTTTCCCCCACCCTCATTTCCTCCATTGGCCAATTAGAGATTTCAAGCCCCCATGGCCTGGGATAGCTTGGTGAAGACCTTAGTCAAGACCCAGACATGAAGAGCATCTCATCTTATCTTCAGCAATCCTGAGACCTATACTGCCCAAAGTGGGTGGGAGATTGAACCTTTGAAATGTCCTGTGAAAATCTAGCAATAGCAAAGTAGCTTTGAAAGTGGTGATTACATAATCGGACTATGTTAAAATCAATATGGAAACTGAACTCACAAAATCCTTTAGCCAAAATTAAATTTTCTCCAGTTCTGTCAGTTTATCAAGCAATAGCACAAAACCTCAAGTAAATGTGACCTGTGGTGTGGAGACATGGAGAATAATGTTTACTATTAATATATTTATAGTATTTTAAAGTTTACAAAGTACTTCCTCACAATTGTTTTGTGAGGTAAGTAGTATTAGGCTCATTTTTTTTTCTTTGTCTGATACCATGATTTCATCTCTTGCCCTTTTTAAAAAATTTTATCTGATACATAATAAATCTTTTCTAGCTCCTCATTTTTATTCTTCTTGTATTTCTTTTAAGCAACATATTGCGGGGATTTGCTTTCTTATCCAATCTGTCACTCTTTTTTGTTTTATTGGATTGTTTAATCCATTAACATTTAAAGTTATGAGAGTTAGATTGATATTTTCCTCCATTTATTTCAAATATAGGTTTTTTCCCCAAATTAAGATTTTCCTCTCTTCCTCTGTAAACACAATATTTTATCTATTCAGTTATTTTAGCTTAATCTACTTTAAAGCAGTTCCATTCCCACTGGATCTCTTCTCCTCGTTCTAAAGCCTCTCAGCCTCTTATTTATTACCCCTCTCTCTAGTTTGGGAGTTTTGCCTAACTTATTAGTTCCTGTTGCTTTCTTCCTTTTATCTAGCTATTTAATTTTTTTACCTCTCAGTTCATTAGGCAAGTAAAACCCCCCTTTCTCTCCTCTTCAACTTGTTATTTTTTTCCCTTAGTTCTTTTAAAATGTCATATTCTGCATCTTTTTCTTAAAAGGATTTCTTTGCCTCATTCTCTCCAATATTTATCTTCCCTTTCTGTCTATTCTAGACTTTTAATCTTTGATGACCCTTATATTTAGTAGGTTGTCTTTAGTTTCTGTATTCGTATAGAACTAAAGTTTCTAAGGTATTTATTTTGGGTTCCCTCTTTTAAACAATTTCTATATTATTGCTTCATAGAGTGTTCTCCTACCTCCTTCTTTCTGTTGTGCCTTATTGTTACAAATACCAATTCCTGCAGGTGATAAAGATGATATTGCACTATGGTAGGAATTTGCTTGTTGTATATGTCATTATTAACCTTTGCCTTCCCCTTGCTCACTATTTCCTATTTGCCATGAAATCCCCTCCCTGGGTCCATGCCCTCCCACTCTTCTGAGTGTCAGTTGTCCACAGGAGCTCTGATTCTCCTTCTCCTGAGGCAGGATGAATGGTCTCTTTAAGCACCAAATTCCTGCAGATTATACTTATTGTAAGTAAGGTCTCCATCTCCCTTTATAGAATATCTCCCTTCTCCCATTGAAGCATTCTTCAATTATACCCCTTCCCACCACTGAAACAAGATTCACTCCCTTCTCTCTCCCCTCTTTCAATTTCCTCTTTTGCCTCCTGTACATTCTCCTGTAGGCTCTCTTTCTGAGAAACTACAGAAGTTATTTTCTTTTCATTGTTAACCTTTGAGTAAATTAAGGTATATTACACATTCCCCTCTACCTTCTTCCTCCTTCTTCCCTTTTTATGTACCCTCTCATTCTGTAATTTCATCCCATAGAAATATTAATTCATTTGTAGGAGTGTCGTGAAGTTCAGTTCATGATATTTCTCTACTGTCACTGTTACTTGACTTTTGCTTTCACCTTTGTCTCCTTATGTACTTGTAGAAATAAATCTCTCATTGGTTTCTTTTTGTTATTTTGTTGTTGTTGTGTCCAGTTGCTATATTTCTTCATCTTTCCCAAATCTCTTTTGTTTGGAGTATTTGAAAAGCAAACAATTTGGTCAGGTCTGGTTTTCTTTCTAGGAATGTTTAAATTGCCTCTTTTTATTGAACAGTCATCTTTTTTTCATCAATGATTAGCTTTAGGTTTGCAGGGTATGTCACCTTAGTTTGCTTCTTGAGCATCTTTACTCTTTGGAACACATTATTCCATTACTTCCTGAAGTTTCTGGTAGGTGCTGAATTGTCTTGTGTATTTGAATTTCCTTTCCTATATACTTGAAGAGTTTTCTTATGGTCACTTGTAGAATTTGTTGTTTATCATTAGAATTATCAAATTTAATCACTATGTATCTTGGAGTTTGCAGCATAGGATTTTGTCTTTCCTGGAGGAGATCTGTGGATTCTTTTGATTGGCACTTTGTTTTCTGTGTTCAGAAGTTTTGGGAATTTTTCTTGTATTTTTTCTTACCTGAAGATGTTCAGGCGGTTTCTTTTTGATTTCTCATATTCCCTTGGGAGACCTATAATCTTTAAGTTGTCTCTATGTATCCTATCTTCAAGATTAATATGTTTTGCTTGTATCAAGATCATGTTTTCTTTTAACATTATTGCTTTTTGCTTTTCTTCTTCCACATTGCCCTTCACTTCTATATATTTGTATTCCCAATCAACCATTCTCTGATTTCTCTTTTGTGAGACCTCCCCCATGGATTCAAGTTCTTCTATTCTGTTAATTATTTCTGTTATGCAGTTCATAAATTCTGTTTTCACCATTTTATCTCTCTTTTATACCATTCAAGAACATTTTGCTGTTGTTCCATGCTACCTTGGGAATCCATAGAGTCTTCTGCTTCAAGAGCTATTAATTCAATTTCTTTTGTCCTTCAATATTTATTCATAAATGTCTGGACTAATTTAGCTGATCTAGAGGCCATATCCCCATTCTATTATCAATATCTTCTCTACTGATTTATCTGCTTATGCTCAAGGTCTTTTAGTTGTCTTCCTTCTGAGATATTTGGTCATTCCAGTCTTTTTTTTTTCCTGATATTCCCCTTTTGTTCACTACCTGACTCTTCCCTCTTTGATTGCAGCTTCCCTGGGGACTGGACCTTAAAGCCATCTCAGCCTCTTCCCACACTGGGCAATTCATACTTTACCAGCCTCAGTCTCTGCCCCAGGTGATTTCTTGGGGGACAGAACTAGCTTCAGATGGGTATTAGGCTCTTCCCAATATCACTAGACTATCACTGGATCACTAGAAACATGCTATATAAGCTGGTGTCCTACTTGAGGTTTCTCCATTCCTCGGTTCTTCGGCTTGGCTCAGACAGAGCAAGCTTCTGCCTTTTTGGTTTTCAATGGCACTGAGAGGAGAGGTTGGTAGAATTTAGGTTTGTTACAAGCCCAATGTCAGCTTGTACAGCTGTGCAGGAACATGGTGAGTAGTGAGGGATGGGATAGTGAGTAACTACATTGGGGGTTAAGGATCAGCCTTCTCAACTTTTGATCCGTTGTGTTTTAACCTCATTAGGTTTCTTGGTGTCCTAGACTACAAAGACATTTTAAATTACTTTTTCCCATTTGCAAAATTACAATTTTGGAGAAATTTGAGAGGCTGTGAGGATCAGAGAAAATGTCAAGTGCTCCATCTACTAGTCACACGACCTGAAAGTCCTATATTATCCCCACGTTACAGGTGAAGAAATGGTGAAGTGACTTGTTCAAAGTCACAAAGCTTTTGAGTGTTGGAGATGGGAATCTGAAGTCAGCTCTCCTAATAATCAATAAATGTCTGACATTTATTTAATACTGTAAGTTTAGCAAAGCCTTTTATGTACTTCTTCATATCTGATTCTCACAAAAGCCATATGAGGTAGATACTATAAAGATTATGATTCCCACTTTACAGATGAATAAACAAAGGATCATAAATTTATCATAGGTGGTAAATTTCAGAGGAGGAATTCTATACTCTGGTCTCTCCAGACTTCATATGCTATGCTCTTTTCATTCTACGATGCTGAGAGGAATGGAGATGATAGAGATGTCATTGATGGTCTCCAAGACAGTCTTGTCCTTGTCATAAGGAGAGGTCAAAGGGGAAGAGTCCCAGAGGAACAGGATCATGAAGGCTTGTGGGGGTAGAGGAGAAATTAATGATAGAATTATAACTAGGAGTTTGGAGCATGAAGATAACAGGGCGAACTGAGAAAATCAAGTAGGTTACAATTTGCTGCTCCCTGGGGACATCCCAGGGTAGGTTGCTGATGTGAACTAGCTAGAGCGAAGGGTCTTCCTTCCCAGTTCTCAGAGCTGTAATCATGGCCCCAGGGAGGACAGGGGGAGAAAGCAGGGGCCAGCCCTCAAAAGTCTCTGTCCTGTGTCAGCTGTTCTATACTAAGCTGATGACTCAGATGATTTAGTGTTGATAACAGAGTCAAAGAGATTCTGGAGGCGAAGCATAGCTTTTAAAAAATTCTCCCTGGGAGTTTGGGTCAGAGAGGGAAATCAGGGCTCAGGGAAGAAAAGCCAAAGAAAAACATCTGCATGCTGGGCTGGGGAGGCCGAGGGCTTCGGAGGGCTGCCAAGGGGCCGGCAATGCAAAATCCCAGTCCTGGTCCAGGAGCTGTGGTCTGTGGATGGTCTGAGAGACTGCAACAGGGGAGGCCTGGAAGAGACCAAGAGCCTCGAGGGCCTGCTTTTCCTAAAAGCCCCCTTGGAAAACAAAAAGATCAGTGTCAGGGCAGACCTCACAAGATCTGCTGTGGGTTTTGTGACTTCTATGGATTGAGGGGCATCAGTTAGAGATTCCAGCTCTAATATCTCTTCCATTGGCATGCCACAATGTCTGAAATTCCACCATTAGATTTCCTCGATTGCAGAGCTGGACAAGACCTAAGGGATCAGCTAGTACAACCCCTCCATTTTATGTAAACATAGAATTTTATAGATTATTGGAATAAAAAAGGACCTTAAAGCTCACCTAATCTAACACCTTCGTTTAGAAGTGTGGTAAAGAGCCAGTCTTGTGATGTAGTAGTAGTAGTAGTAGTAGTAGTAGTAATCATTGTAATGGTAATAAGGTTTGCAAAGTACATTACAAATATGATTTCATTTTAACTTCACAACCACCCTGAAAGGTAGGTGTTATTATTATCCCCTGTATACAGATGATGAAATTGAGTCTGAGAGAGGGTAAATGACTTACTCAGTCATGCAGTTGGTAAACAGAAAGCTGGTAATAGAAAGAGTCCTAGATTTGGAGTTGGAGTTTCCTCTATGTGGATCAAGTTTTACCTTAAGTTGCACGATCCTAGGAAAGCAAGGCCAAGATAGAGGAAGAGCTGGGACTAGAAGCCTAGTCTCCTAATTCCTGAGCCAGTCCCCAACGTGAATCCCAGCTCTGTTATTCTGGAATTGCGAAGGTCACTCAAGTCACCTTGGACAAGTTAGCTCGGCTCTCTGGGCCTCACATTAAGAACTTTTTTCCTCTAGATCAGAGCTGTCCAACCTTAGGTTTTTATTGAAACAATAGACAATATATTTTGAATTGCCATTTTAGTGAGAGCTCTGGGGTAGCTCGGCTTCGTTTACTAAAGCATTTATGTAAATGACTATGCTTGTAGGGGGGCGGCATAAATCTTCAGGACCCATGCGGCTGCGGGCGACATTTTAGACAGCCCTGCTCCAGATTAAGGTGATGATGACGATGATGATGATGAAGGAGATGATGAAGATGAAGAAGACTATGATGATGACGATGATGATGATGAAGATGAAGAAGACTATGATGATGACGATGATGATGATGAAGATGAAGAAGACTATGATGATGATGATGATGATGATGATGAAGATGAAGAAGACTATGATGATGATGATGATGATGATAATGATGAAGATGAAGAAGACTATGATGATGACAATGATGATGATGATAATGATGAAGATGAAGACTATGATGATGTTGATGATGTTAATGATGATGAAGATGAAGAAGACTATGATGATGACGATGATGATGATGATAATGATGAAGATGAAGAAGACTATGATGATGTTGGTGATGTTAATGATGATGATGAAGATGAAGAAGACTATGATGATGATGATGATGATAATGATGATGAAGATGAAGAAGACTATGATGATGTTGGTGATGTTAATGATGATGATGAAGATGAAGAAGACTATGATGATGACGATGATGATGATAATGATGAAGATGAAGAAGACTATGATGATGTTGGTGATGTTAATGATAATGATGAAGATGAAGAAGACTATGATGATGACGATGATGATGGTGATAATTAATGACAATAATGACTGCCATTTATCTAGCACATCAAAGTTTACTTCACCTCAATGCTCTAGGTGACTCTCTTGGATTCTAAATTGTAGAGAAGGTGCCCATTTGCATTAGCTTAGCACAGTGCCTGGCACATCGTACGCACTTAATAAATGTTTATCGATTAGTAGAATCAGTTTTGTCATTCTGTGTTCCAGGAAACCACAGGTGTGGATCCATTCCATCCCTGCCTAGGAGAACCCTGAGAAAAGAGATAGAGAATAGCTAGTTTTTGATGGTTGACTAGGAAGAATAGGGAGAAAAGGTCTATAGTGTAGGACAAGGAGAGGAATGAGGTTGTTGGGAGGAGTGTCGCTGGAAGGGATAAAGAGATGAGGGACAGCACAGTGGAGAACCGTGGTTCCGTGGGGAATCATGAGAGCACCAAGAGAACTCAGAACACTGTTAGGGGAAGGGGAATCAATGATTTAAAGGAAAAGCATCTGATGGCCCTAGGGACAAACTTCTTCCACTTCACAGTCTTTTCATGGTGCTGTCCTGTCCTGTCCTCCCCTTTTAGGGGAAGGGGAACAGGAAAAGGAAGGCTTGGGTGTCACTGGTCCCAGTGGCTGCTGTATACCATCAACTCTGAAATGTTAATTAATTGATTAATTAATGAAATGATTAACTGATTAATTAGGATGAGACTATAGTTTCTTTCACTTTTACTCTACATCTTCACTGTAGAACCTTGCAGTTATAAGGCAGTTAGGTGGTACAGTGGAGAACACTTGACCTAGAATCAGGGAAACTGGAGTTCAAATTTGGCTACAGGTGTTTTACTAGCTTGTGATCCTGGGCAAATCACTTAACCCTCTGTCTGCCTTAATTTCTTTGACTGTAAAATGGGGATAATAATAGTGCCTACCTCCTAGGGTTGGTGTGAGGATCAAATGAGAGATTATTTTAATGTGCTTGGCACATAGTAGGTGCTTAATAAATGCTTGTTTCCTTCCTTATCACAAGACCCAGAGTGATGGAAATACTTTACTCTCATAGGGCAGGACAAGTAATGCTAGGACTAAGGGGCAAAGTAACAGTGGGTCTGGGGACACAGGGAGAAGTGGAAAATAGAAGATATAGGCTCAAGTTTTACTATGTGAATCTGTCTGTAGTGGCGAGAATAGAGAAAGGGCATAGGAGAGGAAGAAGTGAATCCTAGCTCAGACCTTCCATAAAAGAGAGATAATGGCACTTACGTTACCTACTATGTAGAGCAGAGAGAGGAAAATGCTTTCAAAAACATTAGATAAATAATATTATTCACTCTGCTAACTCTACTCATTTTACAAAGGTCCTATTTTGACGACATTTGATGGCATGCAGGTGTGCAGGCCCCGACTTCTCAAAGCCAGCACAGGGCAGGAAACATGTAAAGTATGGGCCTGGTGATGGAGCTCATGTCTATTGTCCAAGAAGCAGCCTCGCTAGTTTGCAGGGGGACGGAGCCGCCTCACTAGCGGGGTCACAGGATGAAGGAGCTTTTGGCCCTGAAACTCCACTAAGGGTCTTAGTAGATGTCATATTTCTCCTACAGTCACTCTTGAGATCTTCAAGTATTCTGGAGACTGCAGAGAGATTGTGATCTGCATTGGCAGAGGGCAGGGTATCCTCCTCAAAAAACCAAAAATACGCATCTTAAAATGTGTGTTGCAGGCCAGTCACTACACTGAGGTATTTGGATAGTGCATGATTTAGGAATACCTAAAACCCAGTAGGAGATTTCTGTTACCTCTTCCCATTTACTTACATTTTAATTTTCCTTATATTAGGGTGGTAACGTGGTATATTAGAAAGACCTGCGCATTTGGAGTCAGAAGCCCTGAGTTTAAATCCTAGTTCTATTACTTATTACCTATGTGACTCTGGAGGTAAGTCATTTTCCCATTCTGGGCTCCATTTTCATCTTCTGTCAAATAATGAGTTTGGATTCTATGATCTCTAAGGGTCCTTCCAGCTCTGATGGATCTTTGGTCTTAAGATCTTATTGATGGAGCATCAAAGATAACAATCTCAATGTATAGCCCTGTACCTTGGGCTATTGATGTAAAGGTCAAAACACACTAGGATATTGGGGAGGCTTCCCTGGGATTCTCTGTAGTCCACAGGACTGAGCCACTTCAATGCCAGGCCTTCTCAGGAGTGCCTCTGAAAACTGTACACTGTGCAGAGAGGGCACAAGGCCAGACTGGGTCCCCTCCCATCTCTGGTTCAGACCACTC
Source organism: Trichosurus vulpecula (assembly GCF_011100635.1). NCBI lineage: Eukaryota > Metazoa > Chordata > Mammalia > Diprotodontia > Phalangeridae > Trichosurus > Trichosurus vulpecula. The sequence goes on from NC_050581.1 coordinate 97,834,820, forward strand.
GCTAGAGTTATTCAAGAATGAATCCGTGTTCCTAGGGCTAGAGAGCAAGGATGTGCTTCTGCCCAGATGTTAGCACAGTAATTGGAGAAGCCCTGCTGAGATGCTGGGACCAGGTGAAATAGACTGTGAGTAATTGTATTGTTGCAGAGGCAGCATTCACATTAAGGAGCAGGGAGGGCTCTTCACTTTTGTTGGTGAATAAGAAGCCAATAACTGGGGTGATTTCTGATGGTTTAGATGGTTCATATAGAGACAGGCAGACAGAGACAGGGAAAGTGAGATAGAGACAGAGGTGTAGAGACACAGACAGAGACAAAGAAAAAGAGAGATGGAGGCAGACAGAGAGACAGAAACAGAGAGTCATACGCAGGCTGGGCAGTAACTAGGGCTTCTTATGCTTGGAACAAATTCATCTGGGGTTGAAGGGCAGGGCAGTGGTAGGGGCAGAGGACCGTACAACAACAGATACAGTCATACCAAAAAACTGGGTGACTCATTCCCCCAAAACTCTGACCTGTGGGAACTGGGGAGAAAGTGAACCTCAGATCAGGGCTGCCACTGCATCAAGACACTGGGGATGGAGGCCCAACAGTGGTCAAGCAGCATGTCAACACAGGCTGGTGGGAAACAATGCGGTGAGGTGGAGACTTAGCAAATCACCAAGAGTAGGAAACACCCACACCTTCTGGAGGAAGCCTGCTCTCCCAGATGTTGGCTTCCTGGGTCAAAGTCCCGGCTCCTCCATGCTAGTTATTCCTCTGGACCCAGGTAAACCTCTTGAGCTCAGAGAAGGCTGAGCTCTATTGTCTGGAGGTCCTATAAAGTTTCTCTGACATAGGCACGACTGTCATTTTTCTGCTGGTATATGCATCGGTTAAGGGAGCAGCGTATTATATTTGTTTTCCTTTCCGCAGTCCAATTGATTGGATAGCACTCAGCATTTTCCCTAGTGAGAAGGGGTCCATTTGCAGGTAAGGGCTAAATTTCTAATGAAGAAAACAATTCACCTGCAGCTTAGGCCTCATTTCTGATAAGGTCATTGTATAATATTCTGCTTCATTGCCCTTGTTTTTATTTGTTGGGGGGAGCCACAGATTTATTACTACTGGAAATTTGCCCTATATTTTTATGTTACCTTTCTCATCTAATGTGCCTCCCCTGACTTCCCTCCTCATCTCTCCCCTTTAGATAATGGGATGGAGACATACTGATGTCCACTTAGCAAGTAAGAAGAGAAGATGGAAGCAAAGTAGAATTTCTCGGGATAGTCTTTTTTCTGGAGGCCTTGATTAGCTAGCTTTGGAAGAGGGTGAGAGAACATCAAAATGGAAATACCATGGTTACCAATCAATGCCCTCCCTGTGCCAGTGTAAGGAATGGAGTGCAGTTGGCAGGAGGGGGAGAGAGAAGTTTACTCTCTTAGAGCTGCGAACTCTTGTCAGATCAATCTTTGAACTAGATTCTTGCCTTCATTGGGCTCTGCCTTCAAAAGATTCTGATTCCGGCTTTGATAGAGAAGATGGACGATGCCAACCCCATTTCAGGTTGTTGAAGGAAAAGACTCTGGGAAGAAGCTGACACAATTATAAAACACAAGGCATTGATCACCACCAACGAGGACAGAGTCACATGCCAATGGGCTTTGAGATTTGTGATACATTCTTTTGTAAAGAGACTATCTACTCTTCATTCCACCTATAACCATACCTGTACTTAGACCAATTTTCTTCCAACTTTGCATGAAAGATCACCTCCTGACTCTTTCATCATGTTGGATTTAGAGTATCTCATATTATTCCCCAATATTCACACTTTGCCTCAAACTAGAGAATCCTTTGTTTTCCTGCCTATTACTTTACAAAAACTGCTTCCTCCAAAATTACTAATGATCTCTTAACTGCTAAACACAAGGGCCTTTTCAAGGACTTTGCTAGTGTTAGAGATTAGATTAGATGTGTTGTACATTCATAGAATTTACAATCTATGAAGGGTTACCCTAATCAATACAGTCTCCTCAACCCACTTGATGAAATTATAGGATCAAAGGGAAAAAGAACCATTAGATGATAAAGTTTTGCCCCTTTTAGACTTTGGATGCTTTCAGCAACAGCTTACAAAAGGTATTAAACTTTGGACAGGATCACTGTAGTGATCTAGTCATAAATTGTAAAAGGGATGAATTTAGAAATGGCCCATTCACACCTACTAAAGGGTTTCTCCCTTTCATATTTTTATGGGCCAGTGTAAAGGAGTTATAAAGAAGACTTTATACAACTTTACTCCTTCAGAAAATGCAAAAACAAGATGTTTCTCAAATTGATGCAGTTACAGAGTGAGGAGCCATTGGTTGGATGAAGGATTACCTATGCCCCTGTTGGCCCTAACAAAGCAAGATCAAGCACTAAAAAGAACCTTTGCTAATAGCCAAGAAAAAAGCCAGACACAGACAAACCTCTCTTGAGAGGGATCTCTCTTCACCTTTTTTCCTTTCCTTTTCTCTTTTCCCTTGCCCTCCCTTTCCCTTTTGCCTTTTCCCAAGTTTGTATGGAGGGAGAAGAAGGGATATTTCTCTCCTCCTTCCCTTCCTATCATCGATGGCATTTTACAGAGGAGTAACTTGCCCAGTAGGAAACTCCTTGCCAAGCTAAAAGCAGACTTAGGAGTCCAGCTATAGAGTTGAGCTGACCTGCAGGCCCAGGGCAGCTAGAAGAGGGACATTCTCAATAGAGAAGCTGTGTCCAAAGGCAGAAGAATAAGGACGCCATGAAAAGAGAAAGATACCGGGGCTCTGTAGTGATGGAGGCATGGTCGGGTGCGTCCCTCGTCTACGTTTCTCTAGTAGAGTAATCCGTGGATGTCCTCCAGGTTTATGGGGGGAATATTTTATTTCTACTATTTATGCCATGTCATTTCAGTAACTGCATTTGTGTAAGAAAATTGTGTCAGTTGGCTGACTATTTAGGAGTATGAACCCACAGAATACCTAGAATAGTTGTCACTTGAGGAATCTAACCCACTGCAAGTTGGGTATGGGGTGGGGTTTAATCCCAGAGGGCTCACTGACATACACAATAAATAAAAATACCCTTATTCATTACCATGAAATTTTAAGCCACAACCTTATAACCGATTCAACTAACAAGATGTCCTTCATTCCTTATTATTCCTACAATTCTTATGATTCCTACTTACCTCCGTCTCTCAGATTCCTGGTTTTCCTTCGAAGTTCAGTTTATGTCACCTTCTACACCTTCCTTCTTACCAGCTAGCACCTCCCCCTTAAGTTATCTTTTATTTATGCTTTAATGGTATGTATATAAGTATCACATGCTGATATGTGTACATGGTTTCTCTGCTGAGGGGATGGAAGCTCCTTGAAGGCAAGAACGGCTCCCATTTTGTCCTTGTATTCTGAGCCTTCCACCTCCTAGCCTGGCACATGCTAGTTGCTTAACTAAAAACTGACTCATACCTGTTGATTAGTGATACCTAAACCTAACTTCCATTTTTGTGGTGTCATACAGTAAGATCATAAATATCTTTTGAGAATCATTCATTTGGTGTTCATGTTTAAGTTCCAGTGATTCATCTTACTTTTGAAGCATGCCTTTTCTTTATGCTTTTCCTCATCTTTCCCCTCCCTGACCTCCTTTTTTCTGAATTGACTCTTGTGCCTGATTGCAAGTTTGAAATTCCTCGATTAGGAATAATCCACGGGCTGATGGCACACAATCCATTTTTCAAAACAAGATTAAGAAACTCTGCATTCTGTGTGGGAGACCCTTACTGATGATTAGTTGACTGGGAGGGCTTGTTACACACAGAATGGAAGGAGCTGTCATCATGTTGATGGTTTCCAGGGACTGTGTCTCCCAGGCCTACAGTAATTTCATTTGTCATCTTAGCACAGCCAGATAGTCACATGAGCAGGCAAGGACTGGGTCGGCCGACGGGCAGAGGTCTGCTTGCCAATTGTCCTGAAGAATAGGAACAGTGAAGTCGATAATAGAAGTGCTAGAAAGATTTCTAACAGCTGCACCATCTTTATCATGAAAAATACAGTAAACAAGGGTGAGTATACCTGTAGCAGGTTTCCAGCTGTGGGTTACAACTTTCAGCATTGAGGGTGGCCCTAGCAATTGCCTGAGGGTAACTACCTCCTATTTCTTGTCTTCTGCTATCTCCTAGAAACATATTTTTGGCTTGTGATGGAATATAACCATTGGGGCTCCAAAGCCAGCAGGACTGGAATAATAAATGTTTTTAAATTTTGGAATGGGTTACTAGGAGAGGTCCTGGAATCTTCTTTGGCTACAGCTTTTAAGGTTCTCACTTGGGATGGTGCCGGAGTGGTAGTACGAGAAAATAGTTGATGGTGTCTCAAGGCCCCCCTTTCAGTCCTAAGATCCTATCTAGTCTCCTGGGTAGGAATATAAGGAGTGTCATGGTCCCTGGGTGCAGTGGGCATCATCAACTTGTCTCGTTTTTATTCCAGCTCAATGCACGATGCTACATTTCAACCAATTGAAAGTTTTTGTCATTCTCCGGTGTCTGCAGTGGTCTATTAATATCAGTTGCTGCAATAGAAAAGACAGGTGGCTGGATCTATGGGGTCATGGGTAGCTTGCTCTCAGCAGGAGATAAATTACATGCTTAGGAAAGGACAACCATAGTGTTTGTCCTCGGCAACAGAGGAAAACTCTTGTCAGCCGCCTGAAAGGCTGGCGCCATGCTTGAAAGGGGCTGCCTCGAGCAACTGATGGATCTGGCTGAAAAGCAATTGCTTATGAACATGATCAGTGTCATCTCTGAAGTCATCCATGGCCAAATCACAGCTACGCTGGTAACAAGGCTAGGATGGCATATGTAATCAGCAAAGAGTCTGGCATATAGGTGGAGCAAAGTCTCAAAAGGAAATAAACACAGGCCTATCTGACTATCATGCCTGGAAGGGATGATGATGATGACTTTGATAGCAAAAATCGCAACAATAATCATTGTCATTATAATGATAATTTATACGTATAAATTATACATAATTTATACATATGTCCACAAAGCACGTTACGTCCGACAACATTGTACAGTAAGATCTGATTGAAGACCCGGGTTCTTTGTTTTCCATTTTCAGAAAGGTAAAGAATATTCACTGCCACAGTGCTAAGAATACTGGCTGAGCCACAACTAGCTTAGAACAATGGGGTCTTGGTCCCACAATACTAGAATTAGTGACACGGTGTGGTCCTTTAACAGTGTAGGAACAACTGCGTTTAGAACTTGTAGCAAGAATAATTAGTTAAACCTGCATGTACAAAAATATTTATAGCAGCTCTTTTTGTTGTGGACAAGAACTGGAAATAAAGGGGATGGCCATCAATTGGGGAATGGCTGAACAAGTTGTGGTATATGAATATAATGGAATACTATTGTGCTGTAAGAAATGATGAGCAGGCAGACTTCAGGAAAACCTGGAAAGACGTATATGAACTGATGCTGAGTGAAGCGAGCAGAACCAGAACATTGTACATGGTAATAGTCACAGTGTACGAGAACTGATTTTGATAGACTTAGCCCTTCCCAGCAATAGAAGGACCTAAAACTTTTCCAAAGGACCCATGATGGAAAATGTCATCCACATCGAGAGAAAGAACTATGGAGTGGGAATGCAGAGCGAAGCAGACTCTTTTCTCTTTTGTTTTGTTTTCTTTCTCATAGCTTCTCCTGTTCATTATAGTTCTTCTATGCAACACAGCTAATGTAAAATGTGTTTAATAAGAATGTATGTGTAGAGCCCATATCGGACTTCATGCTGTCTTGGGGAGGGAGAGGGTGAAAATTAAAAAAACTTATGAAAGTGAATGTTGAAAACTGAAAATAAATAAATTAAATGTAAAAAATAGTTAAAATTGAAAGTTCTTATTGGCCACATGAGAGGTAAGTTTCTCTTTTAGCCACCTTTATGGTATTCTGGAGGCTTCCTTCCCCCACCATACATTCTACGAACCTTGTCTCAAGTGTAGAAATTGCTATTAATGGCTCTGAGTTTTGGTCTCTGAGACAGAAGATCTAGGTTCCACTTGTAGCTCTGATGCTTCCTAACCTTATGATCCTAGGCAGAATCCTTAACTTTTCTGAGTCTCGTTTTCCTACTGAGAAAAATTTTTAAGTACCTACTGTGTGTAGAGCCCTGTGCTAGGTAGATACTGGGAGAAATCACAAATTTAGTGGATATGGGAGCATAAGTCTAGCAGAAGGATAAAACATGGATAGCTGTGGTATTTAATATTTCATAAGCACATTACAGAGGAAAATAACAAAGTGCATGGTGAGGTCTGTGGACTCCTTGTGAATACCTAGAAATGATACATATGAAAATGATTTTATCTAAAATAACATTTTAGAAATATACTATATGCAGATATGTCATTGTTCTTACTTTTCTTCATCTTATTTGAGATTTCATGACCCTTATTCTCTAGAAAATACTTCATAGAATCACAGAATCTCTGAGTTAGAAGGGACCCCACAGGCTATCCATCTAACTCAAGCTTTATCAAAAATATCCGTCTATACAGGACCCACAAAATGTGTCTATCCACCTTCCACTTAATGACTTCCAGTGTGTGTTGGGGGAAGTGCCAACTACCTCTTAAGATAACTGATACCACATTGGGGTAGCTCTAATTTTTAAGAAGGTTTTCCTGATATGAAGCCAAATTTGGCTTCTGACATCCACCAATTGCTCTTAATTCCTTCCCTTGAGACCACAAACAAGTTTGTTTGATCCCTAAGAGATGGCATTGATTCAACAAAGAAATTCAATTCTATTCAATAAGCATTTATTGCAGTGAGAGGTACTGCAGTAGGTGATGGTGAAACATGTACATAAATGAAGCAGACCTGTCCACAAGGAGCTTAGACTCTAAGGAGGACAAGACACTTATACAAATAAATAAATACTAAGTAATGTAAGGAGAAGAGACAAGTAAAGTTCGGCAGGCTCAAGGGAAGGTATTCTATAGGAGGTGGTACCTGAGCCAGGCTTTGAAGGAAGCCAGAGATTCTAAGGGGCAAAGGTAAGGATGGAGTCCCTTCCAGGTGTGAAGGCCAGCCTATGCAAAGGGAAGGAGGCAGGTGCCAGGAAGTTTCCTAGAAGGAAGTGAAATGAAACATCTGGAGAGGTAGGTTGGAACCAGATTGCAGAGGGCTTTAAAATGCCAGGCAGAAGAGTTCCTATTTTATACTAGACTCAATGAAGATTTTTAAGTAAGAGACTGCCATGGTTAGACCTGTTGTAAGAGTATCTATTCGACAATAGAGGAAAATTAATTGGAGAGAGGAGATACTGGGAACAAGGAGACAAATGAGGAGACTGTTGTAATAGTTTGGGTGAAAAGAGATGAGAGCCTGAACTGGGACGGTGGCTACGATAATGGAGAGAAGATGGACACAAGAGAAGTCATGCCGAGAGAACTATTGAGATTTGGCAACTGACTAGAAATGTGGGATGATGGTCAGGGAAGAGTCAAGGGTGAGTCTTAGAGGTTCCTAAACTGGATGACTAGAAGGTCAGCGGGCCCCTCAACAGGAATGGGGAAATTCAGAGAATATATGGGTTTGGGGGAAAATATAATGAGTTCTGTTTTGGACATGTTGAGCTTAAGTGCTGATGAGCTGGAGATGTCCAGCAAGTAATGTAATGTAGTCCTGAGGGTCAAGAGACACACACACACATATGCACACATATATACATATACACACATATACATATACATATATATGTATAAATATAGACATATATGGTAGGTATATATGTGTGTGTATATATGTGTGTAAATACATGTGTATGTATCCATATACATACATACATACATACATATATATGTATATAGTTTGGAGTCATCTGTATAGAGATGATAAATGAACACATGGAAGCGATTGACATAAACAATAGAGGCTACAGAGAGAAGAAGAAGTCCCCGTGAACAGAGCCTTCAGAAGGACACTCGCACTCAGTGAGCATGAGATACATGATAAACCAACAAATTAGACAGAGGAATGATATGTCAGGGGGCAAGCCAAGATTAAGCAGTTGTCACAAAAGCCAAGGGAAGAGAGACTGCTCCTGAGGAGGGGGTGGCTGACTGTGTCAAAAAGCTGTAGAAAGGTCAAGTTGAATGAAGATGGAGAAAAGACCACTGCAGACTACAAATAGTTTTGTGTCTATTGGGTGAATCTACCTCCTTATCAGTGGCGGTTTGATTAGAGGATCTTTGCCCTCAATAGTTCATTCAGAAAAGATATGGAAATGCTAGACTTCTGCAGGATGGAGAGCAAACTTAATATTAGAAGGCCTGATTTCTGTCTTGTCATGGCATACTCAGAAAATTGTTTGATAAGCACCAGTCAGACACTCTAGACATCCTTTTTATGAGCAACTGGCCACCTTGAACCGCCATCCCATCCCCCTCAGTTTAATAGGGCAGCTATGCGATACAGTGAATAGAGTGCAGGCTCTGGAATCAGGAAGACTAATCTTCCTGAATTCAAATGTGGTCTCAGACTAGCTATGTAGCTGTGTGTCACTTAACCCTGTTTGCCTCAGTTTCCTCATCTGTAAAATGAGCTAGAGAAGGAAATGGAAAACTGCTCCACTGATCTTCGCCAAGAAAATCCCAAATGGGGCTCTCAAAGAGTGAGACACAACTAAGCAATAACAAAAACTTAATTCTTTTCCTTTTAATTTCCCCATCTGTAAAATGGGGGTAATATTGACCATTCTTCCAGATATTCACACTACCCCATTAATGAAAGAAGATACGGAAAAGAACTTTCAGAGGACATGGCAAAGAACTCAGAACTTTCAATTCCTCAAAAGACAAAGTTGCTATAGTAAACCCAAGTATTGCTCAGTGTTGTACTCTTTCTTAAACACACACACATTCATGCATATACAACTCTTGAAAACATATATGGCATTTGTGGGGGCAGCTAGGTGGCATAGTGGATAGAGTGCCAAGTCTGAAGTCAGGAAGACTCATCTTTATGAGTTGAAATCTGGCCTCAGACACTTACTAGCTGGGTGACCCTGGGCAAGTCACTCAACTCTGTTTATCTTGGTTCCTCATATGTAAAATGAGCTGGAGAAGGAAATGGCAAACCACTCCAGTATCTTTGCCAGGAAAATCCCCAAAATGGGGTCATAGAGAGTCAGGCACAACTAAACAGCAACAAAAATGGTATTTGTGAAAAAAAATACCCAACCTGAAACATTGCTTTAGACCAATTCATCCTGCACAGAATTTGTATACATGGAAAGGCTTGAAATTCTTCTGGAAGGTTGTGGTGCCCAGGCAGGCTTTTAAGAGTAACTTCTAGCAAAGAAAAAGCTTAGCACAGCTCCTAACAGCTCAACCATCTGGTGCTCCCCCTTCTTCTTTCCTCCCTCCCCCCATCCCTCCCTTCTGTTAGCTCACCTGGTTCAGCGCCTGCTTGAGGACAGCGGGGTGCAGGTTTGCGGCTCAGCTGCCATGCTGTCTCTGCAGCAGCCAGCGCAGCGAATCCAGCCACCGGACAGGAGAGCCCACTAATTGGCTAATTTTGCTTATAATGTTTGGTCACTCCTTGGCAGGCACAGCTGTCCCTCAGGTGGGTATTTATTTGGGTTGATTTGGCTATATTGGCCTGATTTTATTTTATTTTTTTGAATGGCTGCTACCACCTGCTAATGGCTTCATTCCCAGGCCCTGCTGGGATATGGCTTCTTCTAGTGAGACCTTAGATCTCCACCTCCTTTTTCTTTTGGCTCTTTCTTACCCTAGGTACCCCTTCACATCAAACTGTTTGGTTCTGAGTGTCCTTCTTGCCAAACAGAGTGCATCGGTGCTCCCTAGGGAGACAGTGAGCCACACTCCCCTTCTGGAGGCACATGTTTTCCTGTATTCAGCACTTCACTCCCACACCTGCCCTTCCAGATGAGCCACTTGTGTTTTGCATAGAGGACCATCCCACCCTGAATGCTATCCTTGGAATTTAGGGGACCAGTGTGTTTGGGCGGGGGGACCCTTCTGGTCACTCAGATACCTCAGTCACCACTGAGTCTCACTTATCCCTCATTCAATTGCCAAGTTTTGTGGATTCTGCCCTCAGAACATCTCTGAAATCCATTCCCTTCTTTCTCCTCCTACAGCCACCACCATCTACTGCTTAGATTGTTGTAATAACCTTATTAGTCTCTGGTTTTCAGTCTCCCTTTCCAATTCATCCTTTACGTAGCTGCCAAAATAATCTTACTAAAGCATAGGCCTGAACAAATTATATTTTTCCCAAAACTTTTAGTGACTGCTTATCATTTCTGTGTAACCACCAGGTTCTTGAGTGGAAGAGGATTCAGGCTGGCTGATTCCCCATTCTTTCCTCATCAATCCCCATTGTCTTTTAGGAAAAGGGCTGGGATTATGATCCTCACAAATCATGCCTTTCTCCAACTAGACCAGGGGTGGGGAACCTGCGCCCTCAAGGCCACATATGGTCCTCTAGGTCCTCTAGGTCCCCTTAATAAAAAAGATTTTGTCCTGTGAAGTTTGGATTCAGTCAAAGGCCTGCATTGGAGGACCTAGAGGGACACATGTATCCTCAAGGCCGCAGGTTCCCCACCCCTGAACTAGTTTAACCCAGAAGTGGGACCTTCTTGGGTCCCTCTTCTAGGCTCTCTTCCTGGGTCAGAGGGAAAAGATCAGATGCCTTGAAGCTTGATATTTAAGATTCTACATAATCTGGCTTCTGGCTGCTTTTCTGGTGTAATTGTATATCGCTCTCTTTCCTGGGCTCTGCCTGGGCCAAACTGGCCTTCTAGCTACTTCCTGAACTTAACATTCTATTTCTTGCATCTGTTCATTAGCACAACCCTCTCCTATGTCTGAAATAACATGCCCCTTTCCAAAGTTTTCTTTCTTAGCTAACCCTTATCAGCTCAGCAGCTTTTACCTCGTCCATGAAGCCTTCTCTGATCCTGGTTGTGTCCTCCCACTAGAATCCAAGCTCCTTAAGGGGAGATGTTATTTTGTGGTTGCCTTTGCATCCCCAGTCCTGCACGTGTAGTAGGTGCTAAATGGATATTGAATTAAACTGAATTGAGAAGAGATAAGAGAGAAGAAACAGAGAAGAAGGGAGGGTAGAAGAGAGAAGAAGAAACAAAAAAGAGAAGAGAGGAGGGGAGATAAAGGGAGGGAAGGGAAGGGGAGGAGAGGGAAGCTAAAGGGAGGACAGGGGAGGAGAGAAGAGAAAAGGAAAAGAGAAGAGGGGAGAGAATAAGAGAGGAAGGAAGGGAAGAGGAGGAGAGGAGAGCGGAGGGGAGGGAGGAGAGGAAAAATGAGCGGAAGAGAGAAGGGGAGGGGAGGAGAGGAGAGGTGATAGGAGGGAAAGGAAGAAGAACGAATAAGATGTTCTGCTTAAACCAAAGATTTGTAATTTAATATAGTGTGGCTAACTCTTCCATGTCATAGATCACAGCTGCTCTTACAACTTTGCAGAAGGTCTTCAAAGTTATAATGGATGAAAAAAAATAATCACCTTTTGGCTAACCTGGGAATGAGCTTGTAGATGTAAGCCCACTTGAACTTAGCTCGGCTGATCCTGGGCCCACAGTCTGATACCAGTCTGCTTTTTTAACTTTATTGCACATTAGTCCCCTTTCTGGATTCTCTGGTCTAGCCCATCCAGCCTTCCTGCTGTCCCTCATCTAGGACAATACATCTTTCATCTCTCTCGCACTGCCTATTTACCATACCTGGAAAATGCTCCCCATGCACCTTCTTCTCCTTGTAGAATCTAATTTCCTTCAAAGTTTAGCTCAGCCACAACTTCCTACATAAGCGCTTTCTGAACCCTTGAACTTCTCATATCTTCCCTGTAAAAATTACCTCGTATGTGTTCTATATAAACTTATTTACATGTATGTTATTTGTTCCGATAGAATATAAGCTCCTTGAGGACAGGCCCTGTTTCATTTTGGTTTTGTGTCCCCAGTGCCTAGCACAGTGCCAGGGCATGTAATAGTGCTTAATAAATGCATCTTGGTTGATTAAATGATAGGTTGGCTCCAGAAGCCCTGGTTTTGACAGCGTTTCAAGGTTAGTGTTAAAATATTCATTATGAAAACAGATGAAAAAGTCCAGCTGCTGGATCAGCCTTCTTTTTTGTTTGTCTTTTGTTTCTTGTTAAAGGCTAGTTGCCTTTGGATGTTTTTCTGTTTCATGTGGACTTTGTCTTCCATAGTCCCAGCAGGACTTTGCAATCTCTTCATGCACTTAGGTGTCAGGTCCTTGTCTTTTCTTAAAACACAGCTGGGCCTGGCCAAAGCCCTAGAGCCATCACTGAGTTCTCTCCGCCCTCAGCCTTAAGGCCCTTCACCAGGCCCTTGAAGAGATCTCATCCTCTTTGGGACCCTAGGAGTCACCACTCCCTCCCCTCCCCATTTGAGAAATGAGAAAAACAGAGCCCAAACAGGATGAATAATGTGTCTGAGAACATAACAGACAGTGAACAAGTAAAATGGAGATTGGATCCCAGGTTCTCTGATTCCAGGGCCAGTAAGTCTTCTTAATGCTGCCGGTGTCTCCTTTAAGGTGAGAGTGCTTTAAGGTTTCTAAAGAGTTTTCCTCACCAAAATGTAGCAGGGGGGTAGAGGAAGCATAAAAGAAAGAACCCTGAGTTCAAGTTCTGCCTTCAATCAATCAATCAACATTAATTAAACTCCTACAATGTTCCAGGCCCAGTTCTAATCCCTTGGGACACAAAAAGAGACAAAAGACAGTCTCTGCCCTTAAGGAGTTTACAATCTACTGTATTTCCTCATGTATGAGATGCACCCTTTTTCAAAAAAATTTGGGATCTAAAACTGGGTGCATCTTATACAGTGGTTGTAGATTTTTTTATTTGCATTTCCTGCTTTTTCGTGCTTGTTGTCTTTGCGCTCATTGTTTTGCATTTGTTACCAGTATATTAGGTTACGTTTTGCCACGTTCTGCCCAGAATGGCTCAGAAAAGATTTTCGTGCAGTGCTGAATTTAAGTTAAAAGTGATTCAGTTTGCAAAAGTGAACAGAAATCATGCTGTTGAACCTAAGTTTGGTCCTCCTCCAACTGAGAAAACAATCCGAGACTGGCTACGGGAAGAAGAAACCCTACTGAAAACACCATGGCAGAAGAAGGCCATGAGAGGCAAGTGGGCAAAATGGCCTGATTTAGAGAGGGAATTGAAGATATGGATTGAAGAGCAAAGGGCAATTGGAATTCCTGTGTCCACAGAGATGGTTCAGCATGAGGCAAGAAGAATTGCTGATGAAAAAAGTTACTGATTTCGAAGAAGGACACAATTGGTGCCTCAGGTTCATGAAACGGAATGGACGAAGCGTGCGTACATGCACCAGACTTGCCCAAAAGATGCCTGAAAGCTATGAGCAGATGAGTAAGACTTGAGTTCAATAACTTTATGTAATACATTTTTTTTTCAAATTTCGGGCCCCAAAATTAAGGTGCATCTTATACACGGGAGCATCTTATGCATGGGGAAATACAGTAATCGCATGAGACAAGATCCAAATAAAGCTAGCTATATACAGCAAGGTAGCACATTGGATAGAGTGCCAGGCCTGGAGTCTGGAAGACCTGAGTTCAAATTTGGCCTCAGATGCTTACTAGCTGTGTGACCCTTGGCAAGTCACTTAACCTTGTTTGCCTCAGTTTCTTCATCTATCAAATGAGCTGTAGATGAAAATGGCAAACCACTCCAGTATCCTTGCCAAGAAAACCCCAAAAAGGGGTCGGACATGACTGAAAATGACTGAACGAGAAAGAACAATTAACAGAAGGAAGCCCCTGGGATTAAAAGGGTTTAGAGAAAACTTCCAATAAAAGGTGGAATTTTAGTTGGGGCTTAAAGAAAGCCAGGGAGGTCAGGAATTGGAGCAGGAAACCACAGGCAGGGCTGGCCAGGGACCATTGGGTTGAATCCTCTGAGCTTCAAATACTTACTTTTGATGGGACCTTGGGTGAATCACCTGACTTCTCTGTGCCTTGTTTTCCTCCTTCATCCCACGAAGAGGCAGAGGCTATTATGATCTCCATTTTACAGAAGAGGAAAGTGGGGCAGATGGAGGCTAAGCATCTGAGTTTGAATTTGAACTCAGGTCTTCTGACTCTAAGTTGCCTTCTAGGGAAAACCTAAGTTCAAGTTTTGTCTTTGACATTAAATGGATTGGCTCTTTGACTCTGGGCAAGTTATTTAACCTCTCATTGCCCAGTTGGTTCTAAGACTTTAAATTGCAGAGGAAGGTACTAATCAGTATTAATAGAGAGAGTCCCCTATCCCGATGAAATCACAGGCTTAGGGTGGTTGTTTTTTTTTTTTAATTCTGCTGGTGAGAGAAATAATCTGAGTAGTGGATGGACAGTTGGATTTAGAGATAGGAAGACCCAGGTTCAAATCCCTTCATCATCAGGGACAAGACCCTGGGCCTCTCTAAGCCTTGGAGAATTCCCAGGGAGTCAGCTGTTAAGTTAGAGGTAACTTACGATCTGGGTGGGTGGCAGCAGCTACCAACAAAACTGTAAATCACGGAGAGACCATAGCCATCTTCTCCTTGGTGAAACTCTGACACTGGGAATCGTAGGCGATACGAGCTCGTCAGTCACAGCTGCTCTTTACAAATATTATTTCATTTGATCCTCACAGCAGCTCTGGAGAATAGATGCTGCTATTAGCCCTATTTTCAGTTGGGAAAACTAAGATCAAATGTCTTGCCCAGGATCATGCAGCCAGTAAGTGTCTGAAGCTGGATTTGAACTCAGGTCTTTCTGATTCCTGGCCCAGTGCTCTTCCCACTGTACCACCAATTGCCTCTGGTGGAGGGGTTCCTCACATAGAAGAGATCGCATGTTCACTGACATTTCACAGTATTAAAGAACGGGGCAAGTTTCCACTAGGAAGTGATTAAGCTAGCTCTCTGGTATGGTTTTAGTCCCAGGGTAAGACAGGAGCTGCTGAGTTTTAAACTTCTCCTTGAAATGGAAAGTTTGACCATGACAAGGGCTTTGAGCTGGGTGTGGGAGGATGGGGGTGGCCGAGCTGAGAAGGGAGGGAGGAGGGTTGACTGTAACCATCTCAGTAGGAAAAGTTCACAGCAAAACCTGAAGTCAGGAGAAATGTACACAGGTTCAGGTTTCATTCAAAACCCCAAACTTGGGCCAGATTCAGCAAAAAGGTTGGCTTGTGGTTGTGAACCTTGAGGCCTGAGCCTGGGCTTGGGCTGGGAGGGAATAAGGATTTGTTTCTGGTGGAACCTGGGTCACTTTGTGGGGGTTAGTCTGGCTCCAATTAGGGTTTTGTCTGGGAAAGAGGGTTCACTCCTGGTCTAATGAATCCAGTTCCATTTAGGGTTCTTCGAAGTGAAAACCACAAAAAGCTTTGACAAGTTTTACAAGGTTTGGACAGCCGCGAGGTTGCGCTGACTGGGCTTCTCTTTGGCAGTTCCATGCTGACAAGTCACAGGGAAACTTCTGGGATAGGAAATTCGAATAATGAAACAAAGGAGATCCCCCTCCCACCAAGAACTCTGGAGAACTAACAAGGACCCTCTGAGATGAAAGAAACTAATAACTCAGTCAGAAAAACTAGGTGTGAATTCTGAATCCTAAGTGTGTCTGCAAATCTTGGGTCTTCTGTTAACAGTTGCCAGCGTGACTTTGGTCCAATCCAGGGGTAGGGAACCTGTGGCCTAGAGGCCACATGTGGCCCTCTAGGTCCTCAAGTGTGATCCTTTGACTGAATCCAAACTTCATAGAACAAATCCCCTTAATAAAAGGATTTGTTCTGTAAAAAACTATTAAAAAAACTGTAAAATTTTTGACTTGGTCAAAATGCCTCAGCCAAGGACCTAGATGGTAACATGTGGCCTCAAGGCCACAGGTTTCCCCACCCCTGGAATCAATCTACCTCTCTAGGCCTTCTTTTCTTCATCTGCAAAATGGAGTTGAACTAGATTAGGGGTTCTTAACTTATTTTGTGTTATGGACCCCTCCCCAGAATAACATTTTTAAATGCATAAAATAAAATAGAATAATAAAGGACACCAATTATATTGACATAGTTCACTATAAATGTATCTATTTATATTTAAAAATGAGTTTATAGTAAAAATGAGTTTATAACCTTCAAGGTAAGAAACTTTATACTAGAAGATCATGAAGTTTCAATTCTAAATCCTATGATGCTGTAAACCCTTCTGAGCCTCAGTTTCCCTACCTGTAAAGTACAGAAGTTGAACTAGTGACAGCGAAGAAAGAATGTTGACTCCAGAGTCAGAGGACCTGAATTCAAATTGCACCTCTGATGATCAATACCTTTGTGACCTTGGGCAGGTTATTTATTCTCCCTGGGCCTTAGTTTACCCATCTGTAAAATGTGAGGGTCGGACTAACAGCTGCCGAGGTGCCTTCTAGCTCTTGAGCTGCAATTCTATGATCTCTGTGGGGCCTTCCAGCTCCGACATTCTGTGATTCAGTGTAAATGGAACCCCTATTGAATTTGAATTTTGTTGAAGCATTTCTCAGTAGTTGGAAAGAGCGGATTGAAAGAAATCCCGATGCAGCGAATCTGCTTGTTTATCAGGCACAGAGATGGCTGCTCAGAGAGCCTTAACTTTTCTGGCAATATTTATGCCCAAAACTTGTGTGTCTTTGGCTCTCTCTTTAGAATAGATGAGGGAGCCAGTTTGAGAGTCAGGAGGCCCTGAGTTCAAGAACGGCTTCTGATACAGTCTATCTGCTGTGAGAAGGATAACCCACTTAACCCCTTGGTGTCCTAGATGACTCTCTGAGACTATAAAGTATAGAGGAATTTTATATCTATATTGGTAGAAGGAGTTTTCATACTGGGAGTTCCTCACACCTCCTAAATCACAGGTTTGGGCCAAACAGACAAAATATTGATCTTTTTACCAATAAGTTGTAAATTTATGACCCTATAGTATTATACCCTATAGTATTCTAGGACAAGGAACACTCTTTCCTTTCTTATGGACAGGATAGTAAATGATTCAATTCTGTATTTAATGGAGATGATTCCATTTCTAATAACAAACTGATTTTGAAGGATTCTGAAAGGGTAGTGGCATAGGGACAGTGTGTCCTCCCAAGTTCGGGGTGAGAGTTTAGTTAGCTCCATCAGTGGTGGGATTAGCTTCCTAGATAAATGGATGGAGGTAAAAATAGCAGCCTGCAAGAGAACAAGAGGTCAGGCTGTTAAGGTACAGAGTATATGGTGGAGCTTACCTCAATCTGTCCTTAAATGAAGATAAGGTAAGAAGAAATCAATATGGTGTGGTGTAGTGGAAAGATTCTAAAGTAGGATTCAGGGAACCTGGGGCCAAATCCCACCTTGAACTCTTGTTAACTGCTTAACTGTGGCCTCTCTGAATTTCAGCTTCCTTGAGATGGGGATAATGATGCTTTCCATGGGCAGCTAGGTGGTGCAAGGGATACAGTCCCAGGCCTAGAGTCAGGAAGACTCATTTTCCTGAGTTCAAATCTAGTCTCAGACACTTACTAGCTGTGTGACCCTGGGCAAGTCACTTAACCCTGTTTACCTCAGTTTCCTCATCTGTAAAATGAGCTGGAGAAGAAAATGACAAACCAATATCTTTGCCAAGAAAAACCCCGAATGGGGTCACAAAGAGTCAGACACAGCTAAGGTGACTGAACAACAAATAATACCTTCACTTCCTGCCTTCCCAATGTTGTTGGGGATCATAAGATTGTAGAGTTGGAGCAGTAATGATCCTTGGAGGTCATCTAATCCAATCCCCTATTTTTACCATTGAGGAAACTGAGGCCCAAAGAGCCTTGTGAGAGACTTGTCTAAGATCACGCAGCAAGTAGCAGATACAGGAGAGCAACATACTTCTACTGGTTCCAAAATTTGTGCCCTTTGTAATGTGCCATGGGATGTATGTTTCCGTTATACTGGGACGAGCACTGAATTTGGAGTCAAAGAACCTAGGGCCAAATTCCAATTCTGTTCATAAATGTGAAATGCATACATACACATATATAAAGCATATATATATATGCACACACATACATACACATAACTACTATATATTAATATATGGGATCTCTGTCTCTCCATCTCTGTCTGTCTCTCTCTTTCTCTCTGTCTCTTGCTCTCTCTGGCTCTGTCTGTCTCTGTCTGTCTCTCTCTTTCTCTCTCTGTGTGTGTCTGTTTCTGTCTCTCTGTCTCTCTGTCTCTCTCCTTCCCTCCCTCCCTCTCTCTCATAGATGTGCTGGTCAAAGGCAGAGTTAGGAAAAGGAAAGGAAAGGATTATATGTATCAGATGTGTCCTGTCCTCTCTGGGAACAGAGCCTATGTGGTGGTAATGAGGAAGGTCAAAGAAAGTGCTGGACGATAAGCTCCATGAGGGCAAGGATTGGTGTTTTCTTTAAATTTCATATCTCTCCTAGCTCAATGCTTTATCCCAATGGTATCCAATTCAAAGTGAAACAGATTTCTGCTGGCTTCATATTGATTTAGAAAACCACAAATTAATATTATCTATGTTCTATTGTACTTTTATTTCTTTCTTTCAATATTTCCCAGTTATATTTTAATCTGGCTCAGCTCACATACAGCTATGAGTTTTACACCTCTGCTTTACGCATGGTAGGGATTTAACATATAGTTGTCTTTATATCTTGTATATTAGCAAAAAATAATCACATCATGGTTCTGGCAATAATTGAGACCCTACAGTATAAATCAATCAAGTAAAGAAAGTGCTTAAACAATTCAGACAGCAACTGAGGACAATGACATAAAATGATATAATTTGGCTTCTGTCTTCTAATGAAAACCTTTTTTTTCCTGTTGATGATCATAGCACATTCTCCTAAAAAGACTCTTCCTGGAGGTTATCTTATCTTTGGCCTCCTGTGACTTTAACCCTGAATCAGATTTTCCCTGGATAACAATGAAGGTGAAAGGCAGGGCTCCAGAGGGCAATATGTTAACCATGCTAGGCTCCAAAAGGGGATGCCTAGCAGTGTGCATATTGCAAACTGCATCCTCAGAAACGATGGCCTTTATGTTGTCTGATAATGCAGCCCTTTGAAACACTGCTGGCGGACTCCCTCTCTTTACATCATGTCACACAGGACAAGAAACAGGACAGGGCATCTGTGCTTCTCAATTCATCGACCTGCCATACAATACAACAAACCCGGCTTTTTCAAGGCCCCCTGAATGGAGGCCTGTGCCTGCGAGGGAAATTTAATTGGATTTCTTTATGGGTTGCAACAATCCAGTGAAAAATTATGTAAGAATGGCATGATTCAGTTTCAGCATGCACTTGAATAATAATTTTTTTATTTATAAAAAGAACTCTTTAAAAATAATAAAAAAAAAGAATTTTCAAATGAAAACACACGGCAACAGCACTTTTCAAGCCAATGGGGCCAGGCAGCCCAACTTTATTCACAGCAGCCTGTGTTGTGTGCATGTTGGGTCATTGTCCCAGCTTAGAACGCTATTTAAATCCCCAGATTGCAAAGCATTCAGAGCGGATGCGGGGGCCTTTCATATCAACTTGGTTTGGCTTTTGGGGAAAATAATGTTATCTTTAACAATGTCGCCTGCTCTGAGCCAAAGTCTATTTGTGCACCCTGGAAAGAAAGAAAGATATCACTCTATCCATCTGAGAAGCCATTTGCTGGGACAACCCAAGACGGGTCCCTCTGTTGTTACTTTGACTTTTGTAGGTTGGTGAGGGCAATATCGCTTCTTCTCATAAGTGGGCAAGTGGCAAAACCCCTACCTTGCAACTTCATTTCTTGTTTCTCCCCTAAATGAGGGCCTTTATTTGAATTAAGTTAATCCATATACATGCAACTTGCTCTTTTCCATTTTACTTCCCATCCCTGTCCCCCCCTGAGTTGAATTGCCCCCATTCCCTGGTCCAGAGGAGAATTTCATTCCTTTTGTCTTTGAGGTGCCTGGTCCCATCATTGACCATTTTGGTAGTGTAGGAGTTAACCAGGTCCCCCTCTTCATCCACTTATGCTCTTTCTCCTTCATTCCTAATGCAATTTTCTGCTTTCTTAAGATGCCATCTCATTAGCACTTATACTTTGACCTTCCACTCTGATGTCATACGAGGCATAATTACTTCAGTAGGATCATAGAATTATCAGAGATTCATGGATTTAAAGCTAGAGGGGATGTGAGAAGTTATTTAGGTCAAAGATCCATGATTGCGCTAATGTGGATGTTCTCCTTTACTGACAAAAATTACAACCCCTCCACGCATTGGCAAACCATCTTCATGAGGTGCTGAGGTAGAAAAAAATTCATCACCTGGTAGGCTTCTGATAGTGAAGCTGGTCCTCAGATGACAGGTACATAGTTGGGCCCTACATGGCAGCCTTTCTAGTTTGGCCAAACTTAGGATCCACTGGCACAGCCTTCAAGAACCTAAGCTCATCCTCACACTAAGAGGAAGCATCAGGGTAAGAGGGACAGGAGGAATACTTATCTTAAAGGTACATAAATCAACTCTTACATTCAATCTTTAGTTTCCATTGTTAGAAGACCTCAAAGCTTTGGTTTGGATGGTGGCCAAACTCAAAGGTACTGAATTTGATTCTGAATCCACAAAATCAAAAATCTTTCTATTAGCAGCAGTTCTTAATCTGAGATCTCTGAAACTATTTAAAAATATTTTGATAACTGTATTTCAGTATAATTGGTTTCATTTGAAATCCCATGTATTTTATTGTAAGCATTGAAGAATATCATTCAGGGAGAGGGTCCACAGACTTCACCAGAATGCCAGTGGGGACCATGAACACAAAAGCACTTAAGAACCCCGCCTCTTGGATAGTGTCTCAGTCGCAAATCCTGCTTATGACCATAAATAGTGACTCACAGACATCATTCACAAAGAGCAGAGCATTTCTCCTTTGACTGATTAAATTTAAGGCATGATTTCAAAGCAAAGACTTTTATTTAATACCCTCCCCTTCATCTCTCTCGCTCTCTCTCTCTCTCTCTCTCTCTCTCTCTCTCTCTCTCTCCCTCTCTCTCTCTCTCCCTCTCTCTCTGTTTCTCTCTGTCTCTCTCCATCTGTATCCGTCTCTCTATCCATCTATTTGTCTGTCTGTCCTCTCTCTCCATCTGTCTTTCTCTGTCTCTCTCTGTCTCTCTGTGTGTGTCTCTCTTTCTCTCTCTCTGTCTCTGTCACTCTGCCTCTCTCTCTCTCCCTCTCTCCCCTCCCCCCTCCATCTATCTCTATCTCCCAGTCTCTGGGTCACTCTCTGTCTCTATCCATCTGTCTGTCTGTCTTTCACACATACACACACACACACACACACACACACACACACATACAAATATGCCAGAGCTTTTACATTTATGTAATTGAGTGGCATGCTTAAAAGCAGTTGCTGTCTTGTCCTAGCTTGCAGTGGCAGGTCTATGAGGCCAAGTACGTTCCTGGCACTGGGTTGATGGGCAGGACTTTTTGGAGAACAACCCACGGCAGAAGTTTAGCCTATCATAGAGAATACCATGGAAGTACAGGTCTAATGCAGAGTCAAAAAGCATGCTGGTATTATATCAGATGTTTCAGATCATATCCAGTTTGGGAATAGAGCCCATTCACTTGTACTGGTGATTTGGGAAAATTAACAGGGACGGAGAGAGAGAGAGAGAGAGAGAGAGAGAGAGAGAGAGAGAGAGAGAGAGAGAGAGAGAGAGAGAGAGAGAGAGAGAAAATGAGAACAAGAACATACTTCTTTTGTGGGAGGAAAAAGGGGTATAGTCTGAACTTTGATCCAAAAGAATAAACAGAATGCAAAGCTGAGGTCAAAGCTAAAAAGGCACAGTAACCTATTCATGAGGTCATTAAGAAGAAACAAATTCAAAACATAACAGGGGAATTATAGGGAATAAGATTAAGGAAAGCACCAGTGGAGGATGAAGCATCAGGGGTTGGCAAATTATAATTTTTCTCATGAAACTTCTTTGCTTGAGACACCATTCTATTAAGACGGTAATATGCTGGCCATGTGTGTTCTTGCTGCACTACATTGGTGTCACTATACGCTAGGGCAAGGTGACCAATCAGCAAAAGCATCTTAATCAGAGAAGACCGAAAGTAGTCCATGAAGCAGGCAGAGGCTTTATCTGGTGAATAGTAAAGGCGAGTCCCTTAACCAAAGGCCAAATCAAAAGAATACATTCCACAGCTCAGATAGGGTCCCATTATTTCAGAGAAAGCAAATGGAGCAAGAAATAATGGAACAGACACTTTGGGTATTTTTTTCTATTTTCATTTTTTATCTAGAACTTAAACACCAGACAAAAATGGGCATTTCCATATTCATAGTAAAATAGAAAAAAAGGATTGTACATGAAACTGCAGCTTTCCATTATGCATAGTTCATTTTTCTTTTTGTGTATCTATATTAAGTTCATATAGCCTTATTAATTTATTCATATATATTTATTCATATAGCTATATTAAGTTCAGCTTATTGTTTTCATAGCTATCTTGCATGTCTGTGCTTCTTTCTGGCGTTCCTTCTCTTACCTTCCTTGTATTTTTTAAAAGATGCTTTGATGATCCCCTTCTTTTCTCTTCCCTTCCCTTTTTTCCTTTTCTTTCCATTTCATTTCTAAGTCCCCTCTTGCTACTTCCCCCTGACCACACTGGAAAAGGAAAAGAAAACAAATCACCAAATTGAGCCAGACACTGACTGGCAACCATCTCAGGCACTAGAGACGTGGATTTATGCTAGAGTGTTTGCTATGCTCTGCCCCCAGCATATCTTATGGTAAAGAAGGAACAACACATGCAGTGCTGGGAGTCAGAGGATTTGGGTTCAAACCCCCATTCTGCCACTTTTAGGTGTGCGACCTTTGACAAATTACTTCACATCTCTGGGCCACAGCTTCCTCACTTATAAAATGAGGAGATGGAGCTCTTCTATCTCTGATAGTCTATGGCAGGGCTGTCCAACCTTAACTTATCTTAGGGCCGCATTAAAATAAAATAATTATTCGAAGGCCACACCCAGAATAAAAAATTCAGTACACTAATGGAAAGTGGGGAAACGCGCCTCATCAATACGACAGGCGAAGGCGCGAAGCACAGAAGCAAACACAAAGCAACACAACGACAACACAACAGTATAAAGGTAGGTGCATATTGACTAGTCTGCATCGTACAGACAGAATGCATCCCATAGATCGATTGAAAATTCCATGCAATATGTTCCATCTGTAATACTGCTTAAAAACACCAAAGAAAATTAACATCAACAAGATTATTTGTTAGTGATGGAATTAAAAAATCTAATACGCATTCCATGCAAATTATTATTTTATTTTTTTCACTTGTGAAAATTAAAACCCACAGTCAGGCTGCACAAAATCTCACTGCAGGCTGCATGCGGCCCATGGGCCATATTTTGTACAGCCCCTAGTCTATGGACTAGGCTGCTAGTAAAGCCAGTTGTCACCTTGGGAGACATGAGGCTGAGTCCAAAAATTCCGCTATGGCACGAGGCATTTGTGGAATTTGTCAGCACCACTGAACCAAGACCTGGACTTGGGGAAAGGAGGAAAACAGGGGAGGGGGAGGGGACATAGGTATAGGCACTCTGAGGTATCCCAAGAGATATATGTCTTTGGGCACCAGACTTTAAGAACATTGCTCTGCCTCATTTTCTCTCTATCCCAGACAAAATGACTTAGCTGCTGTTTCCCCATCCACTGCATTCCACCTCTTGCCTCCATCCTTTTGCCCTGACTAACCCCCTAACCAGACTCCTTCTCTAAGTTCCTTCCATCTTTTAGAATACCAACCTTCCTTCCAGACCTAGCTCAAGTGAAGCCATCTACATTAAGTCTTTTCTAGTCCCCACGTTTGTTCCTACTTCCTCCTAATTATTTTGTATACATTTTTTTTCTGCCCAGTAGAATGCAAGGACTGTGGAGACAGATTATTTTCTTATGTGCCTGTTATGGTGCTTAGCACATGATGGGTTTTTTTTAATCAAAACATCATTTTTTTCATTCACTCGTTCAACATTTATTAAATGTGTGTTTTTTGAGGGGTGAGTGAAGGGGAGAGTGGATGGGGGGAGGAGATGAGATAACAGGGACAGGATAAAAAGAGATACTGAGAAAGAAAATAGTTAATAAAAATAAGATGGGAAATTCACAAATTATAAGTTTGAATGTGAATGAGATGTTTATAGCAGCTCTCTCTGTGGTGGCAAAGAACTGGAGATTACAGGGATCCTCATCAATTGGGAAATGGCTGAATATGGTTGTGATGGAATAGTAGTGTGCTATAAGGAATGAAGAGCTCATTGATCTTAGGAAGGCAGGGGAAGATTTTCATGAAATGATGAAGACCAAAGTGAGCAGAACCAAGAGAACACTGTATACAGCAATAGCAGCATTGTTTTAAGGATAATTTTGAGTGACTAAATCATTTTGACTATTATAAATATACAAATTAAGAATAAAGGACATATGAAGAGAGGTGGTCTCTGCATCGAGAGAAAGAACTAATAAAAAGATGTATAGAATAATTTTATACGTGTGTGTGTGTGTGTGTATACATACACACACATATATTTGTGTCTAATGGTAGCCATCTCTAGGGTGGGGAGGGGCAAGACAAAAAAGGAAAAAAAGAAATTTACATGATTATTTTGTTGTATATATGGAGGGAATACAAGTTGTACATGGTAGATTTGTAGTTTCGTGGGCAATCATCTTTTTTATTATACTGTGTTATGGCAATGCTAGTTTTGTTCCCTGAATTGAAAATAAAACAAACAAACAAATGGGTATTGTGTGTAAGGTGTCCACCCCGCAGTTGATTGGCCCAGAATCTAACCTGGAGTCATCTAGTCCAATCAAACCTAGCTTGTCTTTTTTTAAATTATTTTTTAACATTCTTTTTTTGAATTCTAAATTCTCTCCTTCCCTCTAGTCCCTCCCTCACCCATTAAGAAAGCAAGCAATATGATATCCAACATAATAGGTTCTTAATAAATGCTTTCTGATGGTTGAACTGAATTAAAATTGAGAGAAATCTCAGAGGTCATTTAGATGTATCCCTTCATTTTACATTTAAACAAAGGCTATAAGACTAGGTGACTAGCCTAAGGTCACACAGTCAGGACTGGAATGAAGGAATGGATGGATGGATGATAAAGCATTCATTAAGTGTAAACTGTGTACCAAGCACATGCTAAGCATGGGGAGAGAAGTACAAAGGTGAAAGAGGCCCTT
This sequence comes from Trichosurus vulpecula, assembly GCF_011100635.1. Lineage (NCBI taxonomy): Eukaryota > Metazoa > Chordata > Mammalia > Diprotodontia > Phalangeridae > Trichosurus > Trichosurus vulpecula. Next base: position 97,860,182 of record NC_050581.1, read on the forward strand.
CCCAGGAGGAGTTTACATTCTGATAAGGGGAGACAAGATGCATAGAGGGAAGTTGGGGCCAGGAAGGGATGTTTGGTTTGGGAAGTCATGGGGGTGGTGATTAGATCCATATTGGGGTGGGGGTTGTTTGACACGATCTTATCCAGTAGCCCTGGTAGGATTGATTTGATTACATTTCCAAAGCTGGAAAGGGGAAGGAAGGGGGCAGGCTATGTGTTCTCTCTGTGGCAAAGAGGCTGGAAAGAAGATGGTCAGGGTGGAATATGAAGCTTGACTGAGGCCAGCTGCGTACAGTAGGTATGCAATACACTTACCAGCCAGGACAGCAAGGAGCCCAGTATGGGAATTCCATATGTGAGAAGGTTATGTTCAGACATGAGAGGGTTAAATCCCCAGGTCACAGTCTGTAGCTTGGGGAGCACAGCATCAGGCAGGGTGAAAGGTCAGAAGATAGCTGGGGTAGACCTGAATTCATGTTTTCTGATTCCCCATCACCAAGGCTCTAATAAACTACAGATGACACGATTCTGCAATTGCAGAATTTTTTTCTAGCAGCATTTGTCTGTGTTCATTACTAAATCCCTAGGCCAGGATTCTCTTTCTTTCCCTACATGATTACTTTGACTCCCAAGCACAGAACAGAGAGGTTTCCCACCCAGCAAAACCAGGCTGACTGTCTTTGAACTGTGACATGGGAATTAGCAAATGGATCCATTACAGGCAGAGGCTCCAACTTTCCTGCAGGTAGCTCTTTAATGTTCAGTCTGAATAACATGCCACCAAGGAGGGACCCAGGGGTTTGGGGGACCTCCCTGACTTCAATGGGATCCACATGTGTACAACTGAGGACAGAAATTGGCTAGTGGAGAAGAAATGAGTTGTCATTTTCAGTGACCTTAGAGAGAAAACTTGATCCAAGAGACTCTTTTTACCATGGGAAGTAGCTTTGTTTGTAATGCTTCTAATTTTCATTTTCAACGGGTGTACACGGCACTGATGCTTTTTGCCAAGGGTCATGGGGAAGGGTGGTACTTGGGGGAATAGTTGAGCATTCATGGACAGGAATGTGATCACAAGGGCTGTAAAACAACCTAGATTGTACCCTGCTCCCAACAAACTCCCACCCCTCCTATTTCAGTCACTCATAACTTTCTGATAAATTCTCCTTTGGGGCTGAAACCTTCCAAGTTTGGAGGCTGATCCCAGAAGGGCAAGTTTTATGGGAAGCTTATGCTAAGTCAGCATAGTTATTTTCAGGTTAGGAAAGCATAAGAAACAATACACTTTTTCTGAATCAAAGGGAAAGAGATTGTGAGTGGGGTCATTCTGGGGAATGGGGAGATTTGGGGAAACTTTTCTTATTTTTAAGATTTCCATGTGACTAGAACATGTTCACATCAAATGATGAGAAACAAGTTTACCAGAATCTGAATTGTTTGGATCAATGGTGGAGCCAATAAATGGATAACAAAGGCTAATGTAGACAGATGTAAAGGAGCTTTGAAGAGGTAATGAACCAAAGGAGAAATATTACTATATATGGAGCCTAGTAAAGGAAAAAGATATCTATACATTGACCAAAACATTTTGCTCTATGATTGTCATCATGAGGAAGATAGGATGCTGCCAGAGACAACTTTCCATCATCCAGGGTTAAATTATCCTGCTTTTTCTATTGCTTTTGAAGACCTTCTCTTAATAGCTAGACACTTTTAAAAAATGTTGTTCTTTAACAGAAATTTTTACCAGCAAAAGATTGTGCTTTTAAGAGAAAAGAGGTACAACTGGTCATCCCATGTTTACTACTTTTGACTCGGTTCCTCATCTGTAAAATGGATTGGAGAAGGAAATGGCAAACTACTCTAGTTTCTTTGCCTGGAAAACCCCAAATGGAGTCACGAGAAGTCAGACACAACTGAAATGACTCAATAGCAGCAACAAACCCGACGTTTCATGTGGGAAAGAGGTTGAAAGTGAATTTGGTGTAGGGGGTGTTATCTATGGAATTCATTTATCCATGATTTCCCCAGATCTTTTTTAAAAGATCTTCGAGCTTCATGGGAGTCAATGTGACATGGTAATTAAATGAATTAAATCACATTAATCTTCATTAACTCCATGTCAGGTATTATGCCAGGTATTGGGGATACAAAGGCAGACAGGAAACCAGTTCCTGCCCTTAAGGAGCATATATTTTACTGGAGGTATAGTATCCAGAAGGGAGGCAACAATTATACTACCCTCTACCCTGGTCTGAACATCCCTGAAGGATGTGTGTTTAGCTTTGAGTTCCATGTTTTGGGAAGCTGGAGAGTGTCTTCCTTGGAGGGAAGAAAGAGGGCACCTGGAGATGAGCAACCAGGATGATGCAGGAACTGGAAGTGGAGCCCATGCCATACACAGTAAAGTTGAAGGGACTAACAAACTGAAAGAAAAGATTTAAGGAGAACATGATAGGCATCTTTATATATATATTTGAAAGGCTCTTGTGTAGAAGAAAGATGAGACTTTGCTTTAGGAGACATGAGGTGTGATGGTGTATGGGACATGTCATAGACAGAGTTTGGCTCCAAGGAAGGATATACTTTCCAACAATTAGACTGACCAAAAGTGTAATGCACAGCCTCTGGTGGTAGTGGGCTCCTTCTCACTGGATGTTTTCAAGCAAAGGCTGATTGACCCTTTTAAGGGTATGAGGGTAGAGTATCAGCCTGCTCAGGTCAAGATTATATAACACAGCACCTGTATTCCTTTCCAGCTCTGTGATCCTGTACTTTTTCAGTAGAATATAAGCTCCTTGAAGACAGGGACTAGTTTATTTATTCTTTAATCCCCTAACATTTGGCACAGTACCTTGCATGTAGTAGGCATTTAGCAAATGCATCGGATTTAGGCTGAATTTTCCCATTATTATACATAAACCTGGATTAGCTTAATAGCCACAGGGAAATACAAGAAAAGAGGAAAAGTTAGATGAGTGATATTATTTAATTATTACAGTTAAAAATGCTCTTCATCCCTTTACTTACTCGTTGTCCCATCACTAATTAACTCACCAAACTTAGGTAACATCATGGCTGTTTGTTATTGAGTCTCTTTCCACACTACACCTTGGAATCTATAAGCAACCTACTGGACCTGGACCTCTCTAATCTTCAATCTCTGCTTATCTACTGGTTTCTTCCCTACTGACTACAAAACTCCCCTATTCAATAAACCCCAGTGGCTTCCTGTTACCTCTGTGATCAAATATAAACTCCTCTGTTTGACATTTTAAACTCTTCACAACTGGATCCCCAAGAAACCCACAAGTGGTTACCTACCACCCTGCACTCACAGTCTATCCATTCTGCTTCCAGTCAAGCCCTCACACACATCATCCACAGAAACAACCCCCATGCAGATGTGGCCTGACAACTGCATCTGCAGGTGCTACAGCTGCAGCTATTTAAGGCCCCAAAAGGAAAGTTCTCCCCACCAAAGTCCCTGGCACTGTCAAATGGCTCAGCATTAGAAACTGATATGATTTTGTCAGTGAAAATAACATTAAAGAGGCATTGCCATCTGCTTTGCCACGGTACCTTTTGGCCATGACCTGCAGCTGAAACCTTTCCTGTGTGTTTTCTCCTCCACTAGAATATGAGCTCCCTGAGAGCAGGGGATATCTGACTTTTCGATTTTTATCCTTAGTACTTAACATAGAAAATGCTTTTCATAGTCAGTCAGCTAGTCAACAAGCATTTCTTGCTTACTAAGTGCCAGAGACTTACTGTAAAATAAAGCCAAAAACACCTTCCTTGACCTTAAAAAACACATGTTCTATTGGAGACAATGTGTGAATAGCTATCAACATTCGAGATATATACAGTGTAAATGAATAGGTAGAGAGAACCTCAAAGGAGAGGTTCTGGTAGAGGGAGGACTGGGAATTTCTCTTGAAGAAGGTGGGATTTGAGCTGAGTTTTAAAGGAATTCATAGAAATCAGGAAGCAGAGGTGAGGAGGAAGAGCATTCCAGGCAAGGAGACAGACAATGAAAAGACACAACCAGGAGATTATGTGTAAGGAAGAATAAGCATGCCCATGTCACTGGATTGTAGAATCCATGGAGGGGGACTAGACTGTAAGAAGACCAGAAAGGAAGGAAGGGGCCAAGATTGCGAAGGGCTTTAGGAACCAGTGGATTTTTGTGTTTGATCTTGGAGGTAATAGGGAGCCACTGGTGTTTATTGAATAGGGGTGGGAAGGCAATGTGGTCAGAACAGCACGAAATAAGTGCATATGCTAAGTTTGTAGATGGAGTACAAAGTAGAGTTTGAAATTTGAGATTAAAAGGTGTTATTGACAGGAAATATGAGGGAAAATTTGGTGGAAGAGATAACCGCTGAAATCGGCTTTAAAAGACAGCTAGCAATTTGTCAGCCTAAAAGTAGGGATTGTTGTTGTTCTGTCTTTCAGTTGTGTCTGACTCTTCATGATGCCATGTGGCACTTTCTTAGCAGAGATACTGGAGTGGTTTGCCATTTCCCTCTCCAAAAGGAGGACGGTGGCATTTTAAATAGGACAGTAGAATGCAGTGGATGCTCAAGGAACAAAGAGAAGTCCTATTTGACTGGAGTGGATTGTAGAGTTTGTGGAACCCTGGAATGGTAGTCAGGGGTATGCTGGAACCAGACCTATCCAGGGGTGAAGCAGATTGTCAAAATTTCAGTGTATTTGCATTTCAGAAATCAGCGATCACTAAAAATCAGGGCTTGATTTATTGTTTTGTTGCTTATATAGACTGAAGAAAATGTTAATAATGTGTGTTAAACTTAAAATTTTTTTCTCCTTGAGAAGCTGATTGTTAAATATTTGCCAGCACACCCCTAGGTAGGATGATTCCAGGTTGTGAAAGGCATGAATATCCTGGCAGAGGAGCCTGATATTGACTTGGTAGACAAGGAGCCACCAGAGATTTTTGGGCACAGAAGGATATTACAAGAGAAGATATAACAAGACCCATTAGGAAGAAGAATTATTTTGGCAGTGTGTGATGTATCACAATAATCCTGGTGGGTGGCAATGAAGGCTTATCCTAGGGTGGTAGCACGGGGAATGAAAAGGAGAGTGCAAAGGCCAGACATGTTACGGAGGTGGAATTTGTCTTTGCGTAGGCCTTATGCTTCCTTGGCATGGGCTGGAGGGAGCTGAGGTCTGTGTCTTTTTCTCCTATTAGTTCAGCTACAAGTGACTTTTATGGGCCATTCAAGTGATGTCATGGATGGTGTTTATGAACTTGAAGCTCCCCTAATTTGGGTCAGCAGTAACGGTGAAGGAACAGGCCTGATAGGAGAAAGAAAGTTCAACCAATGATCCTTTTCCCTTAAGTCTCAGGACCTCAGGTTCATTTGCCCACCTTCATTAACAAAAAAGAAAACAGCCAGCCTGGGCTTGTTTTATAGGGGGAAGTATGAAATAGGTGGCTCTACTGAATTTTGGAGCGAGGAAGAAAAAATGGGTGGAGAAACTGGCAAAAGGAAGAGGGAATCTCTGGAAAAGTGCATCACGTCTGTCATCAAACCTACTTAATTGCCAGCTCCTGGAGGAGATCCCACTCAGTGCCAGATTCCAGTTAATCCCTTGGGGAGCTATGATTAATAACTCATCTACTATATTTCTAGGGCATGTTAATAGTTTGTTCCATTCTTCAAACTAGCACTGGTGCTCAGATTATAACCACAGTTAGAGTTTTAAGAGTAAATGTAATTCAGTCATTTCAGTTGTGACTAACTCTTCATGACCCCGTTTGGAGTTTTCTTGGCAAAGATACTGGAGTGGTTTGCCATTTCCTTCTCCAGCTCATTTTATAGATGTGGAAACCGAGGCAAACAAGGTTAAGTGACTTGCCCAGGTTCACACAGCTAGTAAGTGTCTGAGGCCAGCTTTGAATTCACAAAAATTCGTCTTCTTGACTCCAGACCTGGTGCTCTATCCACTCTATCACATAGCTGCCCTTAAGAGTCAGAATTTACTTTAGTGAAGGTTGGTTGGCCCTACCTGTAGGTGGGTGAGTAGCTTCCTCCTGTGGGGATTTGAAGGCTATCCTCCATCCAGCTATCCTCCCCATGCTTGTGTCTAGCAATGTCTATATCTCCCTTCTTGGCATATTGAGCTGCATGGGACCTTGAAGACCACCTAATCCAAAAGTTCTTAAGCTGGGATCCATGAACCCCTTTTCCCCTCCATGAAGTCTGAGGACAGTTTTCAGGTGGGTCTGTGAATTTGGATGGGAAAAATTACATCATTATTTTCACTGAGCTCTAACTGAAATGTCACATTTCTGTTAATTATTAAGATACTATTTTTATAAGGAGTCCACAGCCTTTACCAGACTGCCAAAGGAGTCTATGACACACAAGAGAAAGGCTGAGAACCCCTGTTCTCAGCCAAGCCACTACCCTGAGGCTCAGACAAGTTAAGTGATTGGCCCAAGGTCAAACAGATTTAAGTAGCAGAGTCAAGATGCAAACTCCTATTTCAGAGAAAGTGCACATCCCAATACATTACTAATACAGAGTTAGTCTTGAGGGCAAGGGTTCTTAACATACTGTCTATGACCTTAAAAAAAATTCTTTTTGATAACTCTATTTCAATGTAATTGGTTTCCTTTTATAATCTTATGCATTTTATTTTATGGATTTGATTGCAACAGCTAGCATTTGTAGCACTTTAAGGTTTGCAAAGCACCTTATAACTACTATCTGGTTTTATCCTTACTACAACTCTGGGAGGTAGGTGCTGATATTATCCTCATTTTACAGATGTGGAAACTGCGGCAGAGTTCAAATGTCTTGCTGAGGATCATGCAGCAGGTACGTGTCTGAGGCTGGATTTGAACTTAGGTCTTCCTTACTCTGGGTCCATAGGCTTTGCCAGACTGCCCAAGGTTAAGAACCCCAGCTTTAGGATTAAAGTATCGTCCCTTTCAGAAGAATTAGCTTGAGTACAGGATTTGAAATCCAAAGACTTCTGTTTTCTACTTGTGTGACCCTGGGCAAATCACTTAACTCCCTAGGCCTCAATTTCTCCATCTGCAAAATGCCAATGCTGGACTAGGTGATCCCAAAGGTATCTTCAAGCTCTTTGGAATACACCCTGAGGTCTAGAATTCAACAGAATGAGACATAGAACTAGCCAATTTGGGTTGGTGTTGGAGGACATGGAAGAGTCCAGAGTATGATGGGCCTGTTGGACAGGCAGGCCTTGAAGAGGTATCATCATTGGTGAACCATCTTAGGATGCCCAAAGGATGTGAAGGGAAATGAAGACAAGGTTGCCCAATTTTACATGGGGATGGCTCTATAGCTAAGTATATACATTTTTGACTCAAAGGGAAAAAAATGTCTGTTAGAGAAAACCAATCCAAGAGTCTCTTTCTACTTTCTTAGGTTGCAGTGACATGAATCCCATAGTGGGGAAAACCAAATTCTCTCAGTTTCTCTCAATGTTTTAATACCAGTTGGGTACTTGATGTGAGAGTCATAGAATTATAGATGTAGTGATGGAAAGGACCTTAGAGATCACCTAGTCAACACCTTCCTCTTCCAGGCAACAAAATTGAATCCCAAAGAACTTACGTGACTATCCCAAGGTCACACGGGTAGTAGTCCAGAGCTGAGATTTGAACTCCATCCTCTGACATCCATGTTCAGCACCAACCGGGGTCTACATGTACTAACTGGCGGCTATTTCCAAGATAGAGACCTGGAGGAGAGTGCCATAGGCAAAGAAGTACAAAAAAGACTATGAAGGAAAGGAATGGGAGACTGGGTAGGTTGTTTCTAAAATGTGGGTTCCATACTGTAAAAGAAAAATGAATGTAATTTGGCCATCAAATGCAGCAGAGAGTATCAGCTTCTAATAGAGAAAATATGATTTAGTAGTTGGTTTGTAAATGAAACAAATTTACTGTGGTGTATAAATGAGTCTCATGACAAGACCAAAACATTTCTTCTGTGTTGGATTACCAATATCATATGCTAAAAGGGTGACATAGACGGCTCTTAAGCGTGTGTCGGTAGAAATATATGTAGGTGGGTTCTTTTTATAGCTGTTGGCATATAAAATAAGTCATTATTCTAAATAGAAAAATATTGATGATGTCATAGGAGGCATTGAAAGACACTTCAACCTGATCTGATGAACTAGGAAATCAATAGATATTTTCCAAACAAGATGACATGCCTTTTTAATTGGTTGTATGAATGTGATGTACGGGAGAGTACAAAGGTTCAAAGTTAATTTTCATTTGGTTTGGGGGCTTTATGATTGTTTTTATACACAGGCCCTTGTGCATCCATTTAATATATTATTAACAACAATAATACTTATTGCAACATACTGTAGAACAGCCTTTTCTTTTATTCAGGGGGCAGATGTTCATTTGTTGTACTTCACACCAACCTGTGATAAATAGACCAGCAATATTACAAAAGGGGAACAGTCTTGTCTAACGCCCTATATGTAGGAATAATCATGTCAATTACATTTCTATAGCAGTCTTTAATTTTTTCATTCATTTTTAATTTATGGAACAAAGCCTTTCTACAACGTAATATAATAAAATAGATTATTGCACACAAAACCTTGTGAGGTAATTATTGCAACAAATCTCTATTTTACAGATAAAGAAACTGAGACTCAGGGCAGAGAAGGTTCAGGGAGGTGTCCCATGGTCACATAGCTAGTAAAGTTTAGAGCTGGGAGGGGAACCTTTGTCCTATAGGCTAGTGAATCTAAATCTAGTTCCTCAGCAGCCAAATCTCATCCAGAAAACTAAATCATTACGACATTTTGGCATGGAGTAACGGATCAAGTGCTAGGCTTAAAGTCAGGATGACCTGGGTTGAAATCCTGCCTCTGATTCTTACTGGCTGGGTAACCATTGGCAATCTCCTTAGCACCAGTTTCTTCACCTATAAAATGGGGGAGGGGGACATAAAAGCTATAGTGCCTGCCTCACAGAGTTGTTCTGAGACTTGAATGAAATAATACATGGGAAGCATTTTGCAAATCTCAAAGCATTACACAAACATCAGTCACCCATCATCATCCTGGTGAGGGAGGCAATGCCCAGAGGAGTTCTAAAGAACCAGTCTTGAAGGATGCTTGGCTGGGACCGAACTAAGAGGAAACGTAAAGGGAGAGACTTTTGCATGCGTGGTTTGGTTCCTTTTTTGCGCACTGTGCAGAAATGTTCCTGATAATTTCCTTCTGAAGAGCTGACACTGGTAAATGTTAAGATAGTTTGTTCTGAAAGGACTTGACATCCTTCCATGCATTCCTTGGTATCTTTCAACAATTTAATGTTGCTTCTGGTTAATTTCCTGTGGGGAAGTAGCCTGGGACATAATGGCCAGTCAAAAGATATACTCCTAAGGGAACAGAGTGACTAAGCACCAAGAGGTGGCTGGGAAATTGGGTTCTTCAGGCTGGAATACAGCATGCACATATACCATATATAGAATTATCCAATTTTAATTTAATGTCATGTGGTGTTGTGTGGGTGAGAAGTACCAGATCAGCTGTCTGAGAGCCCAACTTCCACTATTTTATCCACAGAATAGGAATGTACCGTACTGGTCTGCAGCCCCAAAGATAGGTTGTACCCCTAAAGTGCAATCACTTTGAAAGGCATGCACTGTCTAGACTGAAAATAATAATGCAAAATTAGTGTTAAAATACTCACTTTGAAACTTTATTTTTTATATTTCTTTCCTTTCACATTTAAATGTTTTGTTATTTTATTTTATCATCTCTGTTTTTTTTTTATAATCTCCCTCACCAATCTCTTTCTGAGATTACACTAAGATTTTGTATTAGTTATATTTTAGAAGAAAAATTACAACCTGTTTGGACCAACATGATAACTCAGGGACCTTTCTAATCTACTTCTGGGGCTCATTATTTTGGGAGGAGAAGGAGAGACACACACCCAGAAACAGGAAGAGACAGGGAGATGGAGACAGTGAAAGAGAAAGGGAAAGGGAAGAGGAGGAGGAGGAGGAGGAAGAAGAAGAAAAAGGAGGAGAAGGAGGAGAAGAAGAAAGGGAAAAGAGACAAAAACAGAGGAAGTATAGCAAAAAGAAACAGGAGAAAGAGAGAATTAAAAAATCACGTAGAAGCACAGATTTTAGTAAAGTAAACTTAGTCTTCAGGTCCTTTCACTTCTGGACTTTCCTTGCAAATCTTGCCTCCCTTTTATGCCTTATTGTGGCTCATACGACTTGAACTCCATCAAGTTTACCATGAACTATGAAGAGATCAGAAGATAGATCACATCAAAAGGAAGCTTCAGGTATAACTGGGTAAAACATTGATCAGATCTTGGGGATCTTTTGGATTTCCATTAGTTACCTTCAGTTAGGAAACAAGAATATCTTTCACCCAGAGAGTGGATAACCAGGAAGAGGAGAGTGGAGGAGGAGTCAAAAGGAGACTGCTTCATGGATTGCATTAGAAAGCCCATCAGATGAATTAGAAGCACCAACCACTTGCAAATCCAAGATGAACCTGGTGTTATGGGGTTAGAGGTGGAGAGATGGCCCTAGACTCCCAGGGATTCTTAACCTGGGGTTCATGAACTCATTTAAAATATTTTAATAACTATTCCAATTTAATCACTTTCCTTTGTAATTCTATGTATTTGTATATTTTTAAATGATTCTGAGGGACACATAGGCTTCACCAGACTGCCAAAGGGGTTCATGACAGAAAAAAAAGTTAAGAACCCCTAACTAAAAGTAGTAGTGTCAAACACAAATACAAAAGGTAGCAATGAAACCACATATAAGGATTTCTGTGGTGGTTTATTGATTTAGAAAACTACATCCTAACATTATCTATGCTCTTTCATAGTTTATTTCTTTTACTAGCTATTTGCCAATTATATTTTAATCTGGTTCTGGCCACTCTCAGGAATGTTGCTAGTTGCATGCGGCCTACGTCGTATGTTTGACACCTCTGACCTAGACTATTCTGGCTGTTGAACACCCCCAGAATCTCTTCTTCAACTTTTCTTGATCTTTTATTGAAATTCTGCACCATCAGAAGAAGTGACATTGTATGAACCATCTATGAAATATAACATGGCAGGCTTGTTTCCAAACCCATCTCTCAGATTTATGGAAAACATTGGAGATGGAGATTTATGAGATTGCCACTCAGGTAACATCTCTAGAAAATAAACCTGTCTTAGAGTAGAATTTGTGCAATATTGTGATTTGTTCAACACAGTCTCATTGTTCAGAGCGATATTTAACTACATACCATCTTGAGGCATCTTTTGAACCTAGTACCATGTTATCATGCTAGGGCAGGTCCTCATCATACCCCACCCACACTATTACAACAATCTCCTAACGGCCTCCGCTCTCTCCTTTCTTCAAATCATCCTTTATATCACCATCAGAATTTCTGTACATAGATATGATCATATAAGTTGTCTGATCAAAAAAAAAACTATCACTTATCAAAAAAAGACCCAAAATCTTCTGTGTGACATTCAAATCCCTCCACAGTTCTGGTATCACCCTACTTTTCCAGCTGTATCTCCTATTGACTCCTTCATTGTTCTCTACGCTCCTACAGCCTACACTATCCCCCTCAGTACCTTTGTTCATGTTAAAATATATTATCTCCCCTGCCTAACCTATTTATTTCTACTCACTTTTTAAATCCACACTCAAATGTCACCTTCTCCAAGAGGCTTCCTCTGCTCTCCATGGTTAAAAATGAGCTTGCCTTCACACCTTGCATAAGATTTTGTTTTGTGCCCTTTTGCTGAACTTGATATGCATTATTGTGACTCCTAGTTTTCTGTTTGTGTCTCATTCCTTTCACCTTGTAAGCTCCATTAAGAAAGGGACCATGTCTTATTTGAAACATAGTAGATATTCAAGATGTTGTTGCTAGTGTCAAAATGGATCAATATTATTCTTCTTATTTTCCTTCCTTCTGAAATATTAAATATGCCCAATTCACTTGCTTCTGTTATTCCTCCTAACATAGCTATCCTAAATTTTATCCGATGGCGAGCAATCATGAATACTGATCCTGAGTTTTTGAGATATCTTAACCAGGCCTCGTTGATGTCCGTTCCTATTCAGTTCAACAGATATTTATTCCGTTCCCACTATGGACAAGGCACTGCTGGCACTCTCTCCTCAACAGGGCATATAGTCAATGCTACTCAAATGGCATTACACCGAGGTCTAACAGGCCTGGCTCTCATTCCACTCTCTTTGCCCTGTCAGACAGAATGTGATCAGAAATATTTTCAGTCTCCTTCTCACAAGAATTGCATTTCCCATCAAAGGGTTATTTTTCACAGGTATCAGGCCATACATGTGAGCATTTCAGTACAATCTCCATTCAAAGAAAGGTTTGGGGTTCTGATCTTCAAACCTGGATCTAGACAAGAGCTTTCTGGCCTTATTTCTTTCTTAGGATTTCCTAGGAATAGACCACTTAGTTGTGTGTTTTGGTTTAAACAGAATGGTTTAAGAAAGATCCAATATTTATCTGGGATTGTCCTGTCTAAAGCATATTAATTAGACAATGGTCAAAGGATATTGGAGCTCATTTCATTCTTGGCTTCAAATATTTATGAGCAATGCATATTTATGAAAATGCTCATTTGGTAATCTTTGAATCTCCCCTATTAGTTCACATCCACAGCTTAATTTTGCCAGGTTCTTCCAAAATCCTGTTGCTAAATATGACCTAAATCTGTTAAATATTGACTCCAGGCTTGTCAGGCAGAAATGTTATTCTGCTAATAAGGCAACTCTATTAAAGATCATTGATACTCTAAGTGAAATAACTTCACAATGTGACTGATTTTCTGTGTTTACCCAAAGGAAAGAGAGTAAAGAGGGATTTCCTGGTGTGTTGTCACTTTCATGCCATGAGATGCTAAGGAAAGGGAGAGAAAAACTCCCAAACACAACATGTTCAAATTAGTCTTTGGGTGGTGGGTTTTTTTTTAATTTCCTGTAGCTAAAAGTGTGTAAATTGAATAGCATTAAATAAAGCAAAATAATTTGTTCTTGAAATTAGCAAGCACACGTTTCACTCATAAAACCGTTGCTCTGTGATGTGAAACTGGATTTCATTTCAGTGATCCTGATTTATGGTTTGGGTTTGTTTTATTTTTGAGGGGGTGGGGACAGGAGAGCAGCAGGACAGGTCTATTAAAGAGGTTGACAAGAGCAAATTTGTAAAGGTTTATTAATTCTTAAAAAGTCTGAGCCGGTGGACTGAAAATTGGTGAATGCGAAGAATACTTTTTTTTAAAAGAGCTTTAAAAATGTATATATGCAGCATAAGCCAAATATTTGATGATAGCTCTAAGGGATCTCTCTACAGCCATTTCATTTTATCTCCTTTGAGGTCACTCCTGATGTTTATGCTGAAGGCGTAAGTTCCTTGTCATCAGGGTTGAAAACCTTGAAACCCTAGAGAAGACAGATACCACTTAAAACTGAATTGTGTGAACATGTGTGAAGGGAACACTTTAAGGCTCTGTTTTAGGACTTCGTTGCAGTCTGCTTAAATGTTGTCTTAAAAGTCTTGTCATGGCAGGGATGTAAGCACTTTTGGAAACTGGCTCCGAGGAACACTAATACTAAAGTAGTCTGCATTGGAGGCCATTTGAGATGAGCTAGGGAAAGAAGGAAAGAAACAAGCATTTATTAAGCACCTACTATGTGCCAGACACTGTGCTAATAAATATATAATTATATATAATATACAAATTATATATAATAAATAGTATAATAAATAGAAATAAAAATAAGCAAATATCTCATTTGATCCTCACAACAACCCTGTGAGATAAATACTGTTTCTATTATCTCCCAAACTGAGGCAGACAGAGGTTAAAGTGACTTCTCTGGGGTCACACAGCTTGTACATGTCTGAGGCTGGATTTGAACTCAGGTCTTCCTGACTCTGGGTCTGCACTGTGTCACCTAGCTGCCTAGGGACAAAAATAGGATAATGGAAAGGGTATTGCATTTGGAATCTGAAGAACTGGGTTCAAATCCAGGCTTATTATTTGTGTTAACTTGGGCAAGTGATCTTGTCTCTGTGTATCTCAGTTTCCTTATTTGTAAAATGAAGGTGTTGGATTGATTAGTTGGTTCCTTCTTTCTCTAGAAGGTAGCAAGCTAAGAGAATTGAGAATTTCAACCAATACTGAAGTCATCAGATAGTACTAGAGATCTCTTTTGGAAGGAGGAATGCATGCTTCTTTAAGGATAAATGGAAAACTGCTCCCCTCTGATTGGGGAAAAGCTGATCATGTGGCTCTTGTGAGACTTTATGACCTTGACCTTGTGCCGTTTAGCATTTTTACTAATGATTTAGTTTGGCATTCTCATTAAATTTGCAGATGACACATTAGAGGGTCCAAAAAGATGTTGATGGACTACACTGAGCAATAAATGCAAACTGAATGCAATAAAGTGAAATTTAATAGGAATTTAATGCAAAGCCTTACATTTGCATTAAAAAAAATCAAACATCGCAAGTACAAGATGAAAAAGGCATATTTAGAATAAGAATCTGTCTGAAAAAAATCTGGGGGGGTCTTAGTGGACTACAAGCTCAATATGAGTCAGAAAAGTATGATCTTGTGGCCAAAATACTAATTTGATCTTGGGCTCCATGAACAGAGACATAGCTTCCAGGAAAAAAGAAATGACCGTCCCTGTCTACTCTGCCCTGGTGAGAATACAACTAGAATACTGGGTTATACCACAGTTTAAGAAGGACATTGATAGATTTGAAAGAATCCAGTGGAGGAGAATCAAGATAATAGAAGACCTTCAGTTCATGTCATTAGAGAATCAGCCAAAAAACCAGGAAATATTTAACCTGAAGAAAAGACTCAGGGACTTCACGATCAATACTCTCAAGTATCTGAAGGATTGTGGTGTGAAAGAGGGATTAAGCTTGTTCTCTTTGAATCTAGAAGGCAGAACAAGAAGCAATGGGGAGAAATGCAAATAGGAAAATTGAGACAACATTAGGAAAATCCTCCTATTAGAGCTGTCCAAAAGTGGAATAAGCTTCCTCAAGAACTAATGGGGTTCTCTTTCTTGGAAGTCTCCAAATAGAGGCTAGATGGCTACTTGTTGTCTATACGAGAGGAGGGCATTCTTTGTGAGTATAGGTTAGACTAGACAGCTGCTGATGTGCTTTTCAGCTCTGAAATTCTGTGATTCCATAATAATCTGTTCTAATCCCTTTTTCAATGGATGGAAAGACAGATTGCTGGGCAGTCAGAGGGAAAGACAACTTCTTAGTAGATTAGGAGGTCATAGCATTATATATCTAGAGCTAGAAGGAAACTCAGAGGCCATATAATCATTCTGCACATTGAGTCCATCACCTTGCAGTGAGAAGATAAGTAGCATGCTTTATTGTTCGTCATTTGGAATCATGGTTGGTCATTGAGCACCAGAGTCCTTATGTCTTTCAATATTGTTCATTTTTATAGTGCTGTTCATTTTTATAGTGCTCTTCTTTTTAATCTAAATTTAATACAATTTAATATACAATTTATAAAATTGTATACACAATTATATAATATACAATAATTACAATTTAATATAAATTGTTCGCTCCACTCTCTATTAGTTTATACCTCTTCACAGATTTCTCTGAAACCTCCATTTTAGTTATTTCTAACCCAGTAGTGTCTAGCACGACAGTATTTCATTACTTTCTTCTACTATAATTTCTTCAGCTCTTTCCCAACTGATAGCCACTTAGGACAAAGGTTCTTTAGCTTTTGTTTATGTGCTTTGTGGACCACTTGGCAGTCTGGTGACACCTATGGTAACACCCTTCTTAGACTATTGTTGGTAAATACATAAAATAAAATATACCGGATTACAAAGGAAACTAGTTATGTTGTAATACGGTTATCAAATTATCTGAAAACAACAACAAAAACAAACAAGTTAACAGACCCCAGGTTAAAAACCCCTGACAGAGGAGGTAATAATTCAACTTCGTGTTTTCAGTACACAACAAGGCTTGTTCAATATCCAGGATATTCTCATCAGGACTCCAATAAATGAACCATTTTTGAATCATAGAACTAGAGTCTGGTTCTCCCCTTTGTCAAAAAAACCCTAGCAGAAACACACAGATATCTAATAGATAATCTAATAAATAGGTGGTAATGATGATGTTTTTGATTGAGTAAGTAATGCAATGTGTTGGGATTTGAACTCTGAATAAGGTTTAACAATGAAAGGCTACTAATGGTCCCCTAGGGCTGAAGATTGGTCCCCCTAGGGCAGTATGGCACCTATACAACTGAGTCATAATCCCCTGAAGGGGTCACATTTATTTGAACTTGCACTCTTTGAAGTTATAATTATCTAAAGTATAGTCATTGGTCCTAGTCCAATGGAATTTGGAGTATGAATTCAAATAAGGCCACCGTTCTCACTAATTGGGCCTTAGCTATATTTGCTATTTAGCATGTCAATGCACAAGTCCTAATTGTCCAATGCACCAGGACTAGCCTAGTTCAGTTCAGGAAGGCTACAAGAGGATTTGATTTTTTGGCCAAGGCAACTCTCGAAGGTGGTTTACTACCTCAGAGAAACATTGTGATCTGTATTGGTAGATCAAGTTCCCATGCCTACAAAATTGCTGGAGTTTGAAGGACTAGAGTAAAGAAACAATGAGGTTTGGTTTTAATCATCGGTCGGACTATAGTGGAGTAAATTTGGATAAATAACCATTTCTTGGTTTCCTGACCAGTGCCTTTCACTGCCAAAGCCAAGTCTCATTTGCTTCAGTTCAAGGAACATTTATTAAGTGCCTCAGATGGATAAGGGATCATGTTAGTGCTTGGTGTGCAAATGGAAACTGATATGAATTCATATTTTAGAGAAACAGAATATGCACAATACAATTCTAACAGTCCCATATATCTGTTATAACAAGTGTACGAATGAAGCGTTAAGTCCTCACTAAGTACCATGCCAAGAGCTGGGAATACAAATAGAAAAGAAAGACAGTCCTTGCTCTCAAATGATTAAACTCAAGAGAGTTTGAGGAGGGAGAAAGTTCCAGAAACCACGGAGATGATAATAACAATAGCACCCCTCCTCCTCTCTGTGTATATACATACATGTGTACATACGTGTGACATGGGTGTATATGTATATATCCTGGTGGTGAGCTTTACTGAACTTAGCTAGGCTAGTCCTAGGACATTGGACATTAAGGATATATGTATGTATACACACACACATATAGATAGTTACATATAGATAGATAGATAGAGATATATATTACAGTGGATAGAGCACCAGCCTTGGAGTCAGGAAGACCTGAGTTCAAATATGGCCTCAGATACTTACTAGCTGTGTGACCTTAGGAAAGTCACTTAACTCTATTTGCCTGTTTCCTTGTCGTTAAAATGAGAAGAAAATGGTAAACCACTCCAGTATCTTTGCCAAGAAAACTCCAAAATCAGGTCATAAGGAGTCAGAGATGATTGAAACAACTGAACAACAACCATGCATACACACACACACACATATATGCACATATATGCATATGTGTATATGTATATGTATACACACATATATGCATGCATACACTTACATAGGCACACATACAGATATAGATGTGTTCATACACTGCTATATATACATACATATATACACACATATGTATGTACACAGACACATACACACACATATATATGTATGGAAACCTATATATCCTATGGATGCATCTATATGTATATGCTTTCTCACTTGATCCTTGCAACAATCACATATGACAGTTGCTATTATGTTGCTATTTTACAGAGGAGGAATCAGAAAGATTAAGTGATTTGCTCAAGGTCTCAAAAACTAGTGCCTGAATACTATTGTGCGATAAAAAATGAGGAACAGGCAGATTTCAGAAAAAACCTGGAAAGACTTGTATGAACTGATGCAAAGTGAAATGAAAAGAACCAGGAAAACATTGTACGCAGAATCAGCAACACTGTGTGATGATCAACTATGAATGACTCAGCTCTTCTCAGCAACACAATGATCTAAGATGAGTCCAAAGGACTCATGAAGGGAAATGTTATCCATATCCAGATAAAGAACTGATGGACTCTGAATTCAAATTGAAGCATATTTTTTCACTTTATTCTTTCTCATGGTTTTTTTTCTTTTGATTTGTTTCTTCTTTCACAACCATGACTAATATGGAAATATTTTTACATGATAACACATATATAAACTATATCAAACTGCCTACCATTTTCAGAAGAGGTGAGGAGAGAGAGAGAGGGAAAAAAATTTGGAACTCAAAAATCTTGTAAAAATCAATACTAAAAATTTTCTTGAAATGTAACTGAGGGGAAAAATAAAAGAGACTCATTGCCTTTAAAAAAAAAACAAAACAAACAAACCAGTGTCTAGGCAAGATTTGAACTGAGCTTTTTCTGATTCTGCTCTAAGTCCTGTACTCTAGCCTAGCTGCCTCAGGAGAGGCTTCCTGCATGTAAGGGGTAGGCCCTTGAAGGGAAGTCTTCAAGGAAGCTGGGGCTTCTAAGAGGTAGAAGTGAAGAGGGATTATAACCCAGGCCAAGGTCAGTTTATTCAAAAGTCAAGAGATTAAAGTGGATTATTGCTAAACTGTTGCAGTTCAAGTCCTTCGGGTCTCTTGGCTGTAGGATGCACAGAGTAAATACAAGCAACGACGTGAGGAGGAATCATTGTTCTTCTCTTTCTCCTGGACCCAAAGCTCCTTACTATGATTTCATTTTACCAGGAAGAAGATCACCATGACCAAGAGCCACAGCCCCATCTCATGGTGGAAGATTCACAGAGAAAAGCTGTCACTCCAGAATCACCGGACATTAGGGTTACAGGGAACCACAACGCCCAACCTCATCACCTACCTAGAAAGCGGCCCAGAGTAGTAAACTGACTCCCCTATGATAACAGCAAGGAAGTGGCAAAGACAGGCTTCCAACCCGGATCTTCTGATGGAAGGTCTGGTGCTCTTTGCACTATACCAACCTTACACAGCTTTGAACCTTTGTCATTGTACTATTCTATTACATCATATTTGTGCAGATGTCTTATCTCCTACACACTCTGCTACTTCTTATCCTCTGAATGCGCTTAAATAAAACTCTCTATTCAAAATATTTGTTGAGCAAATGAATAAATGAGACATTTTCCCCAGTTGCCTGGTCTCTGGGGCAGTGTCTTCTTTGTAAAAATTGTCCTAGAAGTCTGGGATTTAATCTTAGGTTGCTTTAAAAGCCCCAAATGGAAAAAGCTATGTTAAACACATCCTGGTATTGAGACCATTTTACACTAAACACTAGCAGGCACATGAAGGGACTGATTTGTGCCTTACATGGCCGGTGTCTGTTTCAGAAAATTTGGTCCATTGAGTTTTTAGATGTAGAAGGGGAAACACAGAGTTGACATGGCGGGCTCTGGATTGTATGTAACCTAATCCTTCAAACAAGAGCCCAGTGAGTAGCTTGTGTTTATGGCTAAGGAAGGTATCTGTTCATTTAAATAGGACTCATCACCCTAGTAGCTAAATGCTTTGACAAGTGGGGAAGGATAAGTGAAATTATCTAAATGGCTCTATAGCTATTTATCTATATATCATAAGTACTATGTTTCCTGGAAAGAAGCAGTGAGTTAAGAAAAGAGTTTTAACGGGCTCCCTCAACTTCCTGGCTCCTTTGACATTCAAACCACACTTCAATATTTCCGAGTCTCATCTGATAAAGCAACAACATTGGAGGGGAAGGGGGGTGGGGTAGGAGTGGTGAGAAGATGATGGGATGAAATCATAGCACTGGAAGAGACCTTTAAATAGTATTTGATCCAGCCTCCTGACTCCAGGTAGAACACTTCCTAAAAACAGTTGGGCATGTCTCCACTGTTTGGCATTCGAAGCCCTTCATGACCTTTCGCTGCCTGCACCATCCACTGACCTTTCCAGCTGTATTACAGTTTACACTCCCCTTCCCTACATACTATTTACTGACCCCGGCCACCATGATGCTCCTCAAACAAGATATTCTGTCTCTAGACCTGAGGCATTTTCACTGGTTGTCCCTCTATGCATGAAATACTATCCCTTCTTATCTCCACCTCCTGGATTACCTGGCTTCCTTCAAGTTCTAACTAAGATCCCACCTTCTACAGGAAGCCTTTCCTAATCCTTAATTCTAGTGCCTTCCCTCTGTTGATTATTTCTGTTCATCTTGTATGTAGCTTGTTTGTACATAGTTATTTGCATGTTGACTTGTCCATTAAATTGTGAGTTCCCAGAGGGTGGAGACTATTTTATGCCTTTCTTTGTATCTCCAGGGCTTGGTACAGTGCCTAGTACATAGTAGGTGTTAATAAATGTTTATTGATTATTTCTAAAATGCTCCAAGCAACCGATCATATTTGGTATTACTTGTTTCCTGTCTTCCTCATGTGTCCCCTGGGGTCAACCAGAACCAACTACTCTCATGAATGGCATGTTTTAGGGGTGCCTGAAATTTTAGAATTGACCCTTAGTGCCTACAATAGTAGTAGTGACTCATTAAGTAAGAAGGCAATGCAGTACAGCAGCAAGACCATGAGTTGGGTGTCAGAGGACCTTGGTCTAGTCACTTAGCATCCTCGGTTTCCTCATCTACAAAATGAAGGCATTGGATTAGATCGGGGTTGTCAATTTCAAATAGAAACAGATCCCTACCGGTGCCATATTGACTTTAGAAAACCACAAATTAAAATTATCTGTTTTTTATTCTATTTTTATTTGTTTTATTAAACATCTCTCAATTATACTTTAATCTGGTTCCAGAAGCAGTTTTGCCAGCTGAGAGTTTGATAGCTCTGGACTTGCTGGCTGGCGAGGTCCCTTCTATCCACAATCTCAAGTGAGATAGAGAGGAGTGATTATCATCAGAACAGCCAGTTCAAAAGGGCCGCAACTTGGATAAGAAAATGTGTGAAACATAAGGCCTAAACCTAATGAGCTCAGCAATTTCTCCTTTTTAATTCTTTGCTATCGACAGGCAGCATGGTGTGTCATAGGGAAATGATAATACCCTCTGTATGCAACTCTCACAAGGCTATAGGGAGGCTCAAATGAGATCAAGTGACTAAAGCATGTTGCTGATTTTAATCTATAAATGTCAGTTATTGTTCCACATCTTTCTTGGACCTCGATTTAGGCTACGCCCCTCTCGTATATCATTGGCTGCCTCCTAATAAGAATCTCTGCTAAAGTCATCCCTCAGGACATTTGTGGATCTCCAGCTCTTTTAATCCATATTTCTGTGGACCCAAAAGCCTCTTTGTCTTTTCCTCTTTGGGTACTCCTGGCAGGCCACTTACCAAACCCCTGTTGTAATCTGACCTTGCACTTCACAGAATCTCAGAGTTGGCTTCATCAGCTGTCTAGGCCAAAACTGAATTACAACCTCCTCCCTGCACCCCCCAAAACATACCTGAAAAGTGATCAGCCAGTCTTTGATTCAAAATAGTTGCCAATGAGGGGAAAGCCACCACCTTAATTTCATTTCCTTTTCTGCTGTGTAGAGTCAAGTATACTTCATATACTCAAGGAAGCTAGATTGCACAGTGGACAAACTGCCAGACTTGGAGTCAAGAAGGCCTGAATCTTGCCTCAGACAGTAGCTATGTGGTCCTGGGCCTTAGTTTCCTTAGTTGTAAAACAGGGATGATGATACCATCTACCTCATGGGGTTATTGGGAGGATCAAATAGGATAAAACATGTAAAGCACTTAGAAAACCATATTGTACTATATAAATGCTAGCTAAGTCAAGACAACAAGCACTGAGTGCCTACTTTGTGCCAGGCACTGTGCTAAGTGCTAGGGATTCAAAGAAAGGAAAAAAAATAGTGCCGATTCTCAAGGACCTCCCAGTCTAATAGGGGCAACAGCACGCAAACAATACGTACAAACAAGATATATACAGGATAGACTGGATTAATCTTAAAAAGAAGGCACTAGCATTAAGGTCATAAATTATTATTATTTGAAAACAGCTATCATATATCCTCTAAATCTTTTGTTCTTTAGGTGAAACATCTGTAGGTTCCCCCTGTCCCCACCCCAGATGAAACAGAGTGACAATTACATAGTCTTTCCTTTCGATTAAATATCTGTTGTATTACTTACCCTCTTCCAATTCTCCTCAGTGTCCACCAGACCCATTAACTATACTACATCCCCAATTTTACACATCTAGTCTCCTAAAATATTGGACCTGAGACACTGGTAACATTGTGTTTTAGAAGCTTTTACCAAGTAAGTCATACACTTACATACGTACATATATAAATACATATACTTCTCTCCTAAAAAAACCTGTCATATATTTATCAAATTCATGAATCTAAAATGTACATTAGCAACTTTGGGGAATATTAGCTGAAAACCAAATTTGCCAGCTTATCAAGATAATTTCTTTACTTGGAAAATTTTATTCTTGTAAAAAAATCCTAGAATTTTATTTATTCACACTTATGTACAGATGAAAATGGAATTATGACAGACTATTTAGATTTTAGCTAAGGAGCGCTAAGGGTTCCAAGGCTTGCCATGGGCCATAAGCTCACAAAAGTTCCCAAATAAGGTAGAAGAGCAGTAGGAAAAAGAAAGAGAGAGAGAAAAAAGGAAAGAAGGAAGGAAGGAAAGGAAGGAGAGGAAGGAAAGAAGGAAAGGAAGAAAAGGAAGGAAGGAAGGAAGGAAGGAAAGAGGAACAGTATTATGAAAAATAAAAGAGAACAGAATAAGATAGAGCTGTGCCTGGAAAGTGAAGAGTACACCTTACTCCAAGACTAAGATTTTTTTTTTCAAAGAAGGGCAAGAGGTAGCATACAGCTCACCTTATGTCCAGCCCTCTAAAAACTTTCTGTTTATGACACACACTTTTTACCATGAGACAATGTTGCAAGCATAACACTTGTACCCTTTTCAGTTTTGTTTCCCTTCCCTTCTCATTGACTTTTTATTGTCCTGCAGTTCCCCTTTGAGGTGAAGGGTAAGATTATATTTTCTGCCCATTCTAGTCTTGTGGTCCCTCAGTCTTTCAGAGATGTGTTGTCCCCATCAATACACTGCAACATCCTGGAAGTACACCCATAAGGAGCAGGAAAGGTCATGGTGAACAAAAGAAGAGTTAGCGGCCCTTCTCTTGCCAAACACAACAGAAGTGTCTGTGTGTGCATGGGTGGGGGAGGTATTGGAGGAGGCAGCCACAAATGTGACACTGTGTGTCATCACAAAGGTTTGTTTCCCTAATGCAACTTGAAAGATTTTTAAAAAAGTAAAATAAATCTAAAAATTCTGCAAAAAAAGAAAATTTTTCTAGAAAGAATTGTGGAACACCTTAGCTGATATCTTACTTAGCTCATTAAGGACACTGCTGTGCCCATGAGAAATGATACTGGAAGATGAATGCACTGAGCTGTCCAATAACCCACAGACCTAGGAGCTGCAAGTATTGAAAAGAGATTCCAGAGGTTCTATGATGAGAGATGGGGACGTTGGAAATAGATGTGGATCCAGGACATTAAAACTCTACAGCGGTAAGAGGAAGACACAAGGGAAAGCTTTTTGGTGAAAGAAAGTCTTTATCTAATTTCCATGTTACCTAGAGCCTTGTGCCTAGTCACCACAAAGATAAAGGAAGTATTTCAACTCATAGATTCACAAAATATTGGCATGCCAAAAGAACTTAGAGTTCATTTAGTTCTATGCCATCCCTTCCCTCTGTCTTTTTACAGATGAGGAAATTAGTGTTCGAGGATGTGTGCTGCCTTGCTTGAAGGTCACACAGCTGGTTAGTAGCAGAGCTAGTGTTTGAACCTAAGCCTTTGTGGATCTAATGTCAGTATTCTTTCCAATGCAACACATCACTTTCTTGTTCACGTTAGGTCAGAGCTTGGAGTTTATTCCACTTACGAAGACGGGAATAATTCCTCAGGTAACCTTATGTATTTGGAGTCCTAAAAGAAGCTAATAGATACATTGAAATATGACCCAAACCTCATTCATTCATTCAAAAATCAGTTTAAAAAACCAAATTCTCAATATAATATGTGGCCTGAAAAGTGGGTTATATGAGTAATTTTTTTCATTATATAATACCATATAGGTGTAGTTAAAAAAAAACTATAGAAGAAAGAGTAGTCTGTTTCTGAATCCTCTACTCTCTCATCCTCAGTTCATTCCTTCTTAACTCCTCACAATCTATTTTCTATTCCCATGGAAACTGCTCTCTTGAAGGCTATTGATGATATCCTTCTAAATTCAACAGCCTTTTATCAGTCTTCATTCTCTTTGACCTCTCGGCTATATCTTCTTACTCGAAATCTAGTGACCTTTCCAGATGGCCATGTTGCTCTAACTTGTATTCTGACCATTTGTGCATGGAGCTACCATCTTGGAAAATCCAAGAAGGAAGGAACCAGCACTTTGCACAATTAATGGCACCTAGCAGGTTCTTAATAAACGTTGAATTTTAAGTGAATCCATTTGGTTCAGGGGAATACCCAGCAAGATGTCTTTTGTAATATATCCTTGAGGTTATATTTATCATTTATTTCTCCCTAATAAAACAGTGGGAAGGTATACCCCATTCTTGGTATTTCAGCTTTCTGTTTGTTCAGGTTCCTGATAATTATAAAATGCATACTTTGTTTTCAAGAAGGGCTTCTTTTCCTGCTGCTTAGGGCTATGAGATGAAAGCAGGGGCAGAAATCCTTCACCCAGCAAGTCAAGGACATTCCCCGTTATGTGTAGCCACTGTACAGTGCCTCACATGACATTTCCTCTAAGCATGGGATTTCCAGGGTTAGAGCTTCCATGGATTGGGTGCATTCTGTATAATGTCACTAGGAGGTGGACTTAGGGTAGTAGCACAGGAAAAGCTCAGGTCCCCTTTGCCCTCTGGGAAAGCTACTACCTAGGTTTCTCATGTCTCTAGCTGAAACAGAAGCACCCAGAGTTGAATGGTACTCTCATACTAAGGAGGTCAAGAGTTTTAAGCACATCTATTTCTCATTTACTCAGGACTCATTATTCAATATGAAATCCACCTTCTGGCCATTTCATTCTTTATTAGCACCCCTCCCCCAGAAGAAGGGTACAGCTAAAAAGAAGGTTCAGATTGGTCTGTTTAGCTATGTTTTAACTACTATGATTTAAAAGGGAAGGAAAGAAGGAAGGAATGAGAGAAAGGAGGGAGGAAAGAAAAGAAAGGAGAGAAAAAGGATTGAAATATAATTAAAATGAGATATGAGGCTTATCTACATCAACAGCTCAAACACATAGAATTTTAATTATACTATGAATGAATGAATCAATCAGTCAATTTGGCAAGAATTTACTAGGCCTCAGCTATGTGCCAGAGACAAGTTAAATGGTTTCTCACCCTTAAAGAACCTACATTTTATCAGGGAAACAACATACACATATGTAACTGGATGTACAATAGATACAAAGGGAGGGAAGGGTAGTAGCAGCTGGGAGGATGAAGAAAGGTTTCACATAGAAAGTGGAGCTATCATCATTCCTCACAGCAGCCCTGTGATGTAAGTAGTGAGTATATCTACTATCATGCCCATTTTACAGTGAGAAAACTGAGCAGGCTCAAAATGGGGAAGTATCTTATTCAGGTTCACATAGCTAGCAAGGATCATAGGTCAGAGGCCCCTTATTTTGCAGATGAGAGAACAGGTCATGGAGTTACTTAGAGTTACATGGAGTTGCTTGCCCAGGATCTCAAAGGTGGTAAGCAATCAGAGGCAGATCTGAACCCACATCCTGTGATTCTAGGACCAGGGCTCTTTTTGCTGGGCCATGCGTCCTCCCAAACCAATGCTTCCTCTATTAGGCCACTGCTGTCTCTGTGTTTTAAAATTATTCACACTGTCCCTGATCCACAGTATGACATAGAATTGAGAATTGACAGGGCCAGACAGAGTTAGGATATCTGGACTTAAACAGGCCTGCAGATGATGTCCCTCTGCCTAGAAGTGTCCCCTCTTCCTACACAAGGAGGGTAAGAGAAAGTGAAATAGTTGCCTGGGTCACTTATGTATGCAGGTGATGAAAATATCACCACAGTGCCTGGAATATCTGCATTATTTATATTGACTGACTTCTTAACTCTGGGGCTGTCTGACTTTGGGGTTTCTCAGCAGGTCTGATTTTTATAAACCTGCCAACTAGGCTGAGTTAGCCAACACACAGATAGTGAGTGCCTTTGCTGGCAGGGATGCAACCCCTGGAATGATACTCAGTGGTTAATGATGAAGGCCACACAGGAGGAATCACAGAATCACAGCATCTCAGAGCTGCAAGAGACCTCAAAGGCCAATGGAGACAACCCGCACCTGAACAACAGTCCCCTCTATAATGTTCCTGACAAGTGGCCATCCAGCTCTGCTTGAAGACCACCGGTGAGGGGGAGCCCGCTGCCCCTCAAGGCAGCCTCTTCCACTTTGGGATAGAGCTAATTGACAGGAACCTCTTCTTGACACGCAGGCCGAAATGGGCCTTTCCTCACCTCTCTCCCATTGCTCTCAGCTCACCCCTCTAGGGCCACGTAGTCCAAATTTTATTTCCCTTCTCCAGGACAGCCCTTGAAATACTGAAAGTGATCATACCTGTCATGTCATCTCTTCTCCAACCTAAATGGACCTAATCCCTTTAGCTCATTCTCAAATGTCATGGTTTCCAGTTTCTCACTGTGCTGTTTGCAAAATTGCGCAGGCTTCCTAATTTACTGGTTAAAATGACCATGTACCTAGGGAATTATACATATGTGATTATGTCTTATGCGTCTATTCTGGTGTACAGTATATGAAAATACACACAAACACAATCTTACCTCTTTTGTCTCTTTGTCTGTCTGTCTGTCTGTCTGTCTCACTCTCTCTCTCTCTCTCTCTCTCTCCATATGTATATATATATATATATATATATATATATATATATACTCACATGTATGTATGTATGTATGTATACATGTATATGTGGGCCAGCTAGGTGGTACAGTGGATAGAGTTCTGCGCCTAGAGTCAGGAAGACTTATCTTCCTGAGTTCAAATATGGCCTCAGACACTTACTGGCTGTGGGACACTGTGCAAGTCATTTAACTACTTCCCTCAATTTCCTCATTTGTAAAATGAGCTAGGGAAGGAAATGGCAAACCACTTCAGTATCACTACCGAGAAAACCCCAAATGGGAGTCACAAAGACTTGGACGGGACTGAAAAACAATTGAACGCACACGTGTGTTTATGTATATGTACATATTATGTATAGCTAGGCAATTGATGGATGTCTATGTGTGTTCATATGTGCATGCGTGTGCAGGCACAAGCCTGTTTTCATCTCGAGCAATGGGTCTTGTTATTTAGATAAGCCTGAGTTTCCTTCCTAGTCCATCTTGTCTAGGAACAATAACTATCTCCCTGTGAAGACTCTGAGTAATAAAACTGAACCTACTGATGTTCAAGAGATTATTCTCGTCTGCTTCTATGTATTTCACTAATATTGCATTACATCGTATCGCCCTTTCCTATCCTCTCTGTCTGTAAACTCTGATTTCTTTGCTGTTGCTTCTCAAAAAAGAAAATGAAGGTGGAATGGAAAGCAAGAGGGGGAATGATAGAATCACACGCTTTGAGAGCCAGAAGGGACCTTTTGCCTAACACGAGTATTTATTAGACACAGTACTAATGAGCAAGGCTTTCTGCTAGGCCATGTGGATACAAGGCAAAAGACAAAAGACATGATATGATAATAGTGGAGAGAACGATAGATTTGCAGTTAAAGGACCTAGGTTAGATTCCTAGCTTTGCCACTAATCATCACTATGACTTTGGATAAGTCACTTGGCCACTACAGAACTCAGTGCGCTCATCTATAAAATGCGAAGCTTGGTCTAGATGGCTAGTTGTAAGTCCATAATCCTCAGTAAATATAAAATAATTTGAAGGGGGAGAGAACATTAACAACTAGGGGAAGGGGAGGATGGATCACAAAAGACTTTGCAGAGCGTGTGTCACTTACGGTAGACCCTTGAAGGAAGATAAGAATATCAAGGAAGCACGGATGCAGAAGAGGCAAATACCTGTAATTCAGGGTGCACAGGTATCACTGCATTACTTTTATGTTTGCTAATTAGTGTGACAGATAATAGCAACTAGACTTACACTTCTTAATGCATACAATCAAGCTTTATTAATCAAGCACATGCAAACTTGAGCTTATATTTATTTACTAGACGATATAAACACCAATTTCACTGGCAGCAAACCATCAACCAGATTTCCAAGGACTTCCCAAGTACACAACAACAAGGTTCCTTCTCTGCCTAGCTGAAGGCCATGTGAATCCCTCCAAGATGGTTGCCTGGCAAGTTGGATCTTCATCAAATCAGTCAGTACCGGCCTTGATGCATAATGCCATTGTTCATGTCTTAGATGAGGGCATAAGTCAATCCTAGTCATAACCCAGGAATGGGCCGAAGACCAGAGCCTCCACTGGGTTTCTTACAGTTTTAGCTGGTTAATCCAGCTTCTGATCAGATACCAGTGACCTAGTTTGTTTACCAATTCATTTGATTAGTGCTTGATGACAAACTAACGATGAGGTTGTTTAGCAAAATTTCCCATTGGTGATCTGTTCTGTCCTGGGGTCCTATAAGTTTATCAGTCACTTATGAACAAACACAAGTTGTTTATTGACTTCTATCATACATATGCTTATTTAACACTGAAAAACAAGTTATGAAAAACAAACATCAAAATACTTTGCCACGAAATGGTGGCCTCGTACAGAAAAACAAAGGAGTCAGTTATATCAAGGCAACAAACTTATTCTCACACTAATGTAAAGTACAGGAGATGGCTTGTGCTAAGGGACAGAGGAAGTAGATGGAATGTCAGGTTCAGATAATAGCTAGTAGTCCAGATTGACTAAAATGTAGAATGATGAAAGAGAATGGAAAGGGAGCATTAAAAGGTCTTAAATTCTTGTCTGAGGCAGTTGTGTTTTATCTTAGGGAATGGATAGACACTAAAGCAGTGGAATAACGTGGTCCTTTGCCTTAGGATGATAATTTAGGCAGCTATGTGAGGGATGGATTATTTAGAAAAGAGAATGGAAGTAGGGAGACCAAAGAGGAGACAGTTACAATGGTCCCTGGGAGAGGTGATGTGGATCTCTACAGGAATGGTCACTGTATAAAGATAAAGAAGAGGAAGGATTTGAGTGGGGCTAGATCAGAAAAGACTTGGCAACTATTGGATGTGGGAGAGAAGGGCAAGAGAGAGGGAAGAGTCAAGGAGGACTCTAAGGTCATGAACTATATGACCAGGAGGATGACAATGTCCTTTGTACAAATAGGGACATTTGGAGGAGGAAAGAGTTTAGGGGGAAAGATGATTAATTATGATTTTTGGCTAGGTTGTGTTTGAGATGTCAGTGGAACATCTGGGTATAGATATCAAGCAAAGTGGTTAATCACTGGTCACTGGAATCCAGGAGAAAGAATAAGGCTGGGTGTATAGATCCGAGAATCATCTTTATTGAAATAGTTGAATTCATGGCATTGTAGCATGGGAAGGGAAGGGAAGGGAAGGGAAGGGAAGGGAAGGGAAGGGAAGGGAAGGGAAGGGAAGGGAAGGGAAGGGAAGGGAAGGGACTTTATGGATCAAAATAAGATAAGGGGGTTATAGACACGCAGAATTTTTCCCATTTATTTTTCTGAAATCACTGGATAAACTTGGAACCAAAATCCATCACTCTCCCTCATTTTACAAATGAAAAAACTGAGGCTAAAATAAAATTAAATACCTTGCCCAAGGTCACACAGGTAGTTAATGGCAGAGCCAGGCATGGAACCCAGGACCTGTGATTTTAACTCCATAATTCTATTGCAGCACCATCCTCAGATGAAATAGATTCTTTCCCCTCTCTTGTGTGCACTGAAAGACCCCACCCCAGATCTGTGGCACTAGGGGAGGCCAGTGCATTTGTCTATGGAGATTTCAGGTTACCCAAGAATTCATTGCTTGGCTGGGAAATGACACTCAGAGAAGGCTGTCCAGTTTTCCAGTTCCAAGGCCCCTTACGTTTGGAAGAAGCAAACACAGGCATACTTTGCCCTTGGAAACACACAACTGTTTAGACGAGGGTTTTTCAAGAGGGCCGCCTGTGAGCAGAAACGAAAAAGGAAACAGTACACGACTGTTGTTTATGACAAGCCATGAGCAGGCCTGACTGTAGGCACCTGTGTGTCTACAGGGGTGTCCTTTCTGTGACTTTGTTGTGAAGCCCTGGCTGGCTGGATTGGTTTTCCTGGAGAAGCAAGAAAGGAGAAGAGAGAGGAAGAGAGAGAGAGAGAGAAAGAGACAGAGAGAGAGAGAAAGAGACAGAGAGAGAGAGAGAGAGAGAGAGAGGACAGTGAGTAAGAGTCAGGGATTGTTTGGCTTATGGCTTACTCAGGAAACTGAAGTCTGAATGAACAGAGGGCCCAGAAGAGGGTGCCACCGCTCTGAATCTGACTCATATCAAACAACATGGTTACTGTACAGCTTGATCCCCTATAAGGCAAATGTTTGATTGATTCAGCGGCACTCTCTTCTTTTCCCTCTCCTAGATTCTCTCTCCTTTCTCTTTTCTCCATTCTTCTTCCTCCCCTTTCAGTCCCTTTCTTGTTGTCCCCCTCTCCACCAGTTTTTCTCTTAGTCAATCTTTCTCTTCTTTCTACCTCCCATTCCAACACTGCCCCCACCTCCCAAAAAACCCCCACCAGAGCAGCTCACTCTAGGGAAGCCAAAGTCTAGTAACTGAGTGTTAATTATGTCTGAGTGGATTCTAGAGAAAAAGAAAAGCACATACTGTATCAGCAGAGAAATGGTTTCACTATGAGGAAACTAATGATGCTTTTATCAGGAACAATATAAAGATTGCTTTTTTACTAGTGTGTGTCCCATAGGGTTCGGGGCTATGAGATATTTCTGTATCTGGCTTTAGGTTCCTCTGAGCTTTTACATAATCAAATCAATATAGCTATGATTCACCCTCTGGCAACAACTGCTCCTTGCAAGTTTGCTGCTGCTTCTTTCGTGGCTAAAGAGAAAATAAATAAATATCTGGAAAGAAACATTATAAATCTGTAGACATTGATTTGTTGGGTCTTAGTTCTTACTTTTTTAATTGCCTAGTACACACACACACACACACACACACACACACATACAAAAGAGTATATGGCCGTTCATGGTCAGAGGACGAGGTGATTGTGTGTTTCCCCAATAATTCAGCATTGTTTGGACATTCAGTTCGAAACATAATCTGTGTCTTCTTCAGTGAAAGCAAAAGTCCAGGCAACATGAAGGCTTGTCTTTTAAACCATTTTATTTTTATTGCAATCACCTCTCCCCACCCCACCCCCCATTTTTGTGAGTCTTCTGCATTCCAAGGGTAGTTTTGCTTCCTGACTCTTATTTGGAGCCATCCTGGAGTTCTTAATAAAATGATGGGGTTGGGGGGAGTGTTACAGTCATCATCTCACTCAAACAACAGATCCCTTCACACAGTCATTTCCAAAGGCTCCCTTATCCTGGTGACAGCTGTACTGGGCTCCAAGGAGAATAAAATATAGGGGTGGGGTGAGGGGTGTAGATAACACTTTTTTTTTACTTGAAAGTAAATTCCAGCATTAACCCAAAAGAGCTGGCTTCTTTACAAACCCTTTGCAGTTCACACGGCAGTGGAAAGAGGATTGAATCCTCTTTCCAAAGACCTCGGTTCAGCCCTGCAGCTCACTCCCCGTTGGGCAAGTTGCTTGTTTCACTTTTCTTTGTATCTCAGTTTCCCCATCTATAAAATGAGAGGGGTGGGGTTGGACCAGATGCCCACGAGAGGAACCTTCTAGCTCTAAATCTATGATCTTGTGAACCTCGAGCAAATCCTAGACTTAATGTTGGTGCCTTATAACAGGCAGGAAAGCAACTTTTGGAAAACTCTTCCCTGCTGCTTGTTATCCCCTTTTGTGGAATTAATGGGGATGGAGGGAGCGGGGGAGGGGGGGAGAGACAGAGAGAGACAGAGAGAAGAGAGAGAGAGAGAGAGAGAGAGAGAGAGAGAGAGAGAGGAGAAACAGAGAGAGAAGAGACAGAGAGAGAAGAGAGAGAGAGAGAGAGAGAGAGAGAGTGAGTGAGTGAGTGAGAGAGAAGAGAGAGAGACAGAGAGAGAGAGACAGAGAGAGGGGTGAGGCTTTTGCAGAATAAACTCGAGGAGGAGCTGATGTCTTACCACACTATGATTTACTTTTTATGTACCAATGGGGAGGGATGGGCTGGAGTTGGGTGGGGGGTGGGAAAGGAGCTTCTAAATATCAGGCATCTGCCCCAATGGAGCAGTACTCCTTTGAATCAACACTGACCACACAGATACAATAGGTGATCTCTCTGGTCCATAGTCCCCCGTGTTTGCGGGAAAGGTGTTGCCTCACAGGCCTTCTGAAATTTCCGGTCTGGTAAACGTACCAGAATAGTCACAGGGAGAGATCCTGCTCTGCAGTCCCTGTTTTAATCCATAGCTTGGGAGGACTGGGTTCATGGTTCTATTTTCTCCTTCCCCATCCCTCAGAAAAGAAGAAAGAAAAATTAGAAATGATTATAGGGACAAAGCAGTCAGGATACTCGGCTCTCATTATCAGGTGGTGCAGAGGCCCCAGCAGCCCAAGGGATCCACAGTTATTATAAAAATAAAGTGGCTCCCTAATTATGAGATATGTCTAATTACTAAAGCCACCATTGCCAAAGCCACATAATATATAATGATAATGCTTTGCTCCTCAGAGAAGCCATCTGAAATAGCACAGAGAAAAAGAGTCCCTCCCAGGTAAACATTTGCCATAAAATCATAGCAGCTCATATTGGGCTGGCCTTGCTTCCATCCAAGGCACTCAGAGTTCTTAGCAAGCCTGTCAGAGCTCATGACTTTTTAGTAAGGACAACCCATGGTATCGCAGTTGTAAGGGGTTAATGTGCATAATTCTGCCCCGGAGGCCCTTTCTTCCAAGGAGGCATACATTTATTCAAAATCCAAATTTCCTTCTCAAAAACACAGGCAGACTTTTTCGAGTATTTGTAGTGCACACAGTTCGAGGCAGTCCAAATCATTTTTAACAAGCCTTTGAGTCCATTTCAGAGACTGAGACCAACACGCCCATTTTACAAACAGAAAAAGTGAGGCCTGGAGAACTCTGCCCGTTTACCCAAATGACTAAGTGGAATGAGCTGCCGGGGATGAGGGGAAGGGGAAGGGGTTAGGTAATGATACAAATTCCCCTCTTACTAGAAAATTTCAAGCAGAAGTTAATGGCCATTTTTTTGGGAATGCTGTCAGGGGCTTCTTGGTCAGGTACAAGCCGAACTGGATGGACTCAGAGATCTCTTTCAACTCTGAAAGGCAGTGATCCTTTGAAATCTGTCTTGTCTGATTCCAGCTCCACCGTACCAAACTTTTGACTATAAGGCCTCACCTCTTCAGGTTTATCTTACATTCCGAGGTCCATGGTTACTTTTTGCTCTTTATTCTAAAGAAATCTATACATTTTGTGCCTCAAGTGATGCTCTAGGACAGGATTTCTTAACCTTTTTTTGTGTTGGGGACCCCTTTGGCAGTCTAGTGAAATCTATAGACCCCTCTCCGGAATAATAGCTTTGAATACATTTGAAGGAAATGCTAAATTTCAGTGAGAGGGTAATAAAAATAAAGATGATTTCTTTTTCCCCATCCAAGCTCATGGATCTACTGAAATCTATTGGGAGGCAGGGGACAGGATGGTGCATGGATCCTGGGCTAGGAATCCCTTTGATAAGGACATTGGTTCATTCATTGATTCCTTTAGCAAATATCTGTTTTGAAGCCTACCGTGGGAGAGACAATGTGCTATCTAAACTTTGCATCTCTTCCAGGGCCAGCCATATAGTACTCTGCAAGCAGTAGGCTCTTAATAAACATTTGTCTAATTCAGTTGAATGACTATGGGAAAACAAACCATTGTTTTTAGTCATTTGAACCTGTGGGAGACCAAGCAGCATCCTAAGACTTTCTAAGTGTCATCTATTGATACACAACCCTCCATCCCACACACTGACATACAAACACACAGATTCTGACACACATATGCTCTCTCACTGGCAAAAAAAAAATCAGAAAATACACTAAAAAAATCTAATAATACTTACTTGAGGCTTTTAAACTCCTTGGGGGTAGATAGATACAAGGCAGTAAACCAGCAGAGGGAAAGAAAAACAGTTAAAAAAAACTAATAAAAAAATCCCATAGGAAGGAAATGGAAACCCCCCCCAAAATGAAGCTAAATTGTGTGGTTGCTATAGTTGCCTTCCTGGAAATGAGGCCAGGAGCTGATAGTGCAAAGCACTTACATTGGAATTATTTTCTAAACAGATTTTGAGTGTGTATTTTTCACATATTTTAACCTTTCTCAAAACTTCCCCAGCCAAAAGCAGTAAAAAAAAGATTTTTTTTAAAATCCTGCACTATTAAAGTTAAATTAGGGGCCTGTGTCCTTTGAGGGACCCAGCTGGGTTTCTTCTGGCAACAGGGGAGAGATGAGGAAGCAAGAGGGACTTCCTCCTCAGTGCTGGCCTCAGGTGTTTGCTTCTTACTGTTTGGGGAAACACTCTGCTGGACCTGGCCGTCAGCTATCAACGCTGTTGGGGGCAGTGAGAGAAATTTTAAAAAATAATGAAGGAGTGTACATATGTTGGGAAATGGAATAAAAATTAAATCTGCATGTTTCCAGAGCCAGAATGAAAGGTTAAAATAACAGTTTCATTTTGTATACCTTGTTTGGAAAAAAAAAAGTGGTGAGTGGCAGAAAGGGGGAGTTTCCTTGGGCACCTGGCACAGGGGTTGGTGATAGGAGAAAGGCCCCCGTTTTATTTGAAAGAATCGGCTTCAGGTAGAGCCAAGCTGGGCAAAACATCCATGTTCACAGCTCATCACTAGTCGTAGCCAGGACTACAGCATCCCAAGTTTCGCCCAGCAGCCCCAATGGTTAAAAAGCAAAACTGGAAAATTTTGCCATTTTCAAAGAAAAAAACAAATAAAAGAAAACAAAAACCATCTTAGGTGAAACAAGTTCTAGGTGCCAAATCCTGTTACGATATTATTCTGAAAATTTGAGCTTATAGGATGATGGATTTAGAGCTGGAAAGGATTCATATCCTGCTTTAGACACTTAGCTATGAGACCTTGGGCAAGTCACTGTTAAGGGATTCTTCCAGTTTAAGTTTCCTTGTCAGCAAAATGTGGATAATGATAGCACCTACCTCATAGAGTTACTGGGAGGGTCAGATGAGATAAATGTATGTAAAGTACTTTGCAAATATTAAAGGGCTATATAAATGTTAGCTACTATTATTAATTATTACTATCAAATTCACCCCCCTTTTATACAGATAAGGAAACAGGTCTGGAGTGGCTAAGTGATTTACTCAGAGTAACAGAGCCAGTAAGTGCCTAGAGTAAGATTCAAACCCAGCTCTTCCTGATTCTAAGTCCAACACTTGGTCCAATATTGGCAGAAGATACCTACAGAAAACCCAGTGTTTCTATGATGAATAGTTACACAAATCTGTTTGTCTCTGGGGTATTTCAACTTTTCTTTCTGGAGTCACTCAGAAGAGTTACTTGGAATAAATCTGATTAAAGTACGGCCATTAAAATTTTTGTTTTTAATTTGTATCCTCACTGCTGCCATCTTTGTTTCTGTCCCACATCCTTCTCCACCTCAAGGAGGTATCTATAAGCATTTATGCCATAGGTTCATAGAATTTAGAGCTGGGAGGGACCTTAGAGGCCATTTAATACAGAATCCTTGTTTTACAGGTAAGGAAGCTGAGACCCAGAGAGGTCAGGGCTCTTGTCTAAGTTCACACAGGTAAGTAGTAATAGGACCGGGATCTGTCTCCAGGACCCTAGACTCCAAAATCAGCGTTCCTTTTGCTATATTATGCTGCCTCTACTAATTGGCTTGAAGGATCCGAAGACCAACAAGAGCTTTGGCCCAAAGGTTGTTGCAGTTGGTAGGAGCCTATAGCTAACAGATGTGTGTTTGTAAGAACAGAGCAATCGGAATGTCTGCTGGTGAAACCAACGCTTGCGATTGGAATCTCTGCCTGAGCTGTTTGGACATGACCAAAGGAAACAAATGTTTGACAAAACATCTGAAAACATCTGTTTTATTTTGCTTGTGTGGATGCAACCTTTCTGGCCTGAGGTGTCTGCTTTTGGCAGAGATGTGGAATGGAGGTCTGTCCCAAATATGGTCAAGGCATATCCTGCCTCTAATAAGAGCAAGGGAGCCGAATTCCAAGTTGGGTAATTACATTTTGCCTGTTTCGAGCCTCCAGCATGAGTTTCAGCTCATTATAGTTTTCTTTTTCTTTTTCTCCCCTGGAACTAAAGGACTAACATTGAGTGTTTGAAGTATGGAGAGTTGGAGGGAGGGAGGAAGGAAGGGAGAGAGAAGAACTGGGCAAGAATAGCATGTTGGGCTTATCTTGAACCAGTTTGTCGATTTTTTTTCCTACCTAGGAAAACTAGAATGCCATCATTTCCTTAAATTAAAATTATCTTAAATACCCGTCCACTATTCCTCCTTAAGCTGCCAAGTGAAAAAAGGAAAAGAGAAGAGAAAGAATTCCATTAACATTTCTTTAGCACCTACTATATTTGAGGCACTGGGCTGGAGACCAGGGAAGAGGAAAACAAGAAAAGTCCTTCTCTTCAATGAGGTTCATTTTTCAAATGTGGAAACTGAGGTACAAAGCAGCCAAGTCACTCTCTTCTGGTCATACAGTGAGTCAGAGGTAACATTTCAAACCCAGACCCTCTGACTCCAGGTCATGACTCTTTCTACCATACTACGAGATTGGAGAAGAGCTAATAATTTAGTTTAGCTCGACTTAGAGTGTGTGTGTGTGTGTGTGTGAAGGAGAGTAGTCTGAAATAAAGCCAGAAAGGCAAGTTGTTGTAAAATTGCGGAGGGTCTAAAATGCCAAACTGAGAATGGGTAGAATGTTTTCAGGTCACCGAAAAGTGAGCATCTAAAAAAAAATGTTGATTTGGATTCCTACTTCATTCCTGCAAACTGCCAATCCGGTAGCATTCACGTACACTTTAAGAAGCAAACAGGTCCTCTTCTGGCTGTTGAGGAGATGTAATCCTTAGGTTGATCTTGGTCAAGTGAGACTCAAGGGTTTCTAGCACAGTGAGAATCAGGTAGGTAAAAATCCTTTGCAAACCTTAAAGTATTAATTATTGCTACTACTACTACTACTATCAAATCCACCCTCTCATTTTACCCATAAGGTAACAGAGACCCAGAGAGGTTAAGTGTTAGATTACCTAGCTTGTTGGAAATGGTAGAGTCTGAACAAAGTCATTGGGTTGTGGACTGGACATGGGGGTTCCTGCGTAGTGCCCCACCCTATTCCCCTGCCTCTAAGCCCCTAAATCCTGACTGTTCTCCACATTTCTTTCTCCCTTTGGTGATGAAAATGGGATGTGGTGTCAATTACTGGGAAAAATATACAAAGACCTAATGGCTAATCTATTCTTCTAAGTATGAGAAGGACTACTGCACCTAAGAGACCGGATCTAATTGTATAATAAAATTCAAATCATTTCCAGCAGAACAGGACAGGCCGTATCTGTGAGGGGAGGAGCAGTCACTGCTTCTTCTCCAGACAAGGGAGCTGTGAGCTGACCCTGGAAATTGCTTGTGGGTAGAATCAGAAGAAGGCCTAAAGGGAGTTGGGAATATGGCTGCTGGGAGCAATGAGGGACTGTAAAGCTGTTGTACTGTAAATAGTATCTTCTTGTTTTATGTGTCTCGGTGGTCGTGGTTGTTTTTCCAGCTAGAATGTCTATGTCAAAAGTCTAACCTTGGAAAGAAATCCACAGTACTGTTCCATAATATTCTCTCTCTCCCCTCTCCACCCCTCGCCCCACCACTGATGTTTTGAAGGGAGTTGTGGGCTGTCCACCCAACACGCTCCCTTCAAAACTGTTGGTGATCCATCTTTTTCCTTCCCCCCAGGTGTATTTATGCCTTGTCCATAGTTGGGGGGGGGGGTAGTTCAGATGCTGGCCCAGAACAGGGGTGTTTGGTCAGGTGTCGCAAGTGGCTTGGGTGTGTATAGAAGACCGATCAAGAATTGGGAAAATGCATCTGAATATCGGCTTTTCTCTGGATGCTGATGCCTAATCCATCTGAGCTTGTACAGAATGCTTATAGTAAACCACCCCCCCCCCCCCCACCAACCACCGCCAAACAGACTACACATTAAATGAATGGCAGCTTTGAAAGCCACCAAAAAAACCAAACCCTCTGTTTATTTAAGCTAAAAAAAATGCATCTGGGAATAGAAGTCATTGAGTTATAAATGAGCTCTCCCCACCCTATCCTCCCCCCCACCAAAAAAAATAATTATAATAAAAATAATGGCACCATATTCCCTGATAAACCAGTGCCAGAAAAGCTCTTGGGGATCAAGTTTTTGTCAGTCCCCAGCTTTTACCAATTTAAATTCTTGGCAGTGTATTAAAAAAAAAAGCATAAGGTATTTGAGACTCCAATCCCTCAGGTACTAAATCTAGTGTTTCCTGGCAAGAGATGAATGTCGTTGGAGTTTAAACCTAGCACCATCGCACCAGATCTCCATGGCTGTTCATATTTATACTTAACAGACAAATATGTCATTCTTTCAAGATCCCTTTAGAAAGCCAATTTTTTCTCACATGTTCCCTCCCCACCCTGATAAAAATGAAGCCTGAAAAATCCTAGGATGGCAGCTGACAGACCAGTATGGTAGGTTTTGAAAAGTTACTGGGGATGCTCTTTTGGTGCCCGGGAAACCCTGTTTCCCCAATGCTGCTTAATTACGTCAGGCCATATGTGTAACAAAGAAGTCAATACGCAGCCCTCTGGATACACTGAACGAGAGGGAGTTGTAGCTCATTAACAACCATCCCGTGATCCCCTTAAATTTCCTTTGTGCTTAGTGGATGGATTACTATCACCTGGAAGGGCTGGAGAGTGCAATAGTCACCAATATTTTTCTGCCAGCGACTCCATTTGGCATTTAATTTTCAGGTTTCTCTGCCTAGTGAGCAAGTGGATATAATTCTAGATCCCATTTCGGTTTTCATGCATATCCCCCTTCACTCAGTGTTTTCTGTTCTTCTCCTATTCTTTCTCTCCATTTACAAATAGTCTTCAATCTTGGTCCATTTCCCTTCAGGGTATCTTTGGAGTCTTTCTCCTTACCTCTCTTACTCCAGGGGTGGGGAACTTGTGGCCTCAAGCCCACGTGTGGTGCTCTAGGTCCTCAAGTGCAGCTTGTGAACTTCTGAAGTTTGGATTCCGTCAAAGGGCCAAACTTGAGGACCTAGAGCACCACATGTGGCCCCTACCCCTGCCTCTCCCTTGAGTACTCAAAGCACATTCTGACCCCTAGTTCCCCAACAGGAGTGAAGTATTTTGGTCTCTGAAACACATGTGGATATAAGAAATGGGCTAGTTTTTCCCTTGGCCATTGATGTATTGACAAGGTTTGACAAAATCCCAGTTACTTCCCCCTCCTTATTACTACCACTGATTATAATAATAATAGTATTCATATAGTGTTTTAAGGTTTACTTTGCTTTACCTATGTTATCTCATTTGTTCCTCACAAGAACTCTGGGAGGTGGGCGCTATTATTATCCACATTTTATAAACAAGGGCACCGAAGCAGACAATGGTTAAGTGACTTGGCCAGGATCATAAGTGCATGAGGCAGGATTTGAACTCGGGTCTTCCTGACTCCAAATGCAGAGCTTTATGTAGCCCCTATGGGGTAGCTAGGTGGTGCAGTGGAGAGAGTGACAGACTTAGAGTGAGGGTTCAAATCTGGCTTCGGGTACTTAGTAACTGTACAAGGGTGAGTCCCTTAACCCTGTTTGCCTCAGTTTCCTCATCTGTCAAATGAGCTGGAGAAGGAAATGGCAAACCACCCCAGTATCTCTGCCAGCAAAACCCCAAACGGAGTCACAAAGAGTCCAACAGGACTGAAAAATGACTAAACAACAATCAAGGTCACATTAAGTTGCTACCAACTCTTCCACCTAAATCCTCCCTCCTGGAAAATCTCTGTGTCTTCTATCTCACCATCCAGCAAATCTCAACCAATGCTTTAAAACCCAACTCAGGCCCCTTTGCTTCAATGGAGGCATCTCCAGCCCACCCTGATCCTTCATTCTTTGAATTCCTTTAATGCTTGCTGCCTGTGCCTCACAGCCTTCCTCCTCATTTTTTCCCTAGTGTGTTTTTATGTGCATATGTTTTCTGTCTCCTATGAGATTATAAGCTTCTCAAGGACAGGGTCTACGGCTAAAAAAGGTCTTTTATATCTCCCACGGTTCGGATTAATTGAATCAAAGTGACTGAATTTCTTTGGTATTTCTATATTGGACTGTGGACTTTTCATTGCTCACTTCATGCGCCTGCCAAATCCCTGCTTTATCCTATTTCCTTTCCTATGATATCAGTATAGGCCTCTCTCTTTGCAGATGCAACCACATATATTGCATAACCTGATAGTTGTCTGATGAGTTGTAGGGATATCGTTTTTTGTTTGTTTTCTGCATTGGGTTTTTTTTTTGTAGACATTAATGCTTTTCAGCTAAAGCATCTGTATGTGTTTAAATATACTTTTAAGCTATTAAAGCTTAAAACTGCACTAAGACTTTGGGGACATCCCATATTCTTAATATTTTATCAATGTCTTTGGGTTTTACAATCACAGTCATTTCTAGATGTACTCCCGTGACCTCTGAACCCTCTCCGCTGCCTGAGACACTTCCTTTGAAACAGAAGCGACCAAGCAAATCAACAGTTAAACCACACAGCACCCATGCCTGGTAGTACATGCAATATTCTATGCCCATTGTTCTTCCTCCTCTCCCACCTCTCGAATGAAAGGAAATATATTTCCTCATCTCTTCTCTGCAGCTAAGAGTCACTAGTGTCATCATACGGCACCTGGCTTTGTTTTCTTGTCATTTTTGGTGACTACAGCATTATAGTCTTTGTAGTCATAGTGCAGTCCTTATGTTTACTGTTTTCCTGGTTTTGCTTCCTTCATTCTGCATCAGTTCATAAAGTATTTGTGTATTTCTCTTAATTATTTAATTCACTATATCTTACAGAGCAAATATATGTCATTGCATTAATATACCACAATTTGTTCAGCCAATCCTCAATCAATAGGCATCCATTTTGCTTCAAATTCTTTTCAGCTGCCTAATATAGATCATGGTCTATTGGGTCCTTTAAGTTCCAGGTGGATAATGAATACGCTATGAGAGTTTTGGGGGGAGGGGTTGGTGGTGGCGGCAGTTTGAGGGCCAAAGGATAGATTAGAAGCACTGTGTCCAGGTGGTTTGGTTATCATAATAGTATTACTTTACATTCATATAGCATATTTAGCAGCTGGGAGGCACAGTAAATAAAGTGTCAGACCTGGAGTCAGGAAGACCTGAATTCAAATCCAGCCTCATCTACTTGGTAGCTGTATGACCTTGGGCAAGTCACGCAACTTCTGCTTGCCTCAGATTCCTCATCTGTAAAATGGGGACATTTTACATTTTACATTGCAGGGTTATAAGTGCCTGGCATAGAGTTTGTGCTATATAAATGCTTATTCCCCTTCCTTCTCCTTCCCACATTAAGGTTTCCAAAATGCTTTACGTCCATTAGCTCATTTTGATCCTTGCAACAATCTTTTTTTAAAAAAATTATAATTGTCATTTTATAGATGAAGAAACTGAGATTCAGAGG
Organism: Trichosurus vulpecula; assembly: GCF_011100635.1. Taxonomy (NCBI): domain Eukaryota; kingdom Metazoa; phylum Chordata; class Mammalia; order Diprotodontia; family Phalangeridae; genus Trichosurus; species Trichosurus vulpecula. The sequence goes on from NC_050581.1 coordinate 97,902,205, forward strand.
AATTGTGACTTGCCCAGGGTCACATGGCTAGTGAGTCCTAGAAGCAGGATTAGATTCCAGCTCCACCCTGATTCCAAGGCCACCATACTACTCCACAACGTTCCACTGCAGCACTTTGGGTTAAACATTTGACTATCCTTCCAACAAATGAACAAATAGAAAGGCAGCTGAGATGTGGTGAGGGCAAGCAAAAGCATTCTTTCCATTGGATAGAGAGCTATCTATCAAGACATGGCTTCCCTCCCACAAAATATAAATGAAGCAAAAGTCTAAAATCCGACGTTCTCTGGCTTTCATTTGGTCTTCTCCTCAGATCGTGCTTCTTTCATGTAAAAAGAATCATTTGTAACCTATTCATCCATAAGAACTCTTTATGGTAGGCACCCATGGAGCCATAAGCTCTGCCCAGGTAGCAGTCAGGAAATCTAGGAACTGAAAGGAACGTTAGAGGCCATTTAGTTCAGCTCCTGCCTGAGAAAGAATTCCACCCTTTCTGCAATATTTCCTATGAGTGGTCATCTTGTCTGTGTTCCAGGCATGGGGAACTCATTACCTCCCTGAGGCAGCCCAAGATGCAGTAGATTCCTGAATCTAGATTCACAAGACCTGGATACAGCATTCTTCAGAAGTGAATCAGGCTGCTTTGGAAGGTTATGGGTTCTACTTCATGGAGTCCCTTCCAGAAAAAAATTGGATGAACACCTGTTTGATATGTTGTATTAAGTACTGTACTTGCGAAATGTTTAACTGGCTCTCCAGGGGGAAAAACCTGTGTTCACAAGACATACTTTAAAGTTTAATCTGAATTATTAACATTTTTCTCCATCATTGTTTAAAGTCTAGAAATCAACAAAATGATAAATCATGCCCTAATCTGTAGCATACAGTGATTTCCAAGGTAGAAATACTTACTCTGAAAATTTAACAACCAGCTCTTGTGAGTCTGCACATCCCTGATTCTACCTGTATGACTCTGAGAAAGTAGTTCAACCTTTTTAAGCTTCATTTTCCTTAAAGTGAGAGGCTTAGACAAGATGACCCCTAATATTCTTTCTGTCTCTTTCTCTATGAAGCTATGGATAGTTCTAGTTGTCAGGAACTTTTTTCACCTTCCCTAGAGCTTACATCCACGTCTGAAACTTCCACCCATTTTTCCTAATTCTGACTTCTGAGGCCAAATCGATCAGGTGTAATCCCTCTTCCACGATGCCTCTTCAAATACTTGAAAACAGTTCGTGGTGCTTCTTTAGTCTTCTTGTGTCCCAGCTACACATCCCCATCTTCTCCAATTAGACTTTGTTTAGTAATTTCCAACCCTCTTGCTATTTTGGTTTTCCCTCTTTGGACATACCCTGGTTTGTCTATGTCTTCTCTAAAATGTGACAATGGGCATAATCCTCAGGATGTGGCCTCACCAAGGCAGAGTTCTCTAGGACCATAGGGAAACACTTACCCACCTCACACCCATCTTTGCCTTGGACAGCGTAATGGAGGTCTAGCACATTCATTGTACTGGGATTTGATTCCTGCTCCCTGACTGCCCAAGCTCTTTGGCAGTCTCAGGGCTCAGGTAGCTTCTGGGATCGCAAATCCTGACAAAAAGAAAGGCCACAACAGCATAACAACTTTGGGGATTCATAATTTTGTTGGTGTGGGATTATCTATTGACACAGATTAGGCAGTCTTCTTGAGCTGCCATGGCCAGAAAAAAAAAAATGTGTTACCTACTGGCTAGCCATCTGATGATGGACCTATATATGGTCTCTCTCGGCAAACACATATTCCATCCCTGAGTCTGTATTAATAGCTTCTTAAATTTGGTAGGGCATGCCTGAATTTGCACTCCACTGGTACTGCCTTTTAGAACTCAGGGTTACTTCCACAACATGGCATTCATATGTGAGTCCCTGCTGATATGTATGTGTTTTTTATTAAACCAACTAGAACCCACATTGGGTCCAAAGCAAAGACATTTAACCAAGCAACATAATAAAATAAGTAACAGGAAATATTCCTCCATACTCACAGGGTTATACTTGTACTGGTTACCACACCACCTACCAGTGGTGGAAAGGAAAGCACACGGGTATGTACATGTGGTTAGGAAACATACATAAAGGGGCATACATATAGGAAATATGGCGGTGAGCATGGCTGAAGCAATTCAAATCTCTAATAGTACGATACAGTTGGTGATGTCAACAATGTTACTCTTGGCTGGACTAATCCACTGAGTCATCCTCTGTTGCTTTCTTCTGGGCATCTCTGCTGAGCTGCTGCCGGACTCTTAAGTTGTCCATTGAGATGTGGTTTCTTCACTGAGTTGCTACTTTCTCTTGCCATCTACAGGTCTTTGCCCACAATGCAGCTATTTCCCAATATGGAGAGAGGTCTGCTGGCTTCTTAGCTTTTTAGCCATTTTAAGTCTCTCTTTTAAGTTCTGGCTGTCTCTAGAGTCTCTCTTAGTCTACACTCTTATCTGAGTTTTGATCTGAAATTCCTTTTTATCTCCTATCTTATCCCAGGGTCACCAGCCTGGATCCCCTTCAAATGATCCAAGAGACTTCACTTAGCAAAACTAGAGTTGAGGTGAAGGAATTCCTTTCAAAAACCCCATAATGCCCCTGGTCACTGTGAAAATCAACTTTGGAGTAAGACTGAAAGGAGTCAGGTGGTCTGTTGACCTTTGCCCAACTTTCCATCAGCAACCAAAATCACCATACTCCCTATAGTAGAATAAAAAAAAAATTAATGATGGTGATGATGACTGGATGGGGGTAGAAGGGGCAGTATATTTCAGGTTGTTCTTCCCAGGAGGGTCCCCTTCCTGGCACCCGCTTAATTGTGCCCTGGTAGTGCCTATGGGACTATTCTTGACTTCAAGCATCACATCAGGAAGAGTGGAGTTGATTCATCTAAGGACAGAACTTGGCTTTTCATTTCCATGGGCTTCTAGAATTCCCAGAGATCTACTTTCCATTCTCTACATCCATCAAGGGGATGAATGAGAGAAACATATGTAAAACAGGAGATGGGGGGTGGGGCAAGAGCAGCAGATTGTGGTTAAAGGGGGGACTCAAAGAGAGTGGTTGGGGGGGAAGCGAAGGAGGGAGATTTGGGAGAGGGAGCATTATGAATATGCTACGTGAAATTCAGCTTCTTATCGATTAAGCCCATTTGGTAGACTGCTCATGAACCTAATAATCAGATCCTGCTTAAGCTTGAGCTTCCCCGGTAATTGACTCTCGCATATTGATTAAGATGTTGTTGTGTCCCAGTATTTCTCAGTGGTAATGCAGCTGAGGATGGTGTTCTTCTCCCGGCAGGGCTCAGCACTCACTATACGGCTGTCACCACGCTCGCTTTAATGGATAAAGCTGTCATCCTAAAGCTGGAATGTCTTGCAGGCACAAAGACGAAATTAACTGTTCAATAATTTATGGGACATGGAAAAAACTTTACCCAACAACTCCAATTGATTGCTGTAAGTGTTTTGACTGCACTTGCCTGCTTTGCATAAAGTCAGCGACTTTGGGCAGCCTGATTTTCACTCAAGGCCATTTCCTGGCCCCTTTCACAATAAAAAGTGGAAGAGTGTTTACTGCATGCCTGGGATGGATTAGCTGGTATGAAGAGAGCTAGCAGGTAGGCTCTGATGCCTTCCTTTCCCACTTACCCTCAACTCATGGGTCATCCATGAGTTTGGCAGACCTTGTGGCCAAGTCACACAGGATCCTGGTAGAAGTGATAGCCTTGGTCCAAGTAAGACCAGCTACCAGGCAGACACCCACCCCATATCTCTCCCTTCTCACCCCTGTCTGCGGCCTGCTTTCTCCTTCCCCTGCACCAGGTCAGGGCCTCCTGGAGAAATAGGCTGTCAGTCACACCTAACAGGGAGGTAGTTTTGGGTCACAGACATAACACACATGTTTGATAGACAGGCTGGGTATCATTAAAACTGACCTCGCTTATTATCTAGGTTTTGATTAAATAACAAACTATCTCACTTATCCCACAGGTACCATGAGACATGCTTTTTCCCCTCTTAATCCACTCCCTTTGTAACCTTGAAAGGGTGAAAAAAGGGGGAGGGAATCAAGGTAGCAAACTCATAATCTGCATCTTTTCTGCATAGCTCAGCCTTTTAAAAATATAATAATATCCTTTGAACATGTCTCTGTTTTATCACAGGATCTTTATTGAAGTTTTAATCAACGTGAGCAGCTGACAAAATAGTAGATTGTAGATATTCTTGTACATTATGTATCCTCCTCGTGAAACTGGAAAAAAAAATCATAACATTCAAAGGAGAGAAAATAAACATCCCAGTTTAAAAAATAAATGAATCTCACTAAATGGGGTGAATCCTCTTGTAGCTGGAGAAGGGCCAGCAGCGTGGCAGTAGGACAGCGTCCATAGAGTTTGGAGTCTTATTGAGATCATTAACATAAGATAAATAACCATCTCCTTTTGTCACCCACTATGAATGTAATCAATACTTCAGGCCCAAGTCCAAAGACTCCTTCTCCACAAAGCCACTGCCAGGGGCCATGGACCACACTAACAACTCTGTCAGGAGGCAAACAGGCTGCTGTCTCCATGTCTAAAGTCAAACCCACTGATCTAACCAGTCTTTATTCCTTTATTTCATCTATAGACACCTTCATCTTGTCCTGTTTTCTCTTTTTTTCCCCATTGGCTCTCCCTCCCTCTGCTAGTATCTGCTTTTATCTTGTCCTCAACCATTCCGAAGCACCCCTATAAGGTAAACTCTCCCTTTGGTGTCCATGTGAGGGTGTCCAAAAGCACCAATAATGTTCTCTTACAAGAGGAGAAGTGTCTTTGCTCCTCTCCCATTCACAGGAAAGTATGATTTAGAACTGAAAGTAGCTTTAGAAATCACCTCCTAGTTCAACCCTCCTCATTCTACATATGGGGACATCATAGGGGAAACTCTCCTTGTTCTACAGATGGGCACTTCAGAGGGGGGAAATGATTGGTCCAAGGTTCCACGTGCCTTCTTGTTCCAAATCTAGTGCTCTTTCTACTACATCATTTCCATGACCACTTGTCCAAATCTGGCTTATGACTGAGGAGCAAAGATCTCTCTCCATTCCCCCACCCATGTAGCCACCCCCATTCCATGACTACAATAATTTAAATGGAAAGAACAATAACAAAACAATAAAAGATTTCATGCTTTAAAATTGTAATGATGAAATTTCATCCGGAAGAAGAGATATGAGCTAGCACTTTTCCTTGCTTCTTTGGAGGCGTGAGGGACAATGGGCATGGAACATCACATGTAATGGCAGACATTTTTATACGTTGATCAATTTTACTGAATATTTTTATCTTGTGTTTTTCTTCTTTGTTATAAAGATGGCTCTCTGGGATGAAAGAGAGATACTCAAGGAAATGTGGGGGATAAAAAATAATAATAGTTAATATTTGTACAATGCTTTAAGGTTTAAAAAACATTTTATAAATATTATCCTGTTTTATCCTTATCATAAGTTTAGAGAGGTAAGTGCTATTATTAATCCATTTACAGAAAAGGAAGCCAAAGAAGAAAGATATGTTGTGACTTCCCCAGCATTGAATGGCGAGTAAGTGTCTGAGGCTGGATTTGAACTCAAGTATTCCTGACTGCAGACCCAGCACTCTGTCCAGAGAGCCATCTTGCTGCCTCTGGAAAAAAAGATCCATACAATTTTTTTAAAGTTCTTGATACCTGCCAATAAAGTAGCTTTCTCAGAACATTTTCCTCTATGGTGTCAAGAAACTGGAGGTGAAGAACCAGCAATGGCCACGGAGCAACTGGTAGATTTTTCTGCCCCTGATGTAGCAGAAGCCACCAACGCCAATTTGGCAAAAGTCTTTGTGTTTGTGCTCTACTGACACATGCCTTCAAAAACCAAGGATGAAATGTCAGACTCAATGTGTATGTGTGTTGGGGGGAAGAGCTGTACTGGGAAATGATTGGTATAAAAACCAGAAGATATCAATAAAGTTGTGGCTGTTTTTGTTTTAAGGAATCTTGCGAGATAGGCAGTATGTACCTTTCCCATTTTACAGATGAGCAAACTAAATCAGAGTGAAGCAAGGAAGCTTTGGAGTAATTTGAACAAAACAATAGAGTGTCGATTCCCCACTTCCCACCTTCCAGTAGAATATATAAATGACAACTCTACCGGTCCACATTCATGCAGTACGGTACAATGGATGGAGCACCGAGGCTGGAGGGGAGAGATCTGAGTACAAAGCCCACGGCAGGCATTTACTTGCTGCGTTACTGCAGGCAAGTCATAAAACTCTGAGAGCTTTAGTTTCCTCACTTGTAAAATAGGGATTTGTACTGAATTTGTACTAAATGTCTCACAGGGTTGTTGTAAGGAAAGCACTTTGTAAACCTTGAAATGTGGGTGGTTATTATACTATAAGCTCATTCTCCTACCGACTACTTTTACAGAAGGTACTGTAGACAATTGAATGAGAAATTCTCCCTTTTTTTGTCCATTTTATTTGGTAGAATGTCAGCCTTTATGTTTGGTTACATCTGTTTTGATTTTGAATTCATTTGTAAACTCCCAAGAAGTAGGGAGGTTTTTTTTGTTCATTTTGGTAGAGTTCATAGAATCATGAAATTTTGAGCTGGGGGTACCTTAGCAATAATCTGCTGCCTCCGTGTCTACAGTCAAACTCACCGATCCAGCCGGTCTTTATTCCTTTAGTCTACCTATGGACACCTTTATCTTGCCCTTTTTTCTATTCTTCCCCATTGGCTTATTTTACAACTGAAGAACCAGAAAGGAGAAATGATTTGCCCCAGATCACACAGGGAATAAATGACAGTTAGAATTTGAACACAAATCCTTCACTTACCAATCCAGGGCTCTTTCACAGGACAGCTCTGATGACTAAGGTTCATACTTCAAAGATCTATAATTTCCCTTCATGGGTGCTTTCTCCACTGGTGCCCCTTCAAAACCCTCTACTCTTAAGTAGACAGTTTAATGTGTTGCTATGTTTTCTTCTAAATCATAACTTGGTAGCCTACACTGGGTGAGGCTTGCTCTTAGCAATACTGATCTTTGAAAGCCAACCCACTACCAGGTTTGTTCCTAAAGTCTTTTCAGCTTGGTGGGGCTGTCCAGAACTTGTACTCCCCTGGCACTAGCTTCAAAAACCCAAAGCAAACTCCAGACCACAGAGTTATCAAAGGAGGACTCCATACACAGAAAGGACCCAGGAAGCAACATAATATATTGGAAAGAAATCTAAACCGATGATCAGAAGATCTGAGTTCTAATTCTGGCTTGTCAGGGAATGTTGGACAATTCACTCGATCTTTCTGGGATTGTTTTCTCATGTGTAAAGTGAGGAATTTGGCTTGGATGATCTCTGAGGTTCCTTCCAACTCCAAAGTTGTTTGAGTTTCTGAAATAGGTCAGGACTTCAACACTTTTCTCAAGAAACCACCAGATACCACAAAATATAGAGTTTCAGCAAGATTCCCATCCCAGCAGGAGCTCACTAGGCAAATATCTTATTTGTTCAATAAGCATTTATTCAGTGATGGCCGTAAGTTCATAATCACAGCACTACCTTAAGTGCTAGGAAAGGGTTATGCAAAAATTAGAAAATATGGTGCTTGCCTTCAGGACCCTTACCTGCTTAGTGGAGAAATAAAATGTACATTATAAAACTAAAGAATAATTACAAAGTCAAGTATGTATGATGGTTTATTGCTATATAAATAGCAGAGGTGAGTACTGGGTTAAGGGTCAAGGGTCAAGGAGTAATTAGGCTGGGTCATGGCTTGTTGGAAGGAGTCTTGAGCTGGATCTGAAGGAAAAAGGAGACACAAGACATCATGGAAGAGTTGGGAGAACATTCTAGGTGAAGACAACTGAGGCATGATGCAAAAATGAGCCAGGCACTGTCAAAGCTGGAAAGACTGTCGAGAAACCATAAATGAGAGGCAGGTAGGGAAGGTTAGGTTGAGTTTTGATTTGTTCTCTTAGAAAAGAAGCTATATGTTCTTGCTTGGAAAATGACAAGATATTAACAATATTTGAGAGTGATTATTTTGGCAGCTTTATGAAGAATTGACTGGAACACGGAAAAACTAGAGCCAGGAAACTGTCTAGAAGGCCAGTTATCCAAGGATGAGGTTACAAGGGCCTGGAATAGGGTAAGGGATACTGAAATGAAAACAAAGGTTAAGTTGAATTATCAGAATTTAGTGGTTCCTTATGGGCCTGAATGACCCTAACTAATATTATGGAAATACTTATGTCATGCTGGCCATCTTGGCAAAAAGACCGTGCTGCTTCAGAGAATAGTAGGTTTCCCTTCAGTAGAGGCCTTTAAGCTAGGGAGGGATATCCAGTATGGGGAGATGTTGTAGAGGCAGGTCTTGAATGGGTAGGGCTGGATGAACTTCTGATATTCAGGCCAGGAGAGGCAGAGCTGGGGCAGGGAAAGACCGAATCCGGAACAGAGATTTTGACTCTTCTCTCCATCTAACTTCTTCTGCTTCCCAGGAGCTCAGGAAAACAGAGGTTAGCATGCCCTGCCCCTGGGAAGATCAGTAAACATTTATCCTTGTGGGCTCCCTGGAGAACTGTTGGAAAAGCTATCTAACCAAGAGCTTGTCTCCCCAAGTTTCCACTTGATGTCCTTGTCATTGCTTCCAGTTGTGGAAATGGAAATGATTCATTCTGGGAACCCCAATAAAATTGGAATGGAATAATTGATGCACTATAAGACACACCTGCACACTAGTGAACCTGGGAGTCACTTAAATTTGATTTCTCTGCCTTCCCTTAACTCCTGTCATTTACACCACTGGCGTGGTAAGACTAGGAAATAGCCCCAGGGCGGTCACTTTTCACAGGACTCTGTGTGGGAGGTATCAGTCACCTGTAGTTCCCCCGTCCTTGTCTCCAGAGGAAATGGGGTTTATATTGTGCTTGTCACAGAAAATCAAGCTCTTTTTTTTTCATTTGCTTGCTTACTATTTTGTCAGTCAATTTTCAAGAAGTTAAACTAAAGTTAAACCAAGGGTTCTCTGGGGTCACATCTGTAAGAAACACATCCATTTCCCACACAACCCACACTCCAAAAGACAAAGTCAGAAACTGAAAGAATGAGAAAGAAGCGAATAATAAATCCAAGTGGAATGGCCTATATTTGCTTTACTCCCTTCAAGGTGCTAATCCAGTGTTATTGAGAATGTTCCAAAAAGGGGTCCCAGATGGAAACACAACTGTACCAGCCTTCCCTGTCTTGATATACTACATTTTCATTCATTCCCCCTTTGAGAAGCTTCCCTCCAATTCCATGGGATAGAAGGAGGTTGCTGATCTCCCGTGCACTGTAGGGAGCAGGAGCTTAGCCTGAGCCGACAGCATGGGCAGAAGCGGCCAAGACTGGTAATGGCAGTACCTTTGTGGGCTGTGTGCGGCTGCTGCTGCTTTGCTGCTTCGGCTATGGCAACGAGTAGTGTCTGTTTGAAGTCCAGTCCTCAGGAAGGAGACCCAAGAGGGCCTGAGCTGGGCCTGTCTGGATATCAAAGTCCAAATTAAAAATTTATTCCAGTGTTTGAAAAAATTCCTGACCGAAAACTTCATATGGATTTTAAAAAATCTCCCTTGTCTCTCGAGTAGCTCCAATTGAGGACTTGAGGATTTATTTCTGAAAAGGGGAGGGGGGTGGGGAAAGGCTCAAATAGTTTTATAAACTGACTCAGGTCAGATAGTTTTTAGCTAAATCACCATGAGGCGAGTATTCTGTGAAACCACCCTGGGCAAATGGGAGGCACTTGCTTTTCGTTCTTTCTCCTTCTTACATTCACAGTATTTTTTTCCCCTTTCTCGTTGGATACCGGGTCACCTGGCTAGGTACGGCTAAGAGCTGCCAGGCACAGAGTGGGAGGGAGAGAGACCATTTTCCCTTCTCTGCATCTGTGCCACAGAAATGCAGAGCTGGAAAGATGAAAAGCCTGGTGGGATCCAAAATAAATAAATAATCCGATGGAAAAGTGGGAAGCCTAAAAGTAATTACAAAATCATATAAGAGTAGGTCAAGAAGATAACTGGGACAAAAACAGAGAAGCTCAAATAATGAATAAAAGAGCAAGCAATAAAGTCAAACAAAGGGCATTCACAGGGCCTTAGAATATTTGGTATCATCCTCATAGGGATATCCTCAACCTCACCTGATGCAGCCTGGTGTAGCAGATTCAGAGTCAGAAGACCTGGTTTCAAATCCCACTAAATTCGGAGTACTACATTCAGAGTGAGAAGACCTGGGTTCAAATCCCACTTCTTCTTGGAGATCAGATTTTGACTGTGAAGGGACCTTAGAGATCATTTAATCCAAGGGTTCTTAGTCCTTTTTGTATTACAGATTCCTTTGGCACTCTATTGAAGCCCATGGACTCCTCAGAATGATGTTTTTAAATTTATAAAATAAAACACAAAGGAACAAAAAAGAAGCCAATTATATTGAAATACAGTTATCAAAATATATTAAGAAAAAAAACAAAGGCAGAGACTCCTGGTTAAGACTCCCTGATTGGGTTCAACCCCTTAACTTTATTTTACTTTCCTTTTTTACTTTTAATTTAATTTAAAATTTGATTAATGAAAGTTGCATTAAAAATGTTTTTTAAAAAATTTAATTCATGAGAAAACAATTTGCCCAAAGTCACACAACTAAGAGCTAGAATTCAAACCCAGGTTCTCTAACTCCAGTTTTTTTCCTCACTGCCTCATGCTGATTTTCCTTCTTATCTTGTGACCCTGAACAAGTCATTTTCCATCTCTAGATCTCAGTTTCCTTATCTAAAAAATGAGAGGTTGGACTAAATTCAGAAGTATACTGGATCCAGTTGTACTGATTCTGGAGAGTCAATGGTTAAATTTCCAGTGCAAGGAGTTACACCTCAGAAATCCACAGAGGCTACAAATCAGGGCTTGATTTTTATAGTTTTGTTGATTGCCTAGAATTAAGAAAGTGAAGGGGGAAATGTTAATAATGAAGATAAAACTGAAAAGTGCATCATGAGTACATTTTTTGATAGCTGGTTGTTAAACATTTATACCAGCATACTCCTGCATCACTTGAAGTTCTCCAAGGTCCCTTAGAGCTTTAAATCTTGTGATTCAGATCACAGCATCCAGATACTTTCTTATCCTGTGCAACTCTCACTGATGTTTTACCATAAACTCCCCAGAGACGATCTACCCAACTCACTGGAAACCTTTCCTTTCCTTGTTCTTTTTATATCTTTAGGATATCAGCACAAATACCAAAAGGAAAAATGGGACATTCATAGGTGGAGAAAGAAAAGAAAGGCAGGCTTGAGAAACTACTTCAGAAAGAAAAAAAAATCCTAAAAGAAAACTGAAATGGATATTTTAAGATCACATGGGAAAGAGAAGGACAAAACGTACAGTAAAGAGATGGAGACAATGTATATAATAGGACACAGTGGAAAAGATGTTTATTTACCAAGGCACAGGAGATGGAGCAGGGGCGATTGAAAGAGCCACTGCTCGATTTAATAAGTACCTCAATCAACTTGTTGGGATCGTCAGAAAGGGACACCAGCCCTAGAACTGGTCATGTATCCTGGCGCCTTGCTGGGAAGGAGGAGGTGACACTAAGAAGACAGAGCAGACTCTTCAAACGTCCGGGGAAGGAGGAGACGCACTTGTCATTCCCCTCTTTGTAGTCTATGAGAATGAGAATCTACCCTTCAGCCTGGGCACTTTTTTTCAGGGTTTTGTATACCTTGGAGTTCAATCTGGGGAGTGTTTGGGGAGTGGGGCACGGAGCCAGGGGGCAGCTTGTAGCCATAGCACATGGCAGTATAGGAGACAAGCACTCACTGAAATTTGAGACCCCAGATGACTCCAACTTTTCTGTTTCCTTTTATGAATACAGGTCAACAACTAGTGATGCTTAGAAGGAGACATTGCCAACCTAGCATCACTCCGTGGGTTGCGAGTTCCTGAGTCTCCAAATTGAATGACAGTTGCCCAGAAGAAGAAAATTTCCAGAAGAAGAGGCAAACTGCCAGGATCACCCCGATCTTGGAGGACTACGGAAAGCCACTTCCTGGATGGGCAGGACGTCTGGACCTTGTCAACTCTCTGGGATAATTTTGGCCAATTACTTAGTGCAAATTCAAGATGAATTCCAAATATCTGGTTAGCAGTCCCACAAAGTCACCTTTACCTTCTAGGAGGGAATACAGTTATCCCTTCCACATTGCTAGGTGGGGGAAAGGTTAGGGGTTCGGTGGCCCAGGGATCTAGAAGATCCCCATAAAACTTTTTGGCCCTCCCTACCTACCGGAGAAGTCTGAATTATTATGGTATTAAAAGATAACGTATGTGGATATTATCCAATACTATGCATATTTTTTATGCATTTCCGAGTTTTAAAATTCCGTGTTGTCTGCTGGCTTTGGCGTATTGTCTGTGGCTTCTGTAAAACTCTCAAAAAATTCCCATTCAATTTCTTATGCAGACCTGCGATATTTCAAAACCGCTATGCGAAAGTCAAGATGGGGAAGGGACAACTGTATAATGAAAACAGTGAATTGAGCGTTTTGTGTTTGCTGTACATATTGTTCATATGTCTTTGAGAATTTGCATCTTAAGCAGTTTTTTTGTGTGTGTGAAATGAAGGCTTTCTCATACCTGATATCTATATTGCACATTGCCTGTACCTTTGTGGGAGGGAAACAAGTCACATAATGCTTCTGAGCCTCAGTTTCTCCATCTGTAAAATGAGTCTAATAGTTAACACTTTATCTCACAGGGTTGACTTGAGAATCAAATGAGGTAAAATATATAAAACGTTTTGCAAGCTATAAAGCATTACGTAAGTGATAGTTATTATTAACTAGGAGCAATGGGTGGAAATAACATTTAAATTTTGGCTTGAGGCAAAGAACAACTTTCTAGAGATTAGAGATTTGGAATAGCTTTGTTATTAGTAAATTAGATTGCCTTTGGAGGTATTGGGTTCCTCCTTATTGGAGGTCTTCATACAAAGGCTGGATAATTATTTGGCATGTATGCTATAAATACAGCAGCTAGGTGGCACAATGAATAAAGCACCAGCCCTGGAGTCAGGAGGACCTGAGTTCAAATGTGACTTCAGACACTAAGCTATGTGACCCTGGACAAATCACTTAACCCTTTTTGCCTCAGTTTCCTCATCTGTAAAATGAACTGGAGAAGGAAATGGCAAACCACTCCACTATCTTGGGCAAGAAAACCCCAAATGGTGTCATTGGAGAGTCGGACTTGACTGAAACAACTGAACAACAAAAACAACAAATGTAATTAGTGGCATCCTTTATCAGTATGGGTTGGACTAAATAGCCTCTGACGTCCCTTCTAACTCTGAAATTTGGTGATTCTTTGAGTCTAAGATTCTGTGAAGGTAAGACTCCTTTCTCAGCTCAAATGAGCATGAAAAAGATAAATCTCCCAGAATTAGGTTATGATGTCGGGAGGCTGTGAGGGTCTGATATGATTAATTGTAATTATCATTTATAATTTATAATCATAATCACTTCCCTTCTAGAACATCTTCATCATCTTTCACTTTGGAAATGCTCTGGTTTCCCAGTAGACTTGTGGGGGAGGTGTTATTAGACCCAGACAGTTAAGCCAAGATAGGAGGGTGGGCTCCTCTGTAAACCAGGAGATATTTGCCAACTGAGCCCCTACTCACTCACAATTGACATAGAAGCCTTGAAAATAAGTATTCGATATTTGTCAGATCACACAATTTGTTTATCAGCCTGTCCTGTCACAAAGGTCATGCTGGTAATAAAATTAAGCCAATTAACATAATTGTACTTGCTTATGAAAATCATTCAGTGACATAGTAGACAAAGAACACCAACATACCTTGCCTTATGGCATAGGAGAGTTCAAGAAAATAAAAGACATCCAAATCAAATTCTTGTAAATTGAATTCAATTTCAAGTGAACTAGGGGAACTTTTTCTTTAAGGGGAGACTGTGACAAATCAAAAAAATTGTTCCCTGGTTAGGTTATTCTTTAATTCCAATGTTTATTTTTGGAGTTTTCTTAAAGAGGAAATCCCAACAACGTTGTCGTCTAGTCATTTTTCAGTTATGTCCCATTCTTTGTGACAACATTAAAGGTTTCCCTGGCAAAGATACTGGAGTGGTTTGCCATTTCCTTCTCCAGCTCATTTTACAAATGAGGAAACTGAGGCAAACAGGGTTAAGCGTCTTGCCCAGGATCACACAGCTAGTAAGTGTCTGAGGCTGAATTTGAATCCAGACTTCCAGATTCTATGCCCGGTGCTCTATCTACTGTACCACCTAGCTGCCCCAAATTCCAACAATGCTGGTTACCTTTCCACTGCAGAGGGCCGATGCCTCAGAAGGAAAATACTGCTCCCGGCTCATGCCAACACACTATTTATTTCAGTGGAGTTCTCTAATGGGATAGCTTGGGCATCCCTGCCTGGCCCATGCAGCTTGACCTGGTTCTACTGCCCACAGAAGTTTTACGAGGTCCACTGAAGCCCAAGCAGGCAAAGCAGTCATTTGATGGGGGCAAAGCAGCTGTATCAACTCAGATCAGAAAAGCTTATGTAGGCAGTAATCTTGGACTATGCATTTGTGCAGCTTGAAAGTGAATTCAACATATTATTCACGGCAACACTGAAGCGAGCCAAGTTAAACAGTGCACTCCCTGAAAGAGTTCATGTACTGATTTCCAGAAGGAATTCCGATTTGAAGAGACGCTTTAGGGTTGGGTGTTTTGTCGTCTTGGGGAGCAAGGGTTGATCCCTCGTTTTCTTGAAGTTTAACAACAACAAAAAAGGAATAGCTAACATCATGATGTCAATTCATTCCAAGGGAGCATCTGGCTATTCTGCCTTTCTGCAGCTCAGGAATACAGACTACTGGTGGCCACGCTCTTGGAAAGCCTTACTTTGGGTCATACACTTGGGTTCAAAAAAATTAACTGTACAAGTACAGGACGGGGGAGATGTGGTTTGACATAAACTTATAAGAAAAGATGTAGAGGTTTTGGTGGACTGGAACTCAATGTGAGTCAACAGTATGATATGGCAGCCAAAAAAACTAACGTGATCTTTCCATAACCGAAGAAGAATTTGTCTCCTAGTGGTTAATTTGCCGGTTATGATCCTCTTTTTAGTTAGCTAGCCTGATTCTTGGATCACAGACACAGTTTTTCACTGGTTTCATGAGCTACATTAAGAGAGACATAATGTCTAGGTCTGGGAAGGTGATAGGCCTACTGTATCCTGCCCAGGTCAAACCACACCTGTAGTGTAACCCATCCTGCACAGTAAGACCCGACAGAGAACTATTAGAAGCCAAGTGATTAAATGGATAGGGCACTGCCTAGAGTTCAAATCCTACCTCAGATATTTACTAGCTACATGGGCAAGTCACTTAATTTCTGTCTATCTCAATTTCCTCAGCTTTAAAATGGGGATAATAATAGCACCTATCTCCCAGGGTTGTTGTGAAGATTAAATGAGATAATATTTGCAAAGCACTTAGCACAAGACACAATAAGTGCTTAATAAATCCTTCCTTCCCTTTTCCCTCCTTCCTTCCTTCCCTTCCTTCCTTCCTTCTATCCCTCCTTTCCTCCCCTCCTCTCCTTCCCTTCCTTTCTTCTTTTTCTCCCTCCCTCCCTTCCTTCCTTGTCTCCCTCTCTCATTTCCTTATTTCTCTACCTTCTTTCCTTCCTTTCTTCTTTTTCTCCCTCCCTCCCTTCCTTCCTTGTCTCCCTCTCTCATTTCCTTATTTCTCTACCTTCTTTCCTTCCTTCCTTCCTTCCTTCCTTCCTTTCTTCTCTCCTTCCTTCCTCCCTCCCTCCCTTCCCTCCTTTCACCTCCCTCCCGTCCTTCCTTCCTTCCTTCCTTCCTTCCTTCCTTCCTTCCTTCCTTCCTTCCTTCCTTCTTTCCTCTGTTGGCATAGTCTTTAAGACCTCAGGTCAAATCTTCATCCTGCAGAGCAGATGATAAAGCACTCTTCCCTCCTAATCAGTAGATGGGTAGGGGGACCATGAATATAGAATTCTGTATAAACTGGCAGACATATTTGCTTGTTTAACTCTTTCTCTTTGTTACGAGGTAGGGTTCAAAGAAGTGGTGATTATAGAGCAGACTAGGAAATGACTGGTATAAAAAACAAAATGTATCAACCATATTTTTTTTAATGAACCCAGGGTCACCTCTGTGCCACAGTAAAGCCACAGTGTTTAGCACTGATAAAATTACTAGTCTAGAACAAAGGAGGTTATGTCCTTGTTGCAATCAGACTGCATCTGCGATATTGTCTTCAATTCTAGGTACCACATTTAGGAAAGGCTAGATTGTAACCGGAAAAATTATACATATTTCTAACAAGAGGTTTTTTTCTGTTTTTTTTTGATGGGCAGGGAAAGATGGGAGAGAAATTATTAATTGTTGTTATTTGAACATAGGATTAAAATTTTTATTAATTGCTATATTGTTAATTTAATATAGAATTTAAAATTTTCTTAAAAGGCTTAAGGTAGGTGGGGGAATCCTTGGAGGTGATATCCATCTTCAAATATTTGAAGAACAATTGAATGGAGGAGAGATTAGTATAATAATAATAATATAAATATGTTACAAATATATTATGTTATAATTATATTATATATAATTATTATGTTATAATTATATATAATATGTTATATTATATTATACATAAATAAATATAAATAATAATCATTCCTTTTTTAACCCATAAAGGCAGGAATTGAAGCAACAGGTAGAAATTCCTGAGAGTAAGGCTTAGGGTGACTTGGGCTGACTTGGGCTGACTTTGCCCTTAAGAGATGCCCAAAGGTGGCTGCTTTGGGAAGAAGGATATTCTTACTCTTTATTGAAGGACTTCATATGAAAGCCAACAGACCACTTACTTGTCCAGGATGTTGCTGGGATGATTCTTGTTCAGGTCTGAATTGAGCTAGAGTAGACAATCACCACAGGCTCTTCTAACCATGAGATTCAGTGATTCCATAATTCTGTGGGTGGTGTTTGACCAGGTCAGCAAACCCACCCGTGAGGGTGGCTGCCAATACCCTTTGCAGCTGCATGTCCATAGAGATACATTTCTTCCAGGCTTTGTTATTCCCATTCCCCAAGCACAGAGAATTAGATTCCCTCTCCCTACTCACCCACCATGAAAATGTCCATTTGAATATTTTCTTTGTTTGGTCCCCAAAGAGGTGGGGCTCTTGTTTTGTTTTTTAGCCTGGGTAAGAATTCCAGGGATGGTAACTCTATTTCTCAGTGGGGAAAAAATGTGTTATTCCAAATTACTTTATTTTTCAGCCTGCTCCCTGCCTGCTCCCTGCTTCTAGGACCACACATACACAAATGTGCACACTTGCACGCACACAACTCAAATTTTTTCCATCCATCTCTATTTGGGGGAATCAGTGGTCACTGGGTCTCCTTTCCAGCACCTGCAGGAGAAGAATGAGGCGAGTCAGTGGCAGTAACCCAGAAGCATCCCTTCCCACAAAAGAACAAGCTACACTCCCTGGACAGCAATGGCTCTCCAGAGGCCACATTCAGATTCAGGGCGGGGCCTCAACAAGAAGTAACAGGGCTTCGGAACATCTTTGTTTCTGCGGGTCTCTCTTGGGCCAGCTATTCTCTAAGTTGATAGGAACATCTGCCCCACAAAGTTTAGCAATCTATTTTATTAGTGAGTGACAACTGTCCCTTAATAAAGTGCTATGCTCCACCACAGTGACCACACAAATAGTTAACAGAGAAAGATGTTTTAAGAATCCCATTACCAGATATTCTAGTTGGTTTTGAATTGGTTGATCAGAAGAGCTAAGATTTGCTCCAAGTGGAGGTAGGTGGTTCCAGCAGATTAATTTGCCAATTGTTTGGGGCACCCTCATTCCTATCACATCATTTATTAATTCCACAAACTTTTGGGGAAAAAATTCTTTGATATCTTTTATTTTCACATCACCTACATTTTCTAAATGTTTTCCTCCCTCTGTCATTTGTAACTCAGAAGAAAAAGGAAAGAAAAAAAGCAATTCAGCAAAACTAACCTACCAACTGAGACTGGCAGACTATGCGATGTAGGGTACCCATATTGCTCTGCAAGGAAGGAAGGGAGGTAAATTCTTTCGTCACTTTTTTGGAGCCAAGCTTAGTCATTTTAATTGCATAGCACTCAGTTTCAGGGTATTTTCCATATACATTTTAATAAATATTTATTGTGTTCTCTATATTCCAGGCACTACATCAGGCCTTAGGAATATAAAGACCGAAGCAAAACAGTCCTTGTCCTCAAGAAGCTGCCATTCTAAGTAAAAACTGAGTGTTAGAAGAAAATAAGCCCCAGAGGAATTTCTTCAGGGATCAAGGCAATCTTCACAAGGGAGGTGGCACTAGAAATGAGTTTTGAAGGAAGAGAGGGGGTTTTATGAGGTGGACGTGAGGAAGAAGTGCATTCTTAGCATAGGCGAGGCGCACAGATTAAAGAACTAATACCATGTACAGGGAAGAGGAAGTAGGTCCATTTGGCTGGAACATAAAATACATGAGGAAGAGTAACGAGCAATAATAAGCCTGGAGAAGTAGACAAGAGCCAGATTGAGAAGGCGTTTAAAATCAAACAGGGATGTTTATATTTTATCTGAGAAGTAAGAAAGAGACACTGAAGCTTTTTGGAGCAGGGAAGTGGTATAGACAGGCCTATACTATAGAAAAATCAATTTGGCAACTGTATAGTGAATGGATTAGAGAGGGGGAAGAGTCTGGGCTCAGGAAATTCAGTTAGGAGCCCAATGTAATAATCCAGGCGAGGAGAGATAAGGGAATGGGAGTGGAATTTATTTTGAAGGCAAAGTAGGCAAGAGTGAGCAACATGTTGGCTGCAGAAGTGCGGGACAGTGAAGAGTCAAGGTTACCACCAAGGCTGCCAAACAGAAGAATAATGGTGCCTTCCCAAAGGAGATAGGAGAGGGTGGTATCAAGGGCATAAGTGAAGGAGCTGGAGTTTGCAAGGAGAAAGGCTATCTTTCTATCTAGTAGTTTCCTGTTTTAACTAATTATTTCTGTTAAGTAGGTGTTAAACTCAGTTATTTTAACCTGCTGAAGGAGTATAACCTCTTCCAGTGCCCTATAAATTATGGCCCCTAGGACAAAGCTCCTATTGCTTCACCCTAGTTACAGATCCATATGAACTAGTGCCAATCTCTGTGAATAGTTGTATTATGGTGTTGACAGGAGGCAAGCCAATAGAACAACTGGTCTCTTGAGGTCCCTTCTGGGTCTCTGATCTATGATTCTTTCCCTCCTGGAGCTACCTGCCTCATTCCTACAAGCATTTTATAGCAATCACCCCTAAATGAGTGCCCTTCTTAAGCTCTGCCCAGGTTTTTCTTGTTTGAAATGCCTTTCTTTTTGGATCAGCAGCTGAAAAGAAGTGAGGGATCGAAAGCGTGAGAGTGAGATAATTATAGGAGGCTAACCATTTTCCTTGAATTTATTTTATATATATGACATGGAATATTGACCTTCATATGTAAATCCTTATGTGAACACTATGCAAATTAGCACGTGTAGCCAGAATCACTGTCACTTTTTAAAAATAGGATAGCCAGGAACTCTGCTGTTATATCCTTGGGTTTCCCCAAGGCCATAAGTGCATTTTCCAAGCTACATGAAAACGTGAATTTCTGTGACCTTTGAAGAATAGAAATGACTCTTAGACCATAACAGGAGGTAGAGATAGTATGGAGATCCAGTCACTGCGCGTGCTTTTATCCCCAAACCGTACAATACCAACTCATATAATTTGCACTAGGAAAGATACAGATTGCATACCGCATGAATTGTATTTCAGCAGTTGTTGTTAAACACTGGCACTGGTGACCAAGACAGTTTGAGAAATCTATGTCCACAGACTTTCATGAATAATACAAAGTTGTATCTATCATGGACGTCTCAAAAGCGGTTATGTCCTGAGATTGAGGGATGGACAAGGCTGAAGTCTTTCTGTTTCTACAAAATTCTGCAGCAGAAAGCCCATCCATACCAAGTATATATAAGAGAGAGTTCAAAGAGTAGACAGAAGGCAGTGGATAGAAAGAGTGGATAGGAGGGGTGGAGCCAACATGGTGGCTAGAAAGCAGGGACTTGTATGAGCTCCCCGCCCCAGGTCCCTCCAAACACCTATAAAAATGGCTCTGAACAAATTCTAGAACTGCACAACCCAATAAATAGCAGAGGGAAGCAGGGCTTCAGCCCAGGACAGCCTGGCTGGTCACAGGGTAAGGCCTATCACACGGATCTGGGAGAGGAGCAGAGGAGAGCGCAGCATGAGCTGCCCCCGCACCAACCAGACCAGGAGGCGGGCAGAACAGGCCCTAGTGCCCTGAATCAGTGAGCTGTGGCAGTTACCAAACTTCTCAACCCACAAACACCTAAGATAACAGAGAAGGTTAGTGGGAAAACCTGCTGGGACAGAGTAAAAGGAGTTTGCGGTTAGGCCACCACCCAGGGGCCAGTGGAGGTGATGCAGCTCTGAGGCTGCTTACAGAGCTACAGCTGCAGTTGCTTCTGGCCCCAGGCCCACCTGGTGGGAGGAATTAAGTGGCAGATCAGAGCAGGAGTGTAGAGCCAGCTTAGATCTGAGTCTAGTCCAGGTTGGTGGTTCTTGGTGGAGGAGTAGCACTGGTGTGGCAGAGCTGGCTGTGTAGAAATAGCTCTGAAAACAATGGCACAGCCCCTCAAGCTTGGGACAAAGTACTCTCTACTCTAAAAGTAGTCATACCCCGACAAAAAACTCAAGGGTCAAGTAGTTGGCTGGGAACATGGCCAGGCAGCGAAAATGGACTCAAATTCAGACTCAGACTTGGGAATCTTTCTTTGGTGACAAAGAACACCAAAACACACAGCCAGAAGAAGTCAACAAAGTCAAAGAGCCTACAACAAAACCCTCCAAGAAAAACATGAACTGGTCTCAGGCCATGGAAGAGCACAAAAAGGATTTAGAAAAGCAAGTTAGGGAAGTAGAGGAAAAATTGGGAAGAGAAATGAGAGTGATGCGAGAAAACCATGAAAAACAAGTCAATGACTTGCTAAAGGAAAGTGGAAGACAATGTGAATTATCTCTTTGGGAAAACCGCTGACCTGGAAAATAGATCCAGGAGAGATAATTTAAAAATTTTTGGACTACCTAAAAGCCATGATCAAAAAAAGAGCCTAGATAACATCTCTCAAGAAATTATCAAGGAGAACTTCCCTGATATTCTAGAGCTGGAGGGTAAAATAGAAATTGAAAGAATCCACCGATTGCCTGCTGAAAAACATCCCAAAAAGAAAACTCCTAGGAATATTGTCACCAAATTCCAGAGCTCCCAGATCAAGGAGAAAATGCTGCAAGCAGCCAGAAAGAAACAATTTGAGTATTGTGGAAACACAATCAGGATAACACAAGACCTAGCAGCTTCTACATTAAGGGATCAAAGGGCTTGGAATATGATATTCTGGAGGTCAATGGAGCTAGTATTAAAACCAAGAATCACCTACCCAGCAAAACTGAGTATCATGCTCCAAGGCAAAATGTGGATTTTCAATAAAATAGAGGACTTTCAAGTTTTCTCAGTGAAAAGACCAGAGCTGAATAGAAAATTTGACGTTCAAACACAAGAATCAAGAGAAGCATGAAAAGGTAAACAAGAAAGAGAAATCATAAGGGACTTACTAAAGTTGAACTGTTTTGTTTACATTCCTACATGGAAAGATGATGTGTATAATTCACAAGACCTCAGTATTAGTGAAGAGAAAATATATACATATAGAGAGAGAGAGACAGAGGGCACAGGGTGAGTTGAATATAAAGGGATGATATCTGGAAAAATGGAATCAAATTAAGGGATGAGAGAGGAATATATTGAGAGAGAGAGAAAGGGAGAGATAGAATGTGGTAAACTATATCGCATATATGGCAAGAAAAAGCAGTTCTGTAGGAAGGGAAGAGGGGGCAGGTGAGGGGGAATGAGTGAATCTTGCTCTCATCAGATTTGACCTGAGGAGGGAATAACATACACACTCAACTGGGTATCTTACCCCACAGAAAAGAAGGAGGGAGGAGATTAAAAAGGGGGGACAATAAAAGGAGGGGCAGATAAGGGGAGGAGGTAATCAAAAGCAAACACTTTCAAAGAGGGACAGAGTCAAGGGAGAAAATTGAATAAAGGGGGATAGGATAGGAAGGAGCAAAATATAGTTAGTCTTTCACAATATGAGTATTGTGGAAGGGTTTTACATAATGATACGCATGTAGCCTATGTTGAATTGCTTGCCTTCTTAGGGAGGGTGGGTGGGGTGGGAAGAAGGAGAGATGTGGGACTCAAAGTTTTAAAAACAGATGTTCAAAAAAAAGTTTTTGCATGCAACTAGGAAATAAGATATACAGGCAATGGGGCGTAAAATTTAACTTGCCCTACAAGAAAGTAAGGGAAAAGGGGATGGGGGGAGTGGGGTGACAGAAGGGAGGGCTGACTGGGGAACAGGGCAACCAGAATATATGCCACCTTGGAGTGGGGGGGAGGGTAGAAATGGGGAGAAAATTTGTAATTCAAACTCTTGTGAAAATCAGTGCTGAAAACTAAAAATATTAAATAAATTAAATAAACAAATTTTTAAAAAAAGAAAGAGTAGATAGAGCACTGGGCCTGGAGTCAGGATAGACCTGAGTTGAAATACAGCCTCTTAATTTCTGTTTGCCTCACTTTTCACAACTGTAAATGGAAATAATAACAGCACCTACTTCCTAGGTCTGTGACAAAGCGTTTAGCACAGTGCCTGGCATGTAGTTGTCATTCAGTTGTTTCAGTCGTGTCTGACTCTTTGTGACCCCATTTGGGGTTTTCTTGGTAAAGATGCTGGAGTGGTTCATCATTCCCTTCTCCAGCTCATTTTACATATCAGGTAACTGAGACAGACAGGGCTAAGGGACTGTGACACCTAGCTGCCCCTATACAGTTAGCACTATATAAATGCCAGTTATTATCATTATTATTATTAATCCAGAATGAGCAAATTTTACGTTGGTGCCGCAGAAAGGTATGATTCTCTTGCTCTGTTTTTACAGGGAAGACAGTGCAGTGCAGTAGCAAGCGTACTAAATGTGGAGTCAAAAGCCCTGGGTTTGGATCCTGGCTCTACTACCTATGACCAAGCTGTGTGACCTTGGGCAATGACTTCACTCGTGTTCTCCATCAATATCCACACAATGTCAAGAGATCTAGAAGATGGGGCAACTGCCTACGGAGAAAAGATGGAAAGACAAGGACAAGAGTCATCTGGGATGAGAAGTCGTGGGTGAGTTGTGTTCTGTAGATGGAAGACCCACATTGATGAGCTCACAGATCCACCAGAGGGTGGAAATCAACAGCCCTGAAAAGTAAATGTGACAAAAAGACATAAGCTAAAACCTAACTTCTCAAGACAAATGTTTGCTACCTCCCTTTGTGTCTTCCTTAAGAACCAAAGGGGGAATACAGAAGCCTTTTAGTCCACTGAGCAGCTGGCTTCTTCACAATGTTATTAGCTAGTGACCAAATTAAATTACATTGGCTGTGAGTCCTCCTATGTGGCAGGGTACAGTCAATGCGTGATGTCTCTTTCACATTCCAAATAGATGTGGCTTTGATATTTAAAGGGAAACTCTTCAAAAACTGTTCGTCTTCATCTGGCATGCAGAGAGAGTATGAACTGTTTTCATCACATGCACACTTGGCCTTTGCTTGGGGGTCTTCATGATAACTCTGCAACCTTTAGAGTGTGCCCTGGTTATCCCGGCTGCAGAAGGCTTCCTTAGATAAGAACAGTGCAGCTTCTACTCAGCTGTTAATTACTTTTCAGAAGCACCTGGGATAAGGAGGAAATATATTTATCATATACATACATAAGGCGCACACATATTCTCTGATCAAAGGAAAGAACACTTGAATTTAGCTTCAAAGGGCTTGGATTCCAATCCCAGCTCAGTTACTTACTTCCTATGTGACATTAAACAATTTGTATGACCTCTCAGAGCCTCAGTTTATTCATCTGTAGAATAGGGAGTTTGAACTAGATAATCAGCAACTTCTTGTCCAGACTTTGGTCCTATAACCCCGTCTTCAAATCCATATCTCCCATTACCAGTCTTGTCGATTAAATTCTATTACATAGGCTCTGTGGTTGATGAAGTGAATTTTGGGTAGGGGTTTTTGGGTAAAATGTATATTCCACATGGGATGTCTAATAAGCAAGAAGCTTGAGGAAAGACATAGATAAAGATCTCTGGAATCTTGTCCACCTCTGTCCAAGGGATGGTGTGATTCCTGCCTTGAGGTGAGCAAGAGAAGAGAAATGAGGCTGACCACTCCATTTTATTCTGAGAGAGGGAAATCTCATACTATTATGTCTATGTACTCCCATAAATATTGCTAGTGTAGGGGAACAATTTTTTAAGTTAAAATTTACTTCCTGGTCATTATCTCTTAATGGGGAGAGTAATACAAGTACTAGTTACACAAAAGATCATCACAAATAGTGAATAGTGAATAAACCCATTTATCCAAAGAGATAGAAAACAAAAACCAAAATTTCCTTAGATTAGAGTATACCAGAAAATACATGAGAGTAAATGAGTTCTTCATGTAAGAGTAAGCTGAGATATTGCTTAACCAAGAGAGAGGCTTTGATCTCATCCAAGGGGATATTTCCCAAAATCTGCAGAGAGGCAAACTGGACATCAAGGACATTTTGAGAAGCCATTGTCCCCTTACATTTCTTTCTCCTTCCTGGAGTTGTTCCCAAAAAGAATCTGGAGCAATGCATGAATTTCTCAAAGAAGGAAGAGTGTCTCTTGTCCCCAGAATTCTCCTGCCTTGATGCAAGCACAAAGAATTGAGTCATAATTATCTCCAACAATTAAAAGAGTATTATGCAGTATTCCAGTGCGGCTGGAAAACAAGATTATATTTCTTTTTGTTTTGACCTGTAATTTCACCTATGTAGCAACTCCCTCCATCAGTGAACATCCACGGATGTATGAACTACTTGGGACAAGTGATAATTTTGATATGTTTTTTTTTATTTTTTGACAGCAACGGTCATGTGTCTATACTTCTACTAATTCTAGCCTGACCCAGAACTTCTGACCTTGTCCAGATGAAACCAAAATAAACTGGGTTTTCCACCTTTCATTAATTTGATATCAGTTGAGCGTTAGACTTCAACGAATACACACATTTTCTGGAGTCAGGAAGGACTGAGTTAAATCCAGCCTATAATGCTAGCTGTATAATCTCAGACAAGTCACTTTAACCTCTGCTTGCCTCAGTTTCCTTGTCTAGAAAATGAGAATAATACTAGCACCTACATCCCAAGGATGTTTTAAAGATCAAATGAGATATTTGAAAAGCCTTAGCACAGTGACTGGTACATAGTAGGCACTATACAAATGTTATCGATGATGATGATGATGACGACGATGACTTTGGAGAAAATTCTTTGCTACTATTATGCATATGTGGTTTCATAGACTTTAAACTCAGAAACCTAGTAACCATGGCTCTAGCCCTTGCTACGGGGGATTTATCTGTGATGATGTAAATAACAGAAGAAGCAAAAGGGAGCATGATGTAGTAGTGGATGGTATACTGAATTTGGTGTCTAGAAGACCTGGGTTCAAAATCTCCCTTTGACACCAGCTATGTAACCACAGGCCCTCTCAGTCTATGTCCTCACCTCTAA
The DNA here is from genome assembly GCF_011100635.1 of Trichosurus vulpecula. Classification (NCBI taxonomy): domain Eukaryota; kingdom Metazoa; phylum Chordata; class Mammalia; order Diprotodontia; family Phalangeridae; genus Trichosurus; species Trichosurus vulpecula. The sequence continues at coordinate 97,928,074 of NC_050581.1, forward strand.
AATGGGGCAACCAATACCCACTTCACAGAGTTGTTCTGAGGCCCCAGTGGGATAATTTATGCGAAGCACCTCGTGAACTTTAAAGCACTATATAAATATCGGTTATTATTAACCCCTTCCTTTTGACTTGCTGCTGAAACTTTCTAATGCATATTGTCTTTCCCAATCAGAATATGAGCTCCTTGTGGGGAAGGATTCTTTTGCTTCTCTGTTTGTATTCCCAGTGCTTACCACATTGTCTTGCATTTATTAAGTGATTAATAAATTCCTTTTTATTCGTTCATTCATTATGATAAGCATCATTGTAATCATCTACATGTGACAATCTTAAGGGGAAGCTTCCATCAGTAGAGGTTGTTGTGGAGTGGCCGGGAGAATAAATAAAAACTAGCAGCCTCCCAAACTAACCCTTTTAGAATGTGAGGAGATGTGCTCCTGCTTTCATTCCCCGACCACTCATAGTCCCCCTAATAGCCACCTTTACTGATATCCCACTAAATTCATCATGGGGAGTCGACAAGTCTGTGGGCCTCCAGTGGGCTCGCTGTTGCTTTCATATTTCATATGGTATATGGATCTTCCCCAGGGCCTGGAATATGCGCTGCATTCCGATGCATGCCAGCATTGTTCTGACATGAGGAAGCTCCAGAGCATAGCGAATGAAAAAGCAACAATTGACCCGGAAGAGAGTGCCGGACTTCTGAGGCCCTGTAGTGAACCTCATAGCAAGGAGGGGCTGAGAGAGAGAGGGAGAGAGAGAGAGACAGAGAGACAGAGAGACAGAGACAGAGACAGAGAGAGACAGAGAGACAGAGACAGACAGAGGCAGAGACAGAGACAGAGATAGAAAGACAGACAGACACAGAGACAGAGTGATGAGAGAGAGAGAGACAGAGACAGAGACAGAGAGAGACAGAGACAGAGAGAGAGACAGAGAGACAGAGACAGAGACAGAGTGAGAGAGAGAGCGAGAGAGAGAGAGAACTTAGAAAGAAGGCTTTTTCCCCTCATTTTGTTTTAAAACATTCATAATGTGCTAGGCACGTGGTGTGCGCATACACTATCGTCCTGTTTTCTGGAGGCTTACATCTTAAGGCATCGTTATTATTGCCATCCTCCTCCTCGTTGTCATCTTCCTCTTCATTCTCCTCCTCCTCTTCCTTCACATACTCATCCTCTTTGCCCTCTTCATCGCTATCCTCCTTGTCCTGATCATCATCCTCCTCCTCTTCCTCTTCCTCCTTCTCCTCCTACCATTCTTATTTTCATCTTCCTCCTCCTCAGTATCATCCTCATCTCCCTCCTCACCAACTTCCTCCTCCTCCTCCTCATCATCATGATATACCTTCCACTTTTAGAACACCATAAAGTTTTTTAAAGCACCTTCACACGCATTGTTTAATGCAACAAACATTTTAAGCACTTCCTCAGATGTGAAGCACAATGTCAGGTACTGGGCTTAAAAAGAACAAAAAAAAGAGGAAAAAAAAATCCCTGCCTTCAAGAAGCTTCCATCTGACTATTTACGTTTAGTTGTGACAATCTGGTAAAAGAGCGTGGTAATTGTTATCCTCATTTTGTTGAAGAGGAAATTTGTGTGAGAAAGACTTAAGTGGCTAGTATGGCAGGTACCAGAACAGCACCCATATTTATGGTGCCTTAAGGTTTACAAAGCACTTTCCTCAGAACACTTCTGAGATAGGAATTATAAGTGTGGTGTCCCCTCTGAGGAGCCCCCGAACTTCCACTTACAGATTGGATCCCCCACAGGGTGACTTCACTAGGATGATCATTTCTAAAACTATAGCTGAAAAGCCCCTTTAATGGACAGCCAGTGGCACAATTAGGTTAAAGTACTGAGATGGCATAGTATAATAATAACAATAGCTAACATTTCCATAGCATTTACTATTGCCAGGCAGTGAAGTGCTTTACAAATATTATATTGTTTGACCCTCACAACCTTGTGAGGTAGGTGTTTTTATTATCTTCATTTTACAGGTAAGGAAGCTGAGGTAGACAGAGCTTACATGACTTATCCAGATTCACATAGCTAGGAAGTGTCGGAGGCTGGATTTGAACTCAAATGTTCCTCACTCCATCTACTCACTCTTCCACTGTGCCATCATTCACTCTATTAACCTGAGAGGCAGTCCCCCACAACTACCCACAGCACCGGTATGAAGAGCAGGCACACAGACAGAGTACACTATTAGACAGACACACATTTAGGCGACACACACGGCCCAGGCAACTTACATCTCCAGCACTATAGAACTCAAATGTCTTGTCCCTTTCCTCAGTGTCTTCATGCGGTCCCAGAGGGCACAGAATCTCTCCTGGGCAATTCACTCAGCTCGACCCCCTTGTCCCTCTCTGTAGTCCAATTCCCAATAGTCAGGAGAGAGAGAGAGGAGAGGGAGGGAGGGAGGGAGAGAGAGACAGAGACAGAGAGAGACAAAGACAGAGTCAAAGACAGACAGACAGACGCAGAGGCACAGAGAGACAGAGAAACAGAGACAGAGAGGAACACAGAGAGAGAGAGAGACAGAGAGAGAGAAAGAGAGACAGAGACAGAGACAGAGTGTCAGGGCTAGATCTCTTCTCACCTGCCAGAGGTCGCATTCCTCAGAGTTGTTTTTTGCCTCAGCTCTCAACTGACTATTTAGAGATTGTCTCTCTCTTTTTAAAGCTTCACCATGGGAATGGCCAATCTTTTGCTTCCCTCCAATTCCATCCATTCTGATTGGGATGGGAACTTATGCATACCTCATAAAGGAGTGATGATGTTTAAACCCTTAGACCTCACCAGCTCTTTGTCTTCTTTACTTGCCTCTTATCTTTGATCATTTTTATTGACTGGGTAAAGGAAAAATCATTTGATCAGAAGTTTCTGATCAACTTCCTACCACTAGTGTATCATCGTTCCCATTTTTCGGATGGGGAAATTGAGACTCAGAGAGAAAAAACAACTTACAATCATATAGCTAGAAAGTCGCAGGGGCAGACCTTCCATTCAGATCTACTTATCTACGGATCGCACATCGTCTTTCCACTGTATCACACTATAGCACATAGATGCTTCGTGTAGCAACCTTCGAGAGGCATCACAGCATAATGATAGCATGTTGGTCCTGGATTCAACAATACTGGGATCGTAAAGAAGTTTAATGCGAAGTTATGAGTAGAAGATATATCAGATTCCATGCTGTCTTGGGTGGGGTGGGGTGGGGGGGAAGAAAATCTGGAACTCAAAATCATGCGGAATTGAGTGTTGTAAACTAAGAATAAAAAAATCTTAATTAAAAAAAATATTGGGATTGAAATCCTATTTCTTTCACTAGCTGCATGACTACGGTCAAGTCACTTAACTTCTCAGACACTCAGTTGCTCATCTGTGAAATGGGGTGGGGGGATGTTGGACTAGATGGTGTTTAAGGACCTTTCCACTTCCAAATCTATGATCCTATGATCTTCTAAAACTTTATAAGGAATGTCTCTCTCCCTCATTCATCACCCAAATAAGGAGAGATGGACAGAATATGGAGGAGTCTTGGGGAGAAAAGTTTAAATGGGAGGAAAAGAGAAAAGCTGGAGGGATTGAGATGAGTACACACACCACTAATATGATGAGAAGAGGTGCATATATTTTAGTGTTTCATCTTGTGTGGAGCTTCCTCAAGTGCCCTTGGAGACCACTTCATTACCTAAAAGATCTCATTGAAGGGAAGTTTTTCCTTCCCTTAAAGCCTCATCTACCCTAATTTCATGCCATTATTTCTCATTTTGGTCTGCTCTCTCAGGAAGAAGAACTCCTTATTTCTCTTGCTACTTATACCTGAGGACCCAGCGTTGGTGTATATTAGATCAATCTCCCCTGGCTTAGGAAAATTCTAAGATTTTTCACTTGACCTCCAATATTTTCTTGGGGGCTGCCCCACTCCATAGCATCCTCAATGACACAGCACACACTGTCACACAGGCAGTGATCACAATCATTAGGAAATATTGCTACAAAGCCCCACAATTCACCCAAGAAAGGCCATTGTTGGCATTTTCTGGGATATCTAATCAAAATTTGCTTTAAAATATAATTCTTGCCGATGATCTGCGCTTAATGCTCTTCTTTGTATACTTGTTTTCATTTACGTATCCATAGACATGTTGCTCCCCTCCCAGTTGAATATAAGGTCTTTGGGGGCAGGAGCTTTTCCATTCTTTTTTGTCTTAGCTCAAATACTTATCTGAATCTGTGATTTCATCAATGTATATATTCTCTCCAGTCTGTCAGCATTTATTAAGTGCTTACTATACGTATGCCAGGCACTGTGCTAAGTGCTGGGAATCTAAAGGACAGTAAAAAAGCTTTTTTTGCTTTCATAGAGTTCACTTATAGGAAGACAATATTTAAATAACTATGCCCATGTCAGAAACATGGAAGAAATGGGAAGTAATCTCAGACTACTTGTAGAGGATAGGATCTGAGCTGTCTTGAAGGACATCAGTCATAACCTGGATGGTCTACCTGTTTTTTCCTATGTGAATGGTTAGGTCAAAGTCTGATGAATGGTCATGTATCTCATCCAGGAGTCTCTATGAGGTTCTGGAGTTCAGTGTAAACAGTACAGTGTCATCCACAAACGAGAATTGGGAGGACCTCCCTGCCCAAAGGAAATCTCTCCTCAACTTGAACTCTGTATAGAATCCCCCTAATGGTATCAATCTCCATCCCCTACCTCAGGCATCATTCTCCCAATTTTATACCTCACCTGGCATTAATGGTCCTTGAACAAAATTATCTCTGTTGTTTATCTTTAGAAGAACCTTGAATTATTTTGATTAATGCATAGGAGAAATGCTAGAAGAGAGTTTTGAAGGTGGCATTTTATTCTGTCAAATCAAAAGCTTTTTTTTAAGTCAACAAACAAGCACAGTGGGATCTTAAATTCTCTACATTTTTAGTCAATTATGTGATGATAAAGTTGTAGTCTATTGTGCGATATCACTTGTGAAGGACTGTGTATTCCCTACTAATATTAATTTCTTCAATGTGTATGGAGATTACTCTAATCAAAATTTAGTATGTATGAGAAAATAGTCAAATAAGGTAGCAGTTGTCAACATCCTCTTGGTCACTTTTTTGCTTTTAAGGTCTGAGACGTTATCCATGCCTTTTGCATGGTCTTCTCCTTACAGTACCTTGTAAATAAATCCCTCAGTGCCCTTACAATTATGTCACCTCCATCATGAATCTCCTACACATACACTTGACCTAATTCAAATGCTTTTATTGTCTTCCCTTTAGTAGCATTTCTACCTCCACTATAAGCATGTCTAAGACTGGTGTTAGAGTTCAAGCATGGTACTACCACCATCCTTGATGGTCAAAAGAGTTTGCTGCAAGAACTATTGCAGATCTTTTCCATTTTTCTTCTATTTGTTGTACTCCTTTTATATTCATCTTTAAATGCCTTGGACCTCTTGCAAAGCTTTAAAAATGATTAAACCTTCATACTTCTTGCTGATTTATGAAGTGTTAATTACTCATAAATTTTTAAGCATCTTTTTGCTTAAGACTGTATAAATGAATTAATATTCTATCCAGTGTTGCCCTTAGTTTCTCTCTCTCTCTCTCTCTGTCTCTGTCTCTGTCTCTCTCTCTCCCTCCCTCCCTACTTCCCTCCCCCTCTCTGTCCCTCTTTTGATTGACAATAAAGTCAAGTATCCCCTGATGAAGGTGCTTTTTGAGCTCTTATTTTCTCCTTCATAAAGAAGCTTTGTCCTTGTTATAGTGATTAATTTATATTAATCAAACTTCTGTATGAAATTATTATAGTTGGTGCCTATGTACTTCCTTGCAACTGTTTTCTATTTTTTTGCCATAAATTTTTTCCACAATTTTATCCTTTCTTTTAGTTTTGTCCTAACTTTGATATTCGTACTAACAAGTCAATGGTCTAACTATACATAAGGAGCTGAGGCAAGAACAATTCCCACAGCCATAATGAGTAATTTCCTGTCTATTAAATATAATCAATTTCATCTTTTGTAATGTTATTTTGTGCTTGTCATGTCCAGTCTTCTAATTCTTTTCTCAAAGAAAGCATTTATAATGTACGGAAAATTGTTATGGTGTATGAAATGTTTTTACCCTTTTTGTGTGTGACGCTTTCATATAGTTTGCATGTCTTTGACCTCCCTCATTCCTTATTCCTGATTCATATTTTCTCAACATCCTTACCTATTCCCACTTTTTCATTGAAGTCACTGAGTAACCAATATTTTATGCTGATTTAATTCGGAGAGTCTTACTGAGTCATTTGCAGAACTTCTCTTTTCCTAATCCTTAGCAACAGCTGTTGGTACATAAAATACTGTTGTTTTAATGGTAGATTTTTATTTTTTGCAAATGCTTAATAAATTATATGTTTTTTGTCTTTGGATGCCTGGTAGAATCAACTCAGCCAACTCCTTCATTTTTTCCCTTATGGAGAACCTGTGAGGCACATCCTGCCCTTTACCTGCAAATTTCTTCTTTCTACTGGTTATAGGGAGACTATTAAGATCGATATAATTAAATTTCCCCAGTACCACATCCATCCATCATTGAACAAGGACCTCACATTTAGAGGACCCACAGCTAAGTAAATGTTTACAGAAGCTCTAAAAGCAGTGTGATCATTATCTCCCTCTCTTTTTTTGTCCCTCTTACACCATCAGGACTAAGAGCCGTTTTGTCCCATGAGGTACTATGGCCAAACAATTCATCAGCAAGTGACCTCATGATAGTCTCTTCTCTACTCAGTGGGGCTGGTCCTCAGAAAGCAGACATAGTATGTTTCTCAAACCATAGTCAAAGCCTTTCCAACCGTTCTCTGCTGGTATGAGCCTTTGGAACTCAATGTCAACTCCACATCATGATGAGGCATTGGATTTGAACTCTGGAGGATAGATTATGTTTTCCAATTTGTAAATATTATATTTGGTACTAACTAGTCCATTGAACCTCTATTTCTTAACAGGATAATTGTTTCATTACCCTGGCAACTAGTCTATAATTAGGTAGATAATTCTTCAATAGATCCATACAGATTAAGTGACTCACCCTTGGCTGTGTTTATACAGTTAATAAATGCCGGAAGTCTGATGCGAATCCCCATTCTCCTAAAAAACAAGTTCAATTTTCTATCCACTACAGCATATCCCCTTCTCACTTCTGCATATTTTGCTCATATTAATATCATGATAGTTTGCTGACACCTTGCACTTAAAACACAAATATATGCATGTTGAAGTCTGAGCAATAAACATTCTTCATCCACTTGGTCTTTCTAGTGTGGATGAACAGGTAAGATTCTTTTGAGTAATTATAGATCTTTTCTAAGAGGCTATGAAATATTCTGGTGTTTAATAAAATCACCATGATATCATCCACAAATAGGAGCATCCAGAGGACCTCATAATCCATGAGCAATCCCTCTTTGGCTGGCACTCTGAAACTTGTCCAATCATCATGGTCACAAATATCTTTCACAAGCACATGTTGTATGCTGTTGCCCTGTTGTATGCCTCACCTGATATTTATAATCACAGGGTTAATTCTTGAGGGAATTACTTAGGTCTTTTGCAGACCTTTTCCCTCTTCTCATGAAAGCAGAGACTTAACTTTTTAATACTAACATTCTATATGTGTCACTATGGCAATGAGACATGGTATGCAATCTGTCTCTGAAGAATTAGGAATTAGTATCACCCAGAGGGAAATAGAAGGTTTATGGTGGTTGTGAGCAGTTTACAACAAACAACCAATAGGGAGCTTTTGAAAAAATAAAAGTAAGAGATATCTTCAAAGAATCATATGACAGGAAGAGAAGATGGGATGATCACATGGCAAAAAGGTGAGCTGGTCATGTGGTAAGAACTAGCTATAATAAGTGGATAGCCAGGGTGCCCTAATGGTAGAAAATAAGAAACACCTCGAGCATCTGGGGTAGACCCTTTGGGCTCTCACTTATAAGAGACATAGACAAGAGTCCCACAGGATGAGCAGGCATGGATGGATTTTGATCTGCATTGTTGAAAGAAATCCCAAATTGATGAAATTTTAGATCTATTTGAGTATTAGATAATAAGCTCCTTGAGGGCAAGAGCTGCACTTCATTTATCATTGCATACCTGGTGGTGGTGGTGCTTTACAGAGAGAGGCACCTAACTGTTCATTGGATGAATGAATGTATCTTCTCTCAACTAAGCCATATGTAGTAACAAGGAAAAAAAAAGTATGATTAGGAGGGTGTGGACACAGCATTGAAAGATGAGGGTGGGGCAGGCACAGATGTTGGCAAACTCAGGAAACTTGTAGCCCCTAAGAAGACATTTTTAAAACCATATGCTGGGCTATCACTATAGTTCTATAACCTTTTGTTTTTGTTTATTTATTTTAAAGTTGTAACTTTTGAGTGAAGGATTTGATGTGATCTTTACAAACATTTGCCCTCCCTTCCTTTTTAAAATCCATGGTGCTTAGCACAAGGCATTACCAGGCTGTGTTGGTAAAGCAGAAGGAGCCCTAGATCTGGAATGGGAGGGGGTCCTATTCTAGTTCTAGCCATGTGATCCTGGACAAAAGTCACTTTATCTCTGCAAGTTTCAGTTTCCTCATCTGTAAATATGGGGAGAAGAATTTTTGCCATAGCTATCTCAGAGGATGGTTGTGAGCAAAGCCCCTCTGGGAACATGTAAATGCTTTAGACACTCGAGTTGTCATTTTTATTTATTGATTGAGAAATTACTCAATCTGGAACCAGGAAATCTTATTTCAATTCTTGCTCTATTTGCTTCCTGGGAAACTTTGGCCAAGTCACTCAACTCATTTTTAAGATGAATGTATCATCCAGGCAATCACGGAAAGTGTATCAGATTTGTACATGGGAGACACTGGCAGAGGACCTCCCAGCTTGGCATGCCCACATCAAAGAAGGCACTGGGCTCTATGAGGGAAGTAGGACTACAGCAGCAAAAGAAACATGAGATGCACAAATTTAGAGACCTCCCCACTCCAAATATTCATGTGGACTATCTGTGCCTGTCCTATGGTAGAACCTTCCGAGCTCATATCGGTCCAATCAGCCACAGTCAGACACAACGTACCTTGACTCCAATATAGTGATGTCATTTTGGTCCTCTTCAAGAACAAAGGACAACAACCAACCAACCATCAGATTTGAATTATAAAGAACCTATGCTTACATCTCACCTCTGCCACTTAACTTATATAAGGTTTGCAAAGCACTTTACAAGTATTCTCATTTGATCCTGATGACAACAGTAAAAGATATGCTCTATTATTATCACCCCCATTTTACAGATAATTAAACCGAAAAGTTTACGGGATTTGCCCAGGGTCACACAGTTAGGGACTTAATAAAGGATTTGAACCCAGGTCTTCCTGAGTCCAGGTCCAATACTCCGTCCACTACACTACCTAGTAGATAGTGGCTACAAGCTGTGGGATCTTGGACCATCAGTTTTTCCAGTATCATCTTCACCTGTAAGAGGAGGGTGGCCAACGTAGAAATTTCCTCCAAGTCTTTTCCCTAAGTCTGGGGTCCTATCATTTTTTTCTAGAAGTTTAAAGGCTGTTGAGTGGACCTAGGTCCTCTCTTCTTTGTTTATAGACATCACTTCTATATTTGCTTTATGCTGGCAAAGTTTTAAAAGACTTTTTCTTTCTTCTCTACAGCTGTGAAGTAACAAATCATTTGGTTTTGGCTGCCTCTGAAGACATAAGAGTGAGGGTGGAGGGGTGGGGAGAGAGGAAGAAAATCTCCAAAGATTCAGGTGAACTCTGGTCAGTTTCTGTTCATTTCAATTCTCTCTCTCCCCACCTCCCCAACCTGGCCAAGTTTTCTCATTACTAAAAGAAAGCGGAAGCGACATGACCCCAGATCTGTCCAGGGGCCCAGGGTGAGGGCCTTAGTGAGACGGATGATTCACACAGCGGGGAAACTTTGCTTGCTGGTTTTCTGCCTTCCATTGGGAGAGATTTGATGTTGTGAGTCAGAGCAATCCCTCTTTCACTCCTACCCACCATGCAGTTTAGTTCTTCATTAAAAGAAAGTCCATTGAGGTGCTTAAACACAGAACTCCCTGTAATGGGGAATACTATGAATTACCTTCGACCCGATATGGCTTCATTTAATTGGAATAAAGCAGAGACTCCCCTGACTCCAGGCTCCCTGGAAATTATACCTGAATTTGCCTTGCTCCTCTATGGGCTCAGGTAAATATGATTGGGGCACAAGGGGATTAAGAGCAGGGCTCCCATTAACCATAATGGTTGGTGCCTGGCTGATTCCCCAATTGCACACTCCTCCCTGCTCAACCCCAGGAACAGGCTTGGCGGTATGTAAGGAGTTGGCTCCCCAGTGCCCCCTTATGAAGAAGGTGTAGTACAATTTCATTTAATATTGCATGGGTTTCCATTAGCCTGAGTAAATTGCTCTCCATCCTCAATTTAAGACTCCCTCTTTCTCCTGATTATCGCTCTATTTTGGACAGCCCCACCTGGCCTCCCTCGGCCTCAAAGCCAGAATGGAATGTGTTGTGGATTTAACCTTGGGGCACCTTGGTTTGGCTAGCACTGGGGTTGCCCAGCCCTTCTGCAGATGTGTCCAGCGCCAGATGCCTCCATTTGAAACCTGTGGTCTATGCAGCACTTGGAATATTTGCCCTGGCTCGTTGGTTTGGGATAGCATTCAATTCACTCTGTTGTTTGTTTGTTTGTTTGTTTTGGAGTAAGGGATTTGGGGTTTGTGGAGGAGGCGAGAAGTCCTTTAGGGAATGCTCCACATCTGCTTGGTTTTGTGTTCTGATGAGTGTGACTCAGTGTGATGCAAGACGTTTCCTGGTGTTGCACTTAGGATCATAACAGTAAAAACTCAACACTTCTCAGACCGGAAAGAAATACCCCGCTGAAGTACAGTATCTTAAAATTTTGATAATTTAATGCATCTGTGATCTCTTACAGTAGATGTTAGAACTCCCTCCGGTGGCATAGATTGCAATCCATCGCCATTTGCCCATCCAGAATGACCCTTGGGCGTTCATTCTCTACTGGGGACCTTTCTCTAGATTTCTTGACATCATGTGGATACCAGTGGAGTACACAAGCTGTCTACTGGTTCTCAATATCTCTCTCTCTCTCTCTCTCTCTCTCTCTCTCTCTCTGTCTCTCTGCCTCTCTCTCTCTGTCTCTCTGTCTGTCTGTCTGTCTCTGTCTTTCTGTCTGTCTGTCTGTCTGTCTCTGTGTGTGTGTGTGTGTGTGTGTGTCTGTGTGTCTGTGTGTGTGTGTGTGACTGGCCCATGTTTTTTTTCTGGAGATCCATCTCAGGAATCACGTTCTTAACATCATTTCTCCCACACTTCTTCTGCAACTATGCCCATTATTAGTATGAATAGGAAGGGAACTGAAAACTTTAGACTTTCCAGGAGGAAGTTATTCCTTCTGAGACCTGGGACATACTGAGTTGACAAATCCTCCAGCTATAGTTTCCTAGGATGCTCGCACAACTGACCACCCCTCTTCTCTTCTCTTGGCTCTTTGCCACTGGATTTTGTAGAAACACTGGTAGCATGTTCTCTTCATTGGCCCCACCCAGATTCAATTCTAAGTAAGGCAGAGATTAAGCAAAAGACGTCCAATATTGGTACTGATTTGGGATGTGATTCCCACTCCTCATGTGCATGCATCTCCTGTACTTCATTTAAGCCTCCTTCCCAATGATTCTGGATAGGCACAGGATTTGGAGTCAGAAGCCCTGAATGTGCATCCCAGATACCTGTTTGACATTTGCTAAGTTACTTGCCTTTCACATGCTCAGTTTCCTTCTCTAGAGAATAAAGGGATTGAACTCCATGATCTCCATGGTTCCTTCCAAGTCTAACTCTGATGATCCCATAAATTACCTTTGATCTCTCCCTTTATTTGATATGCACCAGGACTAATGCAAGGATAGGTTATAAAGCCCATAATGATGGAGATAGTAGACTATAGCCAGATGCTAATTGTTCTTATTCACTCATTTCGGTTGTGCCCCACTCTCTGTGACCCTGTTTGGTGTTTTCTTGGCAAAGATACTGGAACTGTTGGCCATTTCCTTCTCCAGCTCATTTTGCACATGAGGAAACTGAGGCAAACAAGATTAGATGACTTGTCCAGGGTCACACAGCAAGTAAGTGTCTGATGCCACATTTGAACTCAGGTTTTTCTGAATCTAGGACTGGCACTCTGTCTATTGCACCACCTAGCAGCCAATTTACTTAATTCAGGCCCTCAGACCACCCGCCTGGACCATTACGACAAACCTGCCACCACTCTTTCCCCTCTACAATCTATTCTTCGGTTGCTGCCAGACTCATTTTCCTTATTCAGTGATGCAAGCATGACCCTCCTCTACTCAAAAAGCTTTGATAGCTCCCTATTATTTTACTAAATAAAACCAGCTTTTCTGTCTGTGTCTACAACCTATTGCCTCCCTTCTTTTCCTGATTTGTCTACTATTGATCCCTATCACACACTTTGTGTTCTAACCAAATCGGACTATTCTCCCCCATTCCCTGAATATTTCCTGAGCTCTCCAGCATCTATCCCTCTGCTCACACCATTATCTAGACCCTGAGTGCTCCCACTTCTACCTGTTGAAATCATTCTTTAATGCCCGTCTCAAATGTTATTTTCTTCGTGAATGAATGAAAATACTTATTAACTCTTTCTATATTCTAGGCACTGGTAACACAAATTCAGAAGTGAGGCAGTCAATTCCCCCAAGAAGCAGCCATGTTCTAAAGGAAGAGACAAACACATATACCAGAGTGATGGCCACAGAAAGGAGTTATGGCCTGGGAGGGCTTTTCCTGAATGACCCAATCATCAATTCATCTGCTCGGGTCACATAGAATTTTTTATGTATCTCACTAATGCACTGATTACACATTATGTATTATTCTATATTATAATGATTTGTTACCTGTTAATATCCTAATAGACAGTCTTGTCCGTTAAGCCAAAGATGGTATTTTGTCCAAACTTTGTTTCTGCCTAAGAAGCTCCATGTTCTGCAAACAATAGGCATTCCATAAATGTTCATAGAAGTTCATTGAATTCAAAGCATATACCGCAGTATTATGGAACTTCAAAGCCTGAAGCTTGACAGTTTTTGTTTACCTCCCCACATGCCACATAGAAAGTGATACAATCACAGAAAATCATAAGCAACAACCCAAATCTTGGCACTTTGGGCACTGTGGTGTGGGACACAAGGCATTATACTGTTGGCATTAGTGTGAATGTATGAGAGGTGTGGCTGCGATTTCATTCTTAGAAGAGAAGAGGGAGAGAGGGGAAGGGAAAGAAGAGAAAGAGGAAAGAAGGAAGGGGAAAAGGAAGCATAAAAAGCATTGAGCTGAGAAAAATGACTAAGAGAATCACATAATGAGCTGGACTGCTCATTTCCATATGCTCAGGTTTGCCCTTGGCCACTCAAATGAAGAAAGGGATTCAGGGAAGTTAAGCAACTTGCCCATGGCCAAGGCAAGATTTGAACCCAGGGTCTCTGACTCCAAACTCTGAGTTCTTTCCACAGCACCATAAACTGTTCTAATCTTGGTCTACAGAACGAAAAATGTTGGCTTTAATCAGGAGGGGCACTGGTTCTAAGACTGTCCTCACTAATGCCTAAAGAGGCATCACTGTGCATCTGGGCTTGTGTGTCTAGCATTCACCTCTGTGTACATGGGAAGGCTAAACTCAATAATCTGCCAATAAGGTCTTAGGTGTTATACAAATGATAGATTCAGATGTGGAATGTGTGCGTGCTGTTCAGGACCATGTGACAAAGAACAAACATTATATGCTCTCTACTTTCATCCCTCCTCCATTCTCCCCCTTCGCTTCCCCTTCCCTATCCCCTTACTTTCTTGACTTTTTCTTTCTCCTTCCCTCTTTCCTTTGTTCACTCCTTCCCTCTCTCCCTTTACCCTGCTCTCTTCTTCCTCTTCCCTATCACCTTCCCCTGTCTTCTCTCTCTTCTTCTTCCTTTTGCTTTTCCCTTCCCTTCTCCTCTTTTCATTTCCCTTCTTCCTTCCCCTCCTCCCTTCTTTCCCTCTTCCCTTTCTCTCCCTCCTGTCCTCTCTATCTCCACCTCTCTCTTTCCCTCTCCCCTTCCCTCTTACCCTTTCTCTTCCCCTCTCTCCCTCTTCTCTCCTCTAAACATACAAAGAACAAAACCATAGCCACACGCCACATGCATTCACATTTTTGATGCTAGGAATAAAAAAGGCCCTGTTACAAAGGCTCTAAGCTCTCAAGATGAGATCCTAGAGTCTTCATGAAGATAAAACACGAACAAACTTTTATGGAAACTCTTGCCTGCAAAATGACACCAAGGATTGGCTTAATACGATCGAAGAAAATGCAGTGGCATCTTGTGCTCACCTGAACTGCTGCTTCTGTGCTCTGTTTCTGGGCATTTGCCAGAGCAGGAGAGGCAGAGAACCCTAAAGTAGACAGTGCCCCCAGCACTTAACATGGTGATTTGTCTACCGTGGTTACTTTTTTAGAGGCTGAATACCTGGGTTCTGTTGCAAGCTCCACCACAGTAGTTCTGTGAATCTGCCTCTTTCTCTAGCTTCTGTTCCCTCATCTACAAAACTGGGGATGGTAATAGTTGTGTTACCTTCCTTATGGGGTTATTGTGAAGAAAATGTTTTGTAAGTTTCAAAGTGCCACATAAATGGGAGTTATTATCATGATCACCATGATATATTGGAGCGCTGTTATGATGTAATAGCCCTTGGTCTCCCACTTAACACTGTGAGAGAGTCACTAAGTTCCGGCAGAAGCCAATGAATCAGAAACAGCAGAAACTGACTCAGGACTTTTTGGAGATACTGACAGATTTGGCTAGACAGCCAATCTCAAAAGGTGTCTCTACCGCGCCGCCCCCACCCCAAACATATGATCAGCCAACCAGAATCAGGTATCGAACGTCCCCTATACTTCACTGTTTCTCTGAGACATTTCTCTTACAGTTTCCCTTACAATTCTCTTGGAAGGAACCTCTCCATCAAAAGAGATCTCACCAGCCAAGCATGGTGATGGGGTCTTTGCATGGGCCAACCCCCCCTCCCCCTTATTACACTCTCAAGAACATTGAAGATGGGGTTGAGTACAGGCTCTGCTCTTTACTCACTTGGTTGCCCTTGGGCAAGCAAGTTGCCCCACCCTCTCTGAGCCTAACTTCTCTTTGTAAAACTGAGGATAATCCTACTTTCACTACTTACAAGATTGTTGTAAGGAAAGAGCTTTGTAGACCTTAAGTCATGATTCGATTCAATTAAACAAATGTTTATTAAATGCATAATATGCACAAAGCCCTGTGCTAGGCTCTTGGGATACACAGACCAATAAAAAAAAAGAATGTATTCCTTGACCCCAGGAAGCTTATACCTCTGTGAATGCAGGCTACGGTTATTACTATTAGCACTATTCTTCTCATCTGTTTCAATCAGGGTTCAGAGAGAGATGGTCCTGGCACGAGTCACTAGCCTACTACTATTCTTTTATATTTAGTGTTCTGTGCACTGTTGCACAGGGAAATTAAAATACTGCTTTTCTCTAACTTAATAAAATAATCAGAAGGTAAGCTCATCTTTTAGTGGCTCACTGAAAGCATTTGGGACAAATTCACTAGAAGATAGGATGAGATGAGATGCACATCATCCTTTTCTCACATAGGTTTCTGGTTTTTCCATTTTTGAAAGTTTTCCATTCAAGGTGGCTTGGAGATTACACGGCTTGAGGATGGCAATAACTATTAAAAATGTTGTCCTTGAATTTGTATGGATTGATGTTACGTAGGTATGATAGTGGGCAATGACTTCATGTGTGATAATAGTCCAATTCCCGGACAATTTATTTATTATAATTCTCAAGGATATTTTGAGTTCTGTATTTATAGTACGGGGATTTGTCATATGTTAGTTAATGAAAGATAGTGAGCTTTGTATGTACAATTCAAGCCAGTAGGTGCTGCTTTGTTGTAGGTGTTATTATTATTAATAATAATAATGTTCCAAATGTTTTGAATGAATTAATAGAGTTAAAACATGGAGAAGTGGTGTAAAAGATGTCATCAAGGAAATGTGTGATTAACCAAGAGGGTCAGGCCATATGGGAAGAGTGAGCAAGACATAACCATAGGCTAGCCTATATGTTCCATTGGTATCCTTTCCAAGAGAATTTGAAGAGGGCCCCCAGCATACTGGGATAACTCTCTTGTGACAAATTTACATAAAGCTATGGTTGGAGTTGAACAAGGTGGGAAGGAACAGATGGGTTACCTTTTGCATTACTGGAAAGAGTGCCCTGAATGGTGAGATCACAGGGGGAAAAGAGGGCACAACAAATAATATGCATGCTTAGGCAAGATGGCAGGTGAGAAAATGGCTAGGAATTAAGGTAAAACATGGCTGAAGCTAGCCAAGAGTTGGTGGTCCTCGTAAAGCACTCATTAATCAGAATAGTGGGGGACCTTAGGGCAAGTGTTATCATAGAATTTGAGAGTTGTAATTGACTTCCTTCCCACGTCCCACTTACACAAAGCTGAAAAGGGTTCAAGAGCAGAGAGCGTCAGTCTGACCCGGCATGATCTCTAGTCCAGGTGACTGGGCAGCTGTCAGGAAGATGGCTGGGCAGTAGGCTAGTCAGCCCAGATAAAGTGGGTGACATGAGTCACTCACCAATCAGGACAGTGGGACATTCAGAGTTGAATATCAGGGCAGATTCTCTGGTCCAGGCAGCAAGACATCTGAGAAAAAGGTGGCTGTGGAGCAGGGCATATATATGAAAGCTTATAATTTTATTTGGTTAGATGCTAGCTGTAGACTGTCTTTACAATTGACTATATAATGGAATGATGCCATACTGAATAAAGGAATAAACACTTCTTCCTAATAATGGCAGAGCACAAAGAACAGCCCAGAGGCCAGAAGACGGTTTGAATTCCCTCTTTCTACCAGAATGACTTGTATAGAGCGACAATTAGCAATTCTGGTGCCTAGGGTAAGCAGGTGGAGGTTGGGGTGGGGGTGAGGAAGGGGTGGAGAGGCTTCAAGGAAAAACCTCATATCTTGGGAACGAACTAAGCCTTTGTAGGGGGCAGACAGAGATCCCAAGAAACCAGTCCTATGGATGTGACACCATGAAGCTGCTGCTGAGGAGGCTGATGTCAGGGGAGGGAGAAGATCAGGAACGACTGACCTGGGGTACAGAGGATGATGGGTCAGGGCTGGGACAAAGAAATGCCATCTAGTGGCTTCCTGTTTTAACTAAGTAACCTTCCTAGCTAGATGCTGACTTCAATTGTTTATGCCTGCTGGAGGCACCCTTTACCTTACATCTCCCTGGGGAAAAAATCCCAGTCCCCTCACCATAGTTACGGCTCTGGTCCTGTGTGACCTTAAGATATTTCACTTCTATACATCTCATTTTTCTGATCTGTGAAGTGAAAAAGGACTAAACCAAATGATTTCTAAGGCCATTAGAAGATGTAAATCCTATGTTCTTTCACCTATGGTAACTGTGCCCTAAAAAGAAGAGTTATCATTCAATTCAACAAACATTTATCTAATGCTTATATGTGCAAAACACCTTGTTAGACAATGGGGGTACAAATTAAAAACTAAAACTGTCTGTGCTTATATTCCTTTGTAATTTGGAGTAGGATCCTCAAGGCTGCCTGCAGAGACTTGCATCCGTGTCCTCTTTAAACATGGAACCCTCCACCCTCCCAGGATGACTCTGAGGTTTTTGTTGGAATCTTTACTAATGAGAAATGAACGATGCAATCACAGAGCTCATTTTGAGTTCGCAATTACGTAAGGATTATTAATGAAGCAGCAATGTCAAAACTGTGTGAAATCAAACTCAGATTTAAGTACTTAAAATAAACAGATATAAAGTAACAGATGTCCCGTTTTGTTCTCAGATGATTTCATCCCTTGTTAAAAATAAATGTCTGGCTTGAAAGAAAAAAAAAGAACTTTACTTCAATGTTAAAAATTAATTGAATCCAGAAACTGGTAAAGCAACTAAGTGATGGTTTTTTAAAACAGTATATTTAAGGAAGGCAAACACATATTTGTGTCAATTTTTGTTTCAATAAGTAATGAACTCACTGCAAAACACTAGTGCTGATCGCCAAACTCACATCTACCTAATCTTAAGGGAGAATTGTTCTGTAGTTACACAGATAAGAATGGGGCCTATGGTGCTTCAAAGAAGAATTTAGTGCCTTCTTAGAAACTAAAGGAAGAGGAGTAGAGCTTTCTAAAGTTATAGGGCCTGATTTTCATTCACTGCAGCTCTGGAAATCCCATTGGGCAAGGGCTTGCATTGGAATTTCACACAGAGGAATTCCCAGAGCAGCTCAAACAAGTAATGGGAAAGGCAAATTAGGTCATTTTCTCTGTCCCCTTGCCAGCTTCCTCTACTGTAGTTAATTTTCTCCTGCTTTGATCAGGCACATTTTAAATGTTTCAGGAGATGGAAATTGTACCAGTTGTCTCCCTCAACAGGTCCATGGTCAACCGCCATTGCAGGACTAGATTTTCCATCTGTGTGGCTAGTTGGCAATTCTCCAAAGAACCACGAGCTGCATTTGCCTATCATTCCTCCCGATTGTCATTCTCCTGCCCCATTTGGTGGGATTAGGAAGCCAACTGCTAGAATCCCAGAAGAAGGTTTGTCCATCTGAGAATGGCAAAGTTGCTCCCAGGAACATGAAAAGACGGCCAATTTATGCATCAAATTTGGGCACAAATATTCCAGCTGCAAGAGGCATCTGGGCATAGGAAATACAGAATTAGCCTTGGAGTCAGGAAGACCTGGCTTCAGGTCCTACCTCTAAGGTATGCTAGGTACTTGACCAAGCGCATGTTACTTAAATTGCTCCAGACAATCTCTAGGACTATAAATTACAGACAGGTTACTGAGGTGCATCAGTGGAATAAGTTTCCATAATGGGAGTTCCTTACACTGATGAAATCAGTCCGGGGCCCTGAGATTTTAAGTGATTTGCCCATGGTCAAAGTACCTTCCAATCTTTAATTCTGTGCAATGGCAGAATCACAATGCTAGCTTTTTAAGGGTGTAATGACAACTTGGACAACGTCGTCACTTAGCAGTGCAGATGGTAGTTTGAAAAACATTCCGGATAGGAACCTACAGGCTTCCAGAAAGAAGTCATATGTTTCAAAGCTCCTAGCAGCTGGGAAAGTAAGAATCCCTTGTACCCTGGAGAAAATAGCAGAATATTCATCATTAAAGGACTACATGTTTTGTCATAGTTGTATCCAAATTAGGGTTGGCTTTATGCAGAAGAAAAATATGTGCCTACCAAGGAATGATTTGAAAAGTTAGTGTTACAATTAATTGCCATCCTATCACTCTTCGCCTTCCCCTCCAATCTATATTTGTTGAATATCATTATTTGGGGGGAGGGAGAAAGGTGATTTCATTGGTATGGGGGAACACCCTGTACGGAAATACCCTCCTTCTATCTACTGATGTGGAACAACAGCTCCCCTATAATGTAGAGATTTAGAGTCATCCAGAGCATTGAAAGGTTAAGCAATTTGACTGTGGTCTCTCAGCTAGTATGTGTCAGAGTCCAGACTGGAACCAAGGTCTTCCTGAGTCCAAAGCTGGCCTCTAAGCCCTGTACCACGCTGCTGATGGGAAGCAAAACTGGAGCGATTTGCTGGGGAGCAGAGCAGAGCATAAGTCTGGAATCCTGGCTGGCATTATCAGCAGCAATGAGGATAATATAGAATTTAAAAATATGAATGCTCTGTATGTCTGTGATTTCCCTGTTTGACCGATTCATCTCTACAATGCCAGTGGATAACTTGCCATAGCTCATGACCCTAATGTGTTGTGGGAGACCACGTGTGTTCCATATCCTATTCCAGCTTACTTCTCATGCATTTCAACTATTGCAGTGGAAACGTCAATTCCCCAAGCCAAGAAGACCCCCATCTCCCAGAAGCTCCTACAAAATCTAGAATATAGATGAGTTTGGTCCAATCACATACTACATCCATACCCAGTGGATTTACAGCACACCTGCATTGGAGGTAAATCGATTGGTGTTTCTTAATCCTAGAGACTACCAGTCAAGTTTTCTTCTACTCACTGAAGCTTAGTAGCTACATGCCCTTCACTGTAAAGAGAATTTTTTGTCCTCTCGCTTGGGACTAAAGGTCAAAGTTTAAATCTATATTTAATGCCATTTTCTGAAAACTGGATTTGTGATTCCCTTTATGTTGGTATTACATATCTTAAGGGATTTCAGGGAGAGAAATCTGGGAAGCCCAGCAACTGAGAATGACCTTTACTTTAAATGTGTAAATAGGGTAGATCCTGTGTTTCTGGCTTTTAAGCCTTCTAATTGCACTTCCAAAGGCATTCCTGAAAATCGAGGGTTATGTTGATCAGGCTGTATGTAAACTGCTTTGAAAGGAGGAAACTTTGATCTCTGACTAACACAGAGGACAGGTCAAAGGTCAAAATCACGTGCTTTGTGTTGTCCTGTTTTGTAGTGTTTCTTTTGAAGACAAGAGAGGAGAGCTAAAGTGATCCCCATATTATAATATGCAAATAGTATGGCCTTTAGCTCCCTTGGAAAAGGGAAAGTTCAAATTTACTTAATTCTATGTTTCCTAGTATTTTATAAAATGTTATTGAAGCAGTATCAGAATATTATTCAGAATGTCAGTTTTAGAATATTTCAAATATTTACCTAAAGGGCTTTTAGAAAAGTGGCATTCACAGTCACAGCATGCTGTACGCAAAGCAGGTATGAAACTGACTTTCTTCACATTTGTAAGCTAAACTTCATGTAATTAAAACTGAGGATGTGCCTTGCCCCATCCCAATTTTGTATCTCTAGCCATGTGCATAATGTAATAATTAATAAATAGACCATCACGAACCTGCTCAGAAAGAAAAAAAAATAACCCTTATGGCACAGTCTCCTTATAATTAGACTTACAAACTGTATCATATACTATCAGATAACAAGTTAACTATGTATCTGCGTACATACTGTGTATCCCCAAGCCTTCTGCCTCTTCTTCTCCGGCCCTCCCCCCAAGTAGAAATGAAAACAGGTATTATTTTCCATTTTTTTCTTTTTGTCATCTGGGACTAGCCATAGTTGAAAAAATGACTAAGTGAACGAATGAATGAATGGATTGAGGGAATGAATAAATTGGCTTACTGAGAGTAGAATTGGTATGTAACATATCTTCCATCTAAGTTTGAATTTTGAAGTACTGAATTTCTCAGTGTGTTTCTATTTTTTCACTCTAGATTTGTGAACTGATCTAGTTTCCAAAAGCCTATTTTCTGTAGGTCCTGTTACTGTTCCCTCCCAGTGTTGGGGGAGAGGGGGGAGGGCATCTCCCTTAACTACACTGAGATGTTGCTCCTTCTACAATGTCATTTCTTATGACCAGTGCTTTCACAGAAGAATAACCATAGTTGCATACTACTCTCCCCTGGCTCTTCCCCTGCCAAAAAACAAAAACAAAAACAAACCTCAAACTAAATTGTGGCATGGATGATCTGGTGTTTCATCATCAACTATCATTAGTAATAAAATGATAAGGAGGAAGATGAGGAATACGATGGTGACAATGACTAACATCTTCATGGTACTGTAGAAAGAACAGAGATGGAAGGTGGAAGGGAGAAAAAAAGATTTTTGTTCATCGAAAAAAAAATTTTATTTTGTTTTTTGGAAGGGGGAAGGCAGGGCAATTGGGGTTAAGTGACTTGCCCAAGGTCACACAGCTAGTGTGTCAAGTGTCTGAGGCAGAATTTGAACTCAGGTCCTCCTGACTCCAGGGCAGGGGCTCTACTCACTGTACCACCTAGCTGCTCCCAAAATTTAATTTTTTTTACAAGCATTTCTTTTTTTAAGTTTTTTTTTGAGGGGGGAAGGCAGGGCAATCAGGGTTAAGTGACTTGCCCAAGGTCACACAGCTAGTAAGTGTGTCAAGTGTCTGAGGCCAGATTTGAACTCAGATCCTCCTGACTCCAGGGCTGGTGCTCTACTCACTGAGCCACCTAGTTGCCCCAAAACTTTGATTTTTAAAAAAGAAAAAGGACTGTGTAAAAAGTCAGAAGAATTGGACCCATTCTACCTGTGTGACTCTAAGCAAGTCAATTAATTTCTCCTCAGTTTCCTTATCTGTAAAGTGAGGAAAATGGACTAGCTATGTTTTGGGGCCCCTTTTACTGCCTATGAACTGCTGCTGAAGATGATGATGATGATGATGATGATGATGATGATGATGATGATGATGATGGTGATGATGATGGTGATGGTGATGGAGGAGGAGGAGAGGGGCATGCCTTGAAGTCAGGAAGACCTGGATTCTTTAATATTCCTCTTTACACATGGTAACTATGTCACCATGAGCAAGGCATTTAACCTCAGTGCTCTAGGCAATGGGTAAAAATTTCAAGTTGCAGATAAGTTGCTAATTTGCATCAGTAAAGGGAGTTTCCACAGTAGGAGATCCTCCACCTAGATGAAATCACAGATACAGACAACCACAGACAACTTGCTGCCACTACCACTACTACAGTATGTGGGTATTGAGGGAAGACTAGTCCCTCTGGCATGAGGGTTGCTGAGCCCTTTTTTTCCAGGCTGCTTTTCACCTTTGGTGTCCACCTGCCACCCAAGTCTCACCTGCAACTCCAAGAAGCTGTAGCATGTGCACGGCAGCCACACCTCAAGGTAAACAAAATTGGCAGACAGTCTAAACAAGGTTGAGGGTAATGGAAAGACCTCAAACCCCCTGGTAAATTAGAGGGGTGTTTACTCCAAGCATGTGAAGACTCCCCTAGGCAGAACAGGCGAATGAAAACACTTTGTTCCAACGGGCCATGTGGGGAGTAGAAGCAGGTGCTGGAGAGCAATCAGGGCTTGGTTAGACATCCAAGATGCCAAGGTCATC
This sequence comes from Trichosurus vulpecula, assembly GCF_011100635.1. Classification (NCBI taxonomy): domain Eukaryota; kingdom Metazoa; phylum Chordata; class Mammalia; order Diprotodontia; family Phalangeridae; genus Trichosurus; species Trichosurus vulpecula. The sequence goes on from NC_050581.1 coordinate 97,951,165, forward strand.
CACTGCATCCTGAGCCATGGCCAGTCATCCTGACTTTTGTCTTGCCAATGGACTTCGATAACTCTGTAAGGGAGAGTGAGGCTAATGACTTGGTGAAGCTCTGCCTCACTTAAATCCAGTTCATTCACAAGTGAAGTCATTGGTCCTTTTTGAAAGGAAGGATGAACAACTATTACTACCTCCACCATTACTATTCATCTGAATAATTTTTCTACTACTTTAATAACAGAGTCAAACTGCTTCATAGTCAGTCACTAATAAAGCTGAATTTAATTTGCCGAACCTCTTTGCATCACAGTGGATTCAGGCATATTTTGCAAATGATGTGAACAACAGTTTTCGGAGGTTAGGGAGAGTTTTACATACTTCCTTTGGGAAATTTATCCCCGTCCTTCCTATGCTTAATTTTTCTTTCCCGTCTTTTATTGTTGAGTTACAGCCAGCTTCTTCCATCTATGTGCCCCTTCCCCCTAAAGAATTTACCCTCAGTCTCTCTGACTTCACGATTTCTCTTCCTGCCCTCTTCCCTTTGTGGCCTCAGCTTTCCACAGTCTGCCTTTGTCCCAAGGCGCCCAAATAGCTGTCACTGAAATGTTTCAACCCTCACCTTTCCACTGCTCCAGCCAGTATCCTTTATTTAACTGCTGCCTTAGGCACTGTGATGAAACTGCCTTCCCCCTCCTTCTCTTCCTCTCTCACCACACTTTCTTCCCTGGGGCTTTGTAGTACCTCTGGCTTTCTTCTTACCTCTCCAATGATCTTTCATCTGTTCTCAGAGCTTCCTTCCCTTTTCCCTCTGCACTTCCCTCTGAGATGACCTCCTCTGCTCCTACAAAGAAGGACTTAAAAAAAACCCTGAGCAACCGTCTCCTCCACCCCCACTACCACATCTTTTTGGGTGCCTCCTTTCTCTTTTAAGGTGAGTTGCCATCATGTCAAACTAAAGCAGGCTTTTATTGTCTTTGCCTCAAGCCTTTTCTGCCTTTTCTTCTTCCTGTTTCTCCTGTGATAACTCTATCTTCCCTCCAAACTCTGAATCATTCAACTTTTTTTGCTGCCAATTTCAATTCTTGTATCTAGGTCCTTTTTTTTTCTCCCAAAGAACCTCAAAAATTCACCCATTCCCCTCTGCCATTAGCAATAGTATATCCATCCAGCTTTGTCGTTACTGACTTTCATAATTAAAATCCCCTTTCTTTCCACGGTTGTCCTAATAATAGGGGAACCAAGGTTGGCATCTTTTTGAGCCAGGGCAGTTGAGTCTTATCATTCTGAAAGCCTACCTGATGCCCTGCACATAATAAACAATAAATATATGATTTGATTTTGATTTTAATCTATCCAATAAACATTGAGAAAAAGTTCATAGCTCTGTATCACTTGATTGCTAAGCTAATTAATTGCCTGCTTAGTTCACTGGCTTCCCTGCCTAATGACAGACTTTTGATTGGCTACTGAGCTGAAATTGATAGTATGTACAAGAGACTCTGGGGGCAACAGGGCTTTTTTCACCTCTAACATCCACGGAGGAGGAGAAAGTGCTGTAGGGCTAGGGCAAAGGGAGGAGCCTATGAGCCTCTCATCTGTAGCCCTCATGGAACCTCAGAGTACTAGGCCCTGCTGTTGCTGAGAGACCACCAGCACCAGCATATGGCCTTGTTCTTGCTTCTATCCCTGTTAGGTCTATTCTTTCCTTCTGGAAGAGTACTGGAAATAGAAAAGACTAGACTAGACTTTATGAGCTTTGAAAAGTCAAGAGAGCTTCCAGGGGTTCATGAACTAGATAGAGTTTGTGGGGCAGCTAGGTGGATTGCATGTAGGACTTGGAGACTGGAAGACCTAAGTCAACATTCTTCTTCAGACTCATGCTAGCTTATGACCTTGGCCATGTCATCTAACCTTTCTGTCTCAATTTCTTCATATACAAAATGGGAATTATGCTAGTGCTTACCTCTCAGCCCTGATGTGAGGATTAAATGAGATAATATATGTAAAGTGTTATCTGAGCCTTAAAGCAATGTATAAGTCCTAGCTATTATTATTAGCTGAGTCTGGTCCATTAAGACCCAAGGAATGATAAGGATCTCAAAGGTAGGATGCCTATCCTATGAGCGAGGGATAAACTCTCTCTAGGAGTCATGCATTCAGAAGTGAAATTGTGCTTTGTAGCAAATGCTTTAATTTGATCCCTCTCTCCCCACAGATCCAGACAACCACTGAGGTAATATAAGGGAGAGTATGTTCCCATATGTTAGGGGAAAATATTAGTAGTTGTCTTTTTGCTATAGCTCCTCAGTAAATATCCCTTTATAACAGCTAATTGAAGGCAATTGGTTATATGAAACAAAGGCACTGATTACTAATGACTGACGTGATGGAGAACACATGGGGACTTGAGCCGATAGCATTAGTTTGAGACACCCCACCCATCAAAGGTACTCCTAGAACTTTAAGGGGAGAGATAGTCTTACTCCTGGAATCCAAATTTCCAGCAAGAGTGAGAGTTGGACAAAGGACTAACAAATCTAATAAAAGCTACAACTGCTTGTCAGTTCAACATAAACCAAGTCAATTTTCCTGCTTTGCCTAATAAAAATCTCAAAACTAGAAAAAAATTTTCAACTTCATTTGTCACTTTCCCTCGACCTACACTATTTTTCCCATTAATTTCATTTCCATCAAGGGTTTAATTAGGGGCACATCAGTGGTATGAGATAGAAAGAACTCTGGCCTGAAAGATGAGTCCTGAGTTTTAGTCCAGACATCATAATCACCTATTTGACCTTAACCAAATCACTTAAACTTCTCCAATGATCTCTGAGTCTCTTCCAGCTTGTAGAGTCTACAATAGAGGTGTCAAACATTCATTGTAGCCTACAACACTCCCTAGTGCTGCCCAAATCAGATTAAAATGTACTTGGGAAATATTTAACAAAAGAAATAAAAATACAATGGAGCAGAAAGAATGTTAATATGTGGTTTTTAAAGACAGTATGAGGCCTGAAGGGATCCTTATGTATAGTTTAGCGATCCCTGTTCCTATTTGAGTTGGACGCTGATGGTCTACAACATTATGGTGGCACAGTTTGGCACCTAATCCCCCATAGCCCTTTATGGGAATCTCTAGAATATTCCAAATTAAAAGCCCAAGTGATATTGTGTAGGTTTAGGCTTTAGATTAGATTGAAATGATACTCGTAGAACATGTTATTGTTGTTCATTTGTTTCGGTTGTGTCTCATTCTTTGTGACAACAATTTTGGTATTTTCTTGAGGAAACTGTGTAAGTGACTTGCCCAGGGTCACACAGGTAGTAAGTGTCTGAGGCCAGATTTGACCTCAGGAATAGTAATCTTCCTGATTCCAGGCCCAGAACTCTATCCACTGTGTTGCCTAGGCGTTCTTTAGAACATTTAGCAGTTAACAAAAGGTCATGGCAAGGGAAAGATATTTGAGAAGACTATTCAGTGAGGCAAGATTCAAGGACAAATTCCAATGCCTTTTACCAACTAGCCCAACCTACATGGAAGGGATACTAGTAGATTATCCTCTACTACAGCTAGTTTGGAGGCTAAATCTGTACACTGAACTATGCAGCTGTTTTGAATGAATTGACTAGTAAATCCAATGCACATATTAAAGAGAAGTCAAATAAGACAAACAAGCAGAAGAACCAGACTAACCACTGATTGAGCTGATTTTGGAGATCCCAAACAAGTGATTATTTTAGTAAAAATGATTAAGCTGCTTGTGCATTGCCCCATCTCAGACCATTAAAGGATCTTCAATGAAATTGTCACATCTAGGATGCCTTGAACTGAACCTTTCACTTGGGTCCAGTAAATCATGATTTTTTTTTCCATTCCAATTTGTAGAGTAAAATTCTGTAGCATAAATTCCTCAGTCATTGTTCCCATGAGAAGAAGAAAGGAGTGTATAGCCTCATTGCCAGAACAGGGAAATGAAAGCCAAGGACATTGGATGTGATTTCTTAGTTCTGAGACATGTTAATTCTCCTTACCCTAAGGAAATCTTTACATTTTTTTGGTTCCTCAATTCCTGTATCCATAAAATAGGGGTAAGGGTACTGGGCACATTTATACTGGAAAAGAGAAGATTCAAGGGGGATATGATAATTGTCCTCAGGTATTTGAAGGTATGTTCCATCAAACAAGGGGTTAAATTTGTTCTGTGTGCCCCAGACGGCAGAAACAGCAGCAATGTGGAAGTTTCTAAGGGGCAAATTTAGAATTGATATCAGGAAAACCTTCCTTACAATGAGAACTGGATAAAAGTGGGATGGGGGCTGCCTTGAGAAGTATTGTATTCCCTTTCATTGGAGATCTCAGAGCAGAAACTGGTTGACCAGTTATCAGCTATGTTAGAATGAGGATTATTTTTCAGGTTGGGATAGCCAGCCCAACTCAGTTCCCTTCCAACTCTGAAAGTCTAGGATTCTGTAATTCAGCGATGTCCAGAGATGTCAAAGAAGTTAATGAGATAGCATATGTAATGTTCACTGAGGTTCTTGGATAGTTACCAGAGATTACTGATTTGCTTATAGACTTCCAGGCTGAGCAGAACCCAGACCCATTGTTTGGGATTCACAATGAAAGTCATAATGGAAGTCAGTTTTTGATTCTCCTAAAGGGCTTCAGAACCAGTCAAATTTATGGATAAGGGCTTGGGAATCTTACTGAATGCCAGTTAGTTTTTCCAGGTCTGGCTCCAATGATATTGGGTGTGGAAGTTTCCTAGGCTGTGTATTTGTCCATTAATTCTTTTCTCTGGCTTTCCCCCAAATAGCCTTGTCATCATATATTCCCTACATTCAGATCTACATTCTATGTGCAATACTACAGTGAGGTCACTTCCTAAACTTTTCCCTTCCACCCAAGGAATACACCCTTGCATTGCCTTTCACTGATAATGGTACGGCTACTAGGAACCATATTTCTTTACTTTACAGCAGGGCCTCCAACTGTCATCCTGGTTGCCTTCTGTGCTTATATTTTCTTATATTCCCCTGTAGCTTCCAACCCACCCCCATAACATTCTTCCTTGCCTGCAGTTTTTGGAAAAGACCAAATGATACCATTGTGTGAAGCCATTAACTGAGGAGTAATGTTCTCTCCTAGTGAGCTGACTCAGAGATGAAGGCAGATAGAGGGAAGGTATACTGTCCTATAGCTAGAGAACCAAAGCACAAGTCAGATGAGAATCCAAATCACTTCTCTGTTGATAATTAGCTCATCCTAAAAATAATGAAATTTGCATTTCTGTAAAGTGTTACCATAATTGTCCCCTAAGTTAACACAATGGTTTACTCATTAGCTTATTTTTGGACTGGGCAAGAAAGTGATTTTCCTTCGTGGCTTCATTGACATATAGTGTCACTTCTTTGACCAGCTGATGGGAATCTGATCATTCATTCCACAAATATTCATTAAGAACCTGGAACTATAACTAGGGTTGGCCAACTAGGGGCTTTGCCTTGGAGAGCCAAAAGTTAGAGGGTGATGACAGCTGTTGCAGTCCTTCAGCAGCATAGAAACAACTTGAACTTAGCTCCTAATTAGCAAGAATAATTAGTTTAAGAGGTAATCTGCCAGATAGCATGTTTCCTTAACTAACTGACCACACCCTAGATGAGTCTTCTCTCTCTGGCCCCAGCCTGTCATTCCTTCTCCTGGTAGTGATCTCTCCAGTTTGGGTGTGGGGGTACCTGAGAGCTTCTGTTTCCTTTCCATGGCGTAACATCCCAAAGTCATCCTTTACCCCCTCTCCCACTCAGCTGAATTTGTTTGTTTTTTATTTGACTCAAGAGCATGTTTTGTGCCTTTTGCCCCAGGTGCAGTTATTGCTCATTACATTATGTAAATACTCCTAAGTCCTCAGCACTACAAGATGAAAAAGAACTATAAGGCATATAGATATTCATAAATCATTAGAGCTAGCAAGCACCATACAGATTGTCTAATCTGACTGAATGGTCCTCACATCCCTATCATACTTTAAACTCGATGAGGTCAGAGACTGCGCTGTATCTATGTTTTATATCACCTCTAACACCTAGCACAGTACTCTGTACAGGGCCGCGTTTAATATGTGTTTTTGAACCACATTGACGCTTTTCATTTTATAGATGAGTAAATGGAGCCTCAGAGGGGTTAAGTGACTTGACCAATACCAAAGAGTGACTTAATAGAGAACTTTGACTATCCAATCCTATAGTACACTTTTCTTTCCATTGTACTGTTCCTTTGAAAGTTAGCTAGGTGGCCCAGTGCATAGAGCATTGGACCTAGAGTCAAGAAGACCTGAATTCATAACTCACCCTCAAACTCATTAACTCTGTGACCCTGGGCAAGACACTTAATCTTGGTCTGCCTCAGTTTCCTGTAATGTAAAATGTGAGTGACAATCAGACCTACTTCTCAGGGTTATTTTGAGGATTAAATGAGACAATACTTGTAGAATGCTTAGCATGCTGCCTGGCACATGGTGGGTACTTTAGAAATGCTTTTTTCCTTTCTTTTCTTGGTTCATACCTCTAAGCAGCTTCCAACCCAGTTAATTCTAATATGAAAGAACCAAGGCATAAAGCATTCAAGTACTTTAGAGAACAGTTCTGGTCCCCTGGGCTCTGACCCAGTTAACATTGGGTCATCGTTATTATTATCATTATGATTGTGGATTGCCATGTGCTGGAGCTACTTCAGCTAGCCAGATTAGTCTCAGTCAAAGCCTCTTGAGACCACATCATGTCCTAGTCACATCATTAACACATCCTTACATGGAAGTCCAGCCAGAGGAAGAATTCAGATCAGGCATATATTGGAATATAATGCAGCCAAACCAATACCATGGGGAAATAGGATGGCTCTAGTAATATCACAGCCTTGAGAACAGGGAAAGGCAAAGAGAGAGATGCAGAATATGGAAATTGTAATGAAATGCCAGCTTTTTCTTTGTGAACCATTACTTCACCCTCCTATCCATCCAGACTCTCTAATATTCCTTGCTATGAAGTGGTCTTTGCTCTTACACAGAGAATAGTGTCCTATTTCTAAACTTCAAGGATCTATGATTTCATCAGTGTGGGTACTCCAGCCACTGATAGAAATCTCAACTCCTCTAACAATTTAGTTGATGGGCCTCCTGAGTTGCTGTGGCCAAAACAATTCATCATCCTGTAACCAACTGGGTGATGAACCTCTCCAAATTTCGTTAGTCTCAGTCCTCAGACAATAGAAACAGAGTCTGAAGCTGGGATTTTCTCAAAGCTTATCAGTTTCGTCTCTTTTTCGGCCTTGCCAAAAAAAAAATACAAACCTAATTTATTCATTCAAATACATTGAGAAAAAAAGGCAAATTGCATGAGTAAAAGACCTGAATTATTAGGCAGAAGGCTTAGGTTTGGAATCAGGGACATCTACATTTTATTAGTGACTCTGGGCAAATGACAACCTCCTTGAGGCTCAGTTTCCCAGTCTGTAAGATGGTGATGATAATAGCATAGTGTTTCAGTATGGATCAAGTGAAATAGTGTTTGTAAGGCACTTTGTGACTTTAAATCTGAATTTTCATTATTATGTTACAGATAAAGAGACCTCAAGTTAACCAATCGGGTTAAGTGACCACACAGGGTTATGTAGATAGTAATTAGAAGCTGACTTCAAATCTAATGATCTGGCCACTGTGTCACAGTGTCTTCCTGTTTGGCAATTAATGCATATTATCAGGGAGGTTGTGAGACTAGATCATGGAAGGCATTGAATGTGTAGATCTGTAGGAATGTGGACTTAATTCAGCTGACAAAAAGCCCTAAAAATTTTTTAAAGAGACAAGTGATTGGTGGGGTTTTTTTTTGTTTGTTTGTTTCGTTTGTTTTTGGAGGGAGGAAGGCAAGGCAATTGGGGTTGAGTGATTTGCCCAAAGTCACACAGCTACTGTCAAGTGTCTGAGGCCAGATTTGGACTGAGGTCCTCTTGACTCCAGGGTTGGTGCTCTATTCACTACACGGCCTAGCTGCCCCTAGAGCTGTGTTTTTGGAAGACAGCAGTGGTGTATAGCAAGGATTGGAGTAGAGAGCAGCTGATCCCCGGGGATATCAGTACATAGGCTACTTTAACAGTCTATGCAAGAGGTGAGAGTAAGGATTCTTTTTCAGTCTTGGCTAGACAGCCCAACTCTGGTCCCTTCTGACTCTTAAATTCTAGTATTGTTTTATGAGGCCTAAGCCTTCTCCACCTCATTTTACAGATGAGGAACTGAGGCAAACAGGGTTAAGTGACTTGCCCAGGGTTACAAAGCTAGGAAGTATCTGAGGCCAGATTTGAACTCATAAAGTCTTCCTGATTCCAAGCCTAGTGCTCTCTTCTCTGTGCCACCCAGCTGCCCCCACCTGACACATATTAGGTGTTTAATAAATGCTCGTTGATTTGACTCAACTCAACTGGGACTTGGGCATTTCAAGCCTATGCGATTGGGAAAATGCTGATTTCTCCCAAGAAAAATGAGTAAGTTAGATCATGGAGATAGTTTGAGAGAGAAGGTGATGAGTTCAGTTTTAGATAAATTGAGTGTGATACTGGTGGGGTATCCAAGTGGGTATATTTATTGGTTATATAGGATGAAATCTAGGATAGAGGTCAGTTATAGGTTTGGGAGTCATCCACATATAGGAAAAAGAGAATAAATTGGTAAAGAAAAAGCTCCCCAAGCAAGAAATTATGAGAGAAGAACAAATAGAACATTGGGAAATGCCTACAGTTAGGGTACAACGGGAGGAAGGAGAACAAAGTAAATTTCAGCCCCATTCCATTTATGAACTATCATGGTGATGGTGGTATGGTGGATTTGGAGACAGACAACCTGAGTTCAAATCCTGACTGCTCTCTACCCTGAGCTTCCTCATCTATTAAGTATGAGAGACTAGGTGATCAATCCCTCCATTAATCAATCAACATTTATTATGTTCTTATGTGACCTAGGTCTCAAACTTGAAACATTTGCCTAAGACTCTCCTCATTGGTGGAAAGCATGTTGACTCAATGATGTTTGCTTACAGGAGGGATAGAGTTGGTGTAGGAGCTTAAGAGAGGAGAGACTTTCTTTTTCCTTCATGCTTCAAGAAACAATACATGCGGTTCCAGAGAGAGATCAGTTTAGAGAGAAAACATGCTGTGGAAGGCAGATATGGAGGGGAAATCCAGCTCCCCAACATGTCCCTGATTTCTAGCTTATCTCCATAGAGACTTTGGGAACTTCCCCTTGGTGAGATCCAGATATCTCTCTCTCTCTCTCTCTCTCTCTCTCTCTCTCTCTCTCTCTCTCTCTCTTCCCTCACTGTGGTATTCACTCTGTCTGTTGTCTGGTTTATCCTAATCTCTATAAGCTCTCTGATTTTTTATTGCTATCTGTTTGAAGAAATGGGTCCATTTGCTATTCACTTGATTTGTGATAGTCTTTCATATAACTAGCCTCTGATAGGAAGGGATCAAGCCTAGAGGTATAAGTTTGGGGTACCCCTTCCCCTTTACAAGATGACCAAAAAAGTGGCTTGAGTGTTAAAACCATCATTCTCCTGGGAGAAATCTTTTTAGTGGGGCAGATAAATTTGATTCTAGTCCCAATACCCTCATTGTTGAAGAGAGCAGTACAGCTAGCTTGGCAGCCCTTTCTTCTGCTTCCCTCCAAGCAAGAATCAGTCTCCCTCACCCTTAGTGAAGGCTGCTCAAGCCCTATTTAGACAACCCATGTGGACCTACAGATACTCTACATGAGGTAACACATATCTGTGCTTAGGATGTGTTAGGCACGGTACTGAGTGCTGTAAATATAAAGAAAAGGTCAAAACAGCCCTATCTTCAAAGAACTTATATTCTAATGAAGTAAATAACTTTTACATACATCCAGAGCTCATCAAAGGTGAACTTAGAGAGGAAGGCACTAGCAGCTTGGGAGACCAGGAAAAGCCTCCTGGAAAAAGTGGTCAGAGATTCTAAGCAGGAGGTGGAGAGAGACACCATTCCAAGCATGGGCACTGAAGCAATGCAAATCCTAGAAAACAGAGTGTGTCTTTGTGTTTGGGGAGTGGGCTAGGCAGGGGCATGGGGGTTGTTTTGTTTGGGGCAAGGCAGAAAAAAGGGACCAAACTGATAATTTTATGAGTAAGTACCGGTGACAGACTCTGTATATGTGTGGGGAGCACCAAGTAGGCCAGTATGTCTAGACTGTAGGATATGTGTGTGTATACATACATACAAATATACATATATATGCATATATATGTATGTGTATATATGTGGGGGGGTATTATTGTTTAAGAAATCTGGAAAGGTAAGAGGCCAGATTGTAAAGATTTTTAAATACCACACAGGGTTTACATTTGGTCTTAGAGATAATAGGGAGCCACTGCAGTTCATTAAGGGTGTGTGTGTGTGTGTGTGTGTGTGTGTGTGTGTGTAGAGTGTGACATGGTCAGACCCTGGCCTTTAGAAAATCACTTTGGCAGCTGACCAGAGGATGGAATGAAGGGAGGACATGACCTTTTCCAGCTCTAGACCCCATATGATCTTATGGATTTATGTAATTTGGCTGTACCTGGGTTAGAAAACTTGACAAATAGTTTGTTATCTAAAGGTCTGTGTCACTTTGCCATCCTTGCTGTCTATGGATAGAGGGCTGAATGGAAATAATGCCAGGAAGGTTCCAGCTGGCCTTGCTCAAAAGGTAGAGGAAACCCAAGATTTTTTAAAAAGTCTATGGTCCAAGTGAATACTTCCTGGGAAGAGAACATTTCTGGGAGCTACCAAGGAGAGCACAATGGATGTTAGGGAGCCTTTGTGAAGAGGGGATGGCATCGTAGAAATCCCCTCTGCCATCTCTTCACCAAAAGGAACCCCGTCTTCATTCTATAATAAATGCAAAACTTGGAAGGGCTTACAACCCTGTCTGCATCTCCAGCTAATGACAGCCTCAATTACAGGGCCTAATCCTGCATTCCTAACACTCTCCTTATCCATGCATAACTTCCATTGGAGTCAAAAGGCCTTCTGCACCGGTGAGGGAGACATTAGTTATTCAGGAGCAGAGCCTAGGGCATTCTGGCAAATTTAAGGGTCTGCTGCTATAACCCCACTCGCTTGGAAACCTTAAATCATCATATTTTTGACTGTTCACCTTATGCTGAAATAAAAGCCATAGTAAGTCCATTAAAAATATAATCTCTCCATAAAAAATGAACACTAGTTCTGTTCCAGTCCATATTCTGAAAACAAAAACAAAAACAAAACAAAACAAAAAGCCCAAATTATTCCCTGTGTTCAATTCCGTGGAAATTTTTGAGTGGGAAAATGGAAGCATACATCCACATCCACACACACACACACACACACACACACACACACACGCAAAACAAACTACAAAATATTGTCCTAATTTTCTGTATGTGTGAGTCTTACTTATTATCATATGTAAAACATTTTATTTGCAGGCTGTTACTCTCTGAGAGCCAGGTTCTCTCTGTGTGTGAGCACACTGGGAATGAATCAGGGACACCTCTGATTTTATTAAGGATGGCCTTGTTTCTGCAAGCTGATCATTTATTTTATTATAGGAATAACAAGCCTATGGCTCATTTTCATTTGGACTACTAACTAATCAGGGGCTTTTCAGGTGGCACTGTATTATTATCTCCAATTTTCCTGGCTGCCATTCAGGCCAGAGGCCCAACAAACAGATGGGTTGGAGCCCCACGGTCCAGAAGCCTTGCCTGCCACTGGGGGACTGCTTTCCAGAGGGTTCTCCACCACCGATATCCTAACAGGCAGGTCCTTAGAATAAGAGCACTTTGGGATCCTTCTGCAGTGGGACAGTGGAGAGGGAGGAGGAGGCTAATAGGACCTGAGGGTGGGGGGGATGCATTCCTAGGAGAACAAGGATCTGAAGGAGCCAGAAATCAGGAGAGGTACCTCCATGGACAAAGTCATTTCGCCTGGTTTGGAAAATGAACAGAGTTCTGGTATACAGAAGAGTTCAGCCCAGCAGGTTGTGGGGTAGTGTTCTGAGCAGCTAAGGCCTTAAGCAGGCTTCATTCTTAAACCCTTCTCCCATTTACCGTGGTCACGCCAATGGTGAGTCCCCAGGCACTACAAGGCAAGCTGGGGCAATATGTCTGTCTTTGCATTCCAGGTGACCCTTCTCCCCCTCTCCCTTTCCTTTTTCCTTCCCCCACTCCCCAAAATACAGGGTAGTATATTCTAATGATGTAGTTTTGCCCAAGGACATTTGGTAACCAGGATGAGGTCTGACTCCAAGGAGAAAGGTCATGGAAAAAAAAGGAATATTTATGTTAATTTCCTCAGTAACTCTAATCTCTCTGCCTTGGTATGTATAGCAGGACAAACTTTTAATTATGGCCTTTGTGCATTTCCTACCGTGGTGATTGATGGTGGCCTATAAAAATGTCCAAAGTGGAAGGATGACTCCCTCAGAAGGTAACTGGGAATTTGTCCAGTGGAATGTGAAGCCCAGTTCTGCTAGTTATGACATGTATGACCTTGGGCAAGTCACTTACTTCCTTCTCCGGGCCTCAGTTTCTTCCTCTGCCAAATGACAGGAGAAGGGAGAAGGTAAATTCTATCTTTAAGGTCTCGTAACTGTAAATCTTGAGATGCTTTACCTTCTCTTGTTATGCTTTTCCCTATAGGGATAAGGAGAAACTATAATCAGTCTCTTATTTATTGGACTGGTGCCTTAGAAATCTGCTGGGCTTGCTGTATGGAAGTTCCCCAATCTCGCCTTCACATTCCCACAAAACAATCCCTCATTACATTTTGAGAGCTATAGATATCAGTAGAAATCCTACCACCCAGGAGAACGTAAGCACCTGGAGGGCAAAGACATATTTTTTTTTAAACTTTGTAAACTGTCCCCTCACCAATCACTGAACCTTTGTGCATAGTAGGCCTGCGATACATATTTGTTGAATTTAATCAAATCACTCTGATTTGGAACCAAGCTTAAATAGAGAAGACAGGCATCATTATTCCCTTTTTGAAGGGAAGACACCAAGAATTGACAGTTTAAGATGACAAACACTTGCTCTTTCTATAAGTGTAATGCTTCACATGTTTGACAGATTCTAGTCAGTTTAAAGGGAACATTTCCTTGGTAATTATTGTTGTCTCAGCCTTAATTTTCTGCAAAGATAATACGATCCTTTCACTTGGCTCCGTGTGTGTTACGTGTTTTGAGAGGAAGCATTTGACTTTTCTCTGCATTTGGACTCCTGAGATTAATAAAACAACCTACCAAAATGGAAAGTACATTCGATTTCAAGTTGAGATCTGGATTCAAATCCTACTTTTGCCACTTGCTAGTTGTGTGAATTTTGCGAAGACACTTAATTTCTCTGGGTCCGTTTCTTCTTTGGTAAAATGGGGATAAATAGATTCTTCTGCCTGACTCTGGGTGAATTGATAGAATGTTAAAGCTGAAAGGGACCTAATGTGATATTTTACAGGAGAGGAAATAGAGTCCCAAAGAGCGTGACCATGTCACGCAGATAAAGTCAGAGGCAGCTAGGCAGCACAGTGTGTAAAGTGCTGGGTCTGGAATCAGAAGACCTAAATTCAAATCCACATTTGCTAGCTGTGTGACCCCGGGTAAATCACTTAACTCCTGTTTGTCTCCGTCTCCTCATCGATAAAATAAGCATAATAATAGCACCTAACTCCTAGGGTCATTGTGATATTTGTAAAACCCTTAACACAGTACCTGACACATAGTTAATGCCACATAAATGCTAACTATTGTTATTAAAATTAGTGACAGAATCAGGAGTATAGCCCAGGTTGGCTAACTCAACATGATGCTCTTTCTCTTACATCACATTGGAATTCAATTCAATTAGCAAAGAAACTTTGGACCTAGGACAGTAAAACCCATATTAGAACTATAATGGCTTGGATAGAGACCTTAGAGGAAGCTGAGGTAAAATTGGCCTTACCTATCATTTCATTTGCCAAACTGCCTAAAGCACCCTCTAAAATTCGCACCCTGAGCCAAAACTCCAATTGCCCTGTCCTAGTTATGACTCAATCAACAGGCATTTATTAATTAAGTATGCAAGGCATATCACAAGCTGGCTAATGTAGTCAACAGAAAGCTAGCTTTGGAGTCAGCAAGACCTGAGTTCAAATGATCCCATTTGACCTTCCCAATAACACTACAAGGTTATGAGGAGGCATGGTTGTTGAATGGAAAGAGCACTGGATTTGACTGAGTTCATGGGTTCAAATCCAGTGCCTGTGTGCTCTTGGGCAATCTGTGGCTCTGAACTCTAAATCTATGATCTGTGATGATAGGAAACAAGGAAGCTGAAAAGGTGGAGAGAGGGAGAAAGATGAGAACATCTGGCTGGACCCATAGTTTTTAAGTCTGGAAAGTCAGGAGAAGAGCCAGGAGGGGAATGAAGGTTGACTGGCTTGAATCCTTCCACAAAATAGAGGCCTCAGGAGGAACTCACAAGTGGGAGATGAGCCAAACTGGACAGAGGGATGTTCCAGTGAGAAGGCTCCAGGCAGCGAGGGATGATCCTCATTTATAGATAAGGGAACTGGGACCCAGAGTGCTTAGTGGTTTTCCCACAGTTACATGACTAGCAAATATCAGAGGCAAGATTTGAACCTCGGTTTTTCTGATTCCCAAATCTAGCACTATATCCGCTAACCACACTATTTACAAATAGATTCAGGATATAGAGTCATACCTCACTTTTGAACCAGGTCATCCCATTTCTATGATTAGAGTGAAGCTGCTCTCTTCGGACCTTTCCCTCCCACCCACATCTGGATTCCTCCCTTTTCCCAGCCCCCAATCACTTTCACCCCTGGCCCAATATGCCAGAAAGCTCTGACCTGGCTGGAGACTTTAGGCAATTGCCGAACATTCTAATTCTTTGATCACCTCTTCCGACACGATCCCAATTTCTTTCAATGTGTCTTTTTTCTACCCCTGGGAAATATATGTCTACTGTAGCATCTGTCCCCGTCCTCCTTTGTGAACAGAGAAGCAAAAGAGTGAGAGAGAGAGAGAGAGAGAGAGAGAGAGAGAGTGAGAGAGAACACCCAACAAAAAAAGCTTTTAATATTTTTTAGTGATGTCTGAATCTCCTGTCAATAAATTACCCCTGCCAGCACGTAGAGGGCCTATCAGCTCCCGCACTGACCTCTTGTTCCTCATGTACTGGAAAAAAGCCTTATTATTTATCTTAACCTCTCTTGCAATCTTCTTTTCATTCTTCACCTTTTGCTTCCCTTATCGTGTTTTTGCAGTTTCTTAACTTTGTGCTCTAATTTCGCTAGCTGGGTCTGTATTTGATTTTTTTTCTTATACTTTCTTGCTTTGATTACTTTCCCCTAACCTTCCTTCCTCCCCACCACCCCCACCCCTTTCAGAGTTTGTTCTTTGGCCTATTTTCTGCTCTCCTGGTATTTGTTGCTGGGTAGCAGGCATTTTCCCCAGACAGCTTTTATTAACTTATCTCCACATACTTTC
This sequence comes from Trichosurus vulpecula, assembly GCF_011100635.1. Lineage (NCBI taxonomy): Eukaryota > Metazoa > Chordata > Mammalia > Diprotodontia > Phalangeridae > Trichosurus > Trichosurus vulpecula. Next base: position 97,966,731 of record NC_050581.1, read on the forward strand.
TGTCTTCACCCTGGGGTGCTCCTTCCAGTCCTCCGGTTCCACTGATTTGGCTTGGTGGGAACTGTCCAGCTTTGCTTCACTCCTTTGCATAGTCTCTGATTTACTGGTTCTAATTCACCAAACATTGATTAACCATTGTATGTTTAGGGCCAGGGTAGGTACGGAGTTTATGTGAGAAGATCTTCACCTTTATGGAGCTTATAGTCCACAGTGGGCATACAGAACATACCCAGGTTCCTATGATATGCCAGGCATTGTACTAGGTATTAGGGATGCAAAGACAAAAAAATGAAATCAATCTCACCCCTGAGGAGTTTACATTATTAGCAGAGCATAGGGGATTGAGGGCCAGACTTGGAGTCGGGAAGCCCTAGACTGAGTTCTGCCACTGGCTCACGCTAACCATGGGCAATTCACTAAACCACTTAGTGACTGAGGTATTAAGACTTAAAAAAATATTTTTTTTCCTCCTATGACTCTAAGTCCCTCTCCCCACATATGCAGTTAAGTACCAAATCTTGCCATTTCTCCATCTACTACCTCTCTGGAATCCATCCCACCATCTCAACTCAAATGACTATCACCTTAATTCTCTTGCCTAATTTATTGCAACGGCATCCTGGTTGATTTTACTGCCTCAAGTTTCTCCTCACTTTGGCCCATCCTCCATATTGCTGCCAATGTATTTTTCCAGATATTACCATTTCACTCTACTATTCAATAAACTGTACTGGCTTTCTGTTCCTCTAGAATCAAATACCACCTCCTCTGTTTAGCTTTCAGCCCCAACATTTCTTTCCAATTCCATTATTCATTATTCACCTTTCCACACCTTGTAAACGAGTCTTCTCTCTGTCCCCACACAAGACTCTCCATCTCTCTTCTTCATGTCTTTATCCTGGCTGTCCCTCCAGGCCTAGAATTTGCTCACTCCTCACCTCCTCATAGAATCCTTCGCTTTCTTTGAGATGCAGCTCAGGTTCCACTTTCTACTTGAAGCGCTTCCTGCTCCAATGCCCTCCTTCTCAAACTACCTTATATTTAACTATTTTGTATTCATTTGTATTTATTTTCTTTATATTTTTATACATATAGGTAAAAATGTCATTGTTTTCTTCCCCATTAGAATGTAAGTTTCTTGTTGGTAGAGCTTGTTCATTCTTGCATTTGTATTCCCATCTCCTATCAAAGTTCCAGGCTCATAGTAAGCACTTAATAAATGCTTGTTATCTGTTGATTTCTAAGTTGCTGATCTGCATCAGTGAAGAGAGTTTCCACACAAGGGAGTTCCCCACCCTAATGAAATCATGAATCTGGATGCTCCTCCTGCTGTCCAAAAAGGAGCCATAGCATTTGAGTCCTGTGAAGCTCTACATGGAGAAAAATACTGTATGAGGACTGAAAATTATTACTTACAATGGAGATCAGCAAAGTTTTCAAGCAGGAGACATGTTTGATCTGAGCCTGGTAGCAATACAACAGTCAGAGGGTGAAGGATAACCATTCCTACCAGAGGGAAGAATGTGAACAAAAACCCCCAGAAACATGGAGGTGAGAGAGCACGAGACACGTATGTACAAGATACTATGAGTATGTACTTCATCTTAACCAAAAGGCCAGGAAACAAAAAGGAAGAAAAATGGGAGCTGTCTGAAGGGAACTTATGTGGATGCTAAAAGGAGAAGACCCCCACTGCTCAGGGCTGATGGTGTAATACTAACAAGAGAGAAGACAAAACTGCTAAATTCTTCTGTTTCTTTTTCTCAGGCAAAAACAAATGATCTTTGGACTACAAAGAATGAACAAAAGTGGCTAGTAGGGAGGAGATCCCGGAGATTAAAAAAAATGGGGGGAGGACAGTGAGAGGGCACCTAGATCCCTTTGATGAATTCAAATCACCTGACCCAAGTGAACTACATCCTGCTACTGAAAAAAAAATGGGCAAATGTAATTGTGAAGCCATTGCCAGAGATATTAAAAAGACTATGGAGAATCAGGGAGAAAGCTCAGCATCGTGGAGAAAAACAAATGTCCTAATTTTCAAAAAGGAGAAAAGGGTGGAATCAATTGCTAGTTAAATATATATGTATATAATGTGTTATTAAAGAGATGGTTCATAACCATTTAGAAAAAAGCAGTGATCACAACAAACCAATATGGGTTTATCATAAACAGTCATGACAAACTAACCTTATTTTATTTTTTGACAAGGTTGCTAAACTAATAAGTGAGGGGATGGTGTAGATATCATTTACTTAACTTTTATCAAAGTATTTTGCAGCAAATGCCCTTTCTTCCCACTTTTTGAGCATTTTCAGAGACCATTTTAGTGAACACGTGGAAACTAGAGATGGAGAGTGGAGGAGGCTGGAATTGCTTCTGCTTATGAAGTCCACTGCTGACTCCTTTATCCTTTATAGTACACACAGATATTTTCTTCCTACTTGTTTCTGGCCTTGTATGATTCATCACCTGAGAGTCCTCTGGCTTATGAGCCAGAAGAGCTAAGCACCCATTGGATATTTTAAAAGAAGTGGATTCTAGCTGACTCTCTCTCTAGGCATTAGATGTGATTTCAAGGAGCAGAGAGAGGGAACATAGTTCCTGGAACAGGTAGAGAAGAAGCTGGATTCAAACCCAGTCCCTCATGCCTTCTCTTCTCTTGTGTGTGTCCTTCCTCTAGCATCAACCTTGTGAATACCTAAAAATGAGGCGAGATTACAATAGTAGCAACTGGCATCTTCTTCCTCCCTAGTGCCAAGGTAGCACCAAGAGTGGGGAATGTCATCAAGGAAAGAGTTATCATTAGAAAGAAAGAGACTACTAGAAAAAAAAATCAAAGTTGGGGAGTTTGATGGGACTTTGTTCAGTACAGGTAAAATGTAAAATGACCATTTAGTAAAATTGCAAAAACAATTTTATTTCCCGGTTGACTGTGCTAGTAGTAACAATTGAGCTACTGAATTCTGTTCTGATCATTTTGTGATACACTCTATAGTTCTCTTTTGGTTATCACAGGTTTCTTCAAGTAGTCCTGCACCCATTTCCTATTTGTTCCTTGACTGCCTCTTTTTATTTTCCTGAATTGTCCTTGGAATAGCTGGGGTGATGGTGATGAACCGTTGAACATGAGTGGAGACCCATCCTCTAAGGAGGAGCAATGAACCACCAAGCTAGGTTACAATCAGGGATGTACTGGTAAATGTTTAACAACCAAGCTTGCTGAGGTGGGGGGGGATGGGGAGGAGGAAATGTATGCACATATTTTTTAAGTTTAAGCTACATTTCTTAATAATTTCTTAAGTCTAGAGATAATTAACAAGACAATAAATCAAGCCCTGATTTGAAGTGATTTCCAATTTCTGAACATGAAGGATAAACTAATACAGCAGATGATAGAATCTGAGGTACAAATGCTCACGATGAAATTTTAACAGTTTTAAGTTGGTTAGAGCTGGCTCCAACATACCCCTAGTTACAGAGCAAGGAAAGGGTAGGGATCCTCAGCCCCTATGAGTCCTAGCAATGATTGCCTCTAATCACTATGATAGCGTTTGATAGAATATCTCATGCCACTCTTGTGACAAATAAATATGGTCCAGTAGTACATTTAAATGGATTTGGACCTAGTTGAAGGTGCGTATTCAAAGTCTTTCAATTTCAACTTGGAAGGAGGCTCCCAGTGGAGAGTCTTAGAGATATATAGTGGGTACTGTGCTATTAACATTTTTATCAATGACTTAGATAATGCCATAAATGACATCCATATTGAATTTGCAATTGACACAAATTGTGAAGGAATAGCTAACACAGTGGATGATGGAATCAGAATCCAAACAATCTTGACAGGCCTAAGCATGGTCTGAATCTAATAAGACAATTTAATAGGGATAAATATAAATCAGGTTTAGAATTGGGTTCAAAAAAAAATCAGCTTCACTAGTACAGGATGGGATAGACATATGGTTTGTCTGAAAAATATCTGGGGACTTCAGTGGACTACCAGCTCAACATGAGTCAACAGTGTGAAATGACAGCCAAAGAAATTAATGCAGTCTTGGACTCCATTGAAAGGCATAACTTTTAGGATTAAGGAATTGACTGTCCCATTGGACTCTGCCCTGGTCAGATCACACCTGGAGTGCTGTGTTCAGTTTTGGACGCCACGGTTTAAGGAGGACATTGACAAACTGGAGAACATGCAGAGGAAAACAGCCAGAATGGTGAAGGGCCTTACATTAATGCCTTAGAGGGATCACTTGAAGGAAATGGGGATATTTAGCCAGGAGAAGAGATGACTCAGGAAATGCATAAAAGCCATCTTCCAGTCTTTAAAGGCTGTCATTTGGAAGTAGGATTGGACTTGCTTTGTCTAGTCCTAGAGTACAAAATTAGGAGTAAAGGGTAGAGGTTGAGAAGAGACAAATAATAATAGTGATAGCTAACATTTTTAAATTTTATTTTATTTTGCCAATTATCAGCCAATTAGCTTTTCTCCCTCTCACCTTTTTCTCCCTCACTAAATAAAAAGTAAAACAAATTGTCACAAATATGCATAGTCCAACAAAACAAATTCAATAGCTAACATTTAATTAGCACTTTAAGTTTTCAAGGAACTTAATATATGTTATCTCATTTGTTCCTAATAACAAGCCTAGGAGGTAGGTTCTATTATTATTCTTATTTTATAAATGAGGAAACTGAGGCTGACAGAGGTTGTCCCTTGCCCATGAATCAGTATTTGAATTCAAGTCTTTCTTCCATCAAATTCAGTACTCTATCCTTTGTACTACCTAGTTATCTCTAATTTAGGCCTGATATCAGAGAAAGCTTAACAATAAGTGAAGCTATGCAGAAGTCAAATGAGCAGTGGACCACTCAGGAGATCATAAGGTCTCACTTCAAGCAGAGGCCAGATGATCATTTGTCAATTATGTTGCCATGTGTATTTTTTAGGGATAGGTTAGATTAGATGACCACAGAAGTCTTTCCTACCTTTGAAATTCTGTGACTCTGTGATTCTATGACATGGGGAGCAAGGAGCAGGAGATGCAGTGGTGACGGTACTAGATTGTGGTCAACCTTGAAATCCGGGATAAGGAATGTAAGCTTACACAAAGGTAGATAGGTAGCCACCAAAGAGTTCTGAGCAGAGGACATGGCCAGGTCTATATACACAAGGAATCAACCCAATACATGAGAAAGATTAGCCTGGCTGTGGGATGAAGGATGATTGGATTGGAGAGCAAAGTATAGTTTCCAGAACAATTTATACAATAACATTGAATTATGAAGACGTTGATGGGCTTCCATGTCACACACACTAGAAAAGCTGGGTTACAAAGATAAGGTATGGACAGCAATACTCTAACCCAAGGTAACATGTGCTTAGTGCCATAAGGGATGAAAGCTCTGGGAGGTCATAGGAGTGACAAGTCATTTTATAGGAGTGATCAGAGTTTTTAAATTCCCACTCCCCCCATGAAACTTGTGGCAGGTTAATCACGGAAGAGAAGCTTTGTGGTTTTGTATTCTCCATCAGTCCATCAGAGCAGAACCATGGACCTTTGTAGTTTTTTCTGGAAGAGTGCCAAATGGAGGACCCAAAGAAAGGCGTCTGCTACTGAATGAAGAAGATGTTTTGGTGATAGTCCAATGATAGTTCGAATAGCAATGACTGGAGCTCATTATTAAATGTAAATGTGGGCCATCACCAGTCATCTTAACTTGCCACTGGATTCTGATGACTCCAGAGGAGAGAGCGGGGCTGATGACTTTGCACAGCTGTGAGTCACTTAAATCCAATTCACTTGCAAGTCAAGGCATCACTCTCCTGATATTGTTGGTCTTCTTTGAGAACGAAGGACAAACAATAACAACAACAAAGGAAAGGGGGAAACCTCAGGACAAAGAGAATTCTTTATTAAAAGCATGTTAAGGTAGTAACACATCGACTGGCTGATCACTGAGATTAGCAATGACTTCAAGATGGAGCTAGTTTTATTGTTTATGTCAAGTCCTGAAATAAATCAAAACCATGAAAAAAAATTATAAAGACATTTCTCAAAGTCTTGGGAACTCTTATCAACTAAGTGATTAACCATGATTCCTGAGGACTGATAAAGAAGACTCCCCACTTCACGACAGAGAAATGCTGAACTAATATGCGGGGTAAGAAATGCACTTTTGGACAGGACCAATGCAGAAATTGTTTTCCTTGGATGTCCTTATGTGATATAGGAATTCTATATTTCCCCACCTCCTGCCTTTCTTCCTTCTTTTCTTCCTTCCTTCCCTCCCCTCTTTCCCTACTTTCTTTCATTCTTTTTTCCTCTCCTCCTTTCTTTCCTCTCTTCCTTCCTTCTTTCCTCTCTTTTTGACTTTTTCTTTCCCCAGTGAGTGGGGAATGGTGGGAGGGACAAAAAAAGGAAATAATTGAAAAAAATAATTGAAAAGGATACATTGGAGAGAGGCAGGAAGAATTGTCAGTAGGCTGCTCTAGTAGTCCAGGCAGGTACAAAAGCCTGTTCATGGGGTAAGGGATGTAGGAACACAGAGGGAGGGATAGATGCTAGAGAGAGTGTCAACCATATGTGCCAGCTGACATTAGATATGAGAAAAGAGGGAGAAGAAAGAGACAAAGGAAACACCAAAGTTTTGAGAAACTAGGTGGATGATGGCACCATGGACAGAAATTGTGAAGCCAAAAGAAAGGAAATATTTCAGAAGAAAGATAATAAGCTAAGTATTCGAAATGTGCCGTTTAAGGTGTCTGCTTTCCCCAATAATGCATTAATTTATTCAACAAACATTTAGTAAACATCAACTATGTCTAAGGTACTTGCTAGGCGCTGGGCATATAGAAACAAAAGCAAAATCGTCCCTGATCTCAAGGAGACTATATTCTACTAAAGAATATAATAGGCAACAGATCAGTGAATACAGGATAATCTGAGAGGAGGAAATACTGACAACTAGGGAGATCAAGGGAGATTTCAAGTAGGAGATAGCACTCAAAATAAGCCTTGAAGGAAGCACCAGATTCTAAAAGGTTTAGACGAGGGAGGAAGGCATTCCGACAACAGAGGACAGCCTGTACAAAGAGACAAAGTGGAAAAATGAAAATTGAGTTAGGGGAATAGGAAACAGGCTAGTTTTCCTGAGCTGTAGGGTGCATGCTGAGAAGTGATGGGAGCTAAGTTTGAAAAGGTAGGCTGGAGTCAGACGGGAAGGACTTTAAAAGCTGAACGGGAGAGTTTGTTTTTTGTTTTTTAATCCTAGAGGTGATAGGGAGCCACCGAAGTTTCTTTAACAGAATTTGGAAGGTGCAGATAAGAAGAGATGGCCAGGAATATAAGACAGGATGATCAAGACATGTCTTTTTAAAACAGCCTTTGCTTGTACCCTTCCAGAGCTGTGTTTAGCCAGTCTGTCATGCTCATATCCAACAACCAACTATACTTCCGGTTTCAGAAATGGAAATGGCTCTCCCAACTGCTGTTTACTATCCCCAGACACATGGGTTTATAGTTTTGTGTTAACATTGCCAGCGCCTCCCTTCTCTCCCAAGTTGCTTTTTTTCCTGAGACCTTACTGGTCCCCGGGCTTGCTCTCTTGCAGGGTCCCATCCTGACAAAATGCTTTCTACCTTTTGGCTCAGTGACAGTGCTGATGCTAGCCCTGTCCCCCCTGGAAGTACACAGGCTGTTTCCCAGGGTTCTTGGATCCTTTGCTCAGTCTTGATTCCTCCTAATGCTCTTTGTTGTGCTGCCCTAGGCCCCAGGCTACCTGTGTGACTGCTTTCCTTCCCTTCCCGCCCCCCCCCAACCCAACCCCAACCCCTCCACCCTACCATCTGTTTATTTTGGCTGAATCTTGCTCTTTTCCCCCCTGTTCTGTGTGATGGGGAATAGTAGATACTTCCGTTAGCCTGTCAAGGGCCTCCTCCAACCCTGCCTTGTCCATCACTAAAAAATTGTCTCCAGACCCACAGCAGCTCTGTTTAGCCTCCTCAGACAGTTGAGTCCAACAGCACGGTTTTGCTTAGAAAGAGGCCTTCTACCTTTTGTAGACAACCCGGCTGATTTCACTCAGTCCCAATGCCTGCTAGCAAATCTACACTCCCCTTCTGCCAACATTCCAACCACACAGTCATGTTCCTAACCCACAGCACAGCAGGCCTGGGACAGGGGGTGGCATCAATAGAATTACATAGCTTTGGGAGGTTTGCTTTTTTGTTTTCTGTTCTTATAAACACAAGGTTTTGCAAGTGGCTGCTACTGGAAATACATTAAGCTCTCGTTTCTCCTCTGTTCTGAAGGGAGTGCACACTGAGCTCGGTTGGACCACATTTCAACTCAACAAACATCTATTAAAGCATCTTCCCAACAAATGCTTGTAGACAAAAAGTGACATAAAAGGTGCCACTGAGGACAGATATGACCAGAATAGTTGGTGGGCCAGTCATGTAATGAGACCAAGGCATAACAGATGGATGGAGGGCCTGGGCTCTTCACTGGTATCAATGCAGTGGAAAAAGCACAAGAGAAAGACTTTGAGTATATTAATCCTTTGTAGAGAACTCATTTAAAAAAGGTACAGAAAAGAATTGTACACAAGGAGAAAGTGGGAGTGGATTGAGATTTATATCACAGAGTCCCACATCAGTGACACGAAGCGATCCACATATCTTTGTGGAGTATACATGGTGAAAAGATGAAAAAGAAGATACACTTCTCGAGGAAGGGGGCAGAGGGGGAATATGGCATTTCCACAAATAAATGTAGAGAACCTGGCCAACCAGGAAAGAAGCTCTGAACTATATCCCCTAGAAAGCTGTATGAATATTCCACAAGCTGGAAATATCCCGTAGGTGTTAGGTGATGAGTGTTCCCAGCAGTGGTAACAAACTTAAATAGAAATGATCCTTGCCTGACTTAGAAAACCACAAAATAGTATTATCTGTGTTGTACTGTATTTTATTTGGTTAAACATTTCCCAATTACATTTAATCTTTTTCAGGCTGCACTCCAAGTTTTGCCAGCAGCTTGGGGTGGCCCCGTGCTTGACACCTCTGACTGACTCTCCAGGACAGAAATTTTCTGAAGCACTGGGGTTGAGGTGAGGTGTAGCTCTTGTGGGAGCAGCAGAGATCCAGATGAGAGAGATGCATATACCCAGAGACAGGAGTAAAGGCAACTGTAAGACAGAGATAGAGCCAGACACTATGCATCAAAAGGTGGAAAGCAAGCCTGCAAAGAGACCTAGGAGAACAGCCACCACTTGTAGCTGTGAAGAGGCCTCTGAGGCTGCCTAGAGCCAGGCCCTGTTTTCTGCCACTGACAGCACCCACTAGCAGAGGGCAACAAGCTTCTTTAGGACCTGATGTGAATATCCGATATGCCCTACCTCCCACTGTATTAGGGAGGCCAAGAAAATTAGTCAGGAGTAGAATTAGTGTTCCTTAGGAGAAACATGTGAAGGGATGGATGGCAGCCATTTGGGAATGGGTGTCTGGAGAATTTAATACTTGATTTTAATTCCATGTTATTACCCATCATTCTGTTTCACTAAATGTCTTTGCTTTGGATTTGTAATCATGTAGCTTGGCTTAGTAAAAGAAGCATCAATTGGAGTTTATGAGCTATGAATTTAAATAAAGGATGGAACTGAGAACCTGGGATTAGCTACAAAGGGGGGTACTTTAAGAGAGGGCTCTGGGGCTACATAGTATGATACCAAACCTTACCCTCTCTCCTACCCCATCCTATTATGTTGGCATTTCAGTGAGCTCAGCTAGCAATTGTCACAATACCAGCTGGTTTCTAGATTCATTTACTTGCATGTACTTCCCTATTTCTATTGAAGGCACCTATTTCTATTCCAGTCACCCAGGTTTATAACTTTGGAGTCACTCTTGACCCTTCACCCTCCCTCACCCTCTATATAAAATGAGTTGCCAAGTTTTCTTCAATTATATCCAGATATTAGATCAGAGCTTGCAACATAGGTTCTTAGTGATTGCTGGTTGACTTACTGACAGTCTCTAAAATACCTCTTCTTTCTGTCTTCCTCTCTCCACTTACATAGGCTCTCCCCTAGTAGAAGCAGATAGATGGTAAAGTAGATAGAAGGCTGGACCCAGAGTCAGGAAGAGCTGAGTTTGAATCCTGCCTCAGACATTTGATAGCTATGTGGCCCTAAGCAGGTGATTTCATATATCTGGACCTTGGTTTCCTTATTTGTAAAATGAAGATCATGACGGCACTTACCTCTCACGGTTGCTGTGAGGTTCAAATGAGTTAAGATATGTGAAATGTTTGGCAAACATCAAAGTGCTTTAGCACTTTATATGCATTAGTTATTATTTTTATTAATTGTTCAGGCCCTGTCAACCTCCTAATTGGTTCCCCTGCTGCCAAGCTCTCCTCTCTCCGATACATCTTCCATGATGCTGCCATATTGCTAATGCTAAAACATAGACCAGACCATGGAACTCCTTTATTCAAAATTCCTTAGTGGCCCTCTATTTCCTTCTAGGTCAGTATTTCTTAACCATTTTGTGGCATGGGTCCCTTCAGCAGCCTAATGAAGTCTATGGATCCTTTCTCAAATATTCATTTGAATATTTGTTACCCATATTCATAAGGGAAAGAAATGCTAATTTTCAAACTAGAGACCAATCAAATCAAGCAAACAAGCTTTTATTAAGCACCTATTAAGGACTGAGTATACAAAGAAAGGCAAAAAAAAAGGTCCCAACGAGCTCATGGTCTAATGGGAGAGACAACATGCAAATACCTACAAACAATATAGATACAGGATCAACTGGAGGTCATCTCAGAGGAAAGGCACCAAGATAAGGAGGCCCTGGAAAGGCTTCTTGCAGAAGATGAGATTTAGCTGAGACTGGAAGGAAGTCTGGAGGTAGAGAAGGGAAGGGAGAGAGTTTCTTGGCATGGGGTTCAGTCAATGAAAATGCGCAGAGTCAGGATACGGAGTGTCTCATGCAAAGAACATATTAATTCTTTATAAAGGATCAAAAAACCCACAAAAAAGAATTGTACACAAAGAGAAAGTGGGGATGAATTGAAATTTTTATAATAGGAAGGAGTACCCACATCAGTGAAATCATTAATCCATCCCAAGTATCTTACACTGTGCTTTGTGCTAGGTAATTGATTATCTTTCTTGATTGTACTTATTTTATTCTGCATCAGTTCATACAAATCTTCCCATTATTCTGTTTGCTATTTTTTGGGGCAGGAGGAGAATTGATGGGGAGGGTAGAGATCTATGATTTCATCAGTGTAGAGTTCCTTGTGACAATTAATGCAGTCCAATGCTCTCTCTGAATCTTATAGTCTTAGAGAGGTGCCAGGACATTGAGAAGTTAAGTGACTTGCTCTTGGTCACATAGCCAGTGTGTAAACTTGAGTCAAGGTGTTCTGGACTCCAAGGCTAGCCCTCCATTCACTATGCCACACTTCCTCTCTTGTCATTTCTTATTACACAATAATATTTCACTATATCCATATGTCATGGGTCATTTAGACATTTCCCAATTAAATGGCACCTCTTTTGTTCTCAGTTCTTGGCCACCACAAAAAAATATGCTACTATGAATATTTGTAACATAATATAGTATATGCCCATTAGTGGGACTGCTGGGTCAAAAGATACATGCAGTTTAGTGACTTTTCTTGAATAATTTAAAACTGCTTTTCAGAGTAGTTAATCCAATTCATAATTCTACTGACAGTGTGTTAGTCTTCCCATAGCCCCTCCAACATCAACTGTTTTCATTTTTGGTCAACGTTTTTAGTTTTCTGGTTGTGAGATGAAACTTCAGAGTTGTTTTAATTTGACTCTCATATTATTAGTGATTTAGAACATTGTGCCATGAACAAAACCAATGCATCTAGAATAAGAACCTAGAAGAAAACTACACCAAATATCACTGATAAAAAGAGTGATATCCAAGGTAGGGAATTGGCACAAATGATCAAGAGCTATCAACCACCAGATGCAAAAATATAAGTCATTTAGGTAATATGTTACAGGTTCTTCATAGTCTCCATGCATCTCTCCCTGAGGTCATTTCTAATGTTGACTCTTTAGCAATTGCAGTAGTCTATAATTCACAGCCATATGGCATTGCTGGGAGAAAATCGGTGTTGAAAAGATGGGTCTTTGTGACAGAGAACAGACTAGTGCCATTGAAAGTACTGCAATCCAACTTGCTCTTCACTCATTCAACTCTGGACCCCAGCTAGCAAAGCACCAATATCCATCAAGAACCTATGTTTCTTCTGTGCAGGAATTCTCCCTGTCTCCACCTAAGGCAAAGCACAATGGAGTCTATAATTTAGAAGATAAGAGGTACCCGGAGAGCAAAGGCTAAGTGACTAGCCTGTGGCCACACAACTAGTTAATGTCAGAGACAGGACTTGAACCTTCCTGTCTCAAAGGTCAGCACTTGCATCCATCCACTGTTCTATGCTGCCTCTCTAGCTGAAACTACAAAGAAGTAACTAAGGGACTACTGATGATCCAGACAACAAATGCTCCCATAATTCACTGGAGGTCGATGTTAGTTCATAAATGGCTTATTATTCTGACAATAACTCACTTTTCTGCAGTGATTTCCTCACAAGAGCCACATGAATAAGGTAGCACAAATACTTTTATTGTCTCCATTCTACAAATGAAGAAACTGAAACACAAAGGAAGTTGAATGACTTGACCAAGGTCACAAGGTGAAGTGGTAGAGCTGAAACATCAACCCAAGTCTTCTAATCCTTAGCCCAGTTAGTATTCTTTCCTTCTTGAAATAACTTTAGTTAATATAAATTTAAATTTATATTATATTATATAAATTAATATAAATTTGAATTAATATAATTTAGTGTTGATATCAATGGTATAATATTTAACGTAATTTAATATAATTACATTTCTATTTTTGCTCATCTGAATACATGCTATATAACTCTATTAGAATATAAACTCCTTGAGGGCAGGGGCCATTTAACTTTTGCCTTTGTATCTCCAGCATCTAGAATGGTACTTTGTAAGAAGACTAATGGAAACAAGCTGAAATTGAAACCAAGCTGCTTTTGCTACTTGTTAGCGATTCTGCTTGTGGATAAGGTCAAAACATTTGGTTAAAACTGCTTGGGGAGTCCCACCTGATCTCCGTCTTCTATGTCTGTCTCCTACCGCCACCAGATCAGCATCGACCGTGAGATGGGCCAGTTTCCGGGGAGCCCTTCTTTAAGAGCTAGTATTGGCACACCAGTTAATCCAACCAAACCCTCCTATGGGCTGCAGCTGGGGAGCGGGGCTGCTTTAATGAAATGCCATGGCTGACATCCATCAGTGATCAGCAAATTACTATATCGTTCTTGTGTTGTCACTTAATTTAATGGTTTCTTCATTTACTCGTTAGGGGATCTTAGCACATGAAAATAGTGTTTAGAATAACTCAATAATTAGCTATGGGGACAGTTGCCTATCTAGGAGGACAGAATCTTCCCTAAAGTATCTTCTCTAAAATAAATGATGAGTATAAAATTATAATTTACTAAATCATTGGTTGTGGATAGGCATTAGCTTGTTGTTAGAAATAAACCACTGTAAAGACATAAAATATATGCTTGCTCAAGAGCACACCTACCATCTTGGTTTCAGTCCTGGTTCTCCTGCTTCACAAGTGTGTGACCTGGAGCTAGCTTCTTGACCTTTCTGAGACTCAGTATTCCTCATAAATAAAACGACTATGATAATAACCATTGGAACTTTTCAGCACTTTAAAATTTACAAAAGACTTTCCTTACAACAATGCTATAAAGTAGATAATGGAGAGATCATTAAATCCATTTTACAGATGAGGAAACTGAGGCTCAGGGCAGTGATTTGCCTAAGGTGAAACAACTAGTAATGGTCAGAGCTTGAGTGTATCCTAAGTAATAATAATTATAGCACACGTTTTTAGAGGGCTTTAAAGTCTTTACATTTACCGTCTTACTTGACTTTCACAACAACGCTGTGAAGCAGGTACTATTCTTATCCCCATTTTTTTCAGACGAGGAACTTGAGGATGAGAGGTTAAGTCACTTGCTAGGGTCACAGAGTTAGCCAGCAGCTCAGGCAGGATTTGAACCCAAGTCTGTCTGAATACCAGCACTCTGTCCTGCTGCCTTTTACCCTATCTCTCTCACATGACTTGTGAAAACCAACTAAGATAACACGTATGTGAGGATGCTTTCAAGGCTATTATTATGAAGGACAAAGTATTTCAGTGGGCATCCAAAGGCTCATTTCTGACTCATGGTAAATTTAGTCAGAGGGCTTACGTGTAACTATTTCCTAGAATTATAGAATCTCAGAGTTGGAATTGAGCTAGCATGACCCAGACCCGAACAAAAATCCTTTCTACAGCATACCTGACAAGTCACCATGTAACCTGTGCTTGAAGATTTCTATCAAGGTATGAACCATGCCCTCTCAAGGCAGCCCATCCCGCTTTGGGTAGCATCAATTGTTTGTTAAGAAAGTTTTCTTCACATTAAGTCTGTTTCTGCCTTTCTTCAATAGAGAGCTATTGTGCCCAGCTTTTCCCTCCAGAAGTAAGAAGAACAAATCTAATCTCTTTTGTATATGATAATCCTTTACATTTGTGATTGAGCCTCTAAGTAGGTTCATCTCCAGGCTATAAACATCCTCAGTTTCTTCAATCATCTATGGCCTGAAGTCGAGGCCTTTTACCCACTGTATCAGTCACCCTTCTAGCTTATGAAGTGGGTGAGGAAGAGTAATCTTATGTATGTTAAGGAATCCCATAGGAATCAGGGGAAAAGGAATGGATCAGAGAGGAAATAACTCTTGACCTGACAGATTCAGTCCCATCCCCAAGCTGCCCAGTGTTCATCTGGCTCCTACTTCTTATCAGCTTGGTTGGCAAGACAGGGGAAAGGTCAAAAGTCAAAAGAAGACAAGGACTTGGGGCCATATGTCCTTTCTGTAAATGCTATATAACCTGTGGGAAAGAGGAGCCTCTTATCCATGGAGGCTACTTTGGGGATTAGGCAGGACACTACAAAACTGCAGTCAAACACAATGTTCACCCAGTGGGTTGATCTGGTTAATTTAATGTGTTTAACAGAGGGCTAAGCAGGATTTCTTTTTAAACTTGAATCTGTATTGTCAAAAATCTTCCTCAGATGAATTAGTTCATTTTTATTCTGTAATTTAAATACATTATATTGACTGTAATTGACTCTTTCTTTGGTGATTATAGATTTGAATAATCAATCATTAGCCACAATTATCGAGGATTGCAAATACAAATGGTACCGGAGATTGATCTGAATCTCCACTGAGCAAAGGTCCCTTAGAGGATTTCTTCCTCTCTAAATCTCTGATAGCAGCATTCTGCGGTGGCTCCATGACCTTCCTCCACAAGACTAGACAACAACCCTTGTACACTCATCTACACAACTCTTATCCACATAGGATAGTCGATGGTCCAAAAACATTTTTTAAGTGACTACTATATGCCAGGCACTGTGCTAAGCCCTGGGGATACAAAGTACAGATAAAAACAAAGACAGTCCCTGCCCTCAAGGAGTTTACGATCTAATGAATTCTTTGACTCATAGATCTAGAGCTGGAAGGGACCTCTGAGGGCTCCTTTTACAGATGAGAAAGCTGAAGTCTGGGGAAATTAAGTCATTTCCCTGAGGTCACACAGAGAAGAGGCGTCAGAGATGAGATCTGAGCTCCAGTTCTCTGACTTCAGGACCAATCCTGTTTCTTATTGCTGTGCTGCCTCTTATTTTTTCAATGAGTATTGGACCTAGTGGGTCTAGGAAGAACTAAGTTCAAATCCAGCCTCAGACACTCACTAGCTGTGTGATCCTGGGCAAGGCACTTAACCTCTGCTCATCTCCAATTTGGCTGCGGGTGGGGTTGTTGTTTACAAATGTTGTCACATTTTGTCCTCACAACAATCCCGGGAGGTAGGTATGATTGGAGAGTGCTTGTAAGAACCGTCAATGCTAGCTATCCACAATAATAATAGTAATACTTTGCCTAACCATCTGCTATCTTTCATTTGTTCTAGATAACTGACCCACTTCCTTTTCTGATCATATCATCCTTCATCAAGTTTTCCATGGCATTTCTCACACATAAATAAATCTTCATTAACAACATGCTGCAGCCTCCATATAACAGGTCTTTCCATTACTTGTAACTTATTCCTTTGAATTCATTATGGTCCATGTTTCTCAACCAAATGGCATCACTGGGAAAATATGTGTATTAAAGAGGTGGACTTTTGAGGCAGCAAACAGCAGCTTGGAATCATTGAAAGGACTATATTAATTCCCAAATACAATTCAGCTGAAGCTCTTTCTACTACTCAATTCTAGGGTCATTGCCAATCATCAGTAGGCCTCAGATAGATGACAGACAGACTGACTGACAAGAAATCAGGTAGGCAGACAGGCAGACAGACAAACAAGCAAGTAGATAGACAATCACAGATGACTATACAGATAGAGGAATAGATGGACAGATAGATAGGTGGATGGATAGAAGGATGGATGAACAGATTCAGGGGACCGCTCACCCAGATCCATATCTTAGTCTGGGCAGTAAACATTTTTTTTAAAATCTACTTTGTTTTATTAGTGAGGATGGCTATGCCATCTCTTCTGCATTGCTTTAAATTTCAGAGGAAACTTTACAGTGTCCTAGTGCTCAGTGTAATTAGTACATATCATGTGTAAATGCAAGAATTTAGAGAATCCTTTAATAAAAAATTCTTCTGTTTCAACTCTGTTTGGGACATCTTCCATAAAAGTAATAAATACATTATGTAAGTATATGCCTCACTTGATGCTGAACATCAGCATTATCTTATTAGTCATATCTGTTAGATGTCTTATGCAATTTTAATGTACATGTAGGAATCACCTTGCTTGAGGAAAAGCCTTTCAGTCTGCATCTTGTTCAATTGTTTCCATTTTTTATATCAGTAAATAGGCAGAACGTGATCAAATGTTCACCATACTTCTCTGTCATTTGTGTAACTATGAAGATATGTAAAATCATATGCAAAAGGTGCTTGTTCCTTTCTCATGATTTCATCAAGGAGAGCCTCCATGTGTGCATAGACCATTTTCATTAAGGTTTTATAGAGAGGAGAAAGACAAAGTTTTTGTATATTATATTATAATTTGTTGCTTCCTTCTAATTAGCCTAGTGCTCCCTTAAATTCCAGGGAATAGGGTCTGATTAATTGAACTTTAATAGAGTATGGAAAGATGTCCATGTATCTACTCATCTTCCTGGGGCCTATTTTCCCGTGCCAATATACACAAGACTTGTTACACCCATTGAGTCTGAGCTGGTTTGATTCCCACTGCTAAGCTATTAGGTCAAATAGCAGATGGGGTTATGGGGAGGGGGGTGGAGGGAGGGGATTGCCAAGGCTAGTCATTGCTCCTCAGATTTAATCTTGAACTTTGAGCCTGAATGAGAGATTACTAAAATAGGATTAGAGACCATTAAGATCATTTTGGAGACTACAAGACAGGAGATAAGAAGTCTGAGACTCAGAATACTATAAAACCTGTTTCTTCTTGTACTCTCCCCACCTCTGCCCCCATGTCTTCAGTGAGAAGTATTGGCAAACGCACTTGTTTGGTCTGACCTTTTAGAGAGCTGTACCATGGCAAGGGACAGCTTAAGCAGGTGGTTACTGTCATTGCTGATACCAGGGCTGGGGCTGAAATGTTTTCATTGGGAGGGACAATTAAAGGAGGCAGATGGGATGGTCATAAAGACTCCCACCTACCGTCCATGAAAAACTAAAAATACAAAGCAAATGTGAAAATATAGCTCAGCCTGGGGAAGAAAAGGTGAATACACAGCTGGGTGCCTGAACCATGCCAGCCCGACAATAGTCTCAGGCTTGTCACTCATTAAAAAAAGGAGAGAGAGAGAGATTACAACTCATTTCTGAATAAAGAAGAAACCTGCACAAACAGACCTAGCAATTTAAGGACGCCCACACACTTGTCGCGGATTCCTAGAAAGGCAGATATAATTTAACTGGGTGTAGCGTAGTACACTCTTTGGGCATTTTTATGACACCTTTAACACCCTCAATGGCTGATCTCTCCATGTGACAGGAGTTTACCACATTCATTGCACCAGACAAGGATTAGGGGAGTAAAATTAGTCATGTATGTAAATTATAATCACATTGAATAGTTGTATGTGCACATTTAGGCATTTTAGCTGTGTGTGATGCTATCCTCTCTGCAGGACTAATAAGCATTAGCTGTAATGAGGTCAGTCAGTCAGGCAGGCATTATCATGGGATTTAATTGGGACACTGGTCTCTGCTGAAGTGAAAATTAATAACTTTTGTCAATGTTCTGGTGAAATGTTCTGTCTTATTAAACTATGAGGGTCAATTAGAAAGCATTATGTAATAAAGTCCCCAGCAGCAGAACTCGAATTGAGTTATACCACAGCCGTTATTCTAGGGCAATTACATTTGAAAATGGAAAACCAGGGTGCCATATGGAGGATTCAGGTCATATTTACAAGCATCGCATGTTAAGGCTTCAACAAGAAGGAAACAATTAAACGTAATACTGAAATAAATCAGCCCATTGCAAGCGCTAGGCTACGCCAAAGGGCCGAGAGCAGGCTTGCGCCCTGGTCAGGGTGACTCTGCAAAACAGGCCTTGTTTATAAGCCTTGTTTGGGCTCCATCAGACAGCTCCATCCCTGTAGATCACTTGACGCAGTCAAGATCTGGGGCACACCTGGAAGGTAACAGACCTGCACACTGACTCGTATAAATAACACTTTATTGTGTGGCTATTAAGACTAGAGATTGCTTTTATTAAAGGCCAAGTTATTGTGGTACAGCAAATTAAAGAATTTTAAAGCAGGCTAACCAGCCTCCACTATTCCCTATTCAGTCATGTTTTACGGTACTTTAAATGGGCAGTATATTGTTAGGGAGATATAAAATCTTTGCCAGTGTTGGAACACGAGGAGAGAGTAGAGCTAAGGTGCCCCAGCTGGGCAAGACTGGGAGTGGATAGGATAATAATGAGGAGGGGATTGGGGTGATCACAAGACCAGAGGGGTTGGGGGTGTCTAGAGGGAGATGTCCCTCCCATCCTAGCAAAAAAAAAAAAGTGGGCTGAAGCACATTTAAAGCATACTTTTTTTGGGTTAACCCATCACCAAAGACCTGCCAATCGATTCTTATCCATATTCTCCTTTCTGTGAAACTGCCACTCATTAATGAAGTATGCTGAAGTCAGGTGATAATCCTCTTTAGTCCTGACTCTGGTCAAGTTTCACCATAAAAGCAGACCCTAATAATAAGTTCAAGGCTGTTGAGTAGAGGAAGCCACACAGGCAAACAGAGAGAAAACTCTTTTTCAAAGGCATTCAAAGCCTTCCTCTTTACCACATATCAAACTGCTCAGTATCTACCTGGAGTGGACTGGCATTTACTATCTATCATCCCTAAATGTGCCAAAGGAGAAACTGAGTTGGAGTGCTCAGTGGGTCAGTAGGAAAGCCAAAAATAAATCTCAAGTTCATGACCCATTGACCCAGATCTCGTAGCTGAGAGTACCTAGACCCTCCGACAGTGCAGATCACAAGAATCCGCACTTGCCCATTCTGTGCAACTCATCATTATTATAATATTATCCCATTTATAAAATGGGACAAAGTTAGGTGATTTTGAATTGCCCACTAATGATTCAAAAGAGAATTAGGTTATAAGCTCTATATATTCCCCCAGTTCTGAAAAGCATAAGATCATAGCTCTAGAGCTGGACGCAGGGGTGTGCTACATCCTGCCATGTTGTTGTTCCACCATTTCCAACTCTCCATGATTCTCTTTGGGGTTTTCTTGGCAAAGATACCGAAGTGGTTTGTAATTTCCTTCTCCGGCTCATTGTGCAGATGAGGAAACTGAGGCAAACAGGGCTAAATGACTACCCCAGGGTATAAGTGTCTGAGGCCAGATTTGAAATTAGGAAGATGAGTCTTCCTGACTCCACTGCCTCACGTAGCTGTCCCTGTACTGATTCCAGAGAACCCATTGTTAAATTTTGTGAGTATTTACACCTTGGGAACTAGAAAACACCTCAAATCAGGGTTCCGTTGATTGTCTAGACTTAAGGAAATGATGGAGAGAATGTCAACAGTGCAGATGAAATTTAAAAGTATGTTGTGAATTTTAGAGAATTCATTGTTAAACATTTACCAGGGCACTGCTATCTGGAAGAAACTTCACAGATTATCTGCCCTGCCCTTCTCATTTTATAGATGAAGAAACAAGGTTAAAGAGGTTATGTGCCAGCCCAAAGCCTGAAGGGAAAGAGCTGAATTTGAACCTGGTCCTTTGACTTCAAAATCTTGTATTCATTCTGTTATACTATCCTTTTTAAAGTAGGCAGGCTCCTAAAGAAATAAAAATTCTCTAAGTAACAATCTGTTTTCCTAATTTATACAAAAAAATCTATTTATAGGCAGCTATGTCATGCAGTGGATAGGGTGCTCAGGAAAGACCTGAGTTCAAGTCCTGCCTCAAATACTTACTGTCTGTGTGACCCTGAACAAGTCACTAAGCAAGTAACTTAACCTCCAAGTGCCAATTTCCTCATCTGATTGAATGGAGATGACAAAAGCACCTACCTCCCCAGGCTGTAAGGATCAATTCACCATGTCTGTCAAGCACTTTTCAAACCTTAAACGCTACATAAGTGCTTGTGGTGGTGGTGGTTGTTATATTGGTAGCATTACAAACAAAGAGTGGCTGCAGGAAATCGTTTCTCAAAAGTAGTTTTAGACTTTCATGCTTACTAGGCAACTATAATATATAACATTTCAGCTAATGATATGAGATAATATTTGTAAAGTGCTTAGCACAGTGCATGGCATATAGTAGGCACTCAATGCTTATTTCTTTCCCTCACGGTTTAGTATATAGAGCTCTGAGCCTGGAGTCAGAAAGATCTGAGTTCAAATCCAGCCTCAGGCACTTACGAGCTGTGTGACCCTGGGTAAGTCACTTAACCTCTACTTGCCTCAGTTTTCTTAACCTAAAAATGGGAATAAGAGTACTTACCTTGTCGTTTGGGTCAAATGAGAGTATTTTTGTTTTTTTTTTAAAAAAAAAGCACGTAGCACAGTGCCTGTTACATAGCAGGTACTAAATCAATGTTTATTCCCTTCCTCCGAATATGTGTGGTAGAAAGGCACTAAGGTACAGTAAAAATATCACTGGACGGTGGGACTTAGGTGAGCTAGATTCTATTCTTGGTTTAGATAGCTGTGCGACTTTGGGGAAATCACTTCGAGAAACTGAGGCCTGTAGACATTATCTGTCCCAAGAAGGCGTTAACGAGATGATGTCTAAGGACCCCTCCAGCTCTAAAATTCTGTTATGTCCTGAAATACAATTACATACAGAAAATGAAAGAAAGATGGATTCCAGAAATTACAGATCTGGGAACCTGATGTCAATCCCCAGCAAAACTAGAGAAGAGATTATTGAAGAGGAGTGTGTGTGTGTGTGTGTGTGTGTGTGTGTGTGTGTGTAGGGCAACATAGCATCTACATTTCCTTTATTTACCAAAGTCTGTTATCTTTATAGGCAAGATGGTGAAACAGGCAAGACTGAACATGGACAAGGTAATAGATTCAGAAGAAGAGGATATTGAGTAAATCATTTATCTTCTCTAAACCTCAGTTTATTAGAATTGAAAGAAACTCCAGAAGTCATCTCAGTCCGACCCCTACCTGACCAAGGAATGCTCTGTAATATCCTTGACAAGTCCTCAGCCAGTGTCCGCTCAAAGTCCTCCAGTGAGGACCCATCACCTTCCAAGGCAATCATCAGTCAACAACATTTAAGTTCTAATGATGAGTCAGACACTTGAGGAAACAAAGAACAAAAACAATCTCTGCCTTCAAAGAGTTTACATTTTAATGAGTGGCCCATTCCAATTTTGGAAAGCTCTAATTGTAAGGTAATTTTTCCTGGCATCAGGTCTCCATTTGCCTTGGTTCTATCCTTGGGACCGGTTTCCTGACCTGTAAAATGAAAACATCGAATTAGATTTCTAGGGTCCCTTCTAACACTAAATCTATAACTCCCTTTCTTATGATTTGTGCCGCCTTAACCAAAGAACCTTGATCGAAGGATTGGTTTCAACCTGGAGAAAAGTGTCTGGTGTCATTGCCCTCATCAACATTTATATCAGCGACTGGGATGAAGTCATAGATGGCCCTGCTCATCCAACTTTCAGATGACATAAATCGGAGAGGGATAACGGATACGAAGAATGACAGAATCACTAAGCACTAAGTTCTTGACAGCTGAAACCATGAGGCAAATCTAACAAGATGAAATTGAATAGGAATAAATGTACAGTCCTTTGCTTAAGTTTAAAAAAAAATCAACTGGGCAAGTCCTGGATGGAAAAAGTGTGACAGCAACTTATGTCAGAAAAAGGTTTTGGTGGGAGAGAAAGGTTTTATTTGCAGTATGAATAACTGGTGTGATGTGTGCTTTGTATTGGTCACATTACAACTGGTTGTTATATTCAGTTCTGAGCATCACTCCTTCGGAAGAAAATGGACAAACTGTAGGTGGAGGAGCAGGAAAGTGAGGAACTCGACATCATGTCAACAGCTGAAGGACCTGAGGGTGTTTAGCCGGGTGAAGAAGAGACTAAGGCATTTTGTGATCACTGTCTTCAAGGGCTACGATGTGAAAGAGGGAGAGATACCTACTATAGATAGTTTTAGACTAACGTATAGAAGTTACAGGGAGGAAGATTTTGTTGTTGTTCAGATGTTTGTCAGAAGTGTCAAACTCTTCGTGGTTTTCTTGGCAAGGGCACTAGAATGGTTTGCCATTTCCTTCTCCAGCTCATTTTACAGATGAGGATACTGAGGCAGATAGCGTTAAGTGACTTTCCCAGGGTCACACAGCTAGCAAGTATCTGAGACCAGATTTGAACTCAGAAAGATGAGGCTTCCTGACTTCAGGCCCGGAGCTCCATCCACTGCACCACTCAGAAAGATTTTAGTACAACATAAGTAAGAAATTTCCAAAAATTGGGGCTATAAAAAAAAAAGGCCTGGGGCATCTCATGACGTTGTATATTCCTCTCCCTGGCACGTTAAGGCAGAACGTGGATGTCCACCCCCTAGGGGTGCTCTAGAAATGTCTGTATGGAGTAGGGAGATTTGACTAGCTCTCCTCTGAGATTCTACTCTGCTGCACCCTACTATAGTCTGCCCTACTCTTTTACAGGGAGCAAGGTGGTGTAGTGTATAGAATACTGGGCCTGGATGACATCGGAAAGACTTGAATTCAAATCTGCCCTCTGATTGCGTGACCCTGGGCAAGTCACTTCACCCCTGTCTGCCTCAGTTTTCTCAACTGTAAAGTGAGGATAATAACAGCACCTACCTCGAAAGGTTGTTTTACGGATCGAATGAGATAATATTTGGTAAGCACCTGGCACATAGTAGGTGCTTAATAAATGCTAGTTTCCTTCCCTCCTTAGAAAAGGCCTTGTAGGAGCACTAATACTCTATTGATAGAGCTATGAATTGGTCCAACCATTCTGGACATTAATTTGAAACCACGCCAGAAAAAATAATCACATAGCTATGTTCCCTGGGACACAGCAATTCTACTACTGGGCATAAAGTCCAAAAAAGTTAAAGGCAAAGGTATATATTCCAAACCATTTGTAACAGTCCTTAAAATTATAAGCTTATTGAGGTCAGGAACTGTCTTTTCTTTTTATTCATAGTATTCCCAGAATTTAGCAGAGTGCCTGGCCTATCAGAAGTATTAAGTAAATATTTATTGGATTAGATTGGATTAGCTACCAGTACTGCTTTTACTAGAAGCAAAACTGGAATAGAAAACTGGAGGCAAAGTGGGTACCCATCAACTGGGGAATGAGTGAAAAAATCTGTGGCATACATGAATATCCAGAAATATTACTGTATAATTAAGGCACAAGGAATTCGGAGAAAGATGGGAAGATCACTTTTGCCAATGAAGAATGAATTAAGTAGAACCAAAAGGAGAATGTACATAGCTATAACAATATATAAATAAGCTGGACCCTGACCAAGTGAAAAAATAACCATTGTCGTGGAGAACAAATAATGAAGCATGCCTTCTTTTTTCTTGGCAGAGAAGAAAGGGACTCTTAGAATAGAATGTTGTATAGATTGTCAGAAGTGGTCACTTTACTAGAAATCTTTGCTTAAATGTTTATTTTTGTTATAAGGAGTGTTCATTGTATGTTTGGGGGAGGCGGAGGCAGGTAGAAGGAGATACCTCTGGAAATAATTGATTTTTTTAAAAAAGGCATCAATAAATCTTTTTTTAAGACTTGAACTTTTTGTAGTAAATAGAGAACTAGAAACAAAATAGGTGTTCATCAACTGGGCAATGGCTAAACAAATTTTAATATAAGAATGTAATAGAATAGTGCTGTGCCATAAGAAATTATGAATATTATGACTACAGAAAAGCATGAGAAGACTTATATGAACTGATGCAAAGTGAAGTCAATTGAACCAGGAAAGCAGTATCCACAATGACTACAACAAGGTAAATGAAAAACTTATATCAACAATACAACTGAATCTGAATGATGTGAAATTATGATGACCAAGTTTGGCCCCAAAGAAAATATATGAGAAGGTATCTACCTTTCTTCTTTGCAAAAGCAAGAACTATGGCCAGGAAACGCCACAGTGTAGGATTTGATGTGTTGATTAATTTTGCTGAACTGGCTTTTTTTCTTTTTTCTTTTGTGTTTTAAGGAAAGGCCCCCTGGGAGGAGGGGGAAGAGGGATATATTGGGAAACACAGATGATGCAAAAACAAGCAATATTGACAAAAACATAAAAAAGTAAAAGACCTGACATTACATCCTTAGCTTCTAAGGTACACAGTAGTTTGAAGGCCAACATCGACCCTAAAATGAAGCACTGACACCTACATACACCAAATAGTATTTATAAAACTGTTACAGAGTCTTCACCATAAATTTTTAAATGTCCTTCCCTCCTCCCCCCTCACCATTCCCTAGTCTAATAAACAGGAGTCCTTCTGTCTCATTAGGATTCATTGTGGCTCTCAAAAATCATAAAGGATTATAAGAACCTTGAAAGTAGTAGAGACATAGGATTACTATTGAAAAGTTTTAAGAACTTCGAGAAGACTGTCCAGCCTGCATGAATTAGGGCCATATATTGCATAGAAGGACCCAGAGCTCCCAAGACTGTTGATCCTTTGCGGGTGGAGCATGCCTTATTATGCACAGCGGAAATAGGCAGCCATCTGTAGGAGGGTGCCCAGAAAAGCCCCACCTGTCCAAACACATCAGCCCCACCACCTGCTACTCTACAAAAGCAACTCCATTCCTATGGGTCTTGGGGCCATGGGCAAGCTGCTTGACCGCCCTGTCTCAGTTTCTTCGTCCACAAAATGGGGACAATACTATACCACCCTCCTCACAGGGTTGTTGTGAAAATGTGCATTATGATGAATAATCATCATCTTTTAAGAGTCTCCCATTAAAATGCAGGTGCCCCTGGGAGTGGTTATACCATAAGCACTTTCAGCAAGTTCCCTAATGATCAGTTTACTGCTTAACAGAATGCAAATGGAACACAGGATAAGCTTGTATAGGCTATAAAAGCATGTAAGATGCTTATATAAATAAGCATCTATATCTGTTGATAGAGAAAAGACAAGAATTTTGATGTGCATTTTATGGACGAGGAAACTGAGGATCAGAAAAGAGAAATAGGAGGCCTAACGAAACATACTATAGATAGTAAAAGGCAACAGTAGAGTACTAAGTTTGGCATCAGGATGACTGGAGTCAAAGGCAACAGTAGAGTACTAAGTTTGGCATCAGGATGACTGGAGTCAAACTCTACCTCCTACCATTTGGTAGTTGAGTGACCTTGAGCAAGTCACCTACCTGATAGAAGCTGCTCCCCAGAGCCTGGCTACTAAGTCATAGGCAGATTATGATCTTTTTTGCTGGAGGAAGTTCGAACACCAGGAATTCCCCAGCCTGACAAAGTCATAGATCGGTATTTGCCTTCACTCTAATCCAGGC
Source organism: Trichosurus vulpecula (assembly GCF_011100635.1). Taxonomy (NCBI): domain Eukaryota; kingdom Metazoa; phylum Chordata; class Mammalia; order Diprotodontia; family Phalangeridae; genus Trichosurus; species Trichosurus vulpecula. Next base: position 97,992,956 of record NC_050581.1, read on the forward strand.
TGTCTGCCCTCAAGTCAACCACTCTACCAGCTATTCCCTTAGCACAGACTTTAAATGTGGGATTTCTTCACCATTCCTTTTACCCCTCAGATCCCTTCAGCACTGGAAAAAAAGACAGGCCTCTTATCTGGGCCTAGGTCCTCTAGACATTATAGAATGCCTCAGAGACAGTGAATTGGGGGGGTCCCGTGGCAGTACTACCACGGCTTGTGCTGTCTCAGGCCTTGAACGATCCTTCTTTTTAATGTTGGTAGAAAGGCTTCAATCATTCTACCTCTCACCATAAGGGTTTCTGGTCCATTTGTGCTGGGATGTCCCCGGGGATCACACTTCTGTTTAGGGAGAGAACTTTTGGCACTGCTTTCTGTCTGATGGATCAGACTGGAAAGGGAATTTCAGCCATTTGTTGTGTTGTCTCATTTTTGTTATTTATGAGAAAAGGATCTGTTCTCCTAACAAAGGCAACAGTAAATTTCGATATCTGTAAACGATGAGGCTTTGGATTTTTGCTGGAAGACAGAAACCTCCAGTTATGTCTGAAATGGTTTGTCTAACTTGTGATAACGTTTTACCCAAGGGATATGGCTAACAGAATTTGCCCCCTAATATTTAATATACTTTAGTTTCCAAGTGCTTAAGTTGTCCCTGGTCTAAGGCTGCTACTTACCATTTACTCCTATAGAGAACTAGGATACTTCTCCTATCCTCTCACCTGGAAAAAAAGACGCATACCCATGAGACCTGGTCACCCAAACCACTCATCCCCACACACTTAATTTCACAGACAAATGCCTTCCCAGCCATGCATTACCACCCCAGCTCTAAATAGCCTTTTTCTGTATCTTTCAAGTCAAAGGACATGAGACAAGAGGTTGATACCAGCCCCCAATTTGCCATCCCCAAGAGAGTGAAGACACAGTCAACTCCTCTGACCTGGCCTTGTCAAGGTGGGATATGACTTTATTAAGCAATCTTCCACGTGACCTCTGCATTTCCTCACACAGATGCCCAGAAGAATCACCCTCACAGGGAGGGTGTTGCTGTCAGGCCCATGTCAGGGCTTGGGGGAATGGTCCTTCTCTTTTTTCCAGAAGCTGTCTGCTCTTTACCCCTAACTCAATTTCTCCCTCTCCCTCTCCCCATCTTGTTTCCCCAGGGCTGATTGCCTTAGGGCCTGCCAGTCTCCTGGAAGACTGACACTGGGGATTTAGGCTTTACTTTTGCTATAAGTGAGTAGTTTCCAAAGTGCTGACTCCCCTGCATCTTTCCATCCACAGAGACCTGCCTGCATGCAATGCCAGTATTCAGTGCCAGGCTAGCCATTTTGGAGTTTTCCCTGCATGAAAGAGTTTTGGAAGGTGTACCCTGGTGCTTAGAAAAGCAAGCTTTATGAACCAGTTAGAGACAGATCCACAAAGCACCTACCTTTCACCCAACATGTACATGTGCGTGCGCGCGCGCACACACACACACACGAAACTGTTAGAGACCATTCTAAAGAATCCAATCAGTTCTTAAACCAGCTTTAAAAAGGAATAAAAATTCCTCAATCTCTTTGATGATATTCAAAGGGCCTTTTTTTAATATATGAGAAGACATGTTCTAAATTCTTAACACTTTGAGTGTCACCAGCCCTTTTTTCCACTAAACCATCTTAATTCCATAATTTAGAAGGCCTCGAGAAGTGGAAGGATCAAACTGTGGTATAATTGGCCATCCTGTGCCTGCCAAGGGTTGGATTTGATCCCCAATAAAGCCTGGAAACTTTTCCCACCTTCTCTACCCCCTCAGGATAGCTTTTAGGGAGGTGTGAGAGGAGGGAGCCCAGTTGGTGGGAGGCTCTCTAGTCTATAGGGCCTTTGACAGGAGAGCTGAGCTGCCCCCAGGAAAATGTTTGCTATCCATTTTGTACTGACACTTCAGGAGAGAAGTACAATTTCTTTTGTGATTGGAGGTAATGTAATCTACAGGAAAATCAATGTAGGTTTACGGGAGAATCACCAAACTGATCTGGGAGCCCAGAGACACTGAATCATGTCAGAGGGGGAGAAGAACATCAGCCAGTCAGTTCCAGGCTGGGCCTTTGGGACTGAATTCATTTGGATATTTTTGATCTCTGGGCTCCTCTGGGCCCCACATTAGCTTGGATGACTTGGTCCCTGTCACTTCCAAGGAATGAGTGATCAGGCACTTTGCTACTAGGATTTCCCAGAGAAGTTAAAGACAGCCGTGGTACCCTAAAACGGTGACTGTCAGGCTTGATAAAAAAAAAAGATTTTTTAAAAAAAAATTTTAAGCAAAAGAGAGAAAGAGAGTACAATCTCCGGAAACATTTGAACATCTGCTGGAAAATCCTGACTGGCTTGTTCAGCTTATTTCAGCAGCAGCAGCAGCAACTAGCAGGTGTCACTCTGTTATGACTGGGAACCACCACAGCCCATGATTCAGAATGAGACTTTGCACTGGACATATATGCCAGCTTTCCTAGCACTCCTTTCCCCATCCCACATCCTAGCAACTTCCCCCTGTCAGTCACCTGTTTATTAGGTATTTGGTCTTGCCCATCATCTGTCCATCTGCCCTTGCTCCCTTCTGAAGATGCTTTTTTGGGGATGGACATTTCATATTGTTAGGTAGTGGATCTGTTTGCCCCTAATTCTATCAATTGTATGGGAAAATTTGTTGTGGTAGGTAATAGGTTAAGACCTAGCCACACTGAAAACAAATTCTAAAAGGCCAGCAGTATAAAGACTGATGCTGAAAATCACTAAGGAACTGGGAAGGGGATTTATGTAAATTCACATGCCTCTGTCCCCTTCTTGAAGGCTACAGTGCAGAAGACAGTCACACACACACACACACACACACATGCATGCACACACACACACGCACACACACATACACACACACATGCACACACACGCACACCCCACTCTAGTCACTTCCTCACATAGAGTATAGGATGAACTCCTTTCATTTCCCCACTAATTTCCTGGCAAATACTATCTAGTTTACCTACCATATTCCTGGCAGAAACTTTTAAGGCCAATCAGCCGGCAGCCTCAAGCAGGGTTTCTTCGAGTGTTTTTTGGGAGCAATTCAGGGTCTATTGGCTTCATTGTCTTTCCCACTGTACCATCCTAGCTCCACAATGTAGCAGACACAGGCTCTGGACAGCAGGACAGCGAGATCCAATAAATCTGAGACCTGTCTAGGTGCTTCATTTATCAAGAGGCCTAATTTACCCAGGCCCTTTAGACTAATTGCAGATTTGCAAAAAATGCTGAGAGTGTAGAACAGTGCGTTGTGAGTGTCCCTTGCCATATTTCTGCTAATGTGTTTCATCTGGAGTACATAAAGAAGCAGGGATGCTGATTTTAGACACAGCACTTTGGGGCTAATCCAGTTAAATGATTAGCCCTAAAAATCTGCAGTGATGTCATTTTCCCTACAGTGCTCTGCCTGTTGTGTTGTTTGCTTTATGGTGAGAAATATGTAATCCCAGGTCCCAGGCTAGCTTTTCCAGGCATCATGTAGAAATTTGCCCTCGGTCCTTTTTTCTTCTCGGGCAACGAACTCGGTCAATCTATCTCTTTCTCTCTGTCATGCCAACCACAGTGGCCATCTGAATGATAGCTAAAGGGACATCGTCCTAACTCCAGAAGTCACTAATATATACTTCCCTCACTCCCTCACCACAACCACTCCAAAACTTCTCTAATATTTGTAACCAGTACCTGGACGTTTGAGAGACTGGTTCTAAGTGGGTTTACTGCCTATATTTTCACCTGATCACCCATGGGTGTATGTAAACAGAACAGTGGGTATGGGTGCCCTAACGTGGTAGGACACTCTTCTAGCCTATCCATCAGCAAACATTTGTTAAACACTGCTATACATCAGGTACTATGCGAGGCAATGTAGAGAAAAAGACACAATCAAAAGAGCCCCTGTACTAAGGGGCAAGCATATTTACAGCTAAGAAAATACAGAATATATGCACATGTAGAAAGTAACTTCAGGGTGGGAGAGGCCACACACAACTGGGGTGATAAGTAAAGGGCTCATGTGGGTGGTTATGTCTGAGCTGAGCTTTAACGTAAGCCTAGAGATTCTAAGCCAGGAAAACAGAGGTGAAGAAGCAGTACATTCCACGTCCAAAGACTTGGAGACTGAAGAGGGAAGGTTGACTAGATTCAACAAGCACTTATTAGGCACCTACTGTATGTGAGTCGCTACATTCAATACTAGAGATGAAAGTTAAAAATGAAGCAACTCCTACCCTCCTGGCATTTACATTCTGCTATATCCCAGGTAACTATTTCCCCAATTAGTCTAGAAACAGCCACAGTTGGCACAAAGGTCAGAGCTTATTGATAGATGGAGCCAGTTTTGGTTTTGTTTATTATTAATGTCATGAATGTCATGATGCTTAAACTGAGAAGTTAACTGACTTGCTTAGAGTCACACATTTTGTGTCAGGGGAGGGACTCACACCCAGATCTCCATCCAACTCAAGTCAAGTCAACAAGCATTCTTCAAGGCACCGTGCTGAGTGCTGAGGGTACAAAGACAAAAACAGTCTCTGCCCTCAAGCAGCTTACATTCTAACTTGGGAGACTATGTGAAGATAATTATACACTAAGAAGATACATAGAGGAGAAATTGGAGATACTTTCAGAGAAAAGGCCGAGAATTAAGGGGTACTGGAAAAGGCTTCTTGCAGAAGGTGGGATTTTAGCTGAGGCCCTGAGGAAAACAGGGAAACCTCTGTTATGTCACATACCTCTTGTGGAAATACAAAGACAGAAATAAAAGTACACCCAACTCTCACAGAGTTTCCACCCTACTTTGGGATACAACAAATAAATTGATAAGCGTATATATGATCATTTGAGGAGGGGGGGGACATACTAAAACTAAGGGGTTCAGGAAAGTCTCCCTAAAGGAGATAGTATATAAGTTGGCCCTTGAAGGAAGCTAAATGTCAGTGATGGAATTATTGGGATGATCTAGGGGCTAGCTGTGTGTCAGAGGGCTATGGACTAGACCCAAACACATGTGGTCATGTCTTACATACCTCCGCTAAGCCCTTCACTTGCATTAAAAACTCTCTTATCAAATCTCTTAAGGAGCCATGTGAATTGACAGAGTACAAAATAGCTGAAAAGACGTCTGGAGAGGGAAATATTCCTCAGGGTTCTGTTTTTATGCACTTCTTTCTTAAGCCACTTTGTTTATTGCATTGTTTAGCACACGCATGTACAGATGTTGCATTAGAATCCATAGCTATGCAAAGAAAGACCACAGCCAGATTCAAGAAAAGCACCCACAGCTAGATGGGCAACATTTGTCTCGCATCTCTTATGGCTGATGAAGGAGCTAGGGGCATGGGCCAAATTACATGATGGATTCTTCACACCCCACACTATAAATTTACCCCCAAGGGCCGGATGCTTTGGGTCCTGCCTGTGTCAGCGCTCCGCACGCAGCCTCAGAATCATAAAGTAGTGTTCTAGGGGGAGACTGAAATTAATGAAACTCTGCCTGACATTTTGAGCACACACATACATATCTCAACATTATCCCACAAGTATATATCTTAAGGAGAGAGTAGTTTTTCTATATTAAAAGATGGCATTAACCTTCAATAGTACATCACTCCCTTTAATCCTTTCCACCTGTAAATATTTCAGATAAAAATATCACATTTGCAATGACCGAGGCTTGCTAATGTGGTTCACACCCAGACAGATGGGGGAGGGCAGCGCCTTAAACTTCTCTGCTTTACAATATACCCCTAAACTGATCTTGAGTCTCCGCCTCAGCTCCTGCTGCCCCACCTCTCTCTCCTCAAAGTGGGCAGGCAAAGGAAATTATTGGGTAGGATGAAGTCATTTCATATCCAAAAAAGTGTCTAGAGTCATTTGGAAACCTTGGCATGACAGGTTTTAGACTGGCCAGTCAATGAGGCCTCTTCATCTTCAAAGCCTAATCTGAGATTTTAGAAGATGTGCCAGCAAGGTGGTCACCACATGGAGGGAGGAGCAACCTTCAAAATGCCAAGGATAATTGGAAACGTCAGGGAGAGACTGTGGAACTTTCAGAGTATTTCCAACTGGGAAAGAACCTTAAGAATCATTTACTCTTAGTTTACAAATCAGGAAATTGGAGCTCAGGAGGATGGAGTCCCTAGCACAAGCTTACAAAACAAATTGATATGGGGGGGGGGGCAATGTTAGCATCTAGATCTCCTGTCTTCTGTAATATACCAGGCTGACTCTGGGCATAGTTTTTTCAGGGTATTAATCAATTAACAAGCATTAAATGCCAGGCGCTGAGGATATAAAGACAAAAAGACAAAAACAATCTTTCCCCTAAGTGGCTTTCTATTGGAGGAAACGTATAAGTATTTATAATTTATTTTCAACTGGACATGTAATTTAATGAGGATAGGGAGGTCCTGGTGGGGAACATCTTTGACTAACGCACCCTCTTGGCAACTTATAATATTTGTAATAATTTATAATTTTATCTTCATAATAATTAATATAAAAATAATAAATATCTTATAATAATCTTTATAATAATTTTATCTTTATAATAATTTGTTAAGGGCATTGAGGCAGTGACTTGCCCAGAGTCACATAGCCAGTAATAGCTAGCATAGCATTTATATAGGCTTTAAGGTTTACAATGTGATTTCATATATGTGTGTGTATGTATATATAATATACACAACTCATTTGATCCTTGTAACAACTCTATGAGGTAAGCACTATTATCACCCCCATTTTACAGACAAGGAAACTGAGGCACAACGACTTGCCTGAGGTTATATACCCAGTGTATCTGAAGCAGAATCGGAAATAAGGTCTCCTCAATGCCAAGTACCACAGTCTATCTGCCATGCCACCTCATAGCATCATGTGTCAAGGCTAGGAATTCCAATAGTGGGAGGAGTGGAGTGAAAGTATTCCATTCAAAGGATGGAATATATATATAAAGGCACAAATACTAGAGATGGAATGTGAGACATGAGGGGTAGCTTGGAATATTGGAGGACCAGACAAGACCAAGAGGCCGTAGAGTTTATTACTCTGCCTTCAAAATGACGGTCTGCTCATTTCTCCCATGTCAGCACTGAGAAGGGCCTTTGAGACCAGCCAATTTAGTTGCCCTGTTTTATAGACCAGGAAACAGGCCAGAAAAGGAAACGGACTGGTCCAAGGCCACATAGCTTAATTTGGCAAAGCTGGAACTAGAACCCAGGTCATTAGACTCCCAGGCCTTCTTTCCTAAGTAACTTTCCTTAAACACCAATTTATATGGTTTCTTTACTTAACCAGTTACAGTAGTTTCCTATTACCTTCTAAATAAAATACAAACTGGTTAAAACTCTACACAATCTGACCCCCCTAACTCTTTCCAGCTTCATGGGACATTAATCTCTCCTCCCATCCTTGGCAATTCAGCCTAAGTGGCCTTCTTCACATGAAACCCCATCTCCAGTCCTAGGCACTGGCCAGCCCTCATGCACTCCTTCCTTACCTCCACCTCATTGAGTCCCTCTCTTCCATTTAGATGCAGATCAAGCACCATCTTCTGTACAAAGCTCCCCTCAATCTGCTAATATCTTCCCTATCAAGCTAGCTTATATTTACCTACTTTGTATTTTCTAACTTTTTTTAGGCTACGTTCATTTTGGTGTATGCTTGCAGGTCTTCCCACTTGGAATGGAAGGTCCTTTTTTTCATTCTTTGTACTGGTATCTCCAGGGCCTAGTACACAGTAGGCATTTAATAGATGCTTTTGATTAATTGATTGATCTACAACATGCTGGCAGGGAAAGAATGATTATTCATCTAATTTAAAAACTAAAGGAGAATTCTATAGACTATTCCAGTGTTTAACACATCTCGCTATCAAAATATTTTCCTCATCTAAATTCCTCTTGTTGTAGTTTCTTGTTTCCTTTCTTCCCCCATCCTATGCCCTAAGCATCTTCTGTGCAATTTAATAATTCAATTTAATAAACATTTATTAAATACTTATGTGCTAAGTGCTGTGCTCTTTAATAATGTTTAATAATTATGAACTTTCTCCCTTAATAGTGTCTTCTCCCAAGCTATGAAGTCCCAATTCTCTTCTTTCCTATTTTTGTTTTGTTTATGGACCAGTGACTTTTACTGGAGTGCCAGAACTCCAGGTGTGGAAAGACCCTCCATCAGTGACTAAGAGTTGCCCGGGACACCAATGACTTTCACATAGTCCCATAGCTCATATGTGTCAGAGTCAGGGCTTGGGTTCAGATCTTTCTTATCCCAGGGCCCACCTTCTTCTAGCCGCTATACACCATTCCATCTTCTAATGCTGCTGGAATCCGCATCCTTACAGTTTTCTGGAGTATTACCCTGAACCTCTCACCCATCTTAAAACGTTTTACAGATACGGATAGACATGACTGGGCCTGTGATTTCATAGAGGACTTTAAGGAGAGAGAATTCCTTCTACCGATGCAGGTGAGCACCTTCTCTTCAACTTAAAGTATTAAAGAGTTGCCCAGAGGACTGAGAGATTAAATTACCAATCCAGGGTCACACAGCCAGTATGTGTCAGAGGTAAGAAACTCAGGGAGGAGATGTAGTATGATGTAACAAAACTGGACTTTAAAGTCTAAAGACCAGAGTGTGAATCCCAGGCCTGGTATTTTAAATCTATATGACCATGGATTTGTCAGCTGAGTTTCTCTAAGCCTCAGTTCCTTCATATATAAAATGGGAATATTAATACTCATACTACCTGCCTCATAGTAGTAGGTGGTACAGTAGATAGAGTGCTTACTACCTTGATTACCCTGGGTAAGTCATTTAACCCTGTTTGCCTCAGTTTCCTCATCTGTAAAGTGAACTAGAGAAGGAAATAGCAAACCATGCCAGTATCTTTACCAAGAAAACCCTTACTACCTATATGACCCTGGGTAAGTCATTTAACCCTGTTTGCCTCAGTTTCTTCATCTGTAAAATGAACTAGAGAAGGAAATAGCAAACCACTCCGCCATCTTTACCAAGAAAGTCCCAAATGGGGTCACAAAGAGTCTGACATGATTGAAACAATTAAACAACAAGAAACAAACAAATATTCTGGGGGAAATTCAGAGGAAGTTGCTAAATATACTACATACTTTGGTTTGTATTAGAAGAATAAAGATCCAGAATTTATTAGATCATTTTGTACATTAAAGATCAGGAAGGAAGATCACTCAAAGATGTTCCCATCTTGATCCAATTGAGGGGCCATGAGATTGTATCTATAGTTTTTCCTAGGAGTAGACGGGATCTTGACTCCATGAATGATGGGGCAGATCTCTAGAGCTGGCCACTTCACAATGACACCACATAACCAGACTGTATGTGAACCCAAGGCTAAGTGTTGCAGCTTGGGCCCTGGATCCTTTAGCTCCTATGATAATAGTAGTATATTAGAACTTTGATATAACTCAATTCCTAAAAAAATTCCAAAAACCTGGAACTCAGTATGAGGTGGTTTCATCTTGGGTCCAATCCAAGGAAGTTTAATTACTGAAAGACCTAAAGGGCTTGGTAAGGAATCGCAGGTGAATGAAGTGAGATCCTTAGAGAGTCAAATTCCTTTATTTTTGAGTTGAGGTCAAGAGGCTTGTGCAAAGCCAGACAGCCACAAAGCAGAAGATTCAGGATTCTAACCCGGGTCTTCTAGCTGCCAATTCAGCAGGTTTTTCAATACTGTCTCTCATTATAAGTCAACTGGCCTAACAAAATGGTCCCAAAGCATAAATACCATGAACAGCATTATGGGGACCCTATTCTAATTTGTCATGAGGTATGTAACATAATATGTAAAGCCCAAGGTCACCCAGCTAATTGTCAGAGGCGAAATTCAAACTCAGGTCTTTCTGATTCCATGTCTAGCATATTATCCACTCTACCATAGTTGTCTCTCGACATAATTGTGAAACCTGTGATTTCATTGATATAGAGAACTCCTACTTGGGAAGATTGGCCCCTGCTTTGCAATTTCTTGTCTCATTGAATTGTTTGAAGCACTGAGAATTTAAGTGATTTGTCCAGGGTCACACAGCCAGTGCTTGTCAGAGACAAAACTTGAATCCATTTCATCCTGACTCTGAGGCCAGAGATCTTTCCATTATCCCAATCTTCCTTTCTTATTTAACAATTTTTCTTTAATTTTTGAAAGGAATGACAATAGCCTACTTTTGTAAAGTACCCCAAAACACTTTTTCAACAACTCTGTGAAGCAGGTTGTGAAACTATCATGATTCCCATTTCGTAGACAAAGAAACTGAGACCAGAGAAGTAATGACTTTCCCAAGCCACTCAATCAAGGCAGAACTGGGGTTCATATTCAGGTCTTCTGACTCTGGAACTTTAGACCCACCATGATAGGTTGCTGCTCTAAGAGGAAGGGTATCTCTGCAGAATGTTTTTGGAAGCTCCAGCCCATGATATAAGGGAGCAGCTAATGGCAAAGCAGAGAGAAGCCAGCTTGGGTTCCATTAGATCTTCTTGGGCTTGCCATGTGTAGCTAGGTGGCACAGTGGATAGGGCCTGGAGTCAGGAAGACTCATCTTCCTGAATTCAAATCCAGTCTCAGACACTTACTAGCTTCATGACCCTGAGCAAGTTATTTAAACCTGTTTGCCTCAGTTTCCTCATCTGTAAAATGAGCTGGAGAAGAAAATGGCAAACCACTCCAGTACCCTTGCCAAGAAAACCCCAAATAGGGTCATGAAGAATCAGACATGACTGAAATGACTAATTGGCCAACTATAAAGTACTTTGTAAATCTAACTATCTCACTTGGCTCACATAATGTCAGTGTTTTACAAACCAGAATTGCAGAATTTTAGAGTTGGATCATTGAGTCCAACCTTTCCACATTTGTAAAGGAATCCCCAGGGCAAAACACTCAAAAATTGTTCTTCTTGCCTCCACTTGATGGCCTCTAAGGAAGGGGGAACCTTCCACCTCTCCATGCAACACATCCTATTTTCAAACAGCTCTAATTATTAGGAAATTTTGTTTCTGTTTTTTGTTTTATTTTGTTTTCCCTGACACAAAGCTTCTTTGCAATAACTATCCATTGCTTCGGGTTCTGCCCTCTGGGGTCAAATGGAACAACCTTAATCCCTCTAATTTCTTAGACTGCCTTACAAATTCTGAGTCACTAGTATTACTTAGCAGGAAGCTCTGTGCTGTCCCTACCTAGAACTTTCAGCATCTTAGATTTGGGGGAACACAAGAGCTAAATCTCCTGATTGTTTCGGCTTTCCTCTCCACAGGAAGAGTTAGGATCCCATAATCCTCTCTGCCAGAAGCCCCAAGTGAAACCCACCTGAAGTCACTGAGCTTTGCCTGTTTTCCACCTCAACCCAATCAATCAGCCCCTGTTCACACACAGCCCAGGCCAGAGTCTGCTGAAACACTGCCCAGGTTTCATGGAAACCCAGCCAGGCAGGACTCACTCAAAATCCAGCCTAGGGTTCATGAACCTTGGCCAACCTCTCAAGAAGGCCTGGTCCAAGTTCCAGGTCTTTGCCTGGTTTAGGGTTTCATTATGGAAGTTTCAAAACAGTCTAATTTTAATCAAGCCAAAGACTGGGGCTCCCTGAGAGATATAGTCTTTTATAACTCTGCAAGCAAAGAGCCTGCCTGGGTAAACCAGGCAGGGATTAGATACCTCTGAGGGGATCAAGAGGCAGGGTGAAGGAGGGGGTGGTGGCAGGTATACACTCAAGTTACATTAAGCAGACACCCAAGTAACACTCCCACACTGCAATGCAAAGGCTGATAGTGGAAGAGTTATGGTGTCTTTCAGCCTCCCGTTCCTGGCGCAAGCGGGTCAGGCCCTAGCACATGATGGGCTGTTACCACTGTCTGAAGATCAGATAGCATACACAAAGGTCACAGCACAGGTTAACTTAGAGCTGTCCTTAATCTTAATGGAAATATAAGAGGAGTCCACTTGGAGTCAGACTAACTGGGTTCAGCGGCTAGTTCTGTGGGTTACTTAACAAGGAAAATCCCTTTTATCCCTCTTAGCCTCAGTTCGCTCATCTGCAAAATGAAGTGGTTTTGACTATTTAATAACAGCACTTTATTTAACGTTTGCAAAGCACTTGATATAGATTATTGATTCCCACAGCAAGCCCAGGAATTAAATGCTATTATTATCCCCATTTTACAGAGGAAGAAACTAAGGCAGACCTCAACCATTCCTAAATACATATGAAATAACATAGAGTCATTGAAATATCATTCTGAATTTGAGCAAAAAAAAATTTTTATAGATTAAGTGACTTGCCCAGAGTCACATGGCTAGTAAGAGTTCAAGGAAGGATTTGAACTCAGGTCTTCCAAATTTCTAGGTCAACACTCATCCTCTTTAGATGACCTTTAAAATTATCTTCCCTTCCAACTCTGAATTCCATGGCCTCTCCAAAAAAGACCCATGAGGCACTCTTCTTAGGAGCCTAATCTTTGCATCCTTATCATTCCATGCACTCTCCATGTTTGGTTTTCAAGCACCTCCTTTCCAAACTCAATCTCTTTCCTCACTCAGACTCAAGTCTTCAGGGTTTCATGGAGGAAAATTATCTAATGTGCTTTGTTAAAGCAACATCTTCTGCCTTCCCTAATTCCATGATTGCAAGAAACTTTTCTCCATTGTCAGGTGCTTTCCCAAAGGAGAATGAAGTCTGATTGTTGGAATCACAAAAACATGGGCGTAGCACAGTCCAGTATCCTGGTGGGCCTCAGTTTATAGCATAGATGTGCATGCAAATCTAATTATGTTTTAAATATTTTAAAGGAATTTGCTATTTAATTGAAGCCTACTGCACGTAATTTTTTTGTGAAATGAATGCCACATCTCCCTGCTTCAATTTACCTCAATGTTGACATATTAAATTGATGTAATAGAAGACAACTAGAATCCAAAATCATAGGATTAAGAGATCACCTATTCCAGGGGTGGAGAACCTGCTGCCTCAAGGCCACATGTGGCCTTCTAGGTCCTTGAGCGCAGCCTTTTGACTGAGCCCAAGTTTTACAGAACAAATCCTTTTATTAAGGCATTTGTTGAGTGACGTTTGGATTCAGTCAAAGGGCCACACAAGGATCTAGAGTGCCACATGTGGCATCAAGGCCACAGGTTCCCCCTACCTCTGACTTAGTCCAACTCCACTCTCTTAAAGAAGAAGAAATTGAGGGTCATAGCAATTAGATGGCTTACCAGAAGTCAAATAGGTAGTATCTGCACACAGATTCGAACAGATTTATGGTACTTTAGATTTTTTCTGATTTCAAATCCAAGGATCTTCCCGAGCCATTTCCTCTTCTTGGTCAACTATAGTGGCTCTTTATTGCCTCTAGGATCAAATCTAAATGCCATTGTTTGGCATTTAAAGCCCCTTTACAACCTGGTTTTGTTGTACCTTTTTAGCCTTATTACACACTACTGGCATTCTTACAGTTCTTCACACTGAACATTCCATCTCTCACCTCCATGCCATTGCATTGGCAGTGATCCATGCTTGGCATGTATTCCCTCCTCATCTGTGTTTCTTAGATCCCTATTTTCCTTCAAGGAGCAGCTCTAATGTCACCTCCTACATGTTTCCCTCACCCACCAGTGTCTTCTCCCCATCCCTACCATGCCACAAAAAAATTACTTTGCTTTTGCTTTTGTGTATGTGTGTGTATATGTCTGGCCTCATGCACTTCTTCTTTATTTTGATCTTCAGTATTTCTAATAATTGGCCGGTGAGTATAAATAAAACCTCCAATTTTCCAAAATCTGGGATGATCCTGAGGAAAGCCCTGACTTTGCCTACCAGAGCCCAACAAGAGTCTCTTTGAAAACCATGATGACAAAGAAAAAAGAGATATGCTGATCAGTCCCACTTCTTCATTGTTTTCTCATCAAAAGCACCCAAGATAATATCCCATATACTCCTATCAAACAGTGCTAGAAGACTGAGGAGGGAGGCTGGTGAGACGTTTCCTATTGCTTCAGCTGTGGTGAAAGTGGATCTGAATTGATTTGTCTGAATTGTGTATGTTGTCAAACATTGTAGAATGGAAACTCCTTGAAGGCAGGTACTGTCTTTTTTTTTTGTCTTTATATCCTTAGCATTTAGCACAGTGGCTGGCATATAATAAGTGCTTAATAAATGCTTGTTGACTAATTGACTGGTTCCCGAATTCTAGTTCTAGCTGTGCTGCTAACTAGGTGTGTGAATTAGGGCCCACTCTGAACCTCAGTTTCCTCATAGAGCTAGATAAGCTAGCCACCCTTCCAGCTTTAAAATTCTATGAGGGATCTCTCAAAGCAAGGTACACCTCTACATCTCTCTCTCGATTAGCCAAGCATATATTTAACAATTAACTCACATTTCTATGGCACGTTAAATTTTTCCACACAATTTTTTTTCACAAGCCTTCCATTAGGAAGTCCAAGTGTTACTATCTCCATTTTACAGATGGTAAAACTATGACTCTAAATAGTGAAATGACGTGCTCATGGTCACACAGATAACAATTGTTACCACTAGGGTTTGAACCCAGTTCTCCTGCCTTTAAGTATAGCATTCACTGTTCCACACTATTATTATTACGGCAGGACATTTCAGGATTGGGTTTTCTGGCAGTCTTTGAGTCTTGACTTAGGTGGCCTACTGTCCATATGGTTTAGGGAACACCTTCCCCAAAGCAGAGGAATATAGCAGATGGGTCCCTTTCAGTTCTGTGTTTATCCGATTCTCCTGCAAAGCTATTTTCTTTTAGCACTCTCAGTTGTTGGAGGGATAATCACACAGTACTTTTGGCACCCACTTAAATCACTCTGCTAAAGCTTCAGGGACTGTCACCGGAAACCAGCTAAGTATAAAAAGCCTCCGCTTCCACAGACCATTCAGCTAGATGGAATTTTAGCTACTACATGACAGAGAGCAGGGATAATTGACTCCCTCACGAGCAGTGATGTCAGGGAGAGAGCCTCGTTGGTCATTCCATCCAGGAAATTCTGCTGGATGCTACTTGCATACCTTGGGACCTGTTAGCGCATGCACACACACACACACACACACACACACACATACATACACATACACACACATCTGAAATAAAGGATAAAAGCAAAATGGAAACTCAGGAATGAGAAGCAGGCTAATTTCCCTTTACAACTTTACATATTAAGATTAGCTGTTTCTTAATTGTTTACTGAATATGCCATATAGTGTGAGAAATGTGCGTTCATGTAAGATACGTATGTACAGGTGGATAGAGGTCATGGTGGGGAGGTATGGATAGATACCTCCAGTATATGGCTGAGCACCCTCCACAGGAGGTTGTGATTTCTGCCTCGCCAGGAGCAGAAGAGCTATATCTGGGTATTTGTTCTTTCCCTCACCTATCTCCAAGAAGGGTAATGGACTATGATTATTTCCATCTTCCCTTTCAAATATTTATGGTCTAAGGGTATGATTTTGGGCTTCAAAAATAAAGCTCCTTCTCCAGTTATTTGTAAGAGAGAGGGTAGCCTCAATCTTACACCGGCCAGGTTGACCCCTTCTTGCCAAATATATATAAAATACCATCACAAATAGCAAGTAAATCCATTTATCCAATTAACCAACAAATAAAGTTGCAGGAGTTTTATAGATTATACCAGAAAAATACACAAGAGTGAATGGGTTATTTAGATGGAAGCAGGATAAAATCTTAGGAGGTATCTGGGCCCTACATGTCTACTGTTTCCAAAGTCTTCCCATGTTTCTCTCCTGAAGAGTGTCTGTCACCACACAAGAAGCTCTTTCACCCAAGAAGTTCAAGCACCACCTCTGACATTTCATTTCCCGCATGGCTACAGTTCATTTTGGATCTCTTTGACTTCCCAGCCATGCCCCCAGTAAACTCATCATTGGGAAATTTCACCATCTTGCAAGATTCAATAAGCTCCGGCACTCACAACTCCTTAGTACCCTATGCCCCTTCACTTAGGGAGAGGGAACTGGACTGACATCTCCTCAGACATCTCCTCATTTCCCCCCCTGCTGCACTCACTTTGGATGTCTTTGGCTTCTCCATCATTCCTCCATGCCCCCACCCCACCGCCTTGCCTTGTACCACTCCGCCTCACACACTGCTTTTGTGCAGCCTTCCCCTATTAGATTGTAAACTTCATAAGAGCAGGATCTCCCTTTCATTTGTGTACTTGTATCCCCAGCACTCAGCCTAGTCCCTGGCACATAGTAGGTGCTTTATACATGTTTATTGACTATCAGTTATGCACAACTCCTCCCTTCACACACATATGCAGCCATAAACACAGCAGTACACAAATCACTCCAGACCCTGTTGAAAACCTGTCACATAGCATAGTGGAAGGAGTTTTAGAGCTGGAATAGGGAGACCCGGATTTGAATCCCAGTTCTGATGCTTACCAGCTGTGTGATCTCAAGCAAGTTATTTCACCTCTCTGAGACTCAGTTTCCCCCCTCCGTAAAATGAAAATAGCAATAGTTGCATGATCTACTATTCCTACCCATGGTAGGAAAGCCTTGAGGTTTAAAAAGTTTTGATAGAGTCATGTATTTTAGGGAGAAAAAATTAGGGACCTAATCTTTCCCTCTCATTTTACAAAAGATAAGCCTGTGCCCAGCAAAGGTCAATGGTAGGCCCAAAGTCACACAGGGAGTAGCAGGATCGGGATTTTAACCCATGTCCTCCGATTCCAAATCCACTGCTATTTCCCCTCCCCCACATCAGCTTTTCCTACTACTAGCTACTTTCTTATCCACTTTAATTAGTCCCCAAAGCAAATGCGCCAATCACCTTCTTTGACTCTCATTGCTTTGACTGTCACTTCTCTTCCTAAAACTGCTGCCTCGTAATCCCACTTGTGCCATGCCTATATTTTTTCCCTCTACCAGACTGCCCTACCTAGAGCACCAAACACAGCCCCCTCCATTTGCCTGCCATCTGTCCTGTTTCCTAGAATCAGAGCTCGTCTAGGGCAAAGACCATGCCTTTTTATGCACGTTTGGTACGGAACTTTAAAAAGATAATCAGATCATAGATCTGGAGCTGGAAAGAACCTTAGGGGTGAGTGAGTCCAAACGTCTCTTTTTACAGATGAGGATACTGAGGGCCAGAGGGGTTAAGTGATTTTTCCCAGGATTCAAACCCAGGTCCCAAAACTCCCAAGTTTAGTTTTTCTTCTGCTACATCCCATTTACCTGCACATGTCTCATGTCCTATGGACTCTCGGTAAATATTGAACAAGATATCCCAGTTCTACATTCTCAATCTCTCCCGGTGTACATACGTGTGTGCCTCTCTATTTCCATAACTGCGTCTCTCTCTGTTTCTCTTTCTCTCTCTATCTTTCTCTTTCTCTGTCTCTGTCCCTGTCTCTCTCCCTTCCTTCTCCTCCTTCTTCCAGTACAGGTAATTTCATCTATGATGGGAAATCCTATAGTGGAAAATGCATCTGTTGAAGTACATCAGCAGCCCTCTCATATAACTTTAGACAGTTTTCCTGATGACCCACCCTTGAGTGCACCTGACCTATGAGTCACAGGAAGACCCTGTGTCCTTTTTTTTCCAAGACAGGTTCCAACCAGGCTTTCCATAGCCTGTCTCATTGCAACAAGAAAAGTATTAAATATTAATAGACTTAAGACCAAGTTGGGGCTGTTTTTGTTTGTTTGTTTTTGTTTGGTTTGTTTTTCTTTTGCTGGGAGATGAATAAGTCAACATAAGGAGCTAACAACCAAGGGCTAGTTGGTTTCTTAATTACATAGAGAGCAGATGCTGTGTACTTAATGCTTGCCACCCCATAGAAAGCACTATATTTGCAAAGCTGTTGGGGATGGAAAGTTGACTCCTATAACACCCAAGTAATGGATGGGGATGAATGAACTTCTTGAAAGCCACTCATTTTGGTTTGGGGGAGTGGCACCCACTACACTAGCAACTCCATTTAGCACGGCCTCCACTGAGCTCAAACCCCAAGCCAGTCGGGAGACCTCGAGAGCCCTTGCCAAACTCACCAGTTGAAAAGTTCATGTGAACTTCAGGGGTTTTGTTGCAAAACATGTAATCAGTCCCGGTTTCAGGTTCCATAACAAAAGCTCTTCCCAGCTCTCATGACCACAAGCCATGCTGACATTTGTAAATGCACTTCACTGGAAAAAGAAGGCACTCTCTAATTGCATTAGTAGCATTATACCACATTTCATCCGGGAACACTGACATGCTTTGACAGGCATGATGAAAATGTACTCCTTTCAATGAAAACTGCCAACCACACTGAGTCCATCCCTCATTGGGGTCACTGCCGTTCCAGAGGAGATAAAATTCAAAGCAGAACCAGGAATTGCTTTTTTCTGATGCGGACAAAGTTAACATTGTCACATCCACCACACAGAACAGCCTTCCCAAAGCATCTTCCTCCCTTCTGTTCACGAGAATTGTGTCTCTCTTTACTCCCTTTGCCAGCCATTCCCGTTTAATACTCATTAGTTATATATTAAATGGACTAATGTTGTTTATTGGTAGGAAAAATGCTTATTTCCATACATACACATATGGATGTATCTCACCTTACGATTGGTTTCCAAAGAGCTTTGTGCATATTTTATTGCTTGACTATCATGATAAGCCTGTGAGATACATGTTACAGTTATCATCTCCAACTTACAGATCAGGAAACTGAGTCTCAAAGAAATTAAGTGATTTGTCCATGACCAGAGAGCTGGTAAGAAGAAGGGGCCAGATTGAGGCAAACTATCAGATTGAGGCAAACTATTTGCTTTCTTTTTTTTTTCCTTCTTTCTTGGTTTCATTTCTTCTTTCTCATGATTCACTCCATTGGTTATAATTCTTCTTTACAACTGGACTATTATGTAAATAAGTTCAATGTGAAGGTATATGTAGAACCTACATTGGATTACATGCCATCTTGGGGGATAAGGGGGGAGGGAGGAGGGGGAGAGAGAGAAACTTTGGAATCCAAAAACTTGTGGAACTGAATATTGTAAACTAAAAATAAAGAATAAATTAAAAAAAAGAAGGGGCAGAATTCAAACTCAGACCTTTCCTGACCTGTTCAATGCTCTTACTACACCACACTGGCTCTCCAATAAAAACCTCTCTAATTTTTTTTTCCCAAGGTGCCAGCTACTACAGGGAAAATATTTAGGAAGTGGAAAATTAGGCATGTAAATGCATCATACAGGAAAATTACATAAGTGAGAAATTCCTAAAAGGGTTTCACTGTGTTTCCCAACAAGCTAAGGCCTGGATTTCTGTTCCCCACTGCTCCTACCATCCTGTTTGATGTGTGAGTATAATCTTTCTTTGTGTCAAAGTGAGCTGTGTCTGAGAGTGTCCCATAGGCAGCTAAGGGGTCCAAAAAGCTTGGCCTACCATCCAGAAAAAGAAAAGAGTGATTGGAAGCCTCCAAAGTCCCCTGCTGAGGGGGCCTGGACTTTTTTATATCCATTGAATCACAATCAAAGCAACTGAGAACAGTCTCTTTTTCACTCCAAATATGCCGTACGTGACTTTACATTATAGTGAAGGTCAGCATTATGTAGAGGGACAGAAAATTGTCAAGTACAAGTGTGGGAGTAGATAAATGAGGAACCCAGACTACAAAGCCACAAGCTTAAGCTCCCCTTCATTCCCCTCACCTTTCCCTTCTGCTTATGTATGGCCCGGTGATTGTAGGCCCACTTTATAAAAGAGAAAAGCGATGAAAGCTAACCCTGGTCAAGAACGGGCCCGGTTCTGAAGAGGTCTGCCAAAAGGTTATGAACCCATGCATTCTAGGGTGCGGATTTCTGATGAAGCTGAGGAGCAAGAGAGAAGAGACAAAAGAGGCAGGAGAAGGTGGGGAAAAAAGACATTTTTATAGATTTAAGATTGGCAAAACACTTTATTTACATTGTCTCGTTTGATCCTCACAAATAGCCCTGTGAGGGGCACCTAGGTGGTGCAGTGAGTAGAGCACCAGCCCTGGGGTCAGGAGGACCTTAGTTGAAATTTGGCCTCAGACACTTGACACACTTACTATCGTAACCTTGGGCAAGTCACTTAACCCCAATTGCCCTGCCTTCCCCCCTCCAAAACAAACAAACGAAAAAACAAATAGCCCTGGGAATTAAGCAAAAAGTACCACTGCTTTAATGTAGAGTGAGGTTCAGGATTCTAAGGTACAATAGCAGAAGGGAAGACCACCATTAGACAGAACACGGTACAAGACAGGAGTTAGCAGAGAGAAAAGTAAAGCAAGTCAGCATCATTGGAGGGAAATACAATCAGAGGGGGCAGTCAGGGAGGATGGAAATAGGTCAGGTCCTCAGGGAGTCTGGTGGAAGGGAATGCCCCAAACCGGTCTTACCTGGCTTAAGCCAAAGCCAGCCTTGCCGGGATAGAGCAAGGAGCCTAGACCTGGCATGCAGGTGACCATCTGAGGATGGCTCCTGGTTCATGCTAGAGACGGAACACCTAGGAAAATGTTGGCTAGTTGGTATGTGCCTACTCTGTTTTAAACTTCCCAACCAGCACGAAAAAGGGCCTTCAGAACCATTACTTCAGGTCTTATTTTGGTGGGGGTGACTAGGGATTTGAGCCATCCCAGTGGCGAGCCAAGTGGCTGGCTGCTGAAGCCCTCACAGTATCCCAGGAAAACGAGGCTTGGGAAAGTGGATGAACTCGTCCATGGTCACACGGCTATTAAGTATCAGAAACAGAATTCTTATTCGGGCCTCTTTACTCAAAGCTTGGTAGCTCTTTCCATCACTGAATAAGACAGAGGTAGGCGGAGGACATAGGTTAAAATCCCAGCTGTGACGAGGGGACAGCTAGGCCCACAAAGAAACTTGGCCTAATCTTCAGAAAAGAAAGAGCTGCATCAGAAGTTCAGGGATTTCAAACCCCAGGTTTGTGGACTAACCCAGGTAGCTCACATTCCCCCACAGGCCCTATCATATATATTTATATATACCCTGGTAGGCAGCAAGTATTTATTAAGTGCCTAATCTGTGCCAGCTAGGTGATACAACAGACAGAGCACTGGGCCTGGAGTAAGAAAGACCTGAGTTCAAATCCAGCCTCACTAACTGAATGACCCTGGGCAAATCACTTGACCTCTGCTTGCCTTAATCCACAGGAGAAGGAAACGGCAAACCTCTCCAGTATCTTTGCTCAGAAAACCCTATAAGGGGTCGTAAAGAGTCAGACGACTGAACAGCTACATGCCAGGTTCTACGCTAAGCACCAGGGATTCAAAGAAAGGTCAGACAGGTCCTGCCTTCAGAGAGCTCACAGTCCAATGACAGAGTCAATAACATACAAGCAAGATATACATACAGGAAAACTGGAAGTGATGAAAGGCGGGGAAGGTGAGATCTTAGCTGAGATCTGTTCAGAAGAATATGCTATCGGATCCATGGTTTTGTTGTCTTTTGTTGGGGTTTTTTTTAAAGAAAAACAAAGATTTAGGATCTTAAGATTTATATTTAAAAGGGACCTTTCTAACCCAACCCCCTCATTTTATACATGAGGAGGCCGAGGCTCTGAGACAGAAAGCAATTTGCCTAGGGTCACATAGGTGGTAAATAAAGAAGCTAGGATCTAAATGCAGGGCCTCCGGTTTCCAATCCAGCGCCCTTTGCTCTAAATCTTGTAATAGTAATGCTAGTAAATGAATGCTATAAGCACTCAATTTACATTGAAGACCCCTGCTCTAGCTTACATTTAATAGCAGAGTATTAGACAGGGAATTAGATGGGAATAGGTGTGAGTACATCTTTGATCTAGTATCTTTCATGATCAGCCCAGTTTAATTAAGAGGGATGAGTTCCCTCATTTTAGTTCAGATTGGGCATTGATAACTAGCCAACATTTTTTAATATTCTGCAGCTCATGGGCCAGGGCTAAGCTCAGGTTTCTGGGCTCATGCCAATATGCCATGTGTGGTAAAAAGGGAAAACATTGGATTTGGAATCAGGGGATTTGGGTCCAAAACCCATCTCTCACATTAGCTATCTCTGTGACCTTGGGCAAGTCACCGGTATCTCTGGGCCTTGGCTTTCCCATGTATAAAATGAGGGGGTTAGACTTCATGCTAGCAATTATCTATGATCCTATGGCCCTGGTCCAATTCTGAGGGCCTGACCTCAAGAGGTTCAGTACATCTTTATACACCTGCCTTCAGGTGCTATTCTTTCCCCCTCCAAAAAAATCTAAAATACTAAGGGTATATAGCTGGTATCTAGGGTTTCCCAAATGTGATCCCTAATTCCTACATGGGCACTCAATGTACCACATAGGTATCAGGCATGAGAGGACATTTATTTCATACTCACAGAAAATATATTATACAAAGGACCCACAGAAACCTAAAATATCATTTCCCTCTCCACTGCACTTCTCTGGACTTCATCCTGGACTCCAGATCCTTTTCACCGTACAAGATCACATCAACCTTGAAACTTTTGCCTCTCCGTCAGCATCTCCCTACTCCCAGGGCCTCTCTCTATCTGATTAGGGATGGTAGAGGGTAGACATTGGAGAGCTCCTCCCAAATCCTCCATTTCAGGAGAGTAACCAGGAGAGCCATCTCATCATCTCCCATCTGCCTTCACTTCTATGGACTCTATCATGTCCCCAACAGAATACTCCCTCTCCCTCTCTGCTTCTCTCTGTGTTGTCTTCCCCAATAGATTATAGGCCCCTTAAGGGCTGGGACTATCTTTTGCCTTTTGACACATAGTAGGTGCTTGATAAATGTTTATTGATGGATTGTTTATTGACTGACTCATGGGACAGCTACATAAAGCCTTCAAGTAGTCCATTAGACACCCCCAGAAAGTAAACACACTTTGGAGGGCTGCCAGACAAATATTCTCCCTTCCATTGGTCTTATAGTCCAAATAATTTGTCAGTAGTAGCAAAGATAAGATCCAAATAACTTTTGCCTCTTCTTTGGTCCTTCAGCTGGAATGATATTCTGTGGGCAATCCTTTTCTTTAACCAAGAAGCTCATTATTTAAGGAAATCTCCCTCTAGGAGGCCTTTGCCTGAGCTGTAAAACTCAAGAACTGTGGAACTTTGAATTACCCATCAAACAACTTCCCAAAGCTAACGTTGCCCAAGAAATTTACCTCATCTGCCTTAGGAGGCTACATTCTGGGATCATATGGCTTGGAGGACTCAAAATCTGCCCATAGCACCACTCCTCCATCACCACACATACCTAGGAGGTTATGGTCCAGGAACAATGTCATTGAACTCTCTTCTAAGACTTTTGTGAGCCTCAGCATATTCCCCACTGCCATCACTGCCATGTGCTTCTTCAAGTCATCATCCCAGAAAGCTAGAGAGAAATCCCTTAGGTCCATCACCACCCCCAAATGTAGGTCTTCTCTGCTGCTACTCTATGGTCTAGAAGTCAGTGGGAGGGAGGGAAAAGGATGCCCCACTCATGATTATACATACATACATACATATATATATATATATACACATGTATGTATATATATATATATATATATATATATATAAGTTTTCCCCAATTGACCCACTCACTTTGATAGTCCACAAGATAGGAATAACTTTCCCACTAAGAGTCTCTCCCACTGAATCTCAGTTGCCAATTATCATGGCAGTAGCCCCATTCACTGGACCCCATCAAAGGAGTTCACTTTGTCCTCTTACCAAGGGACCAGTTTACATAAATATTTTAATGGGAAGACCCTTTAGATGCCTCCAAACTAAAGTTTCTTCCCTTTAATTTCATTATGTTGAATGGGAAACTCATCAAATTGATCAAGGGCTCCCTTGATCAACTCCTCTTATCTTTCAAAGATTCTCTGCTTCATTGGTGTGGGCATTCCTTCCACCAATGAAGACTCAACTCCTTTTATGCCTTTGTTCATGAACTTCTGTAGCTATCACCCGATGTTGAACCTTCCTGTGATGTCTTTCTGAGCTTAACTAAGGGGGTAAGGGAGTAAGCCAGTGAATTCTTCAGAGACTTCTCATTCCACAAAGACTTACCCAGGTCCACTGCGTCAGTACCTGGGATCCATCTGACACAGGTTACATGCATAAATTTGTATGTAGGTTCCCTTTTGTAGAGAAATAAAACAACATTGAATTTCCTACAAGATATTCCAACATGCACATACACACATAAAATCAACAATAGGACAGTTTACCTTGGGACCGAAAGACAAATACAAGCTCGATTCATCACTTTGCTAGGCTAGGTAAAACCTGATGAGGCCAGCAGCCATTTATTGCATAAATAAACCATTAGAGGTAGAGAACAGCAATGTCAATATAGGCACAATCCACAAATTGACTAATTGGTGATGGACATTGGCCAGTTCAAAGACATTAGCCATGAAATCTGAATGCACATTTTTTAATGTACGTTTTCTATGTCAGAGCTGCTATTTTATGCAAATTATTACAGGGATTTTTTTATCATTTGTAAGAAAGGCGAAATCCTTGCTATCCTATTTAATCTTCTGAATATCAGAGCGACAAAATGAAAGGATTTACAACCTGAAAGATAAATAGGTTGGGGGAGGGCAAAGGATTTGTCCCAGATATATTTTCGTGTTCAGGTGACTTAATTTATCCACAACTCTGTGCCCTGTCCCTCTCCCAAGCCATCCCCCATACATACACTCCTGGTCTCAGAAACATTGTGTTACCACCCCTGTTAGCCTCTTCCCCTGGGCGTATTTACTCCCAGAGACAGGGAGTACCTTTTGCCTTTGATGTTC
The DNA here is from genome assembly GCF_011100635.1 of Trichosurus vulpecula. Lineage (NCBI taxonomy): Eukaryota > Metazoa > Chordata > Mammalia > Diprotodontia > Phalangeridae > Trichosurus > Trichosurus vulpecula. The sequence continues at coordinate 98,017,824 of NC_050581.1, forward strand.
AGCAGTGCCTCTGAGTTTATTCTAGCCAGATAATCAGCCTTCTCCATCTGTAATATGAAGGTGTATAATATAGTTTTCTTTAAGCTACAAGGCTTGCACTTTCAGAAAATCAGTTGATCAAGAGGGATGCATCCCATGAATTATAGACATGAATAGTATTTGGGAAGATTGACCTTCACCCAGACAGATAAATAAGTGATAACAGGACAGATAAATAAGAACATACAGATAAATAAGTGATAATCCCAGGAAAACTTTTCTTCTTCCTAAACCAACAACTTGATTTTTTTTTGGCTAAGATACAGAGCTTGCCAGAATTTCCCACTAGGCCCACAATTTAATCCAGTTGATGGTCCCAGGTGAAACTGGACTCGATGTTACCCATTTCCCAAGTTCATATTTTGAATAAGTGTAGCTAGTTTATAAGGATTGATGGGGCGGGGAGCGGGGGAGGATAAAGGTGAGGGGGTACAGCCTCATGCCAAGACCTCTTTTTGATGGGGGAAATAAAAAACACCCTCTTAGATCCAGTTTGATGAGGCATTCTGGGCTTCCCCAATTCTCCTTAGCAAAGCTTTGAGAGACATTTCCTCAAATCCCCTGGGGAAAGTAAAAGTTGGTCAGAAAGTCCTCGGGGCATTTTTCTTGCCCTCATCCAGGGCAGTCCATTCCTGACCTGATTGCATACTTCACCCTGCTAATTAGTCCCCTTAGAAACACAAATCCAAAACAGGCAAATTATCACAGAGGGCCTTTTCTTCCCCCTTCCAATTAAAAAAAAATCACCAAACACTTGAAATATACTCTTCTGACATAAGCTTCCAGCCCCACTCGGGGACTTTCCAACAGCCTAATAACAAACAGATTATAGACCAGAGGAGCATGTGTTCATACAGTCCTCTCCTTGGTCCAACTGCGAGGCTCGAGTTGTGATTAGAAGGGAAGGCAGGCCCAGGCAGTCGCTTTAACTCTGATGTTAAAATGGAAACTCCATGCAAAGTCCTCAGGAGGATTGGAGAACACTAACTCTCTGGACCATCAGAAACGGGATAATATTCCCTATTCTGATCCTGCTAGCAGTATCAGTTCCAAGTTGGAAAGCAGCCCCCTATCATAATTCAAGCTGGGGCTATAGCAGAGCAAGCCTTCTCAGATATTATAAGCCAGTGTGAGCTCAAAAAAAAGCATTCGCCGCTCAAGGCCAAATAACTTCAAAGCTAATAATCCTCTGGAGTCGGCGTGTGAGCGCTGAAACTGTCAATGTCAACTTACACCATGCATAGTGAGTGTGGAACTTCAATAATGACATCATAGAGGGAGGGACAAAGGGCAGACAATTCACAAAGAAGTGCCAAGGCCTCTTCAAATCTTTGAAACCTGCGAGGATTTATCCGGACTAACACTTCTCCACGTAGCCATTGGAGTCTTAGGCTACACTGATTAAGGATTTAGCTTATTCAAAGGCTTTCCCTGGTAGGAAGATGACAAGGTTTCAGTAGCTCGATTGATTCCATTATCTTGCCTTTGCCTGGTCTCCCCCCTTCCCCGCTCCCCTCTTGCCTCCCATCCCCACACTTTGCTCTCCATCCTTCCACATCTGCCTCCCCAAGGCAAGGGGTTTCTTTCCCTGGGTATGGCCCCTTTGATCAGGGCCTGGGATTGATTCTCAAACTCATTCACTCAAAACTCAGCCTGCAGATCCTAGCAGAACTGAGGAAGAAACCCCCAACCTCCTTCCCCCCCCTCTCAGAGTCTATTCCCCTGGGTACTACATAATGTTCTGAGCCAGCTCACAAGGGCAGGAGAAGCAGGATCGCATGAGAACAAGACCCTGACATCGATGTGGTCACCATCACAATTCATAGGAAAGAGAATTTACAAAAAATTTCAGTGGGAGGGCAGGTCACGTAGAAGCCCCTTTTGGGTTTTTTGTTTTTCTTTTATTATTAAAGGCCGCAATTGCCAAGCAACTGAATTAATTCAGGTGTTGCCTCTGTATCAATGTCGACAACCTTCCAGTTGGCTTCAGCCTTCAAATAATGTTGTGGGCTAGGATCTGTGTACTGAGTAACATGGTCAATCGTGGGAGGAGAGAATCGTAAGATATCAGTTTTAGAGAGTTAAGAGACCTTAGATGTGATCTAGTCCCACCCCTTCATCTCGCAGAAACTTGACGCTCAGAGATGTGACGTGACTTCCCTATGATCACACAGGTGATGAGAGTCTGAACCTAGATTTAAACTCACATCCTTCAACTCCAGAAGCAGGGTTCTGTGTACTGTCTCCACACAGGATACAGGCAGGGCACAGAATATACACTGAAAGATAGGGAAACTGTACTAGCCCCCATTTCTATTATGATTCAAGGTTTTCACAGTTACTTTCCTTACAACAACCCTTTAAAGTGGGTAGTTCAAAGATTGGGGGCAGCGAGGTGGCTCAGTAGATAGGCTTGGAGTCAGGAAAACCTGAGTTCAAATCTGGCCTCAGATGCTTACCAGCTGAGTGACTCAGGACATGCCACTTAACCTCTGTTTGCTCTAATCCACTGGTAAAGGAAATGACAAACCCCTCCAGTAAGATTTGCCAAGAAAACCCGATGGACAGTATGGTCCACAGGGTTATGAAGAGTCAGATACAATTTTAACAACTGAAAAACAAGAGTGCAAAGATTATTCGCATTTTAAAGATGAAGAAATTGAAGCTCAGAAAGAATGACTCGCAAGTAAACTCTTCCTTAAAAATTGAGGGAGAGTGGCAAGAAAGAAAAACCTGAATAGGGTTTGGAACAGAGATCCTTTCAAGGGAGTATACTTCCTGGTATCGATTCAATCCAACAAGCATTTATTAAATACCTACTACATACCAGGCTTTGTATTCTGAGCAAGAGGTGTACAAAGACAAAAAGAAAACAGTCTCTAACCTCAAGGAATTCACATGCTACTGGGAGGAAACATGTCCACAGAAAAGTAAATACAAAAGGATTTTAGGAGGCATTGTTAGAAAGGCAGAATCTGCATGCAAGTGAAGGTCAGCTTGCAGCCAGATGGGAGCAGCCCTTAGCTTAGTTTAGTAGTTCAGTGCAGTGTGAAGACTTCGGGATCAGAGTCAGAGTTCCAAGGTTCAAATCTAGGCTCTGTCACTGACCACCTCTGACCTTGGGGAAGATACTTTCCCTGTTGGGACTTCAGAGTCCTCATTGACAAAATGGAGGAATTCAACCAGATGGTCTCTTAGATGGCTTCCTGCTCCCTGACTTCTGCAACATGGCATTTGGGGGAAAGCTCTGTAAAGGGTCTTTCCAAGTGAATAGCAAACTCTTGAAAATCCATGGCTGTTTGGGGGTAAACTGAAGGAAAGAGGAAGCTAATACCCTATGGTTGTAGATGAAGGAAGATTCAGAATTAACCACACTCATGTTCAGTTCTGCATATCAGTAGATATAGTAGCAAATATAGTAGCTCCTGGTTATTATGGTTATTATGGAACTTTGCTCACAACTGCCCAGTGATGTAGAGAGTGGGAATGAGGAAACTGAGGCTCAAGAAAGTGACAGAACCAGTATAATAATAATACTAATACTAACCCTTTGCTGTTGTTCAGTTGTTTCAGTCACATCTGACTATTTGTGACCACATTTGGGGTTTTCTTGGCAAGGATACTTCAGTGGTTTGCCACTTCCTTCTCCAGCTCATTTTCCAGAAACTGAGGCAAATAGGGTGAAGTGACTTGCCCAGGGTTACACAGCTAGTAAGTATCTAAGATAGGATTGGAACTCAGGACTCCCTGACTCCAGACCCAGCATTCTATCTACTGTGCCACCTAGCTGCTGAAGAAGAAGAAGAAGAAGAAGAAGAAGAAGAAGAAGAAGAAGAAGAAGAATGAGAAGAAGTAGAAGAAGAAGAAGAAGGAGAAGAAGAAGAAGAAGAAGAAGAAGAAGAAGAAGAAGAAGAAGAAGAATGAGAAGAAGTAGAAGAAGAAGAAGAAGGAGAAGAAGAAGAAGAAGAAGAAGAAGAAGAAGAAGAAGAAGAAGAATGAGAAGAAGTAGAAGAAGAAGAAGAAGGAGAAGAAGAAGAAGAAGAAGAAGAAGAAGAAGAAGAAGAAGAAGAAGAAGAAGAAGAAGAAGAAGAAGAAGAAGAAGGAGAAGGAGAAGAAGAAGAAGGAGGAGAAGAAGGAGAAGAAGAAGAAGCAGCAGCATCAGAAGAAGAAGAAGGAGGAAGAGGAGGAAGGGGAGGAGGAGGAGGAGGAGGCGGAGCAGATTTATAGTACCTTTGCAATGTGTTTTAGTAATGGTAATAATAAAACAATAGCTAGCACTAATATAGTACTTTAAAGTTGGCAAAGTTCTTAAAAATATTGTCTCATCTTAACCTCACAACAACCCTAGGAGGTAGGTGCTATTATTGTAGATCAGGAAATTGAAGCTGAAAGAAAATAAGTGACTTGTCCAGGGTCACAAAGCTAGTTAAGTGTCTGAAAGGAGATCTGAACTCAGACCCTGTTGAGTCCAAGCCCAGCACCGCTATCCACCGAACCACCACCAGACTCAGGTCTTCTGACTCCCACCCCAGTAGGTCTTCTCACAATGCCACACTGCCTCTCCACCCTCATCCAGCTTTGCTCGTAGGAAAGATGAGTTCTGCTCCTGGGTCTGATATTCGTTTCTGCATATTCTGGCAAAAAGACCAATCTTGTACTAAAAATGACAGAACAAAAATGGCTAATGATATTCAAGAGAAGTAAGAAGATAGCAAGAGGTCACTTAGCTACCCTAGATGGATCCAATAATAATGATAACTTGCATGGTACTTTATAAATATTACCTTATTTGATCCTCACCATAATCCTATAAGGTAGGTGCCGTTCTTATCCTCATTATGTAGATGAAGAAACTGAGGAAATTGGAGGCTAAGTGACTTGCCTAAGGTCACACAGGTAGAAAAATGCCTAAGGCCAGATTTGAACTCAGATCTTCCTGACTCCAGGTCCAAAATACCATCCACTGTGCCATCTTGCTGCCTCAAGGTGCCTCCCCCAAATAAACTATTTGCTTAAGTCCTGAGAGCCGTGGTGTTTGCCAAAGGTATCACCCAGAACTAGAGAAGGGCAAATATTGTCTTGATGTTTTATAAAAGGGAAGAGAATGATCTCTTGAATGTCTTGTCTTCAGTTTTTTTTTTTGGAGGGGGGAAGGCAGGGCAGTTGGGGTTAAGTGATTTGCCCAAGGTCACACAGCTAGTAAGTGTGTCAAGTGTCTGAGGCCGGATTTGAACTCAGATCTTCCTGACTCCAGGGCCAGTGCTCTACTCAGTGCACCACCAAGCTGCCCCTTTGACTTGAATTCTTACAGGAATTCTAGAACAAATCATTAAAGAGATTATTAGTGAAAACCTTGAAGAACCAGCATGGCTTCCTCGAAAACAACTCATACCAGCCTGTGTTTATTTCCTATTTGACAGGGTTACTAAACTGGTAGGATCACGAATAGTGTAGACAATCATTTACCAAGATTTCCCCAATTCATTTGATAAAGTATGTCATAGTACTCTCACGGACTGCATGAGGAGAGGTGGCCCATGCCATAACATAAATGAGTGTACTCGGAATTATTCGAATGGTGATTTCAAAAGACCAGTCTTTAATGGTTCGGGATGGCATGAGGTCTCCAGGGTAGAGCCCCAGAGAATTGTGCTAAGGTTTGTGTTGTTTTAACACTTCTACAATAACTTGAAGAAAAGCATAGATGGCATGCTCGTCAGATCTGAAGATGATACAAAGCTGGGAAAGGCAGCTAGCCCCTGAATGATAGAGTCAGGATCCAAAAAGATCCTTAAAAGGCTGGAGCATCGTGAAATCTAATTGGATGAAATTAAACAGGGACAAATGGAAAGTCTTACATCTGGGTTAAAAAAAAATCAGTTCACAACATGGGGGGAGGTCGTATATGATTAGACAGAAGTTTGTCTGAAGAAATAACTGGGACTTTTAATGGATTATAAATTCTGCATGTGTTCATAATCTGATGTGGTAGCCAAAAAATGAATGCAGATTTGGGCTACATTAAGAGAGATGGATGTGGCTTCCAGGAACAAGAAACTCAGAGTCCCTCTGTATTCTGCCCTGGCCCATCCCCACATAGAGTCTTGTGCTCGGTTCTGGGTGCCACAATTTAAGACAGATGTTGATAACCTGGTGAGTATCCAGAGGACGGCAACCAAGATGGTAAGGAGCCTTGAGTTCCTGTCATAGAAAGATCATACAGGCAACTAGGTGGTACAAGTGCATAGAGGGCTTGTGTCTGTAAGATCTTGTGTTCAATTCCAGCCTCAGACACTTCATTAGCTGTGTGACCCTGGGGAAGTAGCTTACCCTGTCTGTGCCTGCATCTGTCTTCTATAAAGCAAGCATAACAACAGCATCCATTTCATAAGGTTATTGTGAGGACAAAATGAGAAGATATTTGTAAATTGTTTTATACACCTTAAAGTACCACACAAATGCTAGTTACTGTCATTATCATCATCACCATCATCACCACAAGGAACTAAGGATGCTTAGCCTGGTAAGGAGAAGACTTAGAAGCATCATGTTAACTGCCTTCAAGTAGTTGAAGGATTGTCGGGTAGAAAAGGGTTTGGACGATCGTTCTGTTTACCCACTGAAAGAAGAATTAAGAGCAATGGGTGAAAGATGCAAAGTGGCAAATCTAGGCTGGATGTCAGGAAAATGTTTCTAACAATCAGAGTATCCAGAATTGGGATGTGTGTCTCCTTCACAGAAAATTTCAAGTCGAGATGGAATAACTACTTGTCAGATAGGATGTGACAGAGGAGATTCCTTTCCCATATGGTTTGGGCAGGCTGGCCATTATGGTCCCCACCAAAAGCCTGGCATTCTGTAAGATTCCATAACATAGTTCATGAATTCTTTAATTCAGCTCTTACTTCAGTAAGACAGCTGACCTCATTGTTGGGGCATTCCTTTTACCGCACGCAGGGGTATCCCCTCTGCCACCTTATAGGTCTTCTAGAGCTGCCAGTCCCTGAGAAAGTCAACACACTTTGGCCAACCTGGGGATGGATGTCTGATTCTGACTCTCTCTGAACTTAACTAGGTCAATCTTCAGATGAGAGACCCACAATCTGTTATGGGACCTATATTTAAAGCTTTTCTAGCTTAGTAGGACCTTCATAATACTTAGAATTTGTTTTGCACATTTGTATTTTGTATTGACTTCTTTGTGTATGTATCATTTCCACCAATAGAATGGAAGTTCCTTGAGGACAGAGACTGTTTCATGTTTGTTTTTGTATCCTCAGTGCTAAACACAGATCCTGGCCTATAGCAGGCACTTAATAAATGGTGGTCGAATTGAATTGCCAAGTTTGTACTCTACTGGCATAGTTTCTAAAGCCCAGTGGCTACGGTACCTCAACCACGGCAGGAAGACTGGGATTCTCGTCCTGCCTCTGACACACAATGGCTGTGTGACCTTGGGCAAGTAACTTGACCTCTCTGGGCCTCAGTTCCCCATCAGCAAAATGGGAGGGTTGAAGTAGATGGCCTCTAAGGACCCTTCTAGCTCTAAATCTATGTTCCTGTGATTCTTCCACAAGCATTTTTGTGGAGCTAATAGTTCTGACTTCACTACCCTAATATTCACTTGTGAGAAGAAAGAACAGGTTTATCTTCTGCCTGCCACCATCTTGGGCATTTCACATTCACTTTTTCCTTCCTATCAAAAGCAGCCTCCCCGATGCATCAAATGAAGTATCTCCTCCTATTACCACCAGACATTAGCTTCTCCCCAGCAATCTCTCAAAATGCAAAGCTCATTATCTACCATTGTAAGCCATGTACCAGTTGTAGTGTGCTCTTCCTTTTGGGAGGGGGCAGAACCAACCTTATTTCATTTATGGAAATGAGAACACAGTTAAGTAAATAAATGACAAGATCATAGGTCTTCAAGCTAGAAGGAACCTCAGAGGTCACCCAGTCCAACCTGTACATTTTACAGATGAGGAAACAGAGGGCCAGAGAGGTTAAGAACAAGTTACCGGTAAGCAGCAGAGCCGAAATTCAAATTCAGGTCCTGTGACTCCAAATCCAGCATTCCTTCCACGGAGCCATACTGTCTTTCCAAATAATCACTTAAGCTTTCTCAAGCTCTAAGGTCTTCAAAACTATTGCCACAACAATCCAGGAAGAAGAGATAGTGAAAGTGTTACCCCATTTAACAAATGAGATAGCCCAAGTTCAGATGTAAAATGAGAGGCACATGTCTAGCAAGTTATGGAGCCAGTTTTCTGGATTTGAACCCATGTCTTGAGTCAAAAATTCTTTTCAGGACCCCATGCTGTCTTATGGTAGTGATACCAAGATGAAGAAGAATTAATTCGGCCAAGAGAGTTTATATGCTGGAATAGAGGGCAGTCCTTATAACTCAGGAGAGCAGACAACTGCTTAGATTGTACATTCAGAATATAAATATCCTAGGAGGAGACATCCGTCAAGTCTTTTAGGCATTTGCACCTTAGGGTGAAAGGATTTTAGGCGATTTCCGAAGAAGCAGCTTGGAAAGATTGGGAGGAGGAGAAAGAAACCTGAGAACATCAAGGTTCCATGGAAGAAGCATGAGACTAAATTCCTGTCTTCTGCTCTTGGCTTGGTCATTAAGTCACTGCTTTATCTTATGCAAGCCAGTTCTTCTCTCTAAGCCTGTGTCTCCTTACTGGCAAATGTGGGGCATTGACTAAACCAAGGATTATTAACCCAGGGAATGTGTGAACTTTTTTCTCACCTAAGTAACTATATTTCAATAGAACTGGTTTTCTTTGTAATCCTGTTTATTTTATTCTATGCATTTAATAATTTTTACATTATTTTGAGAAAGGATATGTAGGTGTCACCAGATTGCCAAAGGGGTCCACGACAAAAAATGACTAAGCGCACCTGGTCTAAATGATCTCTAAGGTGACTGCTAGGTTGAAGGAGTCTTTGAGAAACTGATGTGGAAGGTAAAGGGATTGGGGGAAGGGCATAGAAAGGGGAGCCAAGGACAACAAAAGCAAATTTTGGCTACTTAACCATTTTGATCCAGAGTGCCCCAGAGAAATACTCTCAGAATTTAAAATATGATTTCCCTTCTCAGACCTCACACAGCACTTTGTTTATAGATTTCTAATGCATTTTTCATTCTGTGTTCTATGGTATTGTTAACTGGGTTTATATCATTCCTCTCCTAGACTATAAGCTCCAGGAGGGCAAGAACCTTGTATTATTAGCTAAATTATCTAATTTCCCAGCACAAGGCTCTACATACAGTAGATGCTTAATAAATGTTTACTGAATACATGAATGAAAGAAGCACCTAGAACAGTACTTGACATATAATAGGTTCTTAATAAATATTGATTGATTGATTAAGTAAATAGAGTAAAATAAATGTTTCATCCATTCATGACGAATAGATGAAACACTAAAATCAGCAAAAGGTTCATAGGGAATATTTCTGAATTGCTTTTTAATAAGATCCTTCCCATTTTCTGGGAATGTTTCATAGAAAATGAAAATCTGAATAAAAGAGGAGTTTCCTGAGGCTCTTTTTTCCTTTCATAATATCATGCAATTTTTTTAAAAGGCTTAATCTTTTATTTTAGGTTTTCTCTCTAGGATGTACCTATGGACATCTTCTGGATTTTTTTTAATCTACCAGCCTGACCTAAACCCAGTCCTGGTTTTTCTTTCTCCATTTGTTTTCTTTAAGCAGGAACTTATACCAAAAAAAAGAAGAAGTGAAGGGTCATTCTGGGGAAGGACAGAGGCAGAGACAGCCGGGAATAGACTGCCTCTTTGCTTGGTCGGCTCATCTGTGCCGGCCCCATTTCTGCTGAAGGGAGCACACCTCCTTGCTAACTGGTGAAACATTTATGACAAAGGTTTTACATAGACCCTGTGAGGGGACTGATCCATTTTCTCATGTGCTTGCTTTTATAGCAAGATCGCAGCTAGCTACACATTGGGGTTTACTTTATTGTATTTTTTTAAAGGCAACAAAACCTCAGCCTGCCTTATTACAGCAAGCAACCTGCAGGGGAGGCAGAGACACTTCAGGACCCACAGGAAATTCTGCCTCACTTTCAATTCTAGGATATTTATTTAGGGGTAGGGAGGGGTTGGCGGAAAGGAGACAGGATACAAGGCAAAGAGGTCAAGAAATAATGATTAGATTATAAGATCATAAAATCATAATATATGTAGTAGCACTTCAGAGATCATTTAGTGGCTTGTATCTAGTAGAATCTTAATATGTTTTTGAATTAAAATTTGAATTCTAGCTTACAAAGTATATTTCTTACAAAGACCTTGTAAAGTGGGTAATATAAGTATCAATGTTCCCATTTTGTAGGTGAATACACTGAGGCAGGGAGAGGTTTTTTTTTTTTTAAGTACCTTGCCCATGATTACCCAGACAGCAAGTGTCAGAAGCAGGGACTAGAACTCAGATCTGACTCCAGAACAAAATCTCTCTAATATGATCACTTTTGTTAGGCAGGCAGAGTCAAGTCAAATCAAGATGCATTTATTAATTGCCTTCTGTGCCAAGTACTCAGGATACAAAGGCAAAAATTGTCTCTGTCTTCAAAAAGCTCACATTCTAATGGGGGAGGAAACATGCAAACAATTATGTACAAACAAGATAAATGCAAGGTAAATTGGAGATAAACCCAAAGGGAAGGCACTAGCGTTGGGGGTTGGGGTGGGGGCAGAAAATGCTTCTTGTAAAAGGTGGGATTTTGTCTGAGAATTGAAGGAAGCCAGGCATGGGGGATAGGCAAGGTAAAAGTATGAAGTCTGACGATGGAAAATCCTTTACTTTTTCATTTTTTAACCATTTCCCACCTCCAGACAATTCTGAAAAACTCACGCAGGAATCCACTTGTTCTCCTGGGAACCCCTCACCCCACCCAATGACACTGGACCAAACTTGGGTCCAATCAGAATGAGCCTGGATATTTCTGTACATGAGGCAATCCTTTTGGGGAGGACCCTGGCATTCCCTCCTCATCCCCATCCCCACCCCGACTCATTTCCCTGGGGCTGAGTCTAGATACTTCTGCACCTGGTTCTTGTTTCTGCATAGTATCACCCCATCCCCCACATAACCAAGTCATTGGTGTCCGTTGTCACACCTTTATTTGAGTCTGGAACTCACCAAGGGAGGGATCCACGTTGCCAGACCCTCCAGATGGGCAGGGCAAGGCCAAGATGGGGGACAGGGGGAGGAGGGGAGTGTAGGAGGCTCAGCGAACAGCCCCATAGCAGCTGGCATTTACTCAAAGATTTCAAACCATTGTCTTTGTTCCAGCTTCCCTCCCTCCTGCTTATCTCCTGCAGGTCCCCTGAGCCCTTCCTGATGCACAGGGTTACCCACAAGAGCGCTTTTTATGACTCTAAGTGATCCACAGAGCTGCCCATTGTCTCACGTCACTGCTCCAAAGGCCAAGTTGTACTAATAGGAAGTGATGGCTGCTCCCATTTACTTGGAAACAGTCAGGGAAGGCAGGATTTCAAGGGGTTTCGATTCCTACATCCTTTCTCCTGGGAGCTCTGGGGGAGAGGGCGGCCAGGAAATGCGGGCCGAAAAGGCAGCAATGACTTTCCTTAGGGGAGATGAAGGGGTGGCTGATGCAGCAAGGTGGGTAAGGATATTTGTAGAAATCTTTTTATCTTCCTCAATCTGGTTTAGGGGGAAAGAGCCCTGAATTTGGAGCCATCATTCATACAATGTAGAGCTCGAAAAAAATGGAGAATGATGAAGAAGATGACGATGGCGATTCATTTATAGACAGGTATACATGTACATGCACACACATACACCTATACATACATATACACATATAGCATTTTAAGGTATGCAAAGGGCTCTTACATGCATGATCTCCTACGATTCACATAACAATCCCAGGAGGGAGGGAACCAGAGGCATTATCCCATTTTACAGATTAAAAGGCCGAGGCTCAGAAAAGTTAGGACTCTGGCCCAGGCTTTTATTGCTAGGATGGGTCAGGTTGGATTTGATCCAAGGTATCTCCAGACTCCAAGTCCAATAGGCTTTCTGCTATACCATGATCTCATTTTGCAGCCAGGAAGAGACTTGCCCAAAGACACACTGGGGAAAATGAGCAAAATTGGAATCCAGGTCCTCTTTCCACTGGATTACACGATTCACATCCTCATTGTGTTAAATACTTCCTGTGTGACCAATTACAAGTCACTGTCCTTAGCGATTTAATGAGCACCTGCATCTGTATAATGGAGGAGGTTGGATGAAATGATTTCTTAGGTCCCTTCCATTCCTAGCAACCCTTCCTTCCAACACACACACACACACACACACACACACACACGCACACACGCACACACGCGCGCACACACACGCACACTCACATCCCCCCAGCCACTGGCAGGCAAAGCCTTGGCAAGCACTAGGTGGGGAGGAGGGAGAATTCCAAGAGGGCTGAACTTGGCCAGAGGTGGGCAGAAGACAGAGTTATTCTCAGCTGCTATCCTCTATGAGTGGGTTTCCAGGTTGGAGGAGAAGCACAAACAAAACAATCTGTTATTTTCCACTGTGTGCAGCGGTGTGGTGGGTTAAGGCTGGGAGCCAACAGCAGCCAAACCACATGCTGCACCGTTCTCAGCCCGGCCCCGCCACCAGAGCCCTCACTGCGCATTAAAGTAAATGGTCGGCTCTCTCATCTCCAGGCTCCCAGTGCCGGGATGGGACGGCCTGGGCGGGGATTGGGGGGAGGTTTGGGGGGGCGGGGTGTCATTCGTGTCTTCTCATTAACCGTCAGCACATCGGCGGTAGCTGCTGTGGGGGTTCAGCAATGTTGTACATTCCAGGAAAACGAGACGCAAGGGTTACACTTGGGGGGATGCCAGGGGGAGAGTTGGAGGAAGCCTTGTCTCAAGGTTTCTCTGTTAATGCACCCCACAGACTCAATTCTCACCAGGAGAAATAAGCCAGAGTCTTTTGTCCTCAGGGATCCCAAAGCACTTTTCTCCTCCCCCAACAAATGCAACAAGTACAAATCATTTCGTTGCTCAAGGCTCAGCCACTTCTGGGGAACCACACAGACGAGGCGGGGAAAGGAGGGGAGAAGGCTGCATGATGTAGCAGACAGCCTATCCTAATCGAATCAGAAGATCCGGGTTCCAATTGGTTCCGTCATTCATTGGCTTTGGGACTATGGTTCAAGCCTCCAGATCTCTTTGACCCTCATGTGTTTTATCAGTAAAATCGGGGTAATTTTCTTTGCCCTAACGACTTAATAGGTTTTAAAGAAGAAAATTATTTTGTAAACCTTAAAGTTGTAAATAATTGCCCCTTGTAGGAAGAGGCACCTAAGCTGAGCCTGGAAGGGAGATAGGGATTCCAAGAGACGGAAGGAAAGAGGAAGGGCATTCCAGGTACAGGGACTACCTGGGCAAAGGAATGGAGGCTGGAGAAAAATTGGTAACGGTAAGCTGGACAGTTTGGCCTGGAGCATAAGAAGTAATATGAAATCAGACTGGAAAGATGGGGGCCCCTGATGATGTTGGCTGAACTCAAAATAGATCTATCAGCCGATCAGTATTTATTAGATCCTTCTTGTTTTCTTATCTCTGAAATGAGTACATGTTAAATGTAAGTGACTTGACCAAAGTCACACAAGTAGTACATTTCTAGCACCTCTCACCCTGCCTGACACAAAAAAATAAATGCTTGCTGTGCTAAGTGTCAGTCATTATTAGAACTCAGGTCTTCTGACTCCAAGCCATCACTCCTACTAGGTCACAGCTGCTACCCAACAAAGCATTGGTATACTAAGGTGCTAAACAGGCAGCAGAGCAAAGAGGATACAGGGCTGCCTTTGGTGTCAGGAAGACCCAGGTTGAAGTCCAGCCTCTGACACATGTGACCTGTATGACCACTGGAAAATCATTTAACTTCTAGGCGGCACAGGGCACAGAGTGCTGGAAATGGAGTCAGGAAGACTTGAATGCAAATCCTGCTTCGGACACTCACTAGCTTGTATGACCCTGGGTGAGTCACTCTCTGAGCCTCGCTTTCTGCGCCTACCTCACAGGGGTTTTGTGATGATCAAATGAGATAGCTTATATAAAGCACTTTGTAAACCTTCAAGTACTATACAAATCCTAAATACTGGGCAGCTAGGTGGTCCAACTGATAGCATGCTGGACCTGGAATTCAAATCTGGCCTCAGATTCTTCCTAGCTGTGTGACCCTGGGCAAGCCACTTAACTGCCATCTGCCTCAGTTTCCTCATCTGTAAAACGGGGATAATAATACTGCCCATCTCCCAGGATTGTTATAAAGATCAATGAAATAATATTTGTAAAGCACATTGTAATCTCTCACATGCTATATAAATGTTAACTGGTGTCAGTCCCCCTCCCGCCCAAAAATATTTTTAGTTAGAATCAAATCACAATTATTGACCAAATGCTGCTCTTCACTGGTGGAGGGAATCTCTCCCCCCCACCAGACCCAGACTCCCTTTCCCACTCCCTCCCTCAAATAATAATAGACTAAAATTATATGGGCTAAGCAACGAAAGAATAAGACGTCTCATTCCTTAATTGTTGCTAATTATTCAGCTAAGACGGTAAATCTGAAAAGGGATTTCAGGGAAGGGAACAATGGATGCCAGCTACGGAGACTCCAGCCAGGCCTTAAAGAGTGAGTAGGCTACGGAAAATGACCTTGATAGTGGAGAAAAACAGAGGTGAGTGGTCTGTGTTTAGCTGAGTTAGACATTCGACAGCAGGGAGCACCCGGGCGCCCCTATACTTGAGAAAAGTGCCCTGAGCTCTCGGCTGCCAGCGCTCAGAGGCCCCTTGTAATTATTTAGCAGTTTACTGGCACTTGACGCTTTCAAAGTGCTTTCTAGCCATCAATTAAGTTCATCCTCACAACCCCCCTGTGAGGCAGGGTGGTATCACGACTCCCATTTTTTAGCCAAGAAAACCAAGGTATACACAGGTTAAGCAACTTGCCCAAGGTCACATCTCAAGTCAAGTGGGCAAGTAGAGACCAGAACTCAGCATTCCTGACTCCCCGGCCTGTCCTTAGCCCACTGGCCCATGCCGCCTTCCATAAAAACCACAGGTTTATGTCTCATTGGAAAGACAGGTGGAACACACAGGATATTAGGAGCCGCACGAAAGGCCATTTAGCTGATTTCCAGGGCTCTGTAGGGCTTTTAAAGAAACTTTTAACCCCTTACCTAAAGAGGCTGATTAGGGGCCAAAAAAGATCTAAGTAAAACAGTACCTTCTCTTCCTTGGTGCTGCTGCTTTCTGGATCCAGTGGCCAAGTTTCATTAGGCACAGTTCACTTGAAGAGACCCAAGGGACCTAATCACTTCATAGGACCCTTCTGGGACTGCAAGAAGCAACTTCCGAGAGAGAAGGGAGATTGTTAATATACTATACTACGGGGGATGAAGAAAGTGTGTGGCCCGATGAGCCTCACTCCCTGTCCATTCACCCTTGTCTCTAGAATCCCCACCTGCCTCACTCTGGAAGTGGAATGAAAGGCATTTCAAAGCCAAGGGGTACCCTGGGGCACATCTGTTACCACATTCAGGCAATGGGACATAGAAGAAGCAGCAGTGGAAAAACCAATGGATTTGAAGTCCTGGGACCTGGGTTTGATGCTTAGTTTTGCTGCTTGCTCCCCGTATGGCCCCTCATTTCTCTGGATACCATTTTCCTCAGTTGTAAAATGAAAGGGTTAATTGACTAGATGACCTCCAAGTTCCCTTCTAGCTCTAAATCTATGGTCCTACAGCCTTGAGCAAGTCACTTAACCAATCAATTAATAAAATTACAGCATTTAATAAGTACTTTCTGGGGGCCACATACTGTGTCAGGCATTGGGGATACAAATATAAAACTGAGACAGTCCCTGACCTTCAGGTAACTTACATTCTACTGAGGGAGTAAGGACGTAAGTTGTTCACAGATAAGTGATATAAGATGTATACAAAATAAACACATAGTGATGGACCGGAGAGGGGGGGTGGTGTGGGGGAGGAATACCCTAACAACTGGGAGCATCAGGAAAGGTTTGTTTTTTTTTTAAAGGAGGCTGGTTACCCTTTGACCCAATGATGGCACTTCTAGGCCTAAACCCTAAAGAGAACAAAGAAAGGAAAAGGTCTTATATATACAAAATAGTAATAGTAGCTTTTTCATAGTGAGAAAGAACTGAAAAAGGAGTGCCTATCAACTGGAGAGTGCCTAAACAAATTACTGTGTATGAACATAATGGAATGCAATTGTTTTGTAAGAAATTATGAAAGATAGAGTTTCTGAGAAATCTGGGAAAGATTTATGTGAACTGATGATCTGAATGAAAGGAACACAAGGTATACATCGAGAACAAGTTACAGTATACAATAAACAACATTGTAAAGACAAGCATCTTTGAAGGACTTAAGAATTCTGATCAGTACATTGACCAACTATCATTCCAGAGGGCTGGTGAGGAAGCAAGCTTGCCCACTTCCTAACAGAGAGGTATGGACTCAGGGTATGGATGGCGACATATTTTTGGACATGACCAATTCAGGAATTTGCTTTGCTTGACTACACATATTTGTTACAATGATTTAGCTTTCTTTCTTTCTCAATGTGTGGGGAAGGGGGAGGGGAGAGAGGAGGAATACAGATTTATGTACTTTGAAAAAAAATTAAATTAACTGAAAAAAAAGGCTACACTCCAACTGAGCCAGAAGTTACAATGAGCATTCCAGCCATAGGGGATTACCTGTGCCATGGTGGGAGATAGAAAGTCATGAATGAGTAATAGAAAAATAGGCCAGTTTGGCTGGTGCATGGAGGACAGGAGAGGGAGAAATGTGTAATCAGACTTAACTTTTCCAGGCCTCTATTTTTTTTACTAATAACAGGAGAAGATTGAGCTGGAATCAGGGGTGGGGAATTTGCGGCCTTGAGACCACATGTGGCCCTCTAGGTCCTCAAGTGTGGCCATTTGACTGAATCCAATAGGGCCACACTTGAGGACCTAGAGGACCACATGTGGCCCCGAGGCCACAGGTACCCACCTTGGCACTAGATGATATCTGAGACAGCTTACAGCCCTAAAAATCTCTCTATTTTATAAGCACTAATTACATGAAAATTTTCCTGATTTTCCTTCCCCCTCCAAAAAAATACTTGTCTCCCACACCCCCTCAAAAATGCATTTATTTTGTACATGCTTATACATATACCTGTTGTTTTGCTGAATAGAAGGTAAGCTCCCTGAGGGTAAGGACTATTTTATCTCTGTCTCCATAGTGCCTGGCATAGTTGTGCTATAGTTTCAGTTGTGTCTGACTCTTCATGACCCCATTTAGGGTTTTCTTGATAAAGATACCAGAGTGATTTGCCATTTCCTTTTCCAACTCATTTTACAGATGAAGAAACTGAGGCAAACAGGGTTAAGTGACTTGCCCAGGGTCACACAGCTAGTAAATGTCTGAGACCAAATTTGAAGTCAGGTCTCCCTGACTCCAGTCCTGGCACTCTATGCATTGTCTAGCATAGAGCAGATGATTAATAAATGTTTGTTGATTACTTGATTAATTGATTGACATGGAATTGATCTCTCCTCTTCCCCCTTAGCTTTGCCACTTTCTAACCTTGTGACCTTGAACAAATCACTTGACCTTTATGAGCCTCGCTATGATCTCTAAAAATGTCTATCCAAAAAATATCTATACTTCTGCACTACCTGTCACATAGGGTTGTGGTGAAGATCAAATTATATAATGTCTGCAAAATGCTTTGTTACTGTCACTACTTCAAAGGAGCACTGATCCTAGATAATTCTTGTCCGTGTTCCTCCACTGATCCTTCACAAAGGATTTACTCAGTATGCTTGAGGACTTCCTTCATGTTCTTTTTACCTATCTTAGGAACTAGTGTGGCATACAGGCTCTCCATTCCAGGCTCAATGACATAACCAACCAGCCCATCTTTTTCAAGCCTATATTTCTGGTTGAATTTCTAGTAAGCCCCTGAGGACAGGCAAATGGGTCTTTTCTGTATGTTTGTTAGCACAGTGCACTGCATGTACACAATGAATCTGTGATCTTACTGATTTCTGAGATCCATACAGAGGACAACCTATCCATACTTGTCTATCTTGTATGACTCTTGCCCAAGTCCTCCCAAAAGTTGGCTACAGGGTGTCCACCCAGTGTTCTGGAGGCCTTCCTCAATTTCTCCTACCATCGAAAGAATACCAGTGAAACATGAAAGCTGTCTAATATCTGTCATCCACCAATTTTTTTAAAAACTTGTTTGGTCACTTTCAGTTTTGTTGACGTGTCTGGTTTTTACATTATATACGTTTACAGATTACTCTCATTTTCTTAGAGTTCTCTTGTAATAAAGTAAAACGGGTAAGTGAAACCAATAACACAGTTATCTCATCTGAAAGTGCATACAACGTTTGAACTGAGGTCTTCCTGAGTCTGGGCAATCAGGTGATACAGCGCCTAGAGACCTGGAGTCTAGAAGCCTGTAGTCTAGAAGACTCATCTTCCAGAGTTCAAATCTGTCCTCAGACACTTACTAACTGGGTGACCCTGGGCAAGTCACTTAACCCTCTTTGCCTCCATTTTTTCATCTGTAAAATGAGCAAGAGAAGAAAATGGCAAAACACTCCAGTATCTTTGCCAAGAAAAACCCAGAGTCACAAAACTGAAATCACTGAACAACTTCCTGAGTCCAGTCCACCTAGCTGCCCTTCCCACCCTCCACTCCATTGGAGAAAAAAATAGAAAAAAAGAGATGTCTTGTAATAAACATACGTAGCCTAGGAAAACAAATGCTGCCAAAAGCAAAAATGCAGATGTCTCGTTTCATATCCTAAATCTATCACCTTTCTCTAGTAGATAGTATAGTTTATCTCCCACTCTTGCTACATGGCCAACCCATCTTCTCTTATCACATAATTCCATGATGCCATATTTTACTCCCGTTTTTCAGATTTCCTTGTTGATTATATCTTTCAGTCTGCTCAGACTTACAATATGTCTCTCTCCATTACCCTTTGTGTGATACCCATTTTTAGTTATTCAGAAATAATTGTATTCTGTCTTGCTGCCATGTGAAAGTATCAGTAGGATGTTAGTATTGAAAGGATAGGTCCTTGGTTTCATGTGAAGTTTGACATCTATAAAGATGCTTTGTGATTTCCTAAAAGCCACCCAGCCCTCTCTCTTCCTGTTCTACTGTATGATCTATCCTAGAGATACATACTGATTAACAAGCTCTAAAGAGTGCCCATTCAAATACAGGTTGAAATCTGAGAAATGAATGAACACTTCATCCACTTGGTCATCCCTGCGTGTATGGAAAGGCCAAATTCCTTTGAGTGATTATAGATCTCTTCCAGGACGTTCTGTGGTGTTCCAGGGATTGATACAACCATTATATCGCCCGCAAATAGAAGAAGCTGATGGCCTTCATCATCTACAAAGAATTCCTCTTCAATCTGGACGCTGTATTGGATTGCTTCTATCAGAGTGGCAAACTCCTTTGCCAAGTATACATATCCCTGGTATCTATCATCAGAGGGCCATTTACAGGATTGTTTCTGTTGTATTTTCCAAGGAATCTTGAATGAATTTGATGTATGTATAGGAGACACCTCATTGCAAAAGACACTAGTAAACAGAGTTTATTCTTCCAAAGCAAATGCTTTTTGGTCACTAGCAAATAATAAACAAAATTAAGATCCAATACTGCATCTTTCGGTTGATTTTGAAATAATAAAAACGTAGTCCATTGTTAAATATTGCTTGTGAAATTTCAATGGTTCCCTGCTAATACCCTCATTGCACATGCCCTCAACTCATATATAGATAACTGCTAAGGATTCTATATGGATGGAAAACCAGGCATATACAGCAATAATTATCAATAACTCTCTTGGTCCCCCCTTTCTGGCATTAATATGGTCTTAGATTTTTCCACACTTTTGATATCTTCCCACTCTTCATATACCTTCTACATTGGTCCTTCAACAATCCAACCCAACTGCACTTCCCATCTTCGATTTTTTTACCATCTCTATAAATATTTTCAAGGGTGTGATATTAAGGACCAAGTGTGATGGTGCCATGCTTCCTGATGGAGAAAAGTGTGTTAAAATAATTTTTTGCCAGTCTTTTGCATATAGATGAAACTGAGGCTCAGAGTGAAGAAAGCACTTACCCAAGGTCAACATAGCTAAGTGGCAGCACCCAGATTCAAACCTAGGTTCTCTGATCTCAGATATCGTCTGAAACTGGAACATTGGTCCTCTGACTCCGCATCCAGCCCTCCTTCTCTGCCTTAATTCTGCTCTTTCATCCACAAAGATTGAACTGGGTGAAAAGACTTATACCAGTGATCCCATAGTCATCGCCGTATTCCCCTTGAAGGAGGATTGAAAGGGATGATCCCTAAAGACTCCCCTAGCTCGAAAATCTAGATTCTTAGGATATCTACGAATAAATGCACAGACGTGGGGTACAATAAGCTTCACAAAGAAACGCTGCACTCACCATCCCTCTTGCAGAAAGCTCGAAGGGTCGAGTGTCGTAGACACTGAGGCAGCAGCTAGTTTTATCACTTCTAGGCTCAGGCTATCTCTCAGTACTGAAATGCGAGTGAATGCCCGACGCCTGCACACTCCCAAGCTGTCTGACCGCCTCTGTTTACAGACACCTAGCATGTCAACACAGTGAGGGCACTCAGAGAAACACAGCAGGCTTGGCAGAGAGCGGCCAAAGCCCCAGCAGGGGTGGCAGGACCCGAGGCGAGACCAAGCAAGGCGGGAGCCTTGCTGCAACTCTGTTTCTCTTGCTTGCCTCGCCCCGTGCTGCGCTCGCTCCTCGCTCTCTCCCCGTAACCTTTGTCGCGCAAACGAGCCTCTCCCTTCCGCAGCTCGGCCCACTGGTGCAAGGCAGCGGCCCCCTGCTGCACCAGCTGTAATTGGGCTGCCCGGCTGACCGGGCCCGGGCTCCTGCTCAGGGCTCCTGCAACCTGGGGGAGAAGGGGCAATGGCCTGCCGAGCGCCGGAATATTTCAAAGGTTAAATAGTACAGCGTGTACTGACGGGGCTGCCTCTCACAGGCTACCGGGCTTTTAAAACTCGGATGTCTTGTTTCCAGCGCTTTCTCACAATCACCATGGGACCGGCTTGGACAGCAAAACTACAGGCTTGTCGGGGTTGATTCACTTTTGCCTTTTATTTTATTTTACCTCCAGCATCCAAAGGCGTTTATTTGGCGCCCCAGGCAAAGAGAGGGGATCCCAACAGAGACAAGATGCTCCGATGGCCTCTCCTATGTTAGATCCTGGAAAGGGTTGACAGCAGGGATGAGAGAGCGGTCCCTGCTGTCAACCCTTTGCAGGCTGTGGCGGGGCTAAGGTTTTAGAATTCCCACTCAGGTAAAGCTCACCCCAGGGAGAGGGCAGTGAGAGCATCCTGGCTTCTAAGGCTGATGGGGAGCTGGGGGGCAAACACTGCCGGTCAAGTTTAATAAGAACCCTTGGGGGCCATCTTGACATGGCCTGTCCCTCCTACCCTCAAATCATCTCAGAGGATCATAGGATCTTAGAGCTAGAAAAGGACCTCGGGGATCAGCTAGTCCACTAATTGAATTTTACAGATGAGAGAACAGACTCAGACAGGAAAAGTGATTTGCCAAAGGTCACACAGTGAGTGTCAGAGCTAGGATTTGAACCCAAATCTTCTGACTCCAAATCAATGCTCTTTCCACTACATTTGTCCCTGTCTACAATGCTCTTTCTACTACTGAAATGTCCCTATTTGAAATGTTTCTTCGTTTAATTCAATTGAGTTCCACCCAACAATTTAGTAAATATTTAGTCAGGGTAAAGCATCCTGCTAGGCACTGGGGGAGATACAAAGTTTAGAAAAGACACAGTCCCTGCACCTGGAATATAAGTGCTTAATAATTATTTGAAGACTGATTGATCATGGAATTTGCAGTCTTGAAGGAAGACAATCCCTGTGCACAGACAACTATAATGTTAAATAATCTTACCTATGACCATTACTTGTTGGATCTGACCATAGAAAAGGGACAACCTCTCTGTGTCTCAGTTTCCTTATCTGTAAAGTGGAGCTATTAATAATGCTTGTACTATAGCCTTCATCAGGTTCCTATGAGGAAAGCACTTTGTAAACCTTTGTGTTATATAAATTAGTTATTAATAGTGATATGAATAAGAATAAGTAGGGTGGTGGCACCAAGTAGTATGTGTTAAAAGCCCTCTCTAAATATCCCCTCTTAAAATGTAATGCAAATAATAGGTGGTTAATACCTGAATATGAATGAGTTTATATTTTCTTCTCTGACTGAAGTTAGAGAAAGGAATAGATTGTAAGAAGGGAAAAGCAGAAAATACTAAGGGATAAAGGAGGCGTATCTGAAGAAGACCAGTTTTTGTCTAATTCACCACTCATCCAGGTAAAATACTGCAGGGGAAAATGACAAGTTACAGAGATGTCTTGAAATTGAAGTAGGGGCACTTACTAGTTTGTGACCCTGGGCAAGTCACTTAACCCTGATTTCCTCACCTTGAAAAGAAGAAAAAAGAAAAAATATATTGTAGCAGGAGGCTAAAGAAAAATATGATGGTAACTTCACTGTCTACATCTATCCCAGTGGGCTACACTGGGGTGCTAATAGCATGAGTATGTGCATCCTTGTGGTGAAAAGTATATTCATTCTACTCCCCATTGTCTGATGAATAGACATAGGAGACAGTAAGGTGAAAACAAAAAAATGGAAGGTGGTTCAGCGTCATTCCAGCCACACCGGACCACCTTGTTCTCATCCTGGTCTCTATCTCTAACAAAGGGTCTCCAATGCTGCAGGATTTCTGCAATCCTATTTCTGCCCATGGTTCAGAAATCATGTCTGCCAGTTCTTTTGGTACACTGGCTAGGGGACTTTGGCCCATCAAAGGAAGGTAGGTGCTCTCATTATCACTTTACTTATCTTGGCTATTAACTCACTGTTAGCCATTTTTGTTTTGTCCTCAGTGCCAATATTATTCTCCTTGAAAAGTAGGGAAGGGATAGAGAAAGAGAGAGAGGGAGAGAGAGAGCGAGAGAGAGACAGAGAGAGAGACAGAGAGAGAGAGGGGCGAAAGAGGAGAAAGAGGAAGAGGAGGAGGAAGAAGAAAAGGAGGAAGAAGAAGAGGAAGAGAAAGAGGAGGAAAGCTGTCCTCTCTGTTATAAATTTTCATCATCTGATCCACCCTGAGCAATAGAACTATCCATTATTTGCCCTTCCTCTTTTTTCCAATATTGATTTTTAAAAACCACCTTCCGATTATCCTTAATTGTTTGCCAGCCTCTGTTCATTCAGAGTTTTAGCATCCTGACACTATTATTTTATAGAAGCATATGATGCTTTTGCATCCTATTTTCTGTGCATTTCTTTTTGGAAAATCTAAATTAGTGAGTTCCCTGTATATCCATACCTATCTCTTCAGACAATTGCCCCTTTTCTTCCTAATTGGAATGGTTTATTTCATGTCTTCAGCATTTAATTTTTGAGAATATCTCATTTGTCCTGGGATAACTTCCCCTATAGAATTTTGAATCATAGGATCTGACCTATCTATTATCTGAACCCTGAAATCCATTCTTCCTAAATCTAGTATGAATATCTCTGCTATATCCAGCTTTCCTCTATCAAAAATTCTAAGAGGACATAATTACTTCATCCTAACGTTTCCATCTCAGAAACCAGCTTTTTCTTCTTGATAACGACATGCCTGCAACAGTCTCCCTTCCCACAATTTTGCATCTATTGAAGTCTTTTTCTTTTTTTCAAGACCCAGATAGGATATCACTTCCTCCATGAAACCTTCTCTGATCCATCCTGATGGCCAGGTGAAAGTGATTTCTTCCCTTCTATATGTTGATTCTTTTTCTCCATGAACATTGTTTCTTCTCATTAGTTTCTTTGTAATCCCCCCACTTATTTGAACAGATATGCTGGCCACTCCAATCTTAAAGTAACTCTAATGTAGTCCCGAGTGTCTGAATAATATTGATTCAGGAGTCCTTTCTTTCAAAAATTTTGACTGAATCCAGTTTGGCCAACACTTACCAAAGAAGGAATTAAATTTAAATTTACCATCATGTTTTGTCTGAACTTTTTGTATGCACTTATCTCGTTCCCCTTTGTATTCTATTTGTTACTTGCCCTTCTGCTGCTAGATTATAAGCTTCCCAAGGACAAGCTTTTCATCTTTGAATCCCATCACCGTGGGATACACACACACACACGCACACACACACATATACATACACACGTATGTATATATACATGCATACATACATGTGGTGCACATATATGTTGTCATTTGTGTTGAATTGATAGCTTTTCCAGGTCACTGTTAAAGGGACCATCTTTCTACTAACCTAATCTATGCTAGTCAGCCGTTGTAGTATGTTTGCAAATACCATTTTTATTATGGTATTTTATTATGGTTTTTATTATGTTTTAACCTGAAGGGCCTTAATTCCAATGTGTCAAGAGTAATTTTGGTTCCATTTCACAAAGTGCTTCTTTCTTTCCATTAGCCGCTTTGTCATTTTTGTACCTTTCTTCGAATGAACATGCTGGCCCCTCCAATCCTACATAAAGCTGGTTTTGTCTTGACTATCCTTTTGGAAATTGATCCAAGGGCAATTTCTTTTGAAAATCTTGACTGTATCAAATTTGACCAGCTCTCACAGTATCCATCTTGCAAAAACTTGTGAACCTGTTGGGTGTCCTTCTTCCTGGTGCAGATGCTGGATGCCCAGCCTTTCAGAGGACAAATGAGTTGTAGATGGGGTTTGTGAATTGGTACTTCCTCCCCGCCCTTTTAAAATGTTGACAACCTTGGGCTTCTTCATTCATATAAAATGGTTCACTTACTTTAAAGCTTGCTCACGAATGAAGATCAGGATGCATGCACCATAAGAGGCCTAGTAGGTGATGATCCAACAGAGAAAACGCAGGGCAGGAAGCCTATTACTCATAGCACCATACCAGAAGGTCAAAGCTGGGATCTACATCAATAACTGGGGTGGGGGTGGCTAAGGCAGAAGCTACAGTGATGGTGCATCATGACCACCACCATGACAGGAACAAAGCTTGGAGAAATGAAGCTGACTCAGACAAAGTGTCACCTCTTGGCACCCCTTCGTTTTGGCTTTCTCTTCTCCTTAAATCCCGGATAGTCTTTGCATTTTAGTTTCCTGATCCCCCTTGGCTCAAATTCTCTGGGTCATAACTGGTTCTCCCATTCTTCTCAGTATTCTGCAGATACCCTGCTAACCCACCCGCTCTCCCCTCTACTCCTCCCAACTTGGACCCTGACTCATCTGTACCAGATACTGTCAACTCCCCTACTACCTCTCCCCTCACCCCCAACTATCTGGGGATTTTTCCTAATCAGGGACGCACATTGTCCTGCCCTCTAGCCTCTAGAGCAGACGGAGCAAGAGAGATTAGGCCTCTCCCCTCTGCCACAGCCTAATCTTAGTGTCTGTTTGTAGGAAAAATAACGCTGAGGTGGAGGAAAGGTGGTCAGGGACAGAGAAAAATGGAAAGCTCCTGTATCTGTGAGGCAATCGCACTGGTTCTAAAAGTTGATCTTTCAGGACTGGTGATAGATGGATTGAGTTCATTTCTGCAGGTAATTGTTTAAATGTTGTAGGGGCTTTAACATGTCGTCTGTTAAACTTATTGGTGATGCAGCCATTCCGAACTTGTAATGTGGGTAATATTTAGATGATTTACTAGGTGACGTGCAGTTTCGGATTCAATAGCTGATGTGCTTGATTCAATAGGTGATGCATCTAATTCAGCCGGGAGCCTATCTAATTCAAAGGTGATGCATTTGATTCACTAGGCGATGGTCCTGATTTAGAAGGTGATGGATCGAGCTCACGGTGAAGGATTCCAATTCCCCCATGCAAGGCATTTGCTTCAGCATGTGATGTATGAGTTTTAATAATAATACATGTTTCTCCAATAGTGGATATATCGGCTTTTTTCTTGCTGCCCAGCATGTCTCTGACCACAGCCAAATAGTCACTTCCAGGTAGAAAGATTCCTGGCACACAGAAACACGCCTGAGGGAAACAAAGGGGTGTAGCAGAAGAAAAAATAAAAGTCAGGATTTCTTTGGGTAACAGCCATTGTGGCTGTGACCTCTGACTCCAGACCTCCCCACCTCTGCCTGGGCCCTTCAGTATCTCACTGGTCATTCTCTCTCTGTTAATGCTTCATTGCAGCACAGAGGTGACCTTGCCTTTTCGAAGGCAATGGAAGGGGATACATGCTTTAGAAGGTCCTACTGAGCTGGGAAGGCTTTGAGCATATTCAGTAAATAAACTATTTAGCAATCATCTACAAACCAGTGTCTCTGTGTTCAGAGAGGTCCCTTAAAGGATCATGAATTTTTCAGCCACAGAAACCCACAGAGAACATATAATAAGGTATAAAAGAGGATGTATCATGGAGGGAAGACCCACACCAATAAAATTTAGAAACCTTAAAGTACCAGTGTGTGAATTCTAGCCCACCAAGGGAGACATCACCCATCCACCCTCCAACGTGTATGAGTTTTGTCTCTCCAGCAAGACCAACCTTTTTTTGTCATGGTCCCCTTCGAGAATATGGTGAAATCAATGAGCCTCTTCTCAGAATAATATTTCAAATGCATAAAATACAATGTGGAGTATTACAAGGGAAAATGATTATACTGAAATGCATTTATCAAAATATTAAGAACAAACAAGCACATGGACCCCAGATTAAGAACACCTGAGCTAGACCATAAACTTGAAGACATGGAATGTGCCATGTACATGTATACATGTATGTGTTTATATGTTTATATACTTATACTCACAGAGAGTGCCTAGTGCAGTGATGAAACAAAGTAACCACTTATTATATTCTTTAAATGACATCTTATTTTCTTAAAAATGTAAATATTATTACTGATGTATTTTGTTTTTACATCAATTACTTCAGTCTTCCTCCTTCCTGATTGAAGCCCTCCTTGTGGCAAAATGAAACAAGTTTCACTTTATAATACAAATGTTGTTGTTCATTTGATTGGTCATGTCCTACTCTTTGTGACCCCATTTGGGATTTGCTTGGCAGAAATACTGGAATGGTTTGTCTTTTTCTTCTCCAGATCATTTTACAAATGAGGACACTGAGGCAGACAGGGTTAAGTGACTTGCCCAGGGTCACACAGCCAGTAAGTGTCTGAGGTCCTTGGGTCTTCCTGACTTCAAAATCGGCATTCTATCCACTGAGCCACCTAGCTGCCCTTACAATCCAATCCAACTGAAAATATATACCATTTCCTTTCCTAGTAGTATGTACTTCCTAGTGGTACTCCATTTCTCTACCATGAGAAGAAGTTTGTTTCATTATTTTCCATCTAAAACACTCATTGGTATTCCAATTACTCTTAACAGGGGAAGTTTACCTTCCCTTAAATAAGATTTTCATTTACATTGCTATTTTTATAATAACAAATAAAGATGTTATTTTCATTCATATATTTATGCTGTTTCATTTATATACAAAATGTCAGTGTATATAATTTTCTTTTAGTTCTCTTTATTTCATCCTCTATCAGTTCAATAAATCTTTTCACTTTTCTCTGAATTCCTCATATCTATCACTCTTTTACTGCACAATAATATTCCATTTACATTTACATACCACCATTGTTTCATCTATTCTTCAATCTATGGACATCCACTTTGTTCCTTAGGGTACTCCAAGGGAATGTGTGGCCTTCCACATAGCTCAGCCGAGGTTCTGTCCTCACCTAGCCTGGGGACACTGATCGTTAGAGGCTCAGAACCTAGAAAGGTATGTATTATATAATATCATCTCAAATAACATTATTTCAGGGGGCGGAGCCAAGATGGCAGCTGAAAAACTTGCTTAAGCTGTCCCCCAGGTCCCTCCAAACACCTGTAAAATATGGCTATGAACAAATTCTAGAGCTGCAGACCCCACAAAATAGCAGAGGGAAGCAGGGCTCCAGCCTAGGAAAGCCTGGATGATTGTTGGGAAGGGTCTATCGCATGGCACTGGGAGCGGAGTGGAGCACGGCCCAGCATGGGCCATGCTAGGACCAACCAGACCGGGAGCTGGGTGGAACAGGCTGTAGCACCCTGAATCATTGAGCTGTGGCAGTTACCAGACTTCTCAACCCACAAACGCCAAAGACAACAGAAAAGGTTAGTGGGAAAAATTGCTGGATCAGAGTGAAAGGAGTGTGCAGTTGACCCCAGCCCCAGGGGCACAGAAGTGATGCAGCTCTGGGGCTACTTCCACAGCTCCAGCTACAGTTGCTTTCAGCCCCAGGCCCACCTGGTGGGAGGAATTAAGCAGTGGATCAGAGCAGGAGTACAGAGCCTGCTTGGATCTGGATCGCAGTACGGGTTGGTAGTTCTTGGGGGAGGAGGAGTGCTGGTGTGGCAGAGCTTGCTGTATGGAAGTAGTTCTGAAAACAACAGCACAGCCCCTCAAGTTTGGGACAAAGTACTCACTACTCTACAAGCAGTCATACCCCAAAGAAAAACTCAAGGGTCAAGAGGTTGGCTAGGAACATGAACAGGCAGCAAAAACGGACTCAGATTCAGACTCAGAGTTGGAATCTTTTTTTGGTGACAAAGAAGATCAAAACATATAGTCAGAAGAAGTCAACAAAGTCAAAGAGCCTGCAACAAAAGCCTCCAAGAAAAATATGAACAGGTCTCAGGACATGGAAGAGCCCAAAAAGGATTTGGAGAAGCAAGTAAGAGAAATAGAGGAAAAATTGGGAAGAGAAATGAAAGTGATGCAAGAAAATCATGAAAAACAAGTCAATGACTTGCTAAAGGAGACCCCCAAAAAATACTGAAGAAAATAACACCTTAAAAATAGACTAATTCAAATGGCAAAAGAGCTCCAAAAAGCCAATGTGGAGAAGAATGCCTTGAAAGGCAGAATTAGAAAAATGGAAAAGGAGGTCCAAAAGAAAATATTACCTTAAAAATTAGATTGGAGCAAGTGGAAGCTAGTGCCTTTATGAGAAATCAAGATATTATAAAACAGAACCAAAGGAACGAAAAAATTGAAGACAATGTGAAATATCTCATTGGAAAAACCACTGACCTGGAAAATAGATCCAGGAGAGATAATTTAAAAATTATTGGACTACTTGAAAGCCATGAGCAAAAAAAGAGCCTAGACATCATCTTTCAAGAAATTATCAAGGAGAACTGCCCTGATATTCTAGAGCCAGAGGGCAAAATAGAAATTGAAAGAATCCACTGATCACCTCTTGAAAAAGATCCAAAAAGAAAACTCCTAGCAACATTGTCACCAAATTCCAGAATTTCCAAGTCAATTTGAAAATACTGCAAGCAACCAGAAAGAAACAGTTTGAGTATTGTGAAAACACAATCAAGATAACACAAAATCTAGCAGAGATCAAAGGGATTGGAATATGATATTCCAGAGGTCAATGGAGCTAGTATTAAAACCAAGAATCACCTACCCAGCAAAACTGAGTGTCATGCTCCAAGGCAAAATATGGATTTCAATAAAATAGAGGACTTTCAAGCTTTCTCAGTGAAAAGACCAGAGCTGAATAGAAAATTTGACTTTCAAACACAAGAATCAAGAGAAACATGAAAAGGTAAACAAGAAAGAGAAATCATAAGGGACTTACTAAAGTGGAATTGTTTTGCTTACATTCCTACATGGAAAGATGATGTGTGTAATACATGAGACCTTTCTCAGTAATAGGGTAGTTGAAGGGAATATACATATACATACACATACATACATATATATATATATATATATATATATATATATATATATATATGGTGTGTGTGTGTGTGTGTGTATGTGTGTGTGTGTGTGTGTGTGTGTATAAATATATATAGACAGACAAAGGACACAGGGTGAGTTGAATATGAAGGGATGATATCTAAAAAAATAAAATCAGATTAAGTGATGAGAGAGGAATATATTGAGAGAGGGAGAAAAGGAGAGATAGAATGGGGTAAATTATCTCACATAAAAGTGGCAAGAAAAAGCAGTTCATTGGAAGGGAAGAGGGGCCAGGTGAGGGAGAATGAGTGAATCTTGTTCTCATCAGATTTGACTTGAGGAGAGAATAACATACACACTCAATTGGATATATTACCCCACATGAAAGTAGGGGGAAGGGGATAAAAAAGGGAGGACGATAGAAGGGAGGGTAGATAGAGGGAAGAAGTAATCAAAAGCAAACACTTTTGAAAAGGGACAGGGTCAAGGAAGAAAACTGAATAAAGGCAGACAGGATAGAATGGAGGGAAATATAGTTAGTCTTTCACCACATGACTATTTATGGGAGTATTTTGTATAATGATACATGTGTGGCCTATGTTGAATTGCTTGCCTTCTTAGGGAGGGTGGGGCGGGGAGGGAAGAGGGGAGAGAATTTGGAACTCAAAGTTTTAAAAGCAGATCCTCAAAAAAAGGTTGTTTTGCATGCAACTGGGAAATAAGATATACAGGCAATGGGGCATAGAAATCTATCTTGTCCTACAAGAAAGTAAGGGGAAAAGGGATAGGGGGAGGGGAAGCGGGGTGACAGAAGGGAGGACTGACTGGGTAACGGGGCAATCAGACTATATGCTATCTTGGAGTGGTGGGAGGGTAGAAATGGGGAGAAAATTTGTAACTCAAAATCTTGTGGAAATCAATGCTAAAAACTAAAAAATATTAAATAATAAAGTATTGAATTCAAAAAAAAAGTAAAATGGGGATAATATTAGCACTACCTCCCAGGATTATTGGGAGGATAAAATTAGATACTTATAAAGTGCTTCATAAATGCCAAAAAAATAACATTATTTCATAACAATATCACTAATACATTACAACCAAATTCTAACAGAATATTAGAATATTAAACCCCACTGGAATATTGGGTATTTTGTTTAATTACTTTTCTTTATTACAAATGAAAGGGTCAATATATATGGGGGAGAGGGGCATTTTTGTTTTCTTTTCTAGAAATGATCAAGATGAAAAAACAACAGATTTCAATAAAATGCATTTTAAAAGAAAAATAAAAAAACACATTTTGCTAATCACTCAAGGTGTATATTAGATCACCTAACTGCCCCATTACAGTAACTAATTCACTTAACAAGGTGTTTTTCCAATTAAAATAGGTTAGTTGGAGATAATCGCTATGGTAACTTTCTGAATTCCCTTTGGGGATTTGGGGAATTGAGCAATGCTCAATGCGAGTAACACATGGATATTTGGACACCAATTAATTCTTAGAGTAAATGTTTAGAAACTACTTTCAGAGGAGCCCCTTAAACTACACCAATAGCCATTAGTGTCCAAATATCCATGTGTTGCTGGTATTGAGCACTGATGTTTAGGCAGACCCCAACTTAACAGGCAGGAAAACATCTAATTCCAGAAATTCTAAGATATAAACATAGTACCATAATATGACAGATACAGATCTCATTAAGTCCATGGGTTTTCTTGTAACTGTTTAACAATCAGATTTCTGCAACGGTCTTTTAAGCTTAATCTACATTATTAATATTTCCTCTATCACTTTCTTAAGTCTAGACAAAACAAAACAATGAATCAAGCCCTGACTCATAGAGTTTGCCTTATTTCCAAGGTATAAATGCTCCAGTAGAAAATTGAATTATTTTTGGCCAACTCAAGCTGGATCCAGCTCACCCCTGAAAGTCTAACTCCTTCATGTTACAGATGATGAAACTGAGGCACAGAAAGGCTGTGACTTGTCCAAGGGGACACAGATAGTAAATATATGTCAGATACTCACTAGTATCCTACTAGAAAATAGGATTTGAATTCAAGTACAACATGCTAGCCTTCACACTCACATTAATATGGCCCTTGAAATTCATCACAGAATGAGAGCTTTAGAGCTGGATAGGACTTTGAAGGTCACCAGGTACAAGGGTCTCAACCTCACAAGTGCCTAGGAACCAGATTAAAACGCAAATGGGAAAGTTTAACAAAATATATAAAAAATACAATACAACATAGGTAATGTTAATGTGTGGTTTTCTAAGTCAATGTGCCCATAAGGATCTATTTCTATTTGAGTTTAACACCACTGATCTAATTCAACCTCCTCATTTTACCAAGGAGGAAACTGAATCTTAGAGAGGTTGAATGAGTTGCCTGAGGTCACACACATACACACACACACACATTTATAAAAGTCTCCCCGCAAAGAATCCTGTGAGTTTGGCAGTGCAAGCATATCATCTCCATGCTGGAAACCAGGAAACCAAGGTTCAGAATAGTACAACGACTTTTTTTAAGGGTCAGGACTCTGATTTCAAGTCCAACAATCTTTTCACTGTTCCATGTGGGCCCAACATCAAGCATTCAGATGATTGACTGAATTTTTCACTTTCTTCTAGAAGGCTTACCCTTAGGAAAAAGGTCTTATAGCCCCTATTTTTAATTTGTAATTAATTTTTTTCAATAATCAAGCATTTTTTTCTTCCATCTACTTCCCTCTAACTGAATTTTTAAAAAATAAAAGGAAAAACAAAATACTTCCTATCAAATATACATAGTCAAGCAAAATAAATTCCCATGTTTGCCATGTCCAAAAATGTGTCCTCATCTTGCATATTTAAGCCATTGTCTCTGTGCCAGAAGGACAACAGCCTTCTTCATCATTGGAGACTCAATCCTTTTTTTTTTTTCCAATTTTGACCTTATCTTCCCATCCTTTTTTAGAGGCTTGATACTCTTCCCTCCCTTAACCCTACCATCCCTCACCCTCCCACCACACACTATCAGTGTTATGCTGGGAGTGCTGGGACATGAAATGTGGCCAGTTCTCATTCATGCTCTTCAATGACCATAACGCTGACTTCCTTCAGTCCTTCCTTCAGCCTGGAAAACTGCCGAAGACCTCACTCTGACCAGAAGCATTTGCAAAGGGCCAGTATGGTGCTGACTGAGGAAAAATTATTTCACCGTAAGAAAAGGTGAATGGTGAAGGACCAACATAGAAGGGAAGTCTCAGACCAAAACTTCTGAGGTTAGGAAGCAGAGGCAGGTAGTCAACACGCTTGGACACCTTACAACTAAATAAGCCAGGAATTCAGAATTCAGAGAAGCATGGGAAAATGTATATAAACTGATGAGGAATGAAATGAGCAGAACCACAAGGACAATATACACAATAACAAGGTAAACAGGAAGAACTTTCCCTCTCCACCACAAAAATGAAGAGGAAAGCTATGTAATTATAATGCATAAGCTTGGAGCAGAATTAAAAATGAGAGAATGCCTCTTCTTCCCTCCTCTGCTGGGATGGGGGGTGGGTGGAGGTGGGGGTGAGGGATGGGAAGGGGGGGACTAGGAGAATGGAATGCTGCATAAGATGTCTGAAAACCCTGATGTGTTGGTTAGTTTTGTGGACCTGCTTTTCTTTTTTTTTTATTCTTGGACAAGGTATGACTCCCTGGGTAGGGGACATGACGGATATCTTGGAAATGAAGGCAATGTAAACAAGAAGATGGTGATTTTTTTTTAAAGAAAGATTTTTTTTAAAGAAATTTAAGGGGCAGCATGGTGGATATAGCACTGGCCTTGCAAGCGGGAAGACCTGAGTTCAAATCCAGCCTCAGACACATGAAACTTACTAGCTATATGACCCTGGGCAAGTCACTTAACCCCTATTGGCTCACAAAAAGAAAAAAAGACCAAAGCAAAAAATTTAAAGGGTCAGGATAAAAGAATCTGCCTGAGAGGAGCATGACCTTGCGTTGATCAAAGCAAACTCATAGAAACTGAAGCCTCTCTCTTTTCCCAGGATGATGTGGTCTCTCCACCCCAATTCCTTGATTCTTTCCTTGTGCCTAGAAAGGGAAATAAAATTCTCCGTCCCCACAGGGAAACAACATATTATGGAGATGAGAACGCTGTTCGATTCATGTCCCAACTCTGACACTGAGGTACTGGGTCAGTTACCTGTCTCCTCTAGAATTCTGCTTCCTCACCTTACAGGAGCTGGACTAGATGCCTTTCTAACGTCTCTTCCATCTCTAAATGCTATGATTTCCCCTCCCTCATCTCCACTATCCCATTTGAGCAAACTCCCTCCAAAGTAGCTAACACTCTCACACTGGCCTCTGGTTACCCATGGACTCCGTTGCATTGCACCATGTATGTAGCCTGGCCTATTCAAGGATCTGGTCCTAATTTCAATTTCAGCCCTCTAACCTTTGAAAAGTCTTTATAATTCTGTGGACTCCATTTTCTTCACCTTCAAAATATGACAGTTGGAACAGTCTTTAAGCTCATTTGCAACTAGTACTTACTTCTATGATTTTCTGACAATGTGCTCTAAGTTGGATTTTTCCCTACCTCTTCTCTCTTTCCTGCCCTTATGTTAAAACGCCCCTCCTATGTCCCTTTCCCTCTGGACCTTGCATCTATTTACCTGTTGTAAACAATCTCATTAGATGTTGCTAACTAATAAGAGCTTCAAGTGTTTAGTCTTTTGGAGGTATTTATATTTTAAAAGGATATTCCTGAACATGCAATGTTTCAATCCAAAGGAATGAGTTTCTAATAGTGGAATTTCTGGTACTACGGAAGTTGGTATGACAAATATTTAAATACAGATACCTTTCATATCATCAGATAGGCAGGTCTCTAATCAGTCTATGCATAAGCTTGACCCTGGCCCGAAAAACCTATTCCTTTGGCTGCTTAATATGCACTAACTTAGCCCCACGCTGTCCTGGAACTGAGGTCCACTGTGGTTCCCAGCCCTTAGTACACATGATTTCCATGGGGGCAGCCAGAGGTAATAGGATCAAAGGATTTTGAACTGGAAGGGATTTTCAAGATCATCTAATTAGATCCCCTCACTTTATATATAGGGAAACTGAAGTCCAGAGGTTGAGTGACTTGTCCACTAGAGATTTATAGCACCTCTAAATCCAGTGTTCCTCCCACTATAGTGGAATTGGTCTTAGACAAAGAATTGGTTCATTGTTGTGGGCAACCTTTGAAAATCATTTAGGAATGCAGAAATTCAATTTGCCTAGTAAAATCTGCCTTGGCTTCCTCCATGTTTTCTTTAAATCATATAATATTGGAACCCAAGTCATAATAATAGCTAACATCTATATAGTGCCAAAGGGCAGCTAGTTGGTACAGTAGATAGAGTGCTGGGCCTGGAATCAGGAAGACTCATCTTCCTGAGTTCAGATCAGGCCTCAGATACTTCCTAGATGTGTGACCCTGGGCAGGTCACTTAACCCTGTTTGCCTCAGTTTCCACATCTGTAAAATGAGCTGGAGAAGGAAATGGCTAAACCACTCCAGTATCTTTGTCCAAAAAAAAAAAACCCAAATGGGACCTAAAGAGTCCGACATGGCTAAAACAACTAAACAATAACAAAATACAGTGCAAAACATTTTATATACATTATCTCATCTGATCCTCACAAGAGCCCAGAGCTATTGACACCACCTGATAGAGTGAGTAGAAATCTAGACACAGAAAGAAGAAGATCTGGGTTCGAGTCATGCCTCTAAAACATATTGACTCTGTGTCCTTAGCAAGTCATGGAACCTCTTGGTGTTCTAGGCCACTGTTTAAGACTATAAGTACCTTATAGAAGGTGCCAACCTGTACGTGCAGAGGGAGCTTCATCATCTGGGAGCTCCCTATACCAATGAAATCACACACTTGGTCCCCTATCCAACAATTTTGTGATGTAAATATTATTATCCCCGTATTACAGATGAGGAAACTGAGGCTGAGAGAAATTAAATGACTTACCCAGGATCACGCGGCTAGCAAATGTCATAGGCAGAATCCGAACTCAGGTCTTGAACTCTTTCTGTCTCCAATAGCCAGCACCCTGTCTATTACCCCTGCTTAGCTAGCAGAAACCTCAATGATCAGCTGGTCCAAAACCCTCCTCTATGGGAAATAGAGAAATTAAGTAACTGGAAGTTGCATCCTGCTCACCTGACTCCAAGCCCAGTGCTCTTTCAAAAGCACACGTCGCGGTCCCTGCCTCGCCTCCCGTACTTGCTTCTAGTGCTGGCAGAAAGGCGCTTCTTTGGGGGCTGTCCTCAAAGGGTCCCTGGAGAATTGCAGAGCTGATAGACATGAGTCAGGAAAGGTACAATGATATACTGAACTCAGGCTATGTCTGTCTTCTCTGTTCAATGAATGCAATAAGAACTAGAAAACTTCGAAACAGAAACTTATGGGAGGTCCACCCGAGGACATGAGCCTTGAAATATGTCTTGAAGCCTGGGCTATACCTTCACACTTCCTTTTCCCTCCCTCAGTCATATCCAAGCCCTTACTAAGTCTTTTAGATTCTATTCTACACATCTTTCCACTACCCCCCTTCTCTCTATTCCCATTGTTCCCATCACAGTACAGACTCTACTCTGTCCCTCTCTCCATCTCTCCTTCCTTTCGCTGCCAAAATAGTTTTTTCTTACATCCTGGTCATGTCATTCCTCTGCTCAAAATCTTCAATGACTCCCTATCGCCTCCTGGGTAAAGTTCAAACTGTATTAATGGCCATTCACAACCTGGCACTGACCTACACTTCCTGACTTATCTCCTGAGATTACCGGACACATGCTCTATTTTGTAACCCAGCTGGATTGTTCTTTGCCCTCTGAATATATATGGATTTTTTTTTACCTCTGTATCTTTGTTCTTGCTGTTCTCTATGCCTGAAATGCTCTCTTTCCTTTCCCCAACCCTTCGCATGGTGAATCCTACTCATACCACAAGATCCAACTCAAACTGAGGGCCTACTCCACCATGAAACCTTCCCTATACCCCATTTGCTAAAGACTTTTTACCCACTTTGTATCTCACATAGCATTTTGTTCCATATTTCTCTAACATATTTTTTATGTAAAGAACCAATGGACTCTGAATACTGATCAAAACACATTTTTTTTCACTTACTTATTCTTTCATGTGTTTTCTATCTGTTGCTTCTTTCACAACTGTGACTAATATGGAAATATTTTTTATGTGATAGCACATGTATAAACTATATCAAACTGCCTACCATTTTCAGAAGAGGGGAAGGGACGGGAGGGAGGGAGAAAAATTTGGAACTCAAAATCTTGTAAAAATGAATGCTAAAATTTTGTTGACATGTAACTGGGGGAAAAGTAAAATACTAAATACTAAATACTAAAAGTAAAAAACACTAAAAAAATAAAAGAAAAAAAGAAAAAATTAGCATCCTTATCATGTAATAGATTAGAGTTATCTACATTTGTATTGTATCTCTTTAGCAGGCTGAAAGCTCAGAGAGATTAGGGACCATGTCTTGTCTAAACCTTGTCTTTCCCCCAATAGAAAATACAGCAGTCTGATATGCAGTAAGTGAATAATAATGCTTGTCAAATTTAATTGGAATTGGATTAAATGGCAGATTCTGAGCCGAAAAGAAATCAAAGGCCATCTAGTTTAACCCACAAATGAACAAGGGTTGCCTCCACAATAAACCTGGTATTTCATAGATGCTTGTTAAATCAATTAAAATCATTTACAACAGAATCCAAGAAGCTCAATTCTTTCTTTGAAAAGCCTCAGGCACGAGAAAACTCTACTCTGAAGAGATCCTAATGCCAGCTTTGGTTCTGTTAAAAATCAGAAAATCATACTGGCTATTCCTGATCTTTAGACCAACAGGATGTAAGGCTAATAGTCATAACCAACTTTCATTTAACCTATGAGTATTTGCTAAGTACTTTATGTAATGAGCAGGAAAAAGGGGTCTGTGTGTGTGGGTGTGTGGGTGTGTGTGGGTAGTGTGGGGGGTGTGGGTGTGGGTGTGGGTGCACACACATGTGCATGCACAATGGATTTCTTGATAGAAGAATACCTCTATTGGGTAATCACCAGAGTAACAGACCCAGCCTCTGTTTTAATTGTGTCTCTGAGGGCCATACAAGCTAACTGTACTAGTGCCAGAAGTGCTGAGTTGATTGTAAAAAAGTGAGTGTCTTCTTTTCTAACTTTAGAAAATCAAGGAGGATCCAGGAAAGGATGGTCACCGTGGAATCCCCAGGACAGTCACTCTGATCGTCCTTAGGGAGAGACCATTCTACCTAAGGGCAAGAGGACCTTGTACAGAGGTGATGTGTAAAAAATTGAGAATGTGGCCAGCAAGGTTAAATGGATCTCAAGTTACTGTTCATTTGCCAGTCTTTTAATGACAGAATTCAGGAAAGGTATACAAATTAGAATATACCAGACAATACACAATGTGAAAAAGCTCTCCCGCTGGAAGTGAGGAATCACTCAGCTCAATCAAGGCAAAATTCCCTACAGTATCTTATGCAGCCTAACTGGAAATCGGGGACATGATTGAGGAACCATTCCCTTGCTTGCTTTGCCCTGTGTGACTCACTCCTGCCCCCAGCCTGGCGGATGTCAGTTCTTACTCAGAAGGCACTGCCCCGTAGGCTAAGAGCTAGGAAAGAGGGAGAGGGAGAGGGGAGGAGCTGAGAAGGGGGGGGTCTGGAGAGAAGACAGATTCTTGTAACAGCACCTGGGCCATTGTGATGAGTTACACTTGGTTTCAGTCTTAACTCCCTTGATAGACCTACGCCAGGCTCAGAAGGACAGAGTTTGGGAACTCAGACAAACAAAGGAGGAAGTAGAGTGCTGGAAGACAAGGGTAGATGTAGTTGTGTTGGATATAAGCCCTAGGATGAGGATGAGATGCTGCTTGTCTTCCTACCCTCTCACTGGTTGATCACACATCTCCTTGGATTCAGGCCAGGCCTGAGAAGTAGCCTAGGAAAATCAGCAAAGAAATGAAACTCAGCACAAAAGAGGGGACCAGCCCTGACCATCTGCTTTGATCTAGATATAGAGAAATGGGGCGGGGTAAAGACAAGCATTCCAAAGGCAATATCACAGAGATTTCTAGAAGGGATGAAATGGGAGCTAAAAATTCATTTCTGTTTCTGTGTCTTTACTAGGAAAACGGAAGCCAAACTCAAGCTTTTGGGGAAAGTCCTACTTTTTCTCATCTGAAAGAAAGAATTTGTCTTTTCTACACATCGACCAGGAAAGAAAAGGATCAAAGAGGCCTGTGATATCAAGCCTGGTGTTGGCAATGGCCTGGGTTGTCCCTAGCTCCAGGAAGAATCTGGGTACTAAGGCTGATTTTGTTTTTTGTTGTTATTCAGTCATTTCAATCATGTCTGACCCTTTGAGACCCCATTTTGGGGTTTTCTTAAGATACTGGAATGGTTTGCCATTTTACAGATGTGGAAGCTGAGGAAAACAGGGTTAAGTGACTTGTCGAGGATCACACAGCTAGTGAGTGTCTGAAGCTGGATTTGAACTCAGGTCTTCCTGATTCTAGACCCAGTGCTGAATCCACTGTGCCACCTAGCTGCCCAAGGTTAAAATTCAGAATGCTTAAATCCTTGTCTTATCTAACTGTAATGGCAAGTAAAGTGGTACTTTTGTTGTCTTTTGTTTTGGAGTGCTTCTCAGCGCTAAGGCAATCAAGTGCCTTTGAGTCTTGCCTTTGTTTCAATCAAGACTCAATCTTTGATTGAATCCAGAGTCTTTGATGACCTGCTTAAGTCACAGGAAGACCTAGGTCACATGGGTTTGAGTCACATGGTTGTGACACCCTCTGACCCTGAAGAAGCGTGTGTATATATACTCAGAGGTTAGCATTTTATTTTGGGGCTCACTCACTGGAAGGGTGTCCTGTGATTTGACCAGATGAGACTCTGGGTAGCCATTGCAGACCCCTGGCTTTGAAAAACCCAGATGTTGGTGCTTCTCTCTCTGGTAAGTATGTATGTAATGTCTTGGACAGACAGCTAGAAGCCTGTCTGTTAATTTGTGCTAATTTGCTTTGTTTATATAATTTCTGCTTTCTATTCTGTAATTTCTATTTGTATTCTCTCTGAAGTTCAGGGTGCTGGCTTTTCACCCTGAACTAAGTGAATGATATATTTATGTTTTAATAAAGTGAGATTGTTAACCCTTAAGTTGCTTTCCTTAGAAAATCAGATCAAAGAATATGGGCTTGTAGCCCTCCTGTGTGCTGGTGTTATTGCCTCTACACACCCACAGTAGCAGCAAGTAGCACTGTTGTTAGTACTTAGCGCGTCAGCTAAGACTAAGGGACTGTGAAGATCCCTTTTGCCACAGGTAAGTTTGCATACTACTATAGGAAAATACTTTGGGTATCCTGATCCTATACCTCAGGCACCCCTATTATTGACTTTATTGAGGACTTGTCTAATGAAATAGCTGTCTAATGATTTAGCTGCTAAACAGGAAAGACCAGTAAATAGGAGAGACATAATGACATAATGGACAGGTTGCCAGATCTGGAATTAGGATTAGGACCTGGATTCAAATTCTGCTTCAGTCAGAGACTAGCTGTATGACTCTGGGAAAGTCACTTAACTGTTCTGGGCATTAGTTCCCTCATCTGTAAAGTAAGGGGAGGTGGAGGTGGTGTTGCCTCAGGTACCTATGATCCTATGATC
Organism: Trichosurus vulpecula; assembly: GCF_011100635.1. Lineage (NCBI taxonomy): Eukaryota > Metazoa > Chordata > Mammalia > Diprotodontia > Phalangeridae > Trichosurus > Trichosurus vulpecula. The sequence goes on from NC_050581.1 coordinate 98,058,565, forward strand.
TAATCGCCTACTATGATGGAAAGGACACTGGAAGTGGAACCTGAGGACTGGCTTTAAATCCCAGTGTGGCTACTTGTGTCCCTGGTCCCTGGCAGGTCTCTTAGGCTCCCTAAGCATCAATTTCCCCCTCCGCTATGCCCTTCCCATCCATCAGCTCTGTCTCATTTTCCAAGAGGCATCTAAGACAATGTCAGTGGGTTCCCCTACCAAGTCCAGCTTCCTTCTGCCTTGTTCCTCCTCCTCCCGAGCTCCTCCAGCAGCTGTGCCCGTGAGGGAGCCTCAAAGAGCCCCAGCCGCTGGCTCAATTGCACATGTGGGCCTGGTTGGTTATGGAAACAGCCAAGCTGGGGCCAATATCACAGGCGCCCGCCCACAAATAATCAGCGATGGCTGTCGAAAGCCACAGCAGGTGATGTGGGGGCTCCCTGTGCAGGTGTGAGCCTCCACCACATCCAGCTTGGGCTCCAGAAACCCACCTGCACTCATTTTGCAGGTGGAAAACTTTACTCTGCTGGCAGCCTTCCCCCCTCACTCCATTTCATCCCTATCTTGACATAGGAGCCCACAGGCACATAAGCATGGGTGCTCATATATGTGTGCATTTATATGCATATGCACACAGAGGTCACCATGCATCTATTCCAGTGTCTAGAGTCTTTGGGAAGATGTGAGTCACTTAGCAGTTTGTGCTCATTTTAAGGGTATACCCTCAACCATGCAGGCAACAGATGTTTTAAAATAGGTGTCAAACCCTGAAAAGGAAATAGTTGCAAAGTCCAACCTCCTGCTAAGATACTAGGACAGGGAAGGAAGGAAGGCAGGAAGGGAATCAGGAGAAAGAAAGAAAGAAAAAAGGAAGAACAGGAAAGAAGAAAGGAAAAGGAAAAGAAAAAGGAACGGAAGGAAAGAAAGAAAAGAAGAAAGAAAGAAAAGAAAGGAAAAGAAGAAAGAGAAAGAAAAGAGAGAAGAAAGAAAGAAAGAGAGAAGAAGAAGAAGAAAGAAGAAGAAGGAAAGAAAGAAGGAAAGAAAGAAGAAAGAAGAAAAGAAAGAAAGAAAAAAGAAAGAAGAGGAAAGAAAGAAAGAAAGAAAGAAAGAAAGAAAGAAAAGAAAGAAAGAAAGAAAGAAGAAAGAAAAAGAAAGAAGGAAAGAGGAGGGGATGGAGGGAGGGAAGGAAGGAAGGAAGGAAAGAAGGAAGAAATTACAGTTATTCAGTCATTTTTCAGTCATGTTTGACACTTCACAACCCCATCTGGGGTTTTCTTGACAAAGATATGGAAGTAGTTTCCCATTTCCTTCTCTAGCTCATTTTACAGATGAGGAAACTGAGGCAGAGTGAAGTGACTTGCCCAGGTCACACAGCTGTGTGTCTGAGGCTGTATATGAATTCAGGTCTTCCTGACTTCAGATCCCGCCTTACTCTACCACCTAAACTGCCCTAAAGAAATTATAAATACTCTCTTAATTCCAGTGCCCTGAGACAAAGGTCTGGTTGTTCTGCCCTAGTTACAGTTCCACCAAACAATACTCCTTGAGAAGTTCACAGTGGAGGTTTTCACAATGCCTTGCTTCTAATCACTTTGCCCCAGTACATCTGTTTCCCACCAAGGTGCCACTGTTGGTTGCCACAGCCAAGCCTCCCTTGGCCCAAAGCAACAAGAGGAACCATGGTTTTCCCAAGCATTAGGGAGGAAGGAAATAAATGTGTCATGCTGTTAAACCTGAAAGCATTGCTATAGCTAGGAGTTATTGTACAGGACTCCCCAGCTGTTCCCTTGTACCCAAGGCACTTTGGCATGGGCCTCTTGCTAGACCAAACTCATCCTGTGCCCTAAGCAATGTCTCTGGAGTAGCATGAATAGGTTAATTGTGCAGACCTGGAAAATACTCTCCACTCTAGGAGACACCCTAGAGGATGGGGGTGGAGGATTAAGTGGTGGAGGGAAGGGAGTTCACCTGGTACAGCCTCTATAGCAAACAGGATACAACTCATCCTGAACCTTTATCTGCAGCTGTTTGCTTATCCCTTGTGGTTCAGAGAGGCAGACAGATGTACCCCGGTGACCTTCCTGACTCAGAGAGTTGGGAACTGAGGACAAAAGATTTTCCCTTAGGAGATAGGGACATGACATTTCCTCTCTCTCTCTCTCTCTCCCCCACCTCTCCCCATTCCTTCCCCCCTATGTCCCCCTTTCTCCTTTTTGTTTCTTCTCTCCCTTTCTTTTTCTCTCTCACCCTTTTTTTCCATCCCTTTCACACAGAGCATTGTAACAAATCTTGGGGAATTGGAATCAAATAGGAAAAATTAAATAGTCCATTTGAGAAAATGAGCTTTCAAGGCAGAGTCAGAGGGTTTTTTCCTTTTCTCTCCACCCTCATCCTCTAAAGCAAGGGTGGGAAACCTGCTTGGAAACTCTTCCATTCCTGAAAAGAAACAAATACCTATTATCTCTCTTGTGTGGTAGTACTTGAGGACATTACAGCCAGACCAAAAGATTTCTGCATGGATTAAAGTAGGAGGGAATACAAGATGAAGAATCATGGGACTACCCAAGGAAAGCCAAATCTGGAGAGGACAGAAAGGCAAATAAAATAGTAGCCAGAGAGAATGAACCGGTGGGAGAGAGAAGACTTGACTCAATATAACTTGTGTTGAGTTTGATTGGGACAGGAAGGGAAATAAGCATATAGGATCCAGAAAGGTTTCCATGGAACTTCTTCCCCTGGAAAACAAACCCTGACTGGAGGATAGTCAGTCAATCAATCAACAAATGGTTATTGACAATTGATAGGAAGACAAAGGTCTAGAGACTGTATATTGATACAATCAGAATCTAGCTTTTAACCTTTCTTGTGTCATGGATCCCTTTGGCAATCTGGACCTGTCCTTCTCAGAAAATTTGTTATTCACATTCATAATTGGAAAGAAAAGCTAAGTTTCATTGGGACATTAGTGAAAATAAAGATGTATATTTCTCCCTTGTTCATGGGCCCTTTGGCATCTATCCATAGACCCCAGTTCAAGAACCTCTGATCTAGAACTAGAAAGGACCCTAGAACTCATATAGTCTGATCCTCTCATTTTACATACGGAGAAACCAAGGCCAAGAGAAAGCAAAGGATTTGATCAAGATTACTTGGCTGATGGAATGAGGAAGCTGGGTTTTGGGCACCCATGTTGTCAGACTACTAGTCTGATGCCCTTTTCACAACATCACCTGCATGCCAGCTGTGTGGTAGGTGAAAAATTATGAATGACGTTAAATGATAACTGATGCTAACCCAAAGTCTTGGAAGTCTGGTCTCTGAGGCACTTTCCTGGCAGAAACAGCACTGCTATCTCCCATGCCTTGGAGAACCTACACCTTTAGTTCACTTCTGAACCCTCAGTCTTGGACCTGTCCTGCTCCCTCTGCTACTCACACTTTTCCCAGACTGAAAGTGAGAATTCTTGGCATGTGTCTTTAGGCCTCAGAGGAGGCTTGCTCTGCCAGGACCCAGCTTTCTGTCTTGGGGCAAGGAGGGTGTGATGTTTGTAGGTGACATTTGGGATGAAGGACCTTGGTGTCAAAGTTACGAATCATATATGGATTCTAGGAAAAGTCCATGAGTCCCACGACAATCTTCACAGATTTTAGGATTTAATATTGGAAGGGACCTTAGAGTACATTCAGTCCTGCCCCCCTCATTGACAGGATAAGGGCAACTGAAAGCCAGATAATGACTTGTGCCCAAGGTCACCGAGGTAGTAAGTCAGTCAATATGCATTTATTCAGCACCTACTATGTGCCAGGCACTATGCTTAAGTGCTGGGGATGTTGCTGTTTGTCCAAAAGGCCCAATGACATCATGATGTGATGAGTGACACCTTGACTTGCTGGTGAATTGGACTTAAGTGAGGCAGAGCTGTACAAAGTGGTCGGCCTCACTCTCTCTTCCAGAGTCACTGTAGTGCAAAAGTCCAGATGACTGCTAATGGCCTGGGATGCAATGGATGACCTTGGCATCTTCGATGGCAGGCCAGGCTCTAAGCACTCTGTGGCACCTGCTTCCACCTCTGTGGAGTTGGAACAAATTGTTGTCATCTGCTCAAGTCTTCACATGCTCAGGGTAGACGTCCCCCTAATTCACTAACGGGTTTGAGGCCAGTTGGTTACCCTCAACCTGGTTTAGCCTGTCTGTTGAGACAGTTTTACTGAGGTGTGGCTGCTGCTCATGCTACAGCTTCTTGGAGCCACAGGCGGACACCAGAGGTGAATGAGCAGCCCTCACACCAGAGATGCAAGTCCTCCCGGAACACCCCGTACATGCTGGGGATACAAAGAAAAAGACAGGGCCTGCCCTCAAGGAGCTCACGTTTTAATAGTAGGTTAACAGAACCCTCTGACTCCAGAACCAAGACTTTTCCCACTAAGCCCAGATATCTCCACATGCCCTTCTGGCAGGGCATCTTCTAGGGCCCAGATGGTGCTGACAGGCCCAGCTCTGCCACTCTTTATCTGTGTGACTTTAGTCTTAGTGATTCCCCTTCTCCAGACCCTATCTCTTTCGGTTATATGAAGGTGGGAGGAGCTTTTCCAGCTCCATGATTCTAGGCTCCCAGGCTTCACCCACTGGCAAGGAATGGGGACAAGGCTGACTGATGCTCCCTCAGTCCCTCAGCTCTTCAAGCTTTCTGTTCCTTTCTCACACCCCCTCCATTTTTCCGGGCAAGTCTAGTTCCAGGATTCTCTTTGGAAAAATCCCCTGTAGGATCTCCTACAGACCAGGCCTCCAGCTGCCTCCCTGGCCACCCTGTTGGCCTCTTGTCTGGAGGTTTTCCCCTTTTCCCAGTGAGGCCCAGTTTGGGGGTGGAGGGATGAGTCACTCAACACTCCCCAACTGGCTCATTCTTAAAGGGACACAGCTTCTAGACCACCACAGTGCAGTGCCTACCACCACTCTGTATCATGCACAAGTTTAGACGCTGCCTGTCTTCTCCCCTGAAATAAACAGGGGATTTAGACTTTAAAAACCTGTGTTCCAGTCCTGGATCATCCACTTCCTGCCTCTACCATCTAGAGAAAGTCATTTTACCTCTTGGGGTCTCAGTCTCCTCATTTGTAAAATGGGGGAAGAGAGTGATGGCCTATGATCTGCCAGCCCTGCCTGTCTTGGCCTTCTTCTTCCATTCATCTTTGTATTGGGCCCATCTTTTCAGCTTGCTCCTAGCCCTCCTTCCCATGAGTTTCATAGGATTTTGAGCTAGACCAGGTTTTGAAGTCCATAGGAGCCCTTCCTTTGCCCCAGGGAGCTGTGTCACTTCTAGGAATTAAAGAGCTAGCTCCCTGGTGGGGGGAGAAGGGATACAGGAGCAAGAGCACCCACGGGCGCCCCTTTGGGTCCAGTGGAGTGTTTTGGAACCCTCCTGTTCTTCTAATTGCCACACCCCTTGGAGTTTCTTTTGTGGTACTTACCTTTCTGAGAAGAGCCTTAATTCTCTCCTTAGTATTATATCCAGGGGGCATACATAACACTGGGCCAGAAACCACTCACCAGACGCCAGACCTGTCTAGAGCTACTTATCTAAAAACTGAACTGTCAGCTGAGAATGAGAATGGCTGGTCCTCCTGAATAACATCTAAAGGTTTGAATGCTAAATGATAATAATTGTGCTGTTCAGCTGTGTCTGACTCTTAATGACCCCATTTGGGGTTTTCTTGGCAAAAATACTGGAATGTTTTGCCATTTCTTTCTCCAGTTCATTTTACAGATAAGGAAACTGAGGCAAATAGGGTTAAGTGACTTGCCCAGGGTCACACAGCCAGGAAGTGTCTGAAGCCAGATTTAAACTCAGGAAGATGAGTCTTCCTGACTCCGGGCCTAGCACTCTATCCACTGTGCACCTAGCTGCCCCCCTTTAGATGTAAGGATGATAAATAATTAATAATAATAGCTAGCACTTATATAGTACTTTATAAATACTACTTGTTTCATCCTCACAACAACTCCATGAAGTAGGTACTATTATTACCCCCATTTAACAGGTGAGGAAACTGAGGCTGAGTGGTTAAATGGCTTGCCCAGGATCACAAAGCTAGTATTTAGGGTAAGATTTGAACCCAGGTCTGCCTAACTCCAGGTCCAGACTTCTATCCGCTGCACCACCTAGCTGCCTAGTCTCCTTCGAGGCCTGAAGTAACCACTTCCTGCCAATGGTCTTTGCCTCATGTATTAGCACCACTACCAAAGCCGCGGTCCCTGTGTGTCCTTCACTGAAGAGGTCCGATGGATGAAGAGGCCAGCAATGCTTTCTACTAAGTCAGTCATGGGGTTGAGTGAGCAGAGAGCGAGGTTTGGAGTCAGAGGACACGGGGCCTCCCTCTGTGCTTACTGGCTGTTCTCACTGGCTGTTCTGCATGCCTGGAATGCCCTCGCTCCTCCCCTCTGCTTCTTAGAATCCCTGGCTTCCTCTGAGACTCGGCACCTTCTGTAGCAGGGCTTTCCTACTCTCCTCCCTCTGCCAGTACCTCCCCTTCTTAAACCGTTCTATATGCAGCCATTTACACCATCCTCCCGTAAAATGGAAGATCCTTGAGAGTAGGAATTGTTGTTGCATGTTTTGTATCCCCCAGTACCTGGCATATAGTAGGTGCTTAATAAATGCTTGGTGACTGATTGATTAGTGGCCCTGCTTCCTTGTTCTGCTACTTACTATACTTTTGTGACCTTGGACAAGTCATTTCTCATCTTTAGTTCATTATCTATAAAAGGGGATGTAACAGCAAGCACCCTGGCACACCCAGGATGGCCTGCTAGCTCAGGTTCTTTGATCTGCTTTTAAAGAAAAGACAATCTTTAAAGGGGTCTACAATCTTACTTTAATTACATTCACTAGTTCAGAGGAAAGGTCAGCACCCTGAACATGGAGAAAATATAAACAGAGAAAATACAAGCAGAGAAATTAGTGCAAAGACCAACAGGCAAGGCTCCAGCTGTCTGAACAAGGTAATACAACCACCTACTTACACCACCAGATGGGAGAGCACAGATACATTTTGGGGAGGAAGGGTGGGCTCTGAACAAACAGCTACTCAGAGTCCCATCCAGGGAATCAAAGGTCCTTCTCATAAGCAAACCCCCAAAGCAAAATCTCACCTCAGAAAATATATATATTTCTCAGAGCCAGAAGGCATCACAACCCTCCAGACTCAGTGCCTAATTAGTTTAGTACCAAAAGGTGTGAAAACCTTCCTACAAGCAAGCTTCCTCTTTAAGCAAGTTCCTCCCCCAATGGACCGTATGCGACTCAGGATGTATCACAGCTACGATTGAACACATGTGGTCATAGGCCTATGAATGGATGGGGAAGATCTTCGTATTCCATTAACATTGGGGGGGGGCGGGGAATTTGGGATTGTATGGTCAGTCAAGTCCCTTCTAGCTTAAAATCCATGCATATTCTCATTGCTAAAGAGCAGAATTTAAAAGAGCAATTTTTTGAAAGTCAGATTGGAGTCGTTTCCGTGTTAGCGTTCAAAGCTCTTCATGACCTGCCCCTCCCCTTATACCCTATACCTACCCACCCACCACCACCACCACGGACTGGATGATCCATCAACACTGGCGTCTTTGCTGTTCCTGAATAAAACACTCACCTCAGACTCTGGGCATTTTCACTGGCTGTCCTCCACACCAGGAATTCTCTCCCCCACCATGTCTGCCCACTGGCTTCCCTGGCTTTTCGTCTTCTATGAGATACAAGTCTTTTCCCAGTCCTGCCTAATTCTAGCACCTTCCTTCTGTTACCTCTAACTCATCCTCTTTATCTGTATTATTTGTACATAGTTGTTTGCGCATTGTCATTGTCTCCTCCAGTAGAAATGAGTTCCTTTAAAACAGAGGCTTTTATTTATCTTTCTTTGTATACCCAGAACTTAGCATAGTGCTTGGCACGTAGAAGGCCCTTAATAAATGGTCATTAACTGACTAGATTATATATGGAGATGAAAAGCAGTTTGAGAAGACAGCTTTTATTGTTCAGTTTTTTCCAGTCGTGCCTGACTCTTCATGACCCCATTTGGGGCTTTCTTGGCAAAAACACTGGAGTGGTTTGCTATTTGCTTCTCCAGCTCATTTTACAGATGAAGAAACTGAGGCAAACAAGGTGAAGTGACTTGCCCAGGGTCACATAGCTAGTAAGTATCTGAGGCTGGATTTGAACTCAGGAAGAGGAATCTTCCTGACTTCGGGCCTGGCCCTTTATCTATTTTGCCACCTAGCTGATAAAGTTCTGGACTTCGAGTCAGGAAGACTTGAGTTTGAATCCTGCCTCAGACACTTACTAGCTGTGAGACCCTAGGAAAGTCACTAGACCCCTCAGACTCTGTTGCCTCGTCTGCAAAATGGGGATAATAATAAAACAAGGTAGAAGCAGTTTCCACACCTGGGAGTTCCCTGCCACAGACCCAGACCCTAATTCCAATCTCTCCCTTTACATATTGTACACATGACAATGATGCAGGCTACATAAAGTAAGTGACAGAAATGTGTATATAACAAGTGGTGGGTGGGGTGGGGGTGGGGGAAAAAGGTGGGGTTCTCCTAGCTCTTCAATGAAGGGAGGAAAGAAGGGACATGGATTGTGGGAGGGAAAAACCCATCCACACTCATCTCTGGCCAGGGCATGAGCACCAAAAGCACACCCGCCCCATTTAGCAGTCATAAATAAAAGACACATGTTATGATACTTGTGGGCCAGGCCTAATTTCCAAAGGAAAGGGTGCCAACCCCTTTCTCCTCTAGTTCATCCCACACACAGCTGCTAGAATCATCTTCCTCAAACACTTCTCAGGAACCCACAGTGAATCTTTATCATGTCAAATCCATTCTTCCCTGCTTGGCCTTGGAGGCCATCCATTCCTTCTACCCCTGGTTCAAGAATCTCTGTTTCCAGTAAATCCTTCCATATTTTTCCCACTCCCACTTAATTGGCTCCTTTGGGCAGCACATCTTCTTGAATCTGTCTGTTCTATACAATGGTAGATAGTCCAAGGTCCCCATGGTTTCCTCACTGTTGATACCCTCCTACCTCTAACCTCTGATCCCTTCCAAAACTTAGGAGAAGATGGTCAAATTCAGGGTAGCTACATGGTGCAGTGGATGGAGTTCCAGGCCTAGAGTCAGGAAGACTCATCTTCTCAAGTTCAAATCTGGCCTCAGACACTTACTTGGCTACATGACCCTGGGCAAGTCACTTAACCTTGTTTGCCTCAGTTTCTCATCTATAAAATGGGCTGGAGAAGGAAATGACAAACCACTCCAGCATCATTGCCAAGAAAACCCCAAATTAGGATCACAAAGAGTCAGATATAACTGAAAAAAATGACTGAACAGCAGTCATAATTTACTATGTGGACAACTAGAGGGAAAGAAAGTGAGTTAGTAGAGGAAGAAGAGAGTGATAGGATGCTAGATGCTGGACTTCGAGCCAGCAAGAAATGGATTCAAATTCTGCTTTGTCACTTACCTTCTGTGTGACCCTGGGTGAGTCATTGAACTACCACATCTCTCAGGCAACCCTGAAGACTTATTTAGTAAGTCACAGAAGGCTTAGACATGGGCAAGTGGAGTAGTTACCCACCACCACCACCACTCCCAAGCCTTTATGTATTCTACCCTAAAATCAATTGATTGGTGGCCAGTCTTCTGGTGATGAGCCATGTGGCTAGACTGGTCCTCAGAAAACAGATTCACAGACTTGGCATCTTTCCAGACTGGCAAGATCAGCTGATTTCCTGCTGATACAGCCCTAGAGAGCCCTGAGTCACATCCACACCACAATAAGGCATCAGAGGAGGACTTTAGTTGAGGTTTCTATATCAACTGATATTACCCATGTGACACTTGGGCCACTACCCAGGTTGCAGCATCTTTATCTATAAAATGAAGAAGAAAAAAGCTCCTAAAGTCTCTTCCAGCTCTAAATCTATGATCTTGTGACTGTGAATTTCCTTACACCTTGCTTTATAATATTAGCAATGCACATTGCTATAATGTCTTAACATTTATAATGTTCAGAGGTGCACGGGACTTGGAGCCAGGAAGGCTTGGGTTCAAATCTTGCTTCACATACTTACAAGTTTTATGATCCTAGGCAAGTCCCTTAAGCTCTCTCAGACTCAGTCTTTTCACCTGTAAAATGGGGAAAATATAACACCTCCTTTACACCTTCTTTCACTAAGATAATCCACAGTGTCCCAAAAGTCTTAGGGCTGTTTTAAGCTTTAATAGCCTAAAACAGTACTAAGACACTCTATGTCTTACAGCCTGGAACACCAGGGATACCCTGCATTACAAACCTCAAAGTGTTATTTAAATGCCAGATGTTACTACTGTTGTTATCATAAAGCATTTCCCTTACAGCAGCCCAGCGTGTTAAGCAATGGAATGGTACCATGCCCATTGTACTGATAAGGAAACTGAGGCAAGGGGACATGAACAGGGAGTGAGGGAGGAGAACAAGGAAGATAGCTTTTTTCTAGAAGATAGGGAGAAATAGATTGATAGCTTAAGAGGATAGGAAGATAAAGGTAAGTTTTTGTTTGTTTGTTTGGTATGGTTTGGTTTTTACAGTTGAGGGGAATCTTGGTCTGTTTGCAGGAGGCAGGAATCAATGATTGAGAAGATAGTGAAAATCAGGAAGGGAGAGGGGACTCTGGAAGGATGACGCTCCTGGAGGAGATGGGAAGGGATGATGTCAGAAGCACAAGCAGAGGATTTGGCTTTGGCATGGTGAAGGACTGCCTCATCCTCTGAGACAGGAGCAGAGTGGGTGGGGGAGATGCTGAGGAAACCGAAACTCAGGAGGTTAAAGATAGCTCTGGGTCATGCCAGCAGTCAATGTCTGAGGTGAAGTTTATTCTCTGATTTCCCTGATGCCAACTCCAGCTCTCTCTCTCCTCCACGCTGGGCTGTTAGCCTCAATGGGAAGTCCTCCGAGTCTGAGCTCTACAGCTTTGATTCATTTTTTATCCCCCAGAATGCTTAGTATGGCACCTCTTCTTCTCATTTCTGGTCTTTCCTAGTTGCTGCCCCAGACCCCGAGACACACCAACTGCCTTAGATCTCCTGCTGCCACAGAGAACATTGTTCCCAGAAACACACCCTAAGGGGTAAGAGCCTCGACTTCCCTGGCAGTGTTTGCTTTAGGAAAGAAATTGCCTAAAGAGGAGGATCTATTGCACAAAAGGATGCTTTATTTATAGTGAAGTTTCCAAGACCAGTGGAGATTTTGTAAATCTCTTGACCTACAAAACATGGTCATTGCCTATTCTGCTTATGCACATTGCCAGCCTGGGTTGCTGATAAATGCTCTTGTTCATTTACATTACCTGGCACCCACTTGCAATAATGTGACTCAGCAAAGATGGCATCCCATAGAGGTGGAGGGATCTTACAGCTCATCTGGGCCACCCCCCCCCCAATTTTACAGATGGGGAATCTGAGGCCCAGAGAAATTTAGTGAGTTGCTAAGGGTCATACAGCTAGTTAAGTGTCCAAGACAGGATTCAAACCCAGGGCTTCTTTCTTCCTTTCTTTCCTTCTTTCCTCCCTTCATTCTTTCTTCCTTCCTTCTGTCCTTTCTCTTTTTTTAACATTCTTATTTAAACTTTTGAGCTTCAAATTCCATCCGTCTCTCCTTCCCCTCCCCCTTCCTGAGATGGCAAACAATCAGATATAGGTTATGCATGTGCAATTAGGCAAAACATTCCAGGGCTTCTTAACCACGAGTCCAACACTCTATCCACTATACCATGGGCCCATTCCTCTTGTTTATTCAGCCTGTTTCATCTCTCCCTCAACAGTCTTAGAATCACAATCATTTTTATAAAGTACTTTATGGTTCAAAGAATATTTTAGGTAGATTACCCCATTTGACCTCAGCATCCCTGGAAGGCCAGTAGAACAGGTGTTATTAATCCCATTTAAAAGGAGCTTATCTTTCTTAATGTGGCTCTAAATCAGACCATTTTGGGGGGTCAAGGTATTCTTTGGCAGTCTGGTGAGACCTGTAGACCCCTTCTCAGAATAACGTCTTTAAATTTAAAATGTGCGACATGGGATGGGAAAGGAAAGTAATTCTGTTGTTTGACTCATCTAGTCATCCAAATATTAAAAGTTCCAAATTCACAGACCCCATGAAATCTACCTAAAGGTTAGAGGTTAAGACCTCTGCTCTAGAGTCCATAGGTAGTGGTAGTTGAATGCAGAGGATTTTAGGGCCGGAATCTGGAGAAACAAGGCAAAAGTTAAGAAAAAGGTTTAGGAACAATTTGAAGGGCTAGACTAGACCTAAGGAGCAAGGAGGTCTAGAGAGAGGCAATGAGTCACAGGCTGGCAAGTTTTCAAGAGTCAGGGTGAAGAAAGAGATGAGGGCAAGACGACTTGGTAGGAGAAGCTAAAGCAGCATTCATGGTCACAAAAGCAGTACTGGTGTCCCAGGGACAAGATGACCTTGAAACTAAGGCCAGACTTTGAAAGGCAGCTTGGTGTAGTAGTAGAAAGGATGAAAGTTGGAGTCAGGAGGGATTTAGGTTCAAATCCCAAGACTGACACTAATTATAGGGATTAGAACTGGGAAGAATTGCAGCGACAAGTAGTTCTTCATCTAAGGGCTAAATCCTTAGTCTAATTGAATTTCATGAAGTCACACAGGTAAATACATAGGAGTGCCAAGGTTTTAATCCAGGGCCGCTGACTCCAAAGCCAAATTTTTACCATCATACTCTAACTGCCTTCCACTAGTTGTGAGGCCATAGGCAATAATAATATTAGTTGGCATTTATATAACACTTTAAGAGAAGCAAAAGACTTTATTTTGGCCCTGGAAAGTAGGTACCACCAGGATTATTAAATCCATTTTATAGATGAGGAAACTGAGTTATAGAAAGTTGACAGCTTTCCCATCATTGTACAGCCGATTTGTATCACAAGGAAGATTAAAATCCAGATTTTGCTGATTCTTGTCTCATGTTCTACCCATTTTACTGTACTTCCTGAAATATAAGTTATAAGATTTACATCAGGCTGGAAAACTCTTATGCTCTTCCTGGTCCTAGCAGATCACGGTTGGTTTCTCAGGACATGGGAGGAGTGAAGCTGGTGACTTTGCATAGCCCTCCCTCGCTTAAATCCAATTCATTGTAAATCAAGACATCACCTTTCTGATGTCATGGTCCTCTTTGAGGAGGAAGGACAAACAACAATCTGTGAGTAGTAGTAGCTGCCCCACTGGGGACCAGTTCCAGTTAGGCAATGCAGCTCCCTCTTTCCTTTCTTCCTTCTCTCCTCCTTCCCTCCCTCCTCTCCCTCTGTCCACATAGGGAATCATACCCTTACCCGTGGGTGTTCTGCCCAAAAGAATATAGATTTTAATCACTGAAACCTCATAAGTTGTTTACACGCTAGATTCCTTTTCTAAGTACCATTCCTTAAACCTGAATCACTCAGGCTCTCATTGATTGGCCAACGATAGGTCCCAGCCCAAGTCTCACTTGCTCACTGTTTTGGCTCTGATGGCTCACTGTTTTGGCCAGAAACCCTGAAGGTCTTTCCCACCCCCCCCCCCCAGATTGATTTTGTTTTCATTTTTTGTTTTTTGACTCAGTAAAAGAGGCCAATCTTTGGCTCATTTCTTACCTAGACTTAATCACTGAGTGGGCATTGCTTCAGTCAAGCTGAGACCTGAGAAAGACCTTAGCTTAAAAAGGCCAAGGTCTCCTACTGCATCTGAGGCCATCTCCGGTTGTCCTGGCTCAGGAGGAGAGAGTGAGGCTGGTGGCTTTGTACAGCTCTGCCTCACTTAAATCCAATTGACTTGCAAGTCATGACATCACCTTCTAGATGTCATGGTCCTCCTCGAGAAGGAAGGACAAACAACATCTGTCTAGACAGCACCATTCACTCAGCATTAATTAACCTACATAAGTGCGTCCTTCTCCAGGAATATTCTAATTAAAATAACTTTGTGTGGCACATACAAATTGATTAAAACCCAGAGTGCTTTGGAGAAGTACTTTTATCCCCTCCAATTTGCCACAATGTACCAAAAGAAGTCTATACACTTAAGAATGGTTATTATGTAAGGCATGGTGAAATCAGGCAGTGTTCGCCTCCAGTCTAGCCAGGAAGAGATGAAATTGCCTTAAACAGTAGCATAGAGGTTTTAAGTTAGACATTGAAACAGAAAGACTTTCCTATTAGACTTGGTAAGAACTGTCAAACAGTAAGAAGCCTGACTTAAGTCCCAGGTATATTGCATCTAGGTGTATATGTTTTAATAAAGCTACAATCTTCAATGAATTGACTGAGACTCACCCAGAGGGTAATAGAAAGGTGTGTGGTAGGCTACAGCGTATTACAAATGAGGAATTACAAAGAAAGAAGGGTATAAAAGGACCTCACCAGGAAAAAGTATGACCAGAAAGAAAGATGGGCCAATGACAGGGTGAGAGCAAGGAATAAACTGCCCACATGGCTCCATTGGTATCCATATATCAAGAGAACCTAGTAAGAACCCCTAGAGTGTTGCATGGATTCCCCTGTATCGAATTTGCCTTATTTACGGGAAGACATGGACAGGAGTTACACGGGGTAGACAATAGACAGTCTTGGATGGGTTGGGGTCTGCAGCATTGGCAGAAATACCTACACTAATAAAATCACAGGTCTAATGGTGTACACTGCCTATAATTCTGTATTGGTTTATAGGTCAGGTAGAAGAGGGATCAACTTGTTGATCTCTCAAGGTTTCAATGATCTCTAAGATCCTCTGATGCTTATTTAGGAACGTGAGGTGGAAGAAAGATTGTTATTGGCCATTTGGCAGAAAGGATCAGACTGTGTGCTGTCAAGCCAGCTTTCACTGCAGTTATTATATGTACCACTCAACAGCAGAGGACATTCTGAGGTATCAGCCATAGACCTCAGGTCTCAACAAAAGCTGCCAGTTTTCCCCTCTTTGACTCCATTCCTCACAGGTGGTGGTCTAGATTCCCATGCCCAGTCTAAAGGACTAATGTGGATTTATTTACCCAGTCCAATTCTTTGTTCGTAATGTTCCTGCCCTCTTAGAAATCCCACATCTCTCTTAGAAATCCCATATCCCTCCTCCCAACCCTGCTGCCTTCCCACTGAGCTCGTTTACTGAGGTATAATATAACTTGATTACCCATAATAATAGCTAATGTCTATATAGCTCTTTAAACTTTGAAAAACATTTTAGATAAGTGCTATGATCATCTCTATTTTCTCCTTTTTTTGGAGGGGGGAAGGCAGGGCAATTGGGGTTAAGTGATTTGTCCAAGGTCACACAGCTAGTAAGTATGTCAAGTGTCTGATGCCAGATTTGAACTCAGATCCTCCTGACTCCAGGGCCAGTGCTCTATTCACTGCACCATCTAGCTGCCCCTGATAGCTCTGTTTTACAGATGAGGAAACTGATGCTGAGAGAGCTGAAGTCACTTGCCCAGGGTAGTATAGATTAGAAATTAATAAAACAGTGTGGGCACCTCTTCTGGTCTGCAAATTTAGCCCAGGGAAGGCAGTCATCTCCACTGTGGGCAGGGAAGCTTCAAATTCAGGCGTTCAGGGAAACAGAGGGGATATCCATGGCCACATTAGGCACCTGGAGATCCAGCTGGATCCCAAAATGGTACCACTCCTCCTCATTTGCCTACTTCCTGGTCTCTACTCTGTTTGCTACAATTGTCCATGACTTCACTTTAGGTGGGCCTCTCCCTTCTCCCTGGGGGTGGGGTGGGGTGGGAACCAAAGGGAAGGATATTGCAATAACCTAGGCAAGAAGTGATGGGAGCCTATACTAAGGAGATATTTATGTGAATGAAGAGAAGGGGATGTGTATGAAAAACTTTGTGAAGGTAACAACAAGACTTGACAACAGATTAGATGTACAGGATAAGCGAGAAGTTAAAGATGACACTGAGGTTACAAGCAAATATAACAGTACCCTCCACAGTAATAGGAAGATTAAGAAGAGGAGAGAGTTGGTAGGGGAAGGGGAAGGATGAGTTCTATCTTGCATATGATGATTTTGAGATGGCTGAGGCCCATCCAGTTCAAGATATCCAGAAGGCAGTTGATGATACAGGACTGTTGCTCAGGAGAGAGACTAGAGCTGAATATATATGATCTGAATCACCTGCATAGAAATGATCAATGAACTATTGATGAGATCACCAAGTGAGATAATATAGAAGGAGAAGAGGAGAGAGTCCAAGAGAGAGCCTTAGTAGAGCACCCATGGACAAGATTTAAACAAAGAATCAGCAAAAAGAGACTAAAAAGGCAGGTAATCACTTAGGGAGAGAACAGAAAATAAGAGCACCATGAAAATCCAGGAAGGAGAGAATATCCAGGCAGAGATAGTGATCAAAAATGTAAAGGCTTCCAAGAGGTCAAAAAAGATCAAGATTGAGATATGGTCACTAGATTTTGCAAATGGTGATTTTGGAAAGGGCAGATTCAGTTGAATGATGAGATTGGAAGCCAGATTGCAAAAAGTTTAGATATGAGAGGGGAGGAAGTAGAAATACCTAGGGTAGATGGCTTTCTCAAGGGATTTAGCTGGGGACCAAGAAGAGACATCTGGTGACCATAAATGGGGATGATCAGATCAATTAAGGGATTTTTTTCTTAGGATGGAGAAGACATGGGTATATTTGTAGGCAGCAAGGAAGGAGGGAAGGTAGATAGGGAGGCTTCATGGAGAAGATGCTACCTGGGACCATCCTCTAAGAAAAAAGGTGGAGATTAAGTATTTAGAAAAGGTTTGCTGGGCTGCTGAATTGAATTGAAAATTTGGAGGGATACCCTGCACAAATAATGGAAGTTATTAATTACCCCTAATCACCACCATGTTTGGCCCTATCTGCCCATAGTAGGTGGAGATCTGATCATCTTTTTCAATTGCATAGTGATTTCTCAGAACCTATGACTCTAGGCATGGAGCAGGGCCAGAAAAAGAGGAAGCTTGATTAAGTGGGCCCTTTTTGGCTGTAGGACACCCTGGAAGCCATTTAGGACTTCTTGTGAGGAAAAAAAATCTTTGACTAGAAGAAAATGATTCTACTAGCGCAAAGCATGAGGATTAGAATTGTCTCTATTTCATGCTGGGCCTTCCACCTTCCAGACCTCCAGGAGGCCTTTCGTGTTAAAAGGTCTGGAAAGCATTCAGAGCATGATACACACTCTCTCCTCCTAGCCCAGAGAGGCCAAAGGCTCTATCATTAGCTAAACACCACTATTTCTTCAACCACAAACTCCGCCCTGTTCCCTAGAGAAAGCACAGCTGTTGTTAAGAAGGGCACACAGTAAGGACAATTGTGTGGATTTTGTCCAGGGCCCCAGGCGATAGCTGGGCTTCTTGACACCGGAAGGGAGGACTGGCTTCTCCACTAGAAACAACATTTGTCCAAAAAATAAAATAAGGAGAAAGAAAAGAACAGAAACACAGCCCTGGATTAAGGTTTCAGTATTTTCCAAATCTCCAGTGGATTTTTTTTTAGGTTGGTATGAGTTGCAGAATTTTAAGAAGAGAATAAAAACTGAGAATCACACAATGTTTGAGTTTGAAAGGACCTTGAGGGTGATTTGATCCAACACTATCGTTTTACAGATGCAGAAACTGAGGCCCAGAGGAGGGAAACAATTTGCCTAAGGTCACACAGCTAGCTTATTTTCACTTCTCTGCTGCCTATGGTGCAGCAGGCTAAGAGGAAAACCAAGGAGGGCTGTCAAGGACTTTGAACTGCATGCAGGCTTGGGCTTGAGGGAATGCTCACAAAAGGCAAATCTTTTCTAAGGCTGTGCCTCTTCAGCCTCCATGAGACAAAGCATCTCAGAGTCTCTCCAGCCAAATTTGGACCTTATTGGGCAAGGAGGACTGTCCAGGCATACTAGCCACAGTCACCTGTCTATGTACAACAACATAATCACGTGGCATCCACTCAAACTCAGCCTCAAACAAGGTGGAAGTAGAAGGGACAACATGGCCCATGGAAAGAGCCCTGAGCTGGGACTGGAGATCCTAATCCCACCTTTCCCACTGGCTAACTATGTGACCTTGAGCAAGTGACTTGAATTCTCTTTTTTCCCCCCAGTTTTCTCTGTACCAATTTCTGACTAATCTTTTCTTGTACATAGAGCTGATCATGCTATTTCTCTGCCCCCAAATCTATAGCATTGTCCTGTAGCCTTTAAGAACAGGGTCCCTGAAAACTCTGCTAACTTTCCTAGGATCAGTGTAGACGTTTTGCTTAATCAGTTATATGAGCCAGGCTCTATCAATACAACATTGTCGAGGGGGGTGGAGCCAACATGGTGGTTGGAAAGCAGAGACTTGCCTAGGTCTGTCCCCCAGGACCCTCCAAATACCTATAAAAATGGCTCTGAACAAATTCTAGAACTGCAGAACCCATGAAATAGCAGAGGGAAGCAGGGCTTCAGCCCAGGACAGCCAGGATAGTCGCTGGGTACAATCTATCGCACAGGGAGCTGGGAGTGAAGTGGTGCAGAGCCCAGCGTGGGCTGCACCCGGACCAACCAGACTGGGAGCCAGGCAGAACAGGCCCTAGCACCCTGAATCAGTGAGCTGTGACAGTTACCAGACTTCTCAACCCACAAACACCAAAGACAGCAGAGAAGGTTAGTGGGAAAAACTGTGGGGGGACAGAGTGAAAGGAGTTCACAGTTTAGCCACCACCCTGTGGGCAGTGGAGGAGGTGCAGCTACAGAACTACAGGTGCAGTTGCTTCCTGCCCCAGGCCCACCTGGTGGGAGAAATTAAGTGGTGGATCAGAGCAGGAGTGCAGAGCCTGCTTAGTTCTGAGTCAAGGCCCAGGTTGGAGGTTCTTGGGGGAGGAGGAGTGCTGGTGTGGCAGAGCTGGCTGTGTAGAAATAGCTCTGAAAACAACAGCACAGTCCCTCAAGCTTGGGACAAAGTACTCTCTACTCTACAAGCAGTCATACCACGAAGAAAAACTCAAGGGTCAAGTAAGTTGGCTGGGAACATGGCCAGGCAGCAAAAACACTCTCAGATTCAGACTCAGACTTTGGAATCTTTCTTTGCTGACAAAGAATACCAAAACACACAGCCAGAAGAAGTCAACAAAGTCAAAGAGCCTACATCAAAAGCCTCCAAGAAAAACATGAACTGGTCTCAGGCCATGGAAGAGCTCAAAAAAGATTTGGAAAAGCAAGTAAGAGAAGCAGAGGAAAAATTGGGAAGAGAAATGAGAGTGATGCAAGAAAACCATGAAAAACAAGTCAATGACTTGCTAAAGGAGACCCAAAAAAATACTGAAGAAAATAACACCTTAAAAAATAGACTAACTCAAATGGCAAAAGAGCTCCAAAAAGCCAATGAGGAGAAGAAGGCCTTGAAAGCCAGAATTAGCCAAATGGAAAAGGAGGTCCAAAAGACCACTGAAGAAAATACTACCTTAAAAATTAGACTGGAGCAAGTGGAAGCTAGTGACTTTATGAGAAATCAAGATATTATAAAACAGAACCAAAGGAATGAAAAAATGGAAGACAATGTGAACTATCTCATTGGAAAGACCACTGACCTGGGAAATAGATCCAGGAGAGATAATTTAAAAATTATTGGACTACCTGAAAGCCATGATCAAAAAAAGAGCCTAGATAACATCTTTCAAGAAATTATCAAGGAGAACTGCCCTGATATTCTAGAGCCAGAGGGTAAAATAGAAATTGAAAGAAACCACTGATCACCTCCTGAAAAAGATCCCAAAAAGAAAACTCCTAGGAATATTGTCACCAAATTCCAGAGCTCCCAGATCAAGGAGAAAATACTGCAAGCAGCCAGAAAGAAACAATTTGAGTATTGTGGAAATACAATCAGGATAACACAAGATCTAGCAGCATCTACATTAAGGGATCAAAGGGCTTGGAATATGATATTCTGGAGGTCAATGGAGCTAGGATTAAAACTTAGAATCACCTACCCAGCAAAACTGAGTATCATGCTCCAAGACAAAATATGGATTTTCAATAAAATAGAGGACTTTTAAGCTTTCTCAGTGAAAAGACGAGAGCTGAATAGAAAATTTGACTTTCAAACACAAGAATCAAGAGAAACATGAAAAGGTAAACAAGAAAAAGAAATCATAAGGGACTTACTGAAGTTGAACTGTTTTGTTTACATTCCTACATGGAAAGATGATGCGTAAATTCGTGAGACCTCAGTATTAGGGTAGCTGAAGGGAATATACATATGTATATATAGACAGAGGGCACAGGGTGAGTTAAATATGAAGGGATAACAACTAAAAAAATAAAATTAAGGGATGAGAGAGGAATATATTGAGAGAAGGAGAAAGGGAGAGATAGAATGGGGTAAATTATCTCACATAAAAGTGGCAAGAGAAAAGCAGTTCTGTAGGAAGGGAAGAGGGGGCAGGTGAGGGGGAATGAGTGAATCTTCCTCTTATCAGATTTGACCTGAGGAGGGAATAACATACACACTCAATTGGGCATCTAACCCCACAGGAAAGAAGAGGAAGGAGATAAAAATGGGGGACAATAGAAGGGAGGGCAGAAAGGGAGAGGTAATCAAAAGCAAACACTTTCGAAAAGGGACAAGGTCAAGGAAGAAAACTGAATAAAGGAGGATAGGATAGCAAGGAGCAAAATATAGTTAGTCTTTCACAACATGAGTATCATGGAAGGCTTTTACATAATGATACGCACATGGCCTATGTTGAATTGCTTGCCTTCTTAGGGAGGGTGGGTGGGGAGGGAAGAGGGGAGAGAATTTGGAACTCAAAGTTTTAAAAATCAGATGTTAAAAAAAAGTTTTTGCATGCAGCTAGGAAATAAGATATACAGGTAATGGGGCATAGAAATCTATCTTGCCCTACAAGAAAGTAAAGGAATAGGGTATGGGGGGCAGTGGGGTGACTGAAGGGAGGGATGACTGGGGAACAGGGCAATCAGAGTATATGCCATCCTGGAGTAGGGGGGAGGGTAGAAATGGGGAGAAAATTTGTAATTCAAACTCTTGTGAAAATCAATACTGAAAACTAAAAATATTAAATAAACAAATTAAGTAGGTTGGGAGGGATGCAAAAAGAAATACAGCATTGTCTATTACCAGAACATGCTAGCTTCACCAGTCCAATGGCAAACATGTAGCTAGGATAGAAACAATGTAAACAATAAAAGAAAACAAAGTAGCAAAATCATTCTCTGCCCCTTATAAATAAATGTATGTGACCCCTTCACAGGCTCTAGGGGCATTATAATTTAATCTCTCCTCAAATCTCTATTAATCTCCCTAGCACAATAAGGGAGGGAGAGAGTCACTTCAGAATTCATGAACCCCATGGTAAGAGCATTGGATTCAGGTCTGTTCACTTCATGAAGTTCTGTGGGACCCTCTTGGGACAAGCGGGAGAATTGCAGAATGCTTAAGGCATGCTAGAGATTTGTGAACTATCTAGCTTTGGCTGCGGGATGCTTGGATCCCGTTGGGATTTCAGAGTCCAGGGATGTTTTGGCAGGATTGTTCCAAGGAGCTCTTCTTCTGGGTATCTTGCTCCAATTCCAGTGGACAGCTTTCCTCTCTGTCTTGGTTTGCCCCAGTGGTTCCTGAAGCACTGAACTTTTTCCTGATTCTGTAGTCAGATATACAGTCTTGTGGGAAATGTAGTCCAAGGAATCTCTCCTACTGAAAAATACTTTCAGGGAAATTAAGTCCTGTAATGGCAACCACACTGGCATACCTAGGATGGCTGCTAGTGCAGGTTCTTTTATCTGCTTTACTAAGGAAAAAGAGCTCTTTCAGGGGTCAACAATCTTTTTTTTTTAATCATATAAAATACAAACACAGGAAATACAGAGAAGAGAAATAAAGACCAATAGATAGGGCTCTACTGCTTGAATCAAAGCTTTACATTCTGCCACTGAATTGAGAGAGCCTTTATCTCTGAGGAGATGGGGAGCTTTAAACAGGAGACCAGAGAATCACAACATCTTCCTCATAAGCAAGCCCCCAAAGCAAAAGTTCACCTCTTAGAATATATTTTTTTTCAGCTAATAGGCTCAGTGCCTAATTAGAAATTAACAAAAGGTGTGTAAGCCTTCCTACAAGCAAGCAAGCTTCCCTTAATGGGCTCCACATGAGGTCTACTGATGGGTAGGGAAATCCTATTCCTCATTAACCTTATAAGACCTTGGGACTTTTCTCATGGTTGTGCCCACTATAGCCTACCAAGTAAAATTCTAACTCCTTTGTCTGGCACTCAGAGTCCACACTCCACAACATGGAATCATCTGACCCTTCCAGACTCCTCTCATATCATTTCTCTCCATAAATTCTATGTCCCAGATAAACTGGGTTATTCTCTGTCTTTTAAGTGCACTCTACAGTCTCTTGCTATATTATATGCCTTTGCTCCAGGTAATCCTTATATCTGGGATGTTCTTCCTCCCCTTCTATCCCTGTTAAACTTCCACCCGTCATTTAAAGCACCACTTAAATGTCACTTCCTCCACAAAGTCTTCCCTGACTCCCTCCTGGCAATTGCCACCTTCTTCCTTGCATCTCATGTATCACTTGGTTTTGTATTTCTCTAATGCACTTATCTAGAAATAATGCATATAATTGTCTGTTTTTGTGCCTTCTGCTAAACCGTGAACTCAATGAAGGCAGGGATTCTGCCTAAACTTCATATCACCCTTAGCTTCTAGAAAAGTGTTTTGTATCAGAAAGTACTTCGTTATTGAATGGTTACTGAATTGAACTGAATTGTATGGAGGAGATTGGACTACATGATCTCTAAGGTGCTTGCCAGCCCTAATATGGGTGGGAGGCATACATAGACACAAATAGACATTCGCTTGGTTCTTCAAACAGGTGTGTGTGTGTGTGTGTGTGTGTGTGTGTATACAGTTTTTGTGTGTGCAAAAATGGGAGGCCCTTTGCAAAGCTGAGCCATGTGATGCTCTATTAATATGTATATATAACCTTTGTTGTTTGCACTGGGCCAGCTTTGGATGGCAAAAGAGTCTATTCTCTGTGGAAATTCTGATTTATTTTTCCAGCTGGTCTACCAGTTGCCAAGAAATGTCATCTGAATATCATTATTTAATCGAAGATTAGTCTCCGCCTGTGACATAGGCTGGAACTATTATCTTCTTTGATTCTCTACATAAACAGACATATTCTTCCCAGATTATACCTTGCACCAGCAGAGGTGAACTCCATTTTCTTCTTGGTTAAATTGACCAGAATTTACAGATGTGATCTTCTTGAGTGAGTGTCATTTAGGTTAGGGAGAATGTGTGCAGGGATGGGAGGGAAGTGTGCAGATGTGTGTGTGTGTGTGTGTGTGTACGTGTCCCCAGAATGAGGGAGGTAATAGTCCAATTGTCCTCTCCACTGAATAGACAACATCTGGAGAGTTCTGTTCAGTTCTAGGGATTGAGACTTGGGAAGACATTAACAAATGGGAACCCCATCATGTGAAGCTCTGTTACAGAAATTAGAGGTGTTTCACCTGAAAGAGATTTAGGGGGCAATGTGAGGGACGTCTTCAAGGATTTGAAGGACTGTATGTAGAAAACATTCCTACATACAGCCATGCCTGTTTAGGATAGGGACAGGGACTGGGCCTGTGATTTTATTTATATAAGGAACTCCCAGGTGAAGAAATTCTCTATCAGGGTAGGTTGGCACCTTCTCTGCAATTTAATCTCAGAGAATTGCCTCGAGTACACAGCCAGCGTATGTCGGGGGAAGAACCTGAACTGGAGTCTCCTCAGGCCTGTGTTCTGCTCTTTCTCCTTCCTACCACACTAACATTGCCAAAGGTCTTTAACATTTGCAAAGCACTTTACATTTGTTATTTCATTTGGTCCTCACAAGGCCCATGTGAGGTAGCCACTAGAGGTGTTACCATGCCCATTTTACAGATGAGGAAAATGAGTATAAGTGACTCTCTAAGAGTCTCATGACTTGTAGGTATCAATAGCAGGGTTCGAAGTCTGTTTTTCTGACTCCCAGTCCAGTGCTCTATCCACTAAGTAACATCGCTTCTCATCTGTGTAACCTGGAGCAAGTCATTTTCCCTTTCTATAAAGTGAGGTGGTCAGAATACATTTTCTATAAAGTCCATCCAGCTCTAAATCCTACAAATGAAGCCAGGAGTAAGACTCATCTATCTATCCATAAAGGGCTATTGCTGTCCTCTGTATGGTTTATCCTTATCATTTCTCAGGCCCTCATCAATACCTCTCCTTCAGAGGACTAGCTACCCAATGAGAAGGAGGCACCAGTACCCCCTAACTATAGGGTACAAGGAATCATATACCAAGCCCAAGCAGATGAAAAAAACAGGAGTTTAAATAAACCAGAAAACAACTTGGTGCCCGATGCAATTCACTCCAATTCAACAAATACTTATTAAGCACTTGCCACGTAGTCAGCATTCTACTGGGGGCAGGGGAATGTGCAAAGTTTAAATAAGTTATGGGCCCTGTCAGCCTGAAGCTTACAATCCATCAATTAAGAACCCTCCATTAAGTGGTTACTAAGTACCAGGCTCTGTGCTAAGCACTGGAGATACAAAAAGAGGCAAAAGATGGTCCCTGCCCTCAAGGAGTTTACAATCTAACAGGAGTGAGACACACATAGGGGACTATAGTGTGTAACAATACATAAATGCATTAGAGAAGTATGATACTATGTGCTTTGGGAGATTTAAGGGGGATCATGGAGGGCTTCCTGAATCAGGTGACAGTTGAGTCATGCTTGAAATATTGGGAAGGAATCCAACAGGTGTAGAAAGAAGACACAGGGCATACCATTGCAAGGAGAAAAGGGCATGTTGGGTCGGGGCGGGGCAGAGAGTACCATTTCACTAGAGTATACAGGTAAGAGTCATATACAATACGGCTTGAAAGAAGGTAGCGCCAGATCGGGGAAAGCTTTGCTCACCTAGACCCTCATTTTAAAGCTCTCTGCTGCTCCTGGAAACATGAGCTAGTGACCAGGCCTCGAGGTTTGTAGGAGGAAATAGCTTAAATTAATTAGTAACTCTATGACTACCAGGCTAGGATAACAGAATGAATGGATGCACGGATGAATTTCCACTGATCTTATCAGAATTTCAGAGATGGAAGGAATTTCAGAGGTGAGACAATCCAACCTAGACCTGACCAAAAATCCTTTGTCCAACATCCCTATCAAGTGGCTATTCAGACGCTGCTTCTACATCTCTCATAAAGGGGAAAGCCATTACCTCTTGAGGCAACCTCTTCCACTTTGGGATAGTGCTAATTAAATTAAATATTAATTGAATACAAATGAGCCTCTCTGCCACTTGCTACACAGATTTGGAGCTAGAAGGAGACTGAGGTCATTTAGTCTAACCCTCTCATTTTACAGTTCAGGAAACTGAGAATCAAAGGGATTAAGTGACGGGCCCATGGTCTCATAGATACTAACTGACAAAGTCAGGATTTGAATCCAGGTCCTCCATCCATTGATCATAGTTCTTCCCTCTGTGGCCAAGCAGAATAAGAGGAATCCATCTTTCACATGAAAGCTCTTCAAATAGCTAATATTTGTTCACACACACATACATAAACACACACAACACACACAGTCTTCTCTCCTCCTGACTAAGCATAGCCTTCAACAGATGCTCCTATGGCTGCGCTCCAATTTGTTAATACTCTTCCAAAAATATAGTGCTCGGATCTAAAGGCAAAACTCTAGATTTGGTATGACCAAGCCAGGGTAGCGCTCGATTTGGAATCAGAGTATCTGCCTATTATACCTTACCTGTGTGACCTTGGGAAAGTCACCTAACCTCTGGGGCTCAGTGTCCTCATCTATAAGTAAAGTGAAGGGGTTGGATTAGGACCTCAGCAGTCTCTTGTAAATCTAACTCTATGAGTACAGACAGTGGGACTCTCACCTCCCTCATTCTGAACATTTTATTTCTATTAATGACACCTAAGAAAGTTAGCTTTTAGCACCCCTACATTCTTTTCACATGAACTATCGGTGGGACACGTCTCCCACATGCTCAGTTTATACAATTGATGAGGCGTCTCGTGCTATTCTTATGGAAAGGAAAGAGAGATGTGGGAAATGATAGTGTAATTAGCTGCATGCAAAATTATGCAAAGAGCTAGAATCAAAAAGGAACCACTAATCCTTCAGTATCTGTGTGCAAGGAGTTTTGTTTCTGACTGTTTCAACAATATTTACTATTCAAGGCTTGGAATAGTATATGGTTGAATCTGGTCAGTCATATCAAGCTACTTTGGCAGGAAAATGAGAAGGTCCAGAGGAAGAATTGAGGAGACGGATTTGAGAAATAGCATGGTGTGGTGGGGGGAAAATGCAGCCTCGGGATAGTTACCTCACTTCTTGTACCTCTGTTTCCTCAACTACAAAATTAGTACTCGAAGTACTTCCTTTAAATTCCACATTAATTAAGCACCGAGTATATACAAGGCACTGGTAAGTGCTAGGGATGCAGTTTTTTTTAGGTATTCTGCCCTTACTGGTTCTGCTCATGAGGTCAATGAGGAAGAGTAATGGGAGTCTTGAAGTTCAGGACAAGCCCAGTATGGGCAGTGACTAGAGAAACAGGCAATCTCTCCTATTGGAACAATCAATTAACATTTATTAAGCACTAATTGTGCCAGGCACAGTGCAAAGCACTGGAGATACCAAAAGAGGCCAAAGATAGTCTCTGGCCTCAAGCAGCTCATAATATAATGGAGGAGACACCATGAAAACAAATATGTACAAAGCAAGCTATATACAGGATTAATAGGAACTAATTAAAAGCATAGAAAGCACTAGAATTAGGAGGGGGTGGGGAGGAAGGGGTGGTGTAGAAGGAGAGATTTTAGCTGAGTCTTAAAGAAAGCTAGGGAGGTCACTAGTCAGAGCAGAAGAGAAAGCATTCCAGACATGGGGGACACTCAGAATGGAACTGAAAGATGGAACGTCTTATTCGCAGACCAGCCACAAGGCCAGTGTCACTGGATCAGGGAGTAAGTTTCAAGAAGACTGGAAAGGCAGGAGGGGCTAGGTCATGAAGAGTTTTGGATGACAAACAGAGTATTTTCTATTTGCTCCTGGAGGTTATAGGGAGTCATTAGAATCTATTGAGTAAGGGTGACATGATCAGACCAAATCAAATCACTTTAGTGGCTGCATGGAGGCTGGATTGGAGTGGGGAGAGACTTGTGGCATGCACAAGTAACTATTGCAATAATCCAGGTGTGAGGTGATGAAGGCCTGCACTAGAATGGTGGTCAGGTCAGAAGAGAAAAGGGGGTGTATTTGAGACATATTGCAGAGGTGAAATCAGTAGACCTCAGCAACAGATTGGATATGTGGTGGGGGAGGAGGGATTAGAGACAGTGAGGAATTCAGGATGATTCCAAGGTTTCAAGCCTGAGAGACTGGGAGGATGGTGTTGCCCTCTGCAGTAATAGGAAAGGTAGGAAGTGGGGGTGGGGGTGGGGAGAGTTTAGGGGAAAGATGAATTCCGTTTTGGATATATTGAGTTTAAGATGCCTGCTGGACATCCAATTCAAGATGTCTAAAAGGCACTTGGAGATGTGTGGTTGGAAGTCTGGAAAGGTAGATTTGAGAATCATCGACATAGAGATGGCAATTAAATCCAGGGGGGTTGATGAGATCACCAAGTGAAGTAGTATTAAGGGACAAGAGAAGAAAGCCCAGGGCAGAGCTCTGAGGGACATCTATGGTTAGAGGGCTTGATCTGGAAGAAGATCCAGCAAAGGAGACAGAAAAGGAGCAGCCAGACAGGTGGGAGGAGAACCAGGGGAGGAAAGTGATGCCCTGAGAACCGAGAGACAAGAGAGAATCAAGGAGGAGAGAGTAATCGCCTGTGTCAAAGGCTGCAGGAAGATGGGGGAGAATAAGGATCAAGAAAAGGCCATTGAATTTGGCAACTGAGAGACCATTAGTAACTCTGGAAAGAGCAATTTCAGTGGAATGATGAGGTTGGAAGCCAGACTGTAAGGGGTTAAGAGAATAAGAGAGAAAGTGTAGGCACCTATGGGAGAATGCCTTTTTGCAGAGTTTAGCCAAATAGGGCAGAAGAGATATAGGACAATAGTTATCAGAGGGATGGA
This sequence comes from Trichosurus vulpecula, assembly GCF_011100635.1. Classification (NCBI taxonomy): domain Eukaryota; kingdom Metazoa; phylum Chordata; class Mammalia; order Diprotodontia; family Phalangeridae; genus Trichosurus; species Trichosurus vulpecula. The sequence goes on from NC_050581.1 coordinate 98,086,774, forward strand.
AGGATCAAGTGAGGGTTTTTTTTTTCAGGATAGGAGAGACTTGAGCATGTGTGTAGGCAGTAGGGAAGGAGCTAGTAAGACAGGGAGAGATTGAAAATAAGTGAAAGAGGGGGGATGATAGAGGGGGCAATCTGAGGGAATGGAAGGAACGGGATCACTTGAACAGATAGAGGAGTTGGCCTTGGTAAGGAGTAAGGCCACTTCATCATGTGAGGCAGGGGTAAAGGATGCCAGAGTGGCAGAAGGCATCTGAGTGACAGGCGATGAGGAAGGGAGAGAAGAGGGAGTTCACAGCAAATGGCCCCATTTTTTCTGTCAAATATGAGGCCAGGTTCTCAGCTGGGAGAATGGGGAAGGGGCAAGGGCTTCACGAGAGGTTTGAGGAGGGCTGAAAAGATGCTCCAGGGAGGATATTCTGGGACCAGTGCTGCAAAGATCACCGAGGCTGGTTGCAGGTGAGACAAACAGGTTTATTCAGCATAGTCTCATGATCAGGAAGGGCTTGGACAGAAGAACAAACACTGGGAACTGAGGTGAGTCTTAATAGAGTGGAGAGTGGTTCCAGGGCCATCCTGAAACTGAACAAGGAATTTAAAAAGGGGCTAAAACATAGCAGTTTGAAAGAATGGGATGAGAGAAAGCCATCAGACATTTGAAGATGGATGCAAAGGTTTGAAAAGTCTGCTGTGGAGAGCAGGGATAGTCAATCAACCAGGAAAGTATAAAAGCATTGCTTTGTTTCAATAATGGCCCATCCTCAGTCAGGGAGTCAGTCACCACTGGGGCCTGATGTGGAGTCAGCCCCACTGAGGCAGGGGTGGTTTCCAGATACAGCAGGTGCTGTTAGCTGAAGCAGGGAGAGCAATAAAGGGGAGAAGAAAAGGAAGCTGGGTTCCAGTTCTTACAAAGGAATTAGGCAACCTTAAGGTGACTGGGAAGGATCCTAATAACTACAGGGGTGGGTCATTATGACCATTATGACTGAGACCGCGGTGCCTCAGAATAAGTAAACCAAAAGTCTTTGCAGTCCTTGTCTGCAAGGAGCTTACACTCTACAACCTAAACGCACTTAAGGAAATCAAAAGTATATATGAAATAATATAAAATTATTCCAAGTGAGAGAATACTAACAACCATGACAATCAGGAAAAGCTCTAGATTCCTTAAAGCACCATACAATGTAAATTAGGATTATACTGTTATAGCCACTACCTTCGATTTGTTCAAAAACTCCCAGGCCTGGAGGTGGCTCTCTCTGGGTAATGGAGGAAGATGACTGGTAAAGATGATAAACAGAAACCAAGCTGGATTTCCCACTACCACCCCCACCCCCACCCCAGCAACGATTCACAGGGTGATTAGCCAGAATCCAGACCTGAATGATGATGCAAAGGGAGATTTGCAGACCCCAGGAGGAGTAAGGGGAGGGGGAAAGGAGGAGGGGCTCGTGGGAAGGTGGGAGAGAATGGGAAACATGTTTTGTAAGTTTTCCAAGATGTTTTTTTTTTCTTTTCGTTGTTGTTAAGGTTTTTTCATAAGACCTGTTATCCTGTCGGGGTTTGCATCATTATTTGATCTAAACCCCTACAATAAGGCTACATCTGCTACTAAGCTGTGTTGTAAATGTCTTTAATTTTTATATTTCATCTGAAGGGAGTTGTTAAAGTGAGTTTACAGGGTGATGGCTCTTTGAATAAAAGACATCAATACTCAAGCAGAGCCCTGTATGACACTTAATTCTCCCTCTAATAAGCCCTCCTAAAACATTACAAGATTGAAGGTTTTTTCTTCCTTTCTTCCCCCCTTTTCCCCTTTAACTTATCTTCTCGTCCTGCTTTCTTTCTTTCTCTCTGGCTCTCTCATTTTTTAACCTTCCTTAAAGGACATATTTGAAGAAAATGTTTCTGCCCAGATGACACCACTTCTATTTTCACTGCCAGCCAGATGTGCTCCTGACTTCTGAATAGGAGAAATGGTTCTTTGAAGTATTTCAAAGACCTTGCTTTTATTTAGATTTTTCCCCTTTCCCTCTTTATTCTTCTTTCCTCTTTATTTCTTTTCCTCCTTCCTTCCTTTTCTTTTTCTTTTTTTTCAGAAGCTCACAGGAGGGGTTTTCTTTACTTTTCTTCTCCTGGCTTTATAAAGAGTTGAAGAATTGATGAATGTCCATTATAACCCTTAGATCTCTTTCATTCTACTCCAGATCCCTTGGAGATTTATTCTATATTTCTGCTTCAGATACTTAGAAGCTTTATGACCCTGGGCAAACCACTTAACCTCTGTAAGTCTCAGTTTCTCCATCTGTCAAATGGAGGGGGATGGGAATAATAGCCCCTCCCTCCCAGAGTTGTTGGAAGGATCAACTGAGATAAAACATAAAAAGCTCTTTGCAAACCTTAAAGTTTTCTAGAAATGCTATCTATTATGAAGGCATTAGGTGCTCTCCACTCGCCTCCCTTCCTGGGCCAAAAGAGCTGTTCCTCATTCCTAACAGTTTAAAGGGAACAGTGGAACATATATGGCAGCCCAGGAATGGATGGGCGGAAAGGATGATATTTAATTAATCTGTGTGTTAGAGGGAAAAAAGAGGTAGAAAGGTAAGGAGAAATTGAGAAGTAGTTGATATTTTAGGAAGTGGGAATGACGGAAAATCAGAACAGGTGTTTTTAGAGGATCATCATGAGGGTGACATTTTGCTGTCTTAGAAGCATAAGGCAAACCCGGAAGATCAAAGACAGCACTGAGTCCCCTAAGGATGCCCTCCGGGCACTCCCACATAGGAACCATGGAACAGCTTTCTTCAGTTCTTTGTCAGTATAGACTCTCTCCAGTTCACACTACCAGCCTCCCACCCTTAGCAAGACAGTGTTGCAGTCAGTCGAATGCTGAACACTGAGTCAGACTTGAGTTTGAATCCTGGCTCAGTCACTAACTAGCTATCCAGCCAACCAAATTAATTAACCTCTCTCAGCCTCAGTTTCCTCAACTGCAAAATGTGGATAATAATAGCACCTGTCTCATGGATGCTGTAAGCCTCAAATCAAATTATATATACATATACACATACATATTCATATATACATATATATATATACATATATATATATATGCCTGCGGTGTGTGTGTGTGTGTGTGTGTATAATAAAGTACTTCAAGAACTAGGCATATTTGAGCCATTTTCCCTGAATTTTTGTGACTGGAAACACTGATGGCCAGCCATCTGGGGAATGGACTTCCCTGAACCTTAGCTAGGCCCATTAGCAGTTGACAGACACATAGTCTGCAGCTGGGCCTGCGTCTGAATCCTCTCCAACATGGATGGGACTGGCCGGAGCTGGTGCCTTAATGGTGCTGTCTCTGAGATCTCAGGGTCACCTCCATCTTTGATGCCCATAAAAATGCTTGATTACATGAAGGGTGGGACATTTGTGGGGAGAATCTCACAAAGCAATGGAAGACAGCTTCACTTTACATTCTTGGCCCGCCTGAAAGGAATTCATTCCTTTTCTTCCACTAAAAAAGGTTTGGGGGAAGGGAGTATGGTAGAAGGGACTAGACTTCTACACTTTAGGATTTTCTACCTGCAAGATTTTTTTGGCTGAGATTTGTTCCTGAGAGAATTAAGCAATTTTTGGTTCCACAACAAATCCAACGACTTAACCTGTTCCATAAGGATGCATGTCGGTTTTCTTTTGTTTTGCTTAAATCTCTTAAGCTGTTTGGGAAAGTAGATTTTTTTTCTTTTCTTTTTTTTATTATTGATAAAAGCACATAGGTGGCGCAGTAGATAGAGATCCAGGCCTGGAGTCAGGGAGACCTAAGTTCAAATCTGCCTTCAGATGCTTACTAGCTGTGTGGCCCTGGGCAAGTCACTTAACCTGTTTGCCTCAGCTTTCTCATCTGTAAAATGAGCTGGAGAAGGAAATGGCAAACCACTCCAGTATCTTTGCTAAGAAAAGCCTAAATGGGGTAATGAAGTGTCAGATACGGACCAAGACAACTGAACAACAGCATACTTATTATTAGTCAGTTTATCATAATTCAGGAAATGTAAGGGAGTGTGTGTGTGTGTGTGTGTGTGTGTGAGTGTGTCCTCGAGAGTGGAAGAGTCAAATTCTTCACTCAGACCTCTCACTCCAAATCCTGTTCTTTTTCTTGCCACACCTTGATGATTTTGGTCTGGAGTGCAGCTAGATGCTTCTGACTGTCCTACCCTCACATAGAGAGACTGCTTGAGATACTGGAGATGCCCCAGAAACTTGGATTCAGAGCTAGAAGGAAACTCATCTTCTTCCAGTCCAAATCCTTCCTTTTGAAAGGCCAGGAGATCTGGAAGCTCCTTCTAGTTTTGGATGGTTATATCTAAACACGAAAAGCCAGGAATGTGGCTAAGAAAAACAACCATCAGGATACCCGGGCTTAGCTTTGTCCCAGTGTCTCCATTCCATTCCAATGCACCGCGCCCTGCCCCCACCTCCACTCACATACATGGGAAAACAGAAGGAATTCTGAGTTCAGGAACTGGGAGACCCTTGGACCTCAAGACCCTTGGCAAAGGATAACAGCTAGGTATAGTGCAGCCACCAAAGATTAAAATCTTGAGTTATATGTAATTATCACCATAAACTAGAGTAAGAATAAATATCCATAGAGAAGTAAGACCAGTGACCAGGAAGTTCAGGCCAAAGAAAAAAATAAGTCTGAGGGTATTCGTATTCATTTCAAAGGCTATGGTCTTGGTCCTAACAGGAAGTACCTGCCGGGTCACAGAATATTCTGTACCAAGTAGAAAAGCCTTCTAGCCAAGATTCTGGAAAGGAATAAATGGCCACTAATTAAAGGGAAAAAATCATAAAGAATGTTTTGTATTTCCCTTAGAGAGAATTCTTGCTGCTCCTGTAGCTGAGGCAAGGGTGGTTGCTTTTCTAAAAGAACTATTTTTTAAAAGTTTTAAGATAAAAGAGCATGGAAAAGGACCCATATGTACAAAAAATATTTATAGTGACTCTTTTTCTAGTAGCTAAGAATTGGAAATCAAGGGGATGCCCATCAATTGGGGAATGGCTGAACAAGTTGTGGTATATGAAGGTAATGGAATACTATTGTGCTATAAGAAATGGGAATGATACGGACTTCTTAACAACCTGGAAAAACCTACACAACATAATGCTGAGTGAGTGGAGCAGAACCAGGAAAACATTATACACAACCACAGATATATTAATTCTGTGAGGACTAACCCTGATAGACTTTACTCTTCTCAGCAATACAAGGTGCAAAGAGAACTCCAAAGGACTCACGAAGGAGAATGCTATCTACATCCAGAGAAAGAACTATGGAGTCTGAATGCAGATTGAGGCACACTTTATGCTTGCCTTTTTTTTCCCTCTCTTTTGTTTTTGTTTTTGCGGGTTTTTTCTGGTTCTGTTTCTTCTTTCTCATGATTCATTCCATTGGCCACAATTCTTCTTTACAACTTGACTAGCATGTAAGTAAGCTCAATGCAAAGTTAGACGTAGAAGATATCGGATTCCATGCCATCTTGGGGAGGGATTTGGGGGGAGGGAGGGAAGAAAATCTGGAGCTCAAAATTATGTAGAACCAAGTGTTGTAAACTAAAAAAGAAAAAGAAAAAAAGAAAAAAAAGATAAAAGAACATGGCAGAGCCCACTCTTCTTGCAAGGAAAAAAGAGCATTATATATAAGGAATTCAGCTGAAGCAAAAAGCTGGGAGCAGATAGAAGCTCTGCAGCCACCTGTCTAATGGGGTCACTCCTGGCAATATTCCTGTCAAAGACTACATGTCAATCAGAGTAGTATCCAGTTTAGACCAGCGGGAAAAAGGCCCAAAAGAAGTGATAGGATTATATTACTAGAAGACATTGGTGGCCCTGCAGCCTCAGAGGTGTAAGTTGTCCCTCTATATAAGTAGTCTGGCCATATGTATTGCCTAAAGAATGCCTCTCAGGTTTATGGAGAAATACTTTATTTCTACTTTTCTTAACATGCCATTTCATTAAATGTGTTTGCTTTGACCTAATTATGCCCTCTGGTTGATGAATTGGACTAATTAATTAGTCTAGATGACTATTTCCTTTGGTAAATACATCAGTGGCATGCATAGGTGGGTAGGCAGGGGGTGCTCCTGAACTATGTTTTTTAATGAATTCAGACACACAGAGTCTCCCAAAACTGAAGTAGTCTCTGGAAGACCCATCCTGTGAGGTGGGGAGATGCTCCAAGGGCTACACACAGAGAAGGAAAGTGAGATCCCAGTTGAGGAAGTGACTTGTAAATGGTCACATATCTATGAAATAACAAGGTTGGAATCCAAGCTCAGGTCCTTTTACTCCAAATCTAGGGTTCTTTCCATTATACTCTACGGTTGCTATCATAAGCTGAAGGACTATTTATGTGATCATATCTGTAGAAAATTGTTTAGAACTTATAACAAAGGCCTTTTTGAATTAAAAGATATGCATATATAGTTTATCAATGCTGTACAAATAAAGTGTATATGTGCTATTGGGATGCATACTGTTTAGTCCCTGGGAAAATTAAGGACTTTTCTGTCATTAAGGGGGTGTACCTTAGGCAAGGTGACCTTCAGGACCTTGGTTTCTTCATCTGTCAAATGAAGAAATCAGATTAGATAATCTCTAATGCCCTTTCAAGCCTTAACCATCTATGAATTTATGACTCAATAAACCTTCTTAGAAAACCAGCATTAAGAAGATGAAGGCAGAAATTAATGATTTTAAAACTAGAATGCAATTAGAATAAACCAGGCAACTGGAGCAAAAGAAAATGCAATGTCGTCATCCCGTAGAGCTAGAAGCGCAAGATAGGATTAGAACATCGTATTCACCTCCTTCAGAACAAGGACTCTGTGGACACCTGAAAGAGAGTTGGTCTCATTTTTTCCGGGAAATTGTAAATATTTTTCATATAGTAGGTGATTAATAAATGTATGTTGTATGAATTGACTTGAACAAATCAGGTACTTCTGCCCTCTTTACACCACGGTGATAGAAAACTTTAGAGAATTGGTTGTCATTGGCAGAGGGATGAAAATCTATACAATATCTCAATCTTTCTTCCTCCTGAGCCAGCCTCTTCTCCACCAGTAGAATTAGCTCTGAGATGCTTATAGTATCTCTTCCTTGAAAGGGGTAGAAGTGGAGAACTTGCTGTATAGTCAGTTAATGCTACATTGCTAAAGGTTTTAGAAGCTGAATATCGCAGAATATCAGCAGTTAGAGTCTTCTGAACTTGGGAGAGTGCTATTACACCTATAAAATAAAAATCAATAGTCACTCAATTATCTAGAGAAAAGCAATTGACTCGCATGTACAGCATAAAAGAATACAACCAAGCTATGATTTCCTGGAGACTAGGGAACATGGGATCAGGAGCTCACAGGATCATAATGAGCTAATGGGGGCTTTAGAGATACTAAGATCATGGATCTACAACTGGAAGCAACCTTTGGGGTCATTGAATCCAACTCCCTCATTTTATCAATGAGGAATCTGAGACCCAGGGACAATGGCCCAAGATCACACAGATGGTGACTAGAAGAAATAGATTTTGGCAACAAATAAATGGCAAATGTCCTTGGAGGATAGATTTGATTTGGGGGGAGAAGTCAGGAGTCAGTCAAGTTTGGTGAGTAAAATGCATCCTTAAGATATATACTTGAATTCAAACTCAACCGGGAAAAAAAAAGTTCCTTGAAGTCAGGAATGTTTCATTTTTGAGTTTATTTTCCCAGCACCTAGCTTAGTGCCTTGCACGTAGGATGAACTTAAACATTGCTATAGAGCTGAAAAGGACCTCAAAGGCCATTTAATATAATTCCTCTTTTTATCAGTGTGGAAACTGAGGCCTAGAAAGGATAAGTGTGATCCATGGTCATAAAGGTAGGACATAGCAGAGCTGGGATTTGGACCAAGGTTCATGGAATCACAAAATCACAAAACCTAGCGTTGGAAAGAACCTTAAGACCATTTAATTCAACCTCATCATTTTCCATGTTAGGAAGCTGAGGCTTAGAAAGGCTAACACAATGCTGCTCTTTGTTGAACTGAATTCAATTCAATTTAAACCATGTTTTATTAAGCAAAATTAAAAAGAACGAAGTCTCTACCGCTAAGAAACTTATCATTTTGTGGATGATGCCCCTTCTGTCAAAAAAAGAAGCTTGATTATAAATAAATGAAGTCATTTTGTGTATCTTGTAAATAGTCTCTGAAGGTAATTTCAAGAATATTAGGGGAGATGGAAGCAAGATTGAAAAGTGTCAATCTTCCCAAGATGACCGTTTTAAAAGAAAATATTCATTTGGATATATAATTTGGCTTGCCTTTTAAAAATTCTTATCATTTTAGTCATGCATGGGTCTTATCCATCTTTCTTATCTCTTGTAGTACCTAGCACAGAACTTGCTACATGCACAGGAGATGCTCAAAAGTACTTGTTTAATGAATAAGTGAATAAATGAATGAATCTAATAACCATGTATGTACATTGGTGAATTTTTATTGCTATATTATCTGAGTCAGTTTTTTTTTCTCAAAACAAATCCAAGGTTGGTTTCCTATGAGGATCTTTGGTAATTAGAGCATTTCATTAATCAACTGTTTTCCATCAGGAAAAAGCTAAATGATATATGGTGTTCATAAATATTCTCCACTAGATACAAACCTTTTTGTCGAGTTCTTCAGTAGCCAAAGTAACGCTTTCAAAAACTCACCATGGAGGTAAGATTGGGAAGTCTTGGCCACAATTTTTTTTTCTTTTTTGACTTTCGTTAGCCTTTTAAATTATTACTGAGTTTTATGAAAGTTAGACTCTGTCAATATGACACCCAAACAGTACTTTAAACTGTCTTAGATGCTGGTGAGGTCAGAAGACAAAACCAAATTCGCCCCAGTCTTCAAGGAGCTTACTTGAAGGTTGAAATTTCATGTACTTTCTTCTGTCTGACATGATTACTGCAGTCTTGTACTCAACCCCCTTTGTTAATATAAGAATGCCTTTTCTTTGTTACAAAGAGACTTTTCTATTCCAGGTGTGGGTGGGAGTTGGACTAACCCCTCAGGGAATAACCAAAGTGTAAAAAACAAAGGACATTAAGGCAGGATGTGACTTCCATCCCACCCACCCCCAACCCAATGGATGCAGACACTGGATTTAGTTAACAGTAATCACAGGTGTTAATGAGGTATTAAACTAACTGTGAAGATATGTCTATGCCTTGATCTCTTTATAATGTGTGGAGAAACACCTTTCCTCTGATAGAATTAAAGGGACCAACTTCATTGAACAAACAGGGCTTTAAATCACTAGGCAATAAAGACAAAGTTCCTTCACAAGGGATGGGAGAGGAAATTTCTATAAGGCTTACATCATATAGCCTTGAAGAGGAGCTGAGTGACTGTGACTAACAGGAGATATCACATACACTTGAAGAAAAAGAGGTTCATATTCCAGACAGGCACAATTACAGAGAGTCAGTCACTCTAGGGAGGAAGCAGCTTTGAGGAATGGGACCCCTGTCAGCAGAGAAGAGAGCTGGCTGTATAGAGGAGCAGACCCTGGGAACACAGCTGAGCAACCAACCCAGACAATATGACGATTCTACAAAGGCAGAAATGACACCAAGACCCAGTAATTTTGAGTTGCATAGGCTAGTTATATTTCCTACATGTATGAGTGACTACCACTGTACTCTACATTTGAACCTAGTCTTCCTACAGAGGTTGCGCATATTTATGGGAAAGTATACTCCAAATTGATGGAAGGAATGTTTTCACTATGTCCTCTTAGTAAATGCCTTTGCTAAGAGGTAATATGTCTATTGGAAGATTCTTAATGGGAACTACACTGATGAAGCCTATGAGCTTTCATGTTAGAAGTGAAACCCCACATGGCTACCCCCTAGGAACTGTGAGTAATCACTTGCCTGCACAAATTTTAAATCAGAGTGCCAGTCTGGGAGGGTAGCCCAGAGACAGTAGTACAAAAATAAAAATAACATGCTGCAGCAAATTTACACATAGCAGTACGAGGGAGATACTGGGTTGTGATTTGTTGCTCTGGGGAAGTAGACCAGGCTTTTTAGAATTTTCCCATCAGCCCAGCCTTCATACTGTGTATGGACCAGAGGAAAATAAAAGAGGAAGGCCAAAAACAGTGTCTTCACCAAAGTTTCATTCAATATTTTTTCCATTTGAAAATTGACATTTGTTAGGGTGGGGGCATAATAAAAACAGAACTGAAATGGTTTTTTGACCATGAGTTAAGTAAAAGTTGAACTTACGGAGTCAGTAGAGACAATAGTGGGGAGTGCAAAATGCATGGCGCATAGTAGGTACTTAGTAAATGCTTGTTAATTGATGGATTGATTTTAGCTAGCTTCTGAGAGTAGCTTGGATGAGAGGAAGGGCTTCATATTCATTGATTAAAAGAGCTGGATGAAAGAGTTTTATAGCCATTGCCTGAGTGAGATTATAAGAGAGTTATAACCCTTAGCTGCAGGGGAGAGATTTATTAACTACAGCATCCCCTAGTACACAGCAGACAGAGTAGAAGGTGGCACTGAAGAGAGCAAATCAGCTGAAGATTATAATTGAGGTCCAGTGAGAAACTGAAATAGTCAGCTAACAATGTTATAACCTAGAACTTAGCACAGTGTGTGGCACTTAGTAGGTGTTTAAAAAATGTTTACTGATTGTTTGATAACCCTCCCCAGGGGGATAGAGGCTTCCTAACTATAACATCCCCTAATGGGGGATGGAAAGGATATTAAATAATCCTAAAGACAGCTGGATAGTTGAAGATTGGCTTAAGTATAGAGTGTTGCCTGATGAAGACGGGACTTAACTAAGAACAATGACTACATTACCAGGAAACAATGGCAGTTCTGCAACTATTGGAGGCTTGAGGAGTTGCATTTCCACATACATACCTGTGTTTAAATGTGCATCCCACCACATAGTTGCCCTGGCAACATACAGTCCCCATGTGTGCATGCCATAAATGTGACTTTTATGTATGTTTACTATTCCCACTGAGGATGTATGCATTTGTGGGAAAATAAGCTCAAAGTTTATAGGGCAAATATTCTGTTGATATTTTTATTACTATATTACTTCACTAAATGCTTTTTCTTTGAACTAAGTGTGCCCTTTGGCTGACTAGTAAAAGTAAACATACCAATGGGGGCTCATAAGCCATGTTTTAAAGAGGATTCTTATCCACATGGTACCTAAAATATGAGGTGGCTTTCTGAGTGTCTATGAATAATGGGGGCTACCAAGTGCTGCATAAATCTGCCACTTGTGTCTTCATTGTCTTTTGCGTAGCCCACAATTTTTATCCTATGATTCAACAATTCAATTCAGTGAACATTTAGTAAGCATCTTCTATGTGCAAGGCAATGTCCTAGGCCTTGGAGATACAGAGACAAAACCAAAACTATTTCACCTTATCTTTTTATCCTCAACACAGGGCACAGGTCTTTGCATATAATAAACACTTCATACATGCTTACTGAATTCAATATTTTTGCTTGGGGATACAATATTTTTTTTTTGACATTTTATAACTTTATTTAAACGAAGTTCAATTTAGTTTTCATCCACATTGACTGTCTGTAAGCTTTTGAAAGTGGTGACAGGTACATAAGTAGGGGATACAATATTTAAACAGATAAATAAATACATTATTTGTTTGGAGAAGGGGGTGAGCACTAACTAGGAAGATCAAGAAATTTGAATATCACCTGAACTGAGGCTTAAAGGGAGCCAGTGATCCTATATGGTAGAAAGAAGGCAAGAGGAAATTCTGAACAGAGGGAAACAACCTATGAAAAGACAGAGGAATGACTTGTGTACTTATAGATTTTGCAAAGTCCTTTATATAGAGGCAAGAGATAAAAAGCCAAATATAGGAAACCGCAAGTAGTTAAGTTTGGTTGAACCACATTGTACTTAAAGGAGAATGATGGAAAATCTGGAAAGTAGGCAGGAGCCATGTTATGTTCGTATTTTATTCTAGTAGTAATAGGGAGCCACTGGAAGCTTTTGAGCAGGGTAGAGACATGACCAGATTTATGCTTCAAAAAGATCATTTTGGAAGCTTAGTGGAAGATGAATTGGAGAAGAGATAGATTTGGGGCAAATGGAAGGGATAAGTATAAATGAACAACTTACTCTAGGAGTTTGGCTGTGAAAGAGATGAAATATAGGATGATACCTTGAGAGATTGGCAGGATCAAGTGACCTTTCTGTTTTTTAGTTTTTATTTATTTATTTTAGGATGAGAGAAATCTGAGTGTATTTGTAGTCAACTGGTAGACCAGGAGAGATTGAAGATGAGACTGAGGGCAGATTATTTAAAGGTCATGCTCCTGGAGGACCAGGCATTTTTTATGAGAAGGGACCTTGGAAATAATCTAGTCCAACCCCCTTATTTCATAAATGAGGAAACTAAAACTAAGAACAATGAAGTGATTTGCCTATGAGACGAATAATAGAGAAAATAGCGCAAGTCAATTTCAAACCTAGGTATTCTGACTCTTCCAAATCCACTATTCTTTCCCCTGCATCATAATTCTCTCTAGCTGGGAAGGAACAAAATAAAGAACAAAGGTAAAGACTATCCTCCTCCCTCCCCCTATTCCATCAGCAACTGGAGCAAAGGAAGGAGAATGAAGGATTATTCAGAGGGGTTTAAGGTATGGAATAGGAAAGAGGAGGGAACTCTAGACAGATGGCATTGATTTTCTTAGCAGTGTATGAGGTGAGGGCATCTGCTGAGAGGGAGGGGCCAGGGTGGTGTTGGAGGCTTGAGGAAAGATGAGAAGATCTGCAGCAGCTGTTGTAAAGTGCTGTGGGGAATCATGGGATCCTAGATCAGGAGCCGGAAGGGACCTCAAAGACCACCCATTTCAAGCCCCTCATCTCATAGATGAGGCAACTAAGACTCAGGTTAACTTGAGGGGACTTTCCCATAGTCATGTGGCTAAGAAGTGTCAGAGATAGAATTTGTCAATCAGATTGGAATAAAAAGAATTGCTGTGCAGCAGTGAGGGGTGGAGTGAGATTAGGCAATGTAAGCTTGGGGTGGAACCATTTGGCAGGATGACTTGACTTATTCTGTTAGTGTGCCAAGGCATGTAAAGAGAAGAAAAGGCAGATAGCAGGGAGTAGGGGGAGGACCTGTGAGGCAGGAGCAGTGACAGAACAAGAGGGAAAGTGACTCAAAGGGAGGGGATGGTGGATTGCTGAATTAGCTAACTATAGGACCAAGTTGTTACAAGGAGGAAAGTGAGACTACAGCAGATGCATCAGAAGGGCAAGGGAAGGTGGAATCATTAAGTCACAGCATAGAGGGAGACCTGAGTTTGAATCAGACCTCAGATTCTTAACAGCTTTGTGACCATTAGGGAAGTTGCTTTAACCTCAGTGAGCTTTGGTTTTCTGTCTATAAAATGGGGATAATGATAGCAACTACCGCACAGACTTATGTTGAGGGTCAAATGAGAGAATATTAATGCCAGAGAGAGTAGGGAGGAATATACAGTCAGTATTCCTTGAGTACAAATAGACAGAAAGAATGTGAGAAAAAAGTGTCCGAAGCAAAGTCAACAATGGAGGCGGAGAAGGCATTCAGGAGGTGTAGGGATGAGGAGGGTGGGGGTGGAATTGGGGCGAGGAGCAGCCAAGGAAAGAGAATTTGGTCAACCTAGACAGTAACACGGAATCACAAGTTTGGGGGAGGAGCAGGAGGTGGGAATTTGCTGGCCACAGATAAAGGAAGTACCCTTTGACTGAGGCTCTCATTCTCTAGAGTCCTGGGATGACATAAATCTGTTTTCTCTTAAATACCAGTATAGAGAGATCCCTTGACAGCCTGGTCAATAATCACCAGATTGTGGTGCTCCAAGATTCAAAGCCAAAGGGCATAAAATATTGGCATTAAAAAAGTGAAGTTTTGCTTCAAAGGGAAGAGTAGCATTGAAAATGCAATATGTATATTTTTTTCCAAATACCATCCAGCCTGTCCTCCATTCAAAGGGATCGCTTGCCATTAGAATAACAATAAGAACCTCTCACATTTCTGTAATGCTTTATTGAAAGTTATTCTGACTCAGTGACCCCACCACTCCCAGGCTTGCTGGCCAATCATTGCTGGGGAAGGCCGTGTTGGGGGAAGCGCACTTAGTCTACAGCTTTTGCATTGCCTGCTATCCAGGTAATAGTAATTGCCTGTTAACCAACACGTACTGGCAATTTGGGAGGAGCTGAGACTCAGTGACCTTTTGCTAACATGGACCCATCCAAATTATCTTTACCTCATTATGAAAGTTATCAATAAAAGTTGGCTCCATCTTGAGTCCCTTGCTGACCTCTAACGATTAGCCCAACAATGTGTTGCTACTTTGACATGTTGTTGTTTTTTTGATAAACTCCTTTTAGTTCTTTTATTCCTAAGTTTTGCCTCATTAATCAGAGAGAAAGCCCAAAGAATTTTCCTTTGAATAGCTTCAATTTCACATTTATTTTCCTAACAATAGTTCTGTGAAGTAGATGATACAACTATTTCTGCCTCTATTTTGCAGATGAAGTAAATGAGATTCAAAAGTAAAATGACTTCTCCAGGGTCACAGAGCTAGGATCAAGTCAGAGCTAGGATCAAAAAAGGAATTTTTTTTTTTTAGTGAATTTAAATGTAAGCAACATTGTGGCACAGTGATTATTGACAATGTAGTCGCAAGATGTGGGTTCAAATCTTGCCTCTTTCCATTATTAGCCATATTACTTGAACAAATATTTAACCTCTCTTGGACTCAGGTTCTTCATTTGTAAAATGAAGGGACTGGATAAAATGGTCCCTGAAATTCCTTCCAACTCTAGATCTACCTTCCCTCCCAAAACTAGTAATGAATGTTTTACTACTTTTTGCTTCAGGGTTCTAGGGATAAGCCTGAGGGGTTAGAGGCAGTTTTTAGTACTGTTGTTTATGAGCCCTCCTTCAATGTCCTCCCCTTCCTCCCCCACCCTATTGATTAAGTCTGAGATGGTGTAATGGTAATTAGGGTGGGACTTTTTTTTTTTACTGTTTTCTCTTTTGGAGCACTGAGGTAATCAAGTGCCTTTGATGAGTCTGGCCCATGTTTCTTTGATTGAATCAAGAGTCTGACCTGCTTAAGAAACAAGAAAGCCTAGTTCACATAGGTTTGAGTCGCATGATTGTGATGTCCTTTGACCTAAAGAGATTAGCATTTTGTTTGGAGCTCTCACTCACTGGAAGAGTGTCATGTGATTTGACCAGACAAGACTCTGGGTAGCTGCTGGAGTCCCCCGACTTTGAAAACACAGATGTTGGTGCTGCTCTCTCTGGTAACTATGTAATTCTTCAGTCAGACAGCTAGAGGCCTGTCTGTTGATAACTGTGTGTGTTTGCTCTGTTTATATTGTCTCTGTTTGTAATTTCTGTTTGTATTTGCTCTTAAGTTCAGGGTGCTGGCTTTTCCCCCTGAACTAAGTGAATGATATATGTATGTTTGATTCAAGTGAGATTGTTAACCCCTTAAAGTTGCTTTCCTTAGAAAAGCAGATCAAAGAACCTGTGCTGGCAGCCTACCTGTGTGCTGGTCTTGTTGGTCTTACGCCCCCCACAGCAGCTGCTAGCAACATTGTTGTTTCAGATGGTATCACAAAGAACAATTGACATAAAAACTTTATTCTCAATAGCCTGGGACATACTCTCTTTTTGCATATGCAAAGCTCTTATGAAGTAGAATTATTATATATTAAAAAGATACTTCGTAGTTCCTGGTTTCTTATACATCCTATTTTCCCCTTGGGGAGTCTTCATGAAGTTCCCCTTTAAGTGTGTGGCTCTCTACAAGGCTCCGAGGGTTGGTGCTTCTGAAGCTTCCTTTCCTTGGGGTGTCTAGTTTGTGCACAGGGAGAACTAGCACCTCTGGTGTAGGGGCTTGCTGAGCCCTTTTCAAGGCTGCTCATCCACCTTTGGTGTCCGCCTGTCCCCCAACTCTCTCCTGTAGCTCCAAGCATGGGCAGCAGTCAGATCCTGGTAAAACTATCTTGGCAGATGGGCTAAACCACATTGAAGGTAACTGACAGGCCTCAAACCTGTTGGTGAGTTAGGGGGATGTCTGCCTCAGACATGTGAAGACTTCCCCAGGTCCAATGGGCAGATGAGAACAATTTCTTCCAACAGACATGAAGGAGGCTAAATCAGGTGTTGAGTGCTTATAGGTTGGTCAGACATCAAAAACACCAAGGTCATCCGCTGTATGCTGGGACATCACCAGTCATCTTGACTTCTGTCTTGTCACTGGACTTGGATGACTCTGGAAGAGAGAATGAGGGTGAGGACTTTGCTCAACTCTGCCTCACATAGATCCAATCGCACAAGCAAGACATCATCCATCACACTGTGATGTCACTGGTCCTCTTGAAAAATGAAGGATGAACAACAACATTGTCCTTGGCTCCCCGTGCTGCCATCAGCCACGGTTGTTCCACAGACACTGCTGGATGGAAAGTCTACATCTTCAGTCATTTGGAAGTTTATATGGTCATCTTCTGGTCAATGAGAGGAAGAGGGAAGGTAACAGAGACTTTGCATGCCTCCTCCAAGTGTTTCTCTCTCAGGAGTTTGGCTGCTTTCCCATCGACTGGACTGCTATTGGAAAGGCTGCATTTGGTTGTATTGAAATCCCAATAATGACATAACATTTCCCATTCGGTCTCATCTGCTTTCATTCAATTCATAACTATTTTATACCTTTCGTTGGTGTGCTGGTAAAGATTTCTGGGCATAGACCCTCTTGTCAGCTACATTTATTGGATTTGAGGGCTCTGGGATGGACCTTTTACATATATGTGTGTATATCAGCATATATATACATACATACTTATATAATCATATTTACTTACATGCCTGGAGTCAGGAAGACCTGAGTTCAAATCTGGCCTCAAACACTTACTAACTTTGTGATGTTGGGCAAGTCACTTAATTCTGTTTACCTCAGTTTCCTCATCTGTAAAATGAACTGGAGAAGGAAATGGCAAACCATTCCATATCTTTTCTGAGAAAATCCCAAATGGGACCATGAAGAGTTAGACATGACTAAACACCAACAACAACAAACTGTGTGAGTGTGTGTATACATATTATATGTGTGTGTATTATATACAATATACACACGTATGCATATGTGTGTATACACACAATATATACACACATACGTATACACACATTCATGTATGTACATGTTGCCTGCCCCACTAGAATGTAAGCACGCTGAGAGCATTTTGTCTTTGTGTCTCCACTGCTTTGCACATAGTAGGTATTTAATCAATGCTTACTGATTGGTTGATTGATCTATGTTGTCTACTTTCTGAAGCATTGGGCATTTGGATTTCTCTTCTTTTTGTTTTCTCCCTCATGCATAAACTTTTCATTTTCTAGGAATCCTGTGCTTTTTTTCCCTTTGGAAGAAATCACCTAAGAATAGGATATTTCATTTCCCAACATAAAATGTGTTTCTTCTTTTGCTACAGAACACAAACACCTATTGCCAGGATTTAGAAGAGAGAGCAACTGCTCCAGGATACAGTCCTACACCCCTTGCCTCCATGCTCATTACCTGCCCCACCCTATGCCATAATACCATCTTGATTCTCAGCTAGCTCCACAGATGAAATCCTTCCCTTTCTTCAAGGCCAATCTGAAGAACCTCTTCTTCCTCGAAGCCTTTAAATTTTCTTCCCATCTCCCATGCCCTAGATCAGGTCCTCCCTTATTCTGCAAGTAATCTTCCTGCACTCAAATTTTTTATAGCAATTTAACTGGATCTCTCTTTTGCCTTTTCCATACATTACTTTGTATATTATTTCTTTCTGTACATACTTTATTCCCTTCTTAGCCACCCCCCCCCAACCCCGCTCCATTTTCCACTAGATTGTAAGTTCCTTGAAGGGGGAAAATACATTGCTTTTCAACTTTGTATCCCCAGTGCCTGATAAGATGCTTTGCATATATTAAGCGCTTAATAAATGTTGAAATGAATCACACACAACCTTAAATTCTCACTTTTAGAATCCTGCCTTAAAACCCAGCTTCATCTTCCTCTTCTCCCTCTTCTCCGAAAACATGGCCTCCGGTTTCCTATCTTAGCAAATACTATCGATCAGCCTGAAATGAAAGTGGGTTTTAAATTAATGCATTCAACTTTGTCTCCCATCAGAAGAGAGGGTTGAGAAGCCACAGCTTTTAGGATGTTAAATATTTATAGTTATCGTTTCAACCGAAAATATGAATTTGGACGAAGGAGCGCATAGTGCACTGCAGATTTTAGAAGTCCAAGTCACTCACCTTGTCCTTGGCACAACTTCAGAAAAAGGGAGCCTCTGCAGATGTGCACCCGTCTCCAAGAATTGGAAAATACTTGGGGAAAAGAATCAAAGGCTCCTGTCAAAAATGATTGAATAGAGCAGCCAGCAATCCCCCAGAGGAGTCCTCCCTGGGGCCTGAGAATTGAGAAATCAGTGGCTGATTTGGAATCTCCCATTATCCGAGGCTGCATCTGGCCCTGCTCTTCCGGCTCTAAAACCTCCTCTCCCAACAGTGAAAAATAAACGGAATTCATCAAGTCTTCTCCTTTAAGGCCACTGCCCCAGATCACTGCTGCAGATAATCACTCTTTTATTGTCATGATTGTTGGAATTTTACCTGCCCCAGGCCAAATGCCTGTGATTTGTTTTTAACCACTAATCTCTTAGCAATTACTGATGTGTCAAGCCTTGGGATGTGCTGGAAAACTGAACAGAATTTTAGCAGGTGAAATTGTACTCAATTCTGGAGTGCCTCCCAAGAAGAAAATATATTTATAGTCCAAGGTTTACACTAGGACCCCAAACATCTGACAGAAAAGTTAGAAACATAATCAACACATTTTGTACTGAGGGTGTGAAGCTAAGGACCCAAAGCAATAGAATCTGACAACAGAGAAATCCCAGAGAGAGTAACTGAGTTCCGGTAGAAAATAATAATAATAAAAACAATACCTCACATTTGTATAGTGGTTTTATGGTTCACAAATCACTTTCCTATATATTGTCTCATTTAAGCTTTGTGATAGTTAAGTGAGGGCAGGGGGTTTGATGTTCTTTTTACACATGAGAAAAGTAAGGTTCATCTGAAAAGTCAAATAACTTGGCCAAGGCCACACAAGACTCAAACCTGTGTCTTCTCAATCCAACACCATGGAACTCTCCGCTCTAGCATGCTAGGTTAAGCTCAGCTTGGCTCACAGAATTGGAAGCTACTTTAGAAATGATCTAATCCAAACACCCTATATTTCACCTCTCTCCTCACCCCTCTTTGATAAGTTTGTCCCTAAAACATATCTGGATAATTTTAACATCCTACCCTTTACAACTGTGGCAACTAAAAGGCAATTGTGACCCAAAACTCAGACATTCATTCCCACACTCCATGGGTTTTATACCAAGCCAAAAGAGGCTCTAGGGTAACTACCAAGCTTACTCTGACTGCCTGTCAGAGAGGTGGTTGCCTTTCTCTTCTCTTTGTTCCATCTCTTTGTGAGAGATATTATACTCAGATGATTTAGGGTTGGTTTGTGTAGATAACTCAATCAAATCTTACAGTTCTAGTCCCCATCCTGCTAGGACAACTCTTACCCTTAGCTATATCATTGGCTACGTGCTTCAGTAATTCATTTACGGAACTTTATAAATTAATAAATCAAATGTATCAATGCATCATGAGCAAACACAGACACTCTTAACCCTCACAATTTTCTTCAAACCAGATAGCAAAATGTGCCTTCTTTGTTCCCCCAACCCTATCCCCATCTTCCCATGCACAGGAAACC
This sequence comes from Trichosurus vulpecula, assembly GCF_011100635.1. Lineage (NCBI taxonomy): Eukaryota > Metazoa > Chordata > Mammalia > Diprotodontia > Phalangeridae > Trichosurus > Trichosurus vulpecula. The sequence goes on from NC_050581.1 coordinate 98,106,713, forward strand.
TCAGAAGTTCAGTTCTCTTCACAGCTAGTCCCAGTGGCAGATGGCCAGGCACTCACTCTGGGCTTTTTCACTCATGACAAAACTTTCCAGTGGGTCAGGGTTAATCTTGCTGGTGTGACACAGGCTTTTGCTTAGAGCACCTCTTCAGGCCTCTCCTAAGGCAGCACAGACTTCACAGGCAGATTGCTAGATTGCTTCCAGGACTGAGGTCTCATCCTGGTAGCCATTGTTTCTAGGATTTTCTCCTCATAGGGATTTTTAGGTGTAGTCATTTAGTTCACATCTCTGCCCTTTTCACACAGACAAGTGTGAGGTAGGACAGATTTTCCTCTATGTTAGACTTTTTTAAACCTTTCTGGGGGGTCATGGGCCCCATGGCAGCCTGGTGAGGGCTATGGACCCCTTTCCAGAATAGCTTTTTTTTTAATGCATAAAATAAAATGCAAAGAAACCCAATTACACTGAAATGTAATTATCAAAATATTTTAAAAACAAAAAGCCAGTTTATGGACCCCAGGTTTGAAAACTCTGCTCTATAGGGCATCATTGACCTGAGTCTCACAACCCTTCCCCAAAAGTGGGAGATGAAGAAGACTAAAGAAGAAGCCAGGCACTATTTTCCAAATCTTCCTTTTTATACTTGGCTCAGTACCTTTTTAAAATTACTGGTGCCAAAACCTAACTGAAGAAAATAATTCTTTAAAAATTAGAATAGGGCAAGTGGAAGCTAATAACTCTAGGAGACATCAAGAATCAGTCAAACAAAATCAAAAGAATGAAAAAGAAGAAAATGAAAAATACCTCATTGGAAAAACAACTGACCTGGAAAATAGATCCAAGAGAGATAATTTTAGAATTATTGGACTACCTGAAAGCCATGATCAAAAAAGAGCTTGGACAGCATCTTTCAAGAAATCATCAAGGAAAACTACCCTGTTATCTTAGAACCAGAGGGTAAAATAGTCATTGAAAGAATCCACCAGTCATCTCCTGAAAGAGATCCCAAAGTGAAAACTCCAAGGAACACTGTAGTCAAATTCCAGAATTATCAGATCAAGGAGAAAATATTTCAAGCAGCCAGAAAGAAACAATTCAAATATCAAGGAGCCACAGTCAGGATTACACAGGATTTAGCAGCTTCTATATTAAAGAATCCGAGTGCTTGGACTATGACATTTTGGAAGGCAAAAGAGCTTGGATCACAATCAAGGATCAACTATCCAGCAAAATTGAGCATAATCTTTCACGGGGAAAGATGGATATTCAATGAAATAGGGGACTTTCAAACTTTCCTGATGAAAAAACCAGAGCTAAACAGAAAATTTGATCTTCAAATATAAGACTCAAGAGAGGCATAAAAAGGTAAACAGGAAAGAAAAACACCCATAGTATTCAATAAGGTTAAACTGTTTACATCCCTACATGGGAAGATGATACTTGTAAGTCTTAAGAGCTGTATCTCTATTAAGGGAATTCAAAGAAATATACTTAGAGGATGTGGGTATAAATTGACTTTGATGTGATGATTAAAAAAAATTAATTAAGAGATGAAAAAAAGGATTGCACGGGGAGAAGAGGAACAAGGAGAAGGCAGAATGGGGTAAATTATATCACATGAATAGGCAAGACCTATTATAGTAGAAAGAAGGGAGGGGGTGAACATTGTTTGAACCTGGCTGTGATCAGATTTGGCTCAAAGAGGGAACATACACATTCAATTGGATAGAGAAATCTATGTTACCCTATAAAGAAGTGGGAAGGGAAAAAAAAGGGGGGGGTGACAGAAGGGAGGTGTATCAGGAGGGCAGAGTTTATAATCTCAAAGAGGATCATAAACATGTCTGAAAGGTTCGGAACCGCCGGATATAAGAAACTCTCAAAGTAGAAGGCAGAAGAATCAAAACATTTATTTAGGCTCCACAGTAACCAACCCATGAACCAAAAGCCCCATTTTGATATGTTGATCAAAATCTTCCAGGCCCAATAAGTACGCCTTGAAAGAGTAACCAGGAGGCTACAGAGAAACATGATTGCGTAAAGCAAAATCATGTTTCCCCCTTGATGGTAATAAGATTACCCACTGGCCTGAAGTCTTTGTTCAGCTTCCTCCCGTAGGTCAGCTCTGCTACTGGCAGCTCCTGCCTCAGCTGTGTCTGTGTCTGTAACTGAAGCTGCAACTGTAACTGACGATGTAACGGTCGCTGTAACTGACGATGTAACTGTCGCTGGCTCCAACCGGAAAAGGAAAAGAAGAATCTTCAAGCTGTCCTCTCCCCTCTTATAGGGTTTTTGACATCATCAAGCTCCGCCCAAATGACCAGGGCCGATTGGTTCCTGAGTTGGCTCCTCCCCCTAGGGTAGACCAGGTTCTGGAGCTAACACCTCCCCTCAGCCAGCCCCATGACTCATCACACAGGAAGTTCTGGTCCTGCCCCGGAAGAGCAAGCCCCAGCGTCCAGGGAAGCTCAATGAGGTAAACTGAGTCATTCAAAGAAAACAAAGGCCATTCTGGCTACACTCCACCCCTTGTTATAGGATACATAATCTAATCAGCCATGTATCCTAGAACATACATTGTGATCCAATTACAAAGGAAACTAAAACATATCATTCATTATAAAGCAAAACATATCATTCAGTGACATTCCCAAACATTGGTTAACGATTCAAATGCGATCCACCCCTAGATCCCAGCAAAATAATCTCTTCAATCAATCATCCCCAAAATAATTATTAATAATTCAAATGTCCACCCCTAAATCCTTGTATCCATTACATAGGGTCAATAATATCATAACAATAAAACAACACAGCAAGGATAACACAAAATAAGTAAACAGAACACTATCATCATTTCCACCCCCCTTGAACGATTGGGGCTCAAAATCTTGGGGTGAGGGGTGAAGGTCTCATTTTCCATAGCTTCTTCATGCTGAAATTGGATGTAGAGATGGCCCTGCCCCCAAAAAGTCCCATTCCAGAGGTCATTTCTTTAACAAGCTGGCAGGAATTCCAAGAATGCTACATGCTTAGGCAGTCACCGGAAAGTGCAGGGTGCTTAAGCCTGAAGGAAACAAAACTAGCAACAAGGTTAGCCAAAACAAAGGACAAAAAGAATAGTCTGTGAATCTATTATTATAACCTATTCACGGTAAAATATATGGTTCAGGGGTACGATTTGGTAATTATTTTCCCCTGAATAGACAACTGTTACAGTGTTGTCCTTCCCATGGGCTATAACTTCTGCAGCCTTTGGAATATCATCTGGCTTCCGTTTTACCCATACCTTAGCTCCTGACTTTATTCTATCAATGGAGCAAGACCCTTAAACTTACAATATCTAGAGTTTTACAGGTGTTTTTCTGAGTTGCGTCTTTATAAGGACAAGCCACTAGTACACCTGAATAGGTGTCAACACACGTACATACATATTTACATCCTTTATCCTGGGGTAGTGGGCCAATATAATCTATCTGCCAAATTTGGGCTGGAACTTTTCCCCTTGCTATTTCTCCAGTAACTATCCTAGGAAGAGTTCGTTCTTTTTCTAATTGGCATATACAACACTCCTCTGTTATTTGTTTTAACAACGCATGAGAAATACTGATACCTCGATCCTGTGCCCATCGATGGGTGGCCTGGACCCCTAAATGGCCAGCAGTCTGGTGGACCCATCTTGCTAAGGCTGGGTCATCAGTTGGAGTCGGAGTAGGGACAATACATTCAGTAGCAATCTTTGCTAGTCGATCCGCATGTGCATTGTACTCACGTTCTGGTGTGGTCAGGGTTGCATGAGCATCAACATGAAAAACTGACAGATCTGTAACCAAAGACATGTCCCATATATTTTCCCATAACTCTTTACCCCAAACTTGTTTGCCATGAATCTCCCAATTCTGATTCCTCCATATAGGCATCCACGTAGCTAATCCATTAGCTACCGCCCACGAGTCAGTAAATATATGACACTGTCCTCCTTTCTCTGCTCTGATGGCCTGATGCACTGCCATCAGTTCAGCATATTGGCTACTTCCACCTATCCCAGAACTTTCCAGAGTTCTCCTTGTACAGGGGTTATAGGCTACTGCTTTCCAATGTCTCTCCTGTCCTAAATATTTTGCTGTCCCATCAGTAAACCAAGCATGTTTCTTCTGTTCTTCATTTAGTCCGTCATATCCATTATTCCATTTCACTAAGGATGGTACCATCTGTTGCTTAGATTCAAGGGGCTTTTCATTGCTCTCAGTATCAATGTTCGCCACAGATTCATGTAGAGCAGAAACTCCATTTTTGCCTGCTCTGGACCTATTCTGAATATACCACTTCCATTTGATTATGCTTGCCTCTTGTGCATGTCCAATTCTGTGAGAAGCTGGGGTACTCATTACCCAAGTCATAATTGGAATTCCAGGCCTTAATACCACTTCATGACCCAGAGTTAGTTGCTCAGTTTCTACTAAAGCCCAATATGCAGCTAACAGCTGCTTCTCAAAAGGTGTATATTGCACTCCAGATGAGGGCAGTTTCCTTGACCAAAAGCCTAAAGGTACACTTCGGCTTTGTTGTTTTTGCCACAGACTCCAATTTGCATAGTCATCTTGTACAGTCACTTGTAACTCCACTGGCCCATTTTGCATAGGCCATAAGTCTAGAGCTAATTGAATAGCAGCCTTTGCTTCCTCAAAAGCTCTACTTTGTTCAAGTCCCCAGTCAAATTCATATTTCTTTCTGGTGACTTTATACAAGGGTTTTAAAATCTGTCCCAAATGTGGGATGTGGTGTCTCCAATAACCAAACAGCCCTATGAACTTTTGGGCCTCTTTCTTATTGGTAGGGGTGGGAAAATCCTGGATTTTTTGTCGAGCTTGTGGGAGAATTTCTCGCAGTCCTCTATTCCACTGTATCCCCAAGAATTTTACAGTTTGAGCTGGCCCTTGAACCTTTGCGGGGTTGATTTCCCATCCTTTGCTTTTCATATGGTCAATTAATAATGCTAAACTCTCCTCCACCTCCTTTATATTCTTTCCCTGTATCATGATGTCATCTATGTAATGTGTAAGCTGTACACCAGGTAACTTTAATTCATCCAAATGTTCAGCTACAATCCTGTGGCAAATAGTTGGGCTATGAATATATCCTTGCGGCAGGCGTGTAAATGTATACTGTCGGCCTTGCCAAGTAAAAGCAAACTGATTCCATTGCTTGGGGTCTATTGGGATCGTAAAGAAGGCATTGGCCAAATCAATAACTGCATACCAAGTCCCTTCATGTTTTTGTATTCTCTCTATTAAAGTAACCGTGTCTGGGACAGCAGCATACAAGGGAGGAGTCACTTTGTTCAGCTGTCTATAATCTACTGTCATCCTCCATGTTCCATCTGACTTTCGGACTGGCCAGACAGGGTTGTTCCATTGAGTAGTTGTAGGGACTAACACTCCTGCCTCAACACATTCTCTTATAGTGTTGGCAATTTCATCTTGCCCACCTGGCACACGATATTGCCTCAAAGTAATTACTTCAGAAGGTTCGGGCAAAGTGATTGGATCCATCTTGATTTTCCCCACTAAGACTGCATTAATGCCTATTTTCCTCACAGCAAATTGGTATTTCCCTTCAGGTAAATTTAAGGTCATACCCTTCAAAATGTCTATTCCAATGATGTATTCAGGAATAGGCACAATAACCACACTATATTCTTTCTTGGGCAACTGTCCAATTTTCATCATTAATTTAACTTGCCTGGCTGATATTTCAGTCCCTCCTAGTCCTGTGATGGTAATAGGAGTTCCATGGCTGAACTTGTCTGGATTTCCATAAATAAGGGTGGCCTCGGCCCCAGTATCTATTAATGCCTCAGTTACCGTACTTGACCCATTTTTCCAATATATGGTCAAGTTAATGTGAGGTCTACAATCCAGCCTGTGTATTTCCTTAATTTGGGCTGGGGCCTGGCCTGTTCCCTAGTATTCCCTTTCATGTGATTCACTTGGGTATGAAGGTTCAACATCTGTAGCATTTGCAGGAGCAGTTCTGATTTCCCTATCTCTCCTGTTATCAAGGCCTTTATCTCTGTACATTCTATATAATTCATTGGTTGGAATTCCATCTATTATTTCAAAACCTACCCCTGCTCTCAATAAAGTAGTAAACATTTCTTTCCTTGTTACTCTCCTTTGGCGCCAAGTTTGCTGGTTATTCACCCTTCTCTCTTGAGGAGATCTATCCCTTCCCCAGTCACCTAAGTCATATAACTGTAAAATCTTATTTATCACTGTTGTAAGACGGCTCCCTACTTCTCCAAGTAATAAATTCAAAATTAGTTGTTTATAAGCAGGGGGAGCTGTCCTAATTATTAAATTCCTATGAGGCAGTTCCATTGAATCATTGTAATATTTGTCTGCAGTTCCTGTCATAATGGCAGTCTTCATTACCTCCTCCTTTAGTCTCATGATACAATCTCTAAGTGAATACCAGGGTCTGTGCTCAGTGGGCCACATAGAATCAGTAGCATATCTCTTATTGCATCCCACAGCGGCTAATGCCAACAGAGTAGTCCCGCTATCACCATCTCCTTGCTGATGATGTTCCCTAAAAGCTTGTTGAACTAGAGGATCATGGCTGATACCTATGAATCTCATGCAGTCTGTCCCATCTACTGATATTCCACCGGCCCCTTGATCACTGAGTCTTACCATCCAAGATATCAATGGTTCTCCTATTCTTTGGCTGAATCTACTCAAAATATCTGTGACCTCTTGCGGTGAGAAATCTTCCTGAATTTCCCTTGTAACTGAATCTTCACCTCGGGTTTCTGTCTTCCTCCTTTGTATGGGTCGAGCCCTTGTCTGATCATTTAACCATCTCCTATTCTCTGTGTGAGGCACATCCTGAACCCCAGTAGTGTTTTGTGCCTCAGCCCCTAACATTGTCTCATTCTCTCCCCACTCACTTCCTCTGCCACCATGGCTAGGACGAAGCAGGCAGTCAGGCTCTTTCTGGGCTGGGTTGAAATGCACTCTGGGCTTTTTTGGTCTCCTGTTGCTCTTAGCCACATTAATAGAAAAGTTCTCATTTGAGTCAGTTTGGTCTCCTGCTATCTGAGATTCCTCTTCTTCCTGTGGGGTAGGAGTGCCCCCATGTCTTTCACTTAATCTCAATCTTTCGTATACTAGCCGGTAGGCTGATAACACTATCCAGCTTTGCCTAGATAGTGATGCCCCTGACTGAATCCCAACTTCTCGTAAACACTTTTCCAAATCCCTAGGATCTCCTCTCCGTAGCCTTGGTTCCCAGTTTTCACAGGGTCCAGCTTTTTTAGCCAATTCTTTTGCTAGGGAGGAATAAAATGGATCCTCCCATCCTGGGATATTCATCTCTTCCTCTGAAATTGTTCTGCTTCTAAATAGAGATCTTATACCTAGCGATCCTGTTCGTGACGCCAAATGTATCAGGAGGGCAGAGTTTATAATCTCAAAGAGGATCATAAACATGTCTGAAAGGTTCGGAACCGCCGGATATAAGAAACTCTCAAAGTAGAAGGCAGAAGAATCAAAACATTTATTTAGGCTCCACAGTAACCAACCCATGAACCAAAAGCCCCATTTTGATATGTTGATCAAAATCTTCCAGGCCCAATAAGTACGCCTTGAAAGAGTAACCAGGAGGCTACAGAGAAACATGATTGCGTAAAGCAAAATCATGTTTCCCCCTTGATGGTAATAAGATTACCCACTGGCCTGAAGTCTTTGTTCAGCTTCCTCCCGTAGGTCAGCTCTGCTACTGGCAGCTCCTGCCTCAGCTGTGTCTGTGTCTGTAACTGAAGCTGCAACTGTAACTGACGATGTAACGGTCGCTGTAACTGACGATGTAACTGTCGCTGGCTCCAACCGGAAAAGGAAAAGAAGAATCTTCAAGCTGTCCTCTCCCCTCTTATAGGGTTTTTGACATCATCAAGCTCCGCCCAAATGACCAGGGCCGATTGGTTCCTGAGTTGGCTCCTCCCCCTAGGGTAGACCAGGTTCTGGAGCTAACACCTCCCCTCAGCCAGCCCCATGACTCATCACACAGGAAGTTCTGGTCCTGCCCCGGAAGAGCAAGCCCCAGCGTCCAGGGAAGCTCAATGAGGTAAACTGAGTCATTCAAAGAAAACAAAGGCCATTCTGGCTACAGGAGGGCAGATTCAGGGAGGCAATGGTCAAATGCAAAACATTGGTGAGGAGGGGCAGGGTGAAAGGAGAGAGAAAAGTATAAACAAAGGGAAAAATAGGATGGAGGATAATCATAACTGTGAATGTGAATAGAATGAACTCTCCCACAAAACAAAAGCAAATATAAAGTGGATTAAAAACCAGAATCCTATAATATATTGTTTACAAGAAACACATCTGAAGCACAGAGACATACACAGAGTAGAGGTAAAAGGCTGGAGCAGAATATATTATGCTTCAACTGAAGTAAAAAAAAAAAAAGGAACAGTAGCAATCCTGACTCAGAGAAAGCAAAAGCAAAAATAGACCTAATAAAAAGAGACAAGGAAGGAAGCTACATCTTGCTGAAAGGCACCACATGTGAAGTAACATCAATACTAAGCGTGTATGCAGCAAATGGTATAACATTCAAATTCTTAGAGGAGAAGTTAACTAAGTTACAAGAAGAAATTGATGGCAAAGCTATACTAGTAAGGGACCTCAACCTCCTCCTCTCAGAACTAGATAATTCTAACCACAAAATAAACAAGAAAGAAGTTTAAGGAGGTGAATAGAACTTCAGACAAGTTAGATGTGATAGACCTCTGGAAAAAACAAAAGAGTATACTTTTTTCTCAGTGGTACATGGCGTGTATGCAAAAATAGAGCATAAAAACCTCACAATCAAATGTAAAAAGGCAGAAATATTAAATGTATCCTTTTCAGATCATAATGGAGTAAAAATTACATGCAATAAAGGGCCATGGAAAGATAAATTTAAAATTAATTGGAAACTAAGTAATCTAATCCTAAAGAACAAGTGGTTCAAACAACAAATCATAGAAACAACCAATAATTTCATCAAAGAAAATGATAATAATGAGACAACATACCAATATTTATGGGATATAGCCAAAGCTGTACCAAGGGGAAATTCTACACCTCTAAATGCTTACATGAATAAAATAAAGAAAGAGTAGATCAATGAACTGGGCATGCAACTAAAAAGAGAAAAACAACAAATTAAAAATCCCCAATTAAACACCAAATTAGAAATTCTGAAAATCAAAGAGAGATTAATAAAATTGAAAGTAAGAAAGTAAAAAAATGTAAGAAAGTAAGAAGAACTAATAAATAAAAATAAGAGCTGATTTTATGAAAAAAAACAATAACATAGATAAACCTTTGATTAATTTGATTTTTTAAAAAAGAGGAAAACTAAGTTACTAGTATCAAAAATGAAAGGGGGTGAATTCACCACCAGTGAAGAGGAAATTAAAGCAATAATTAGGAGTTATCTTGCCCAACTGTATGCCAATAAATCTGACACTCTAAGTTAAATGGATGGATATTTACAAAAATATAAATTGCCCAGATTAACAGAAGAGGAACTAAAACACTCAAATAGTCCCATTTTAGAAAAAGAAATTGAATAAGCCATCAATGAACTTCCTAAGAAAAAAATCTCTAGGGCCAGATAGACTTACTAGTGAATTATACCAAACATTTAAAGAACAATTAATTCCAATACTATACAGATTATTTGGAAAAATAGGGGAAGAAGGAGTTCTACCAAATTCTTTTTACGACATAAATATAGTGCTAATACTTAAACCAGGAAGAGCCAAAATAGAGAAAGAAAATTATAGCCCAATTTCCCTCATGAATATTGATGCAAAATTTCTAAATAAAATATTAGCAAAGACTTTATAGCAATTTATCACTGGGATAATAGATTATGACCAGATGAGATTTATACCAGGAATGGAGGGTTGGTTCAATATTAGGAAAACTGTTAGCATAATTGACCATATCATCTGATTATCTCAATAGATTATCTCAAAAGCTTTTGGCAAAATAGAGCACCCATTCCTATTAAAAAACACTAGACAGCATAGGAATGAATGGAGCTTTCCTAAAAATAATAAGTAGTACCTACCTAAAATCATCCGCAAGCATTATCTGTGATGGAGATAAGCTAGAAGCCTTCCCAAGAAGATCAGGGATGAAGCAAAGATGCTCATTATCACCACTATTATTCATTATTGTACTCGGAATGTTAGCTTTAGCAATAATAAAAGAAAAAGAAATTGAAGGCGTTAGACTAGACAATGAGGAAACAAAACTATCACTCTTTGCAGATGACACAATAGTTTAGTTAGAGAACCCTAGGGAATCTACTAAAAACTGCTTGAAATAATTAACAATGTTAACAAAGTTGCACAATATAAAATAAACCTACATAAATCATCAGCATTTCTATATATTAACAACAAAGCTAAGCAAAAAGAGATAGAGAAATTCCATTTGAAATAACTGTAGGCAATATAAAACAATTGCAAGTCTACTTGCCAAGAGAAACCCAGGAACTACATGAACACAACTATAAAACACTTTTTACACGAATAAAGTCAGATCTAAACAACTGGAAAAATATCAATTGCTAATGGGTAAGCAGAGCTAATATAATAAAAAATCACAGTTCTATCTAAATTAGTTTACTTATTCAGTACCATACCAATCAAACTACCAAAAAATTATTTTATAGAGCTAGAAAAAATAATAACAAAATTCATCTGGATGAACGAAAGGTCAAGAATATCTAGGGAACTGATTTTTAAAATGCAAAGGAAAGAGGCCTGGCTGTACCAGAAATAAAACCATATTATAAAGCACCAATTATCAAAACTATTTGATACTGGCTAAGAAATAGAGTGGTGGTTCAGTGGAATAGATTAGGTACAAATGACACAGTAGTAAATAATTATAGTAATCTATTGTTTGGTAAACCCAAAGACTCCAACTTCTGGGATAAGAACTCACTATTTGACAAAAATTGCTGGGAAAGCTGGAAAATAGTATGGCAGAAACCAGGCATAGACCAACATCTCACACTGTATACCAAGATAAGGTCAAACTGGGTACATGATTTAGACATAAAGGATGATACCATAAACAGATTGAAAGAGCAAGGAATAGTTAACCTGTCAGATCTATGAAGAAGAGAAAAATTTATGACCAAACAAGAGATACAGAACATTATAAAATGCAAAATGGATAATTGTGATTACATTAAATTAAAAAGTCTTTGCACAAACAAAACCAATGCACCTAAGATTAGGAGGAAAGCAGAAAGATGGGAAACAATTTTTACAGCAAATGTTTCTGATAAAGGCCTCATTCAAATTTATAAGAAAATAAGTCACTCCTCAACTGATAAATGGTCAAGGGATATGAACAAGCAGTTTTCAGATGAAGAGAGTAAAGCTATCTATAGTCATAATGAAAAAAAATGCTCTAAGATCACTATTGATCAGAGAAATGCAAATAAAAATGACTCTGAGGTATCACCTCACACCAATCAGATTGGCTAATATGACAGAAAATGAAAATGATAAATGTTGGATACGTGGGAAAATTGGGACACTAACACATTGTTGGTGGAGTTGTGAACTGATTCAACCATTCTGGAGAGCAATTTAGAACTATGCACAAAGATCAATCAAACTGTATCTACCCTTTGACCCAGTAATACCACTATTAGGTTTGTATCCCAAAGAGATTATACAAAAGGGAAATGGACCTAGCTGTACAAAAATACTTATAGCAGTTCTTTTTGTGGTGGCAAGGGGTTTGGAGATTGACAGAATGCCCATCAATTGGGCAATGGTTGAGTGGGTTGTTGTATGTTAATGTAGTGGAATACTATTGTGCTATAAGAAATGATGAGCCAAGTTCAGAAAAACCTGGAAGGACTTAAGTAGACTGGTGCTGGGAGGTGGGGGGGTGGGTAGGGTAAGCAGAACCAGGACAACATTGTATACAGTAACAACATCGTTCAATGATCAGCTATGATTGACTTTGCTCTTCTCAGCAATACAGTGATTCAAGACAATTCCAAAAGACTCATGATGGAAAATGCAATCTGCTTCCAGGGAAAGAATTATGGAGTCTGAATGCAGATTGAAGCTTACTATTTTCACTTTTTTTGTTGGTTTTTTTGTGGTTTTTCCTTTTGTTCTTTTTTTACAACATGACTAATGTGGAAATATGTTTACACGATTGCACATGTATGACCTATATTAGATTACTTTCTGTCTTGGGAAGAGAGGGATGCAAGGGAGGGAGGGAGAAAAAATTTGAAACTCAAAATTTTATAAAAAATGAATGTTTAAGACTATCTTTACATGTAATTGGAAAAACATACTATTAACCAAAAAAGAAAAAAAGTGGAAATTTTTTTTTTGAGAAAGCAAAGTTTATGGTTCCCCCAAAGCTCTTTTCACATAAACAATTTCTAGTTTGCTAACTTCTTTTTATGATGCAAACCCTTTAAAGCAAAATATATACTGTGTATCCTATTCCGGTACTTTGAAAGATCTGTTATTTTTGTCAAGGAGGCAACGTTATGTGAGAGGCAATGTAGTGCAGTAGGTAGGACTCAGAGTCAGCTAAACACAGGTTTGAATTCTACCTCCATCATTTACTGGTAGTATGACCCTGGAGGGCTGCTTGTCCTGTCTGAACCTCAGTTTCTCTCTCTGTAAAATGTGGTTAATAATACCTATAGTCTCTTTCCTCAATGGGTTTGCCATGAGGCTTAAATGGGATAATGTTTTGGAAAGCATTTTACAAGCTTTCAAGAGTTATATAAATATTGCTGCTACTTGATATGGTGGATCCAATGCTATTCCTGGAATCAAGACCTGCCTGCCAATCTGGCCTCAGACACTAGTTGAGAAAGTCATTTCATCTCTGTCTGCCTCAGTTTCCTCATCTGTAAAATGGGGATAATAATAGCCCTTATCTCCCAGGGATGTTGTGAGGATAAAATGAGATAATATTTGTGCGCTTCAAAATATTACTAGGTAATTACCCATTACCTAGTGGCCAACCTTCTGGTTATAAGCCTCTCCGCACTTAGCTTAGTTCTCTGACAGCAGAAACACAATCCATTGCTGGGTCTATGCTTGAAGCCCTGCCAGTCATTCTTTGTCACAAGTATTTTTAAAAGGAGGACCAAAAAAAAAAAGCAGTTTAGCAAAATCAATGCACACATTGGCCTCTGCCAGTATCTAGAATATTCTACACTCATAGAACTCTACCTCTTCACTGAAGTTAAGAAGACCTATTTTCTCAACTCTTCTCCAGGGCCAAGATTGGTCATTTTAATTATCCACCATTTAGTTTCAGTATTATTTTCTTTCCATATAGATTGTTACAGTAATTTTTTTATATTGCTTTCCTGGTTTTGCTCACTTCACTCTTCAGCAGTTCATGTAAGTCTTCTCGAGAAGTCCAATAAAATTCCATTGCACATTTGTGCCAGAATTTGTTCAGTCTAGATGGGCACCTTCATTTCTGGTTCTTTTGCTATCACATGGGGAGCTTCTATGAATATTTGGACATATGGGGGGACCATTCTGTCTTTCATTTCGTTGTGGTATCTAATACTTCTAGTAGTGACATCTCTGGTCAAGGTGCATGGATATTTTAGTCATTTTTTTCATGGATATATATTTTAACCATTATTCCAAATTGCTTTTGTGAATTCACGAACTCTTAACTTTACCATATTGTCAGTCTTTTCATAACCCCTCCAATATTGTTTCCATTTTTAAATGCTTGTTTATTGATTGATTGATCAATTATAATCTTGGAGAAGTCACTTCATATCCAACAAATTGGAAGAGTTGTTTTGATTTCCATTTCTTACATTATAAATTATTTGGAACAATCTTTCACGTGTTTGTTAATAGCTTACAATTATTTTAAGAGCAATTTATTCATACCCTTTGGTCACGAATCCATTGAGGAATGGCTTATATACTCCTGTTATTTCCACATATGTCTTGGATATTAGACACATCAGAAATATGTAACAAAAAATTCTCCCAATCACAGTTTCCCTTCTTATCATAGTTGCATTTAATTTATTTATCCAAAAACTTTTTCCATTTAATGCACTAAAAATTATCTAAAGTGCCTCACACATAGTAGGTGTTTAATAAATATTTATTGGTTGATTCAAAAAAAATTACCAGTTCCTTTGGCTTCTTGAAGAGATGTTTATACGTGGTTGTATAGAACTTTCCCCTGTCCAACATCTCCTGCCTAGTGGTCTATCCATTATGACACATGACCAGAAGACCAGGCTCTGCTAATTACTCCTATGAAAGTGGAGAAGTCACAGTCCTTTTGGATTTCAGTTTCCTCCTGTGTAAAATGAAGGGGATGAACTAGACAGATTCTAATGTCTCTTCTAATTGTACCCTCCGTTATCACCTACGATCTCCAAGTGTGCCCTGGGCTGGGAGCACAGCAGCTATGCCCAGAGGTATCACAGAGAGAGATGACAGCACTCATTCTGTTCCTCAGAGTAAGACTTCACTTAGAAACTGTTACAATGGATAATTTCTTAAGATTGACTTGTATCTGCTTAGATATTGTATATCAATACAAAACCTTTGCAAAGTGGGTTTCTTTTGTATGCAAGTGCACACATTACAGTCCCTAGAAGTCCTAAGGAATAAATGGTTATGGGAAAACCACTTAATTCAATAGCCACTAGATAACCCAGGGCAGGAAAAAGTCTCCCAAATTCACCATCTCACATCCACTCATACTTGCTATTAGAGTCTCTGGCAAGAAATGCAGGGGGTCATCCAAAAAGCAACTGAAGTCTCTACAGAATGACCTAGGCAGAGTACCGGACTGAGAGAAAGGAGACCAGAGTCCTGGTTCAGGATGTATCATTTATTGGCAATATGACTTTGGATAAATCACCTAACATTTCTGAGGTCCCCAGCAGAAATGTTCTATACCCTCTAAAATTTCCCTAGAGGAGATCTGTCTGGATCTTTCCTTTGTGGATAAATGATGTCATAAAAGGGCAGCTAGGTGGCACAGTACATAGAGTGCCGGGCCTGGAGTCAGGAAGACTGATTGTCCTGAGTTCAAATCTGGCCTCTGACACTTACTAGGTGGGTGACCCTGGGCAAGTCACTTAACCCTCTTTGCCTCAATTTCCTTATCGTTGAAATAATCTGGAGAAGGAAATGGCAAACCACTCCAGGACCTTTGCCAAGAAAACCACAAATGGGGTCCTGAAGAATTGAACGTGACTGAAAAACAACTGAAAAAACAACAGAAATAATAAATGAGGAGATGAAAGGGATCTATTACATACTCTCCAGTAGCTGGTAAGCTCCTTAAGGACAGGGACCATTTCCTTCTTTCTATTCCAAGCAGAGTGTTAAATGCAATACGTGCTTCATAAATTCTTAATTTAGTGTGGCCATAGGTCTCTCCTTTGTGAAATGATGGGGCTGAGTTGAGTGGTCACTAATATTTTTTGTAGCTTTAACATTCTATGATCCCAGAATTTCTGGAGGGAAATCATATATAGGCTTTCTTGTGATTTCTTCTGCAAATAATTACTCAGTTGTATTTCAAAGTAGACCAAATAAAATACTAGCTTTAAAAAAATTAAAAAGCAAGGGAGAAACTCAAGCTAAGAAGGAAGAAAAGGACCAAGAATGTGAGATAGATTGCACCAACAATAGACAGTTATTGTGGAAAACAGAATAGTCCACATCATAGAATGATTGGAAACACAGGCTTTAGAAATCACAAAACTTTTCAGGCAATTAGAAGCCCTGAAGATTCAAGGGCCAAACCTAAAAAATAGAGCAAAATTACACATTTTAAGATTACTGTCATTCCAGAAAATTTAGAACATGAAAAGAATCTGAATATTATATTCCAACAAATTATCAGTTTGTCAGTCAATAAGAATTTATTTTTTACTACATGTGAGGAACTGTACATAGCGTTGGAGATACTTTCAAGACCCTCACATTCTAATGGGGGCAACTACATGTTAGTAACTAATATATATGAAATATATACGGAATAGATGGAGGGTAATCTTAGAACGAAAGACACTTTTTTAAAAAAAACTATAACCTATGTCCAACTCTTCATGACCCCCTTTTGGGGCGTTTTCTTGGCAAAGATACTGGAATGGTTTGCCATTTCCTTCTCCAGCTCATATTTTATAGAGGAGGAACTGAGGGAAACAGGATTAAGTGACATGCTGAGGGTCACACAGCTAGTGTGTCAGGTTGGATTTGAACTTATGAAGATGAGCTTGTGGGGACCGGGAAAGTTCTCCAGCAGAAGGTGGGATTTGAGTTGAGTCTTGAAGGAAGCCAGGGAAACTAAGAAACATCACAGGAAACAAGTTGTAGAGAAAATATAGATCTTCATTAGTAGAGGAAGTTTATTCTCCAGGAATTCCTAACACAGAAATCACAGGTCCAATGATTCACACTCATACACACACAAAATGTAGACGATTCAAAGAAATTGTCCAAGAATTTCCAGAATTAGAAAAATTAATCATCAAAGTATATATAGAAAAAATCTACAGGGTCACAATGAGGAAGAACTCAAGACTTACTATACCCAAACACATTATAGTAAAGCTCTAACATTACAATGGTAAGAAGGAAAATACTTTAATCTGCCAGAATATAGAAATTATTAACCAGACATAATAATCAGGATAGAAATGGATTATTTAAGTAGGACAAGTGATTATTGGAACAGTTGGATACAAATTTCACAAAATTAAGATATATAGGCCACAAGCTATAAAATGATCAACACAACAAAACTCATTATGGTTTTTGAAGGCAAGAAGTGGACATTTGAGAAGCACTAGGCTGAAAAGTTTACAGAGAGAGATAAACACTTCAAGAAAGTCTGTGAATCATAATTAAACTGCTTAGCCAAAAATATAGCTTTTTACAACAATTCACACTTCTGAAATGAATTTAAATCAGTTGCAAACAGAATGGGAGACTCTCAATGTTTTAACTAACACCCAATGTTTTAGAAGAGTATTTCAGAGACAGAAAAAAAAAGTAGGGGAAGAGACCAAAAGCAGAAAGGGCAGAGGGAAATTATTATCATTTAAAAAGAAGTACAAGTTAAGTGAGTGTACATGGGTAACAATTCATCTGGTATTTGAAGGGCTCTCACAGCAAAAAAGGAATAAACTGATTCTACTTGGCCCCCAGATCTGAAATAGGAAAAATAGTTGGATGTTTTCAGGAAGGCAGGCTTAGCTAAGCTTTATGTAAAGAAAAACTTCCTAACAGGACTCCCCGAATGTGGCCTGAGCTGCCTTGCGAGGTTGGAGGTATTCAGTCAGAAGCTGGATGACCACTTGGCACCTTTAAGAAAGGAGTCTTGTTCTGAGATGACACAGGTGAGCTGACCACCGAGGTCCTTTCCAACTTGGGGTTCTGGGATTCAGAGCTTTCTTTCTCTGCTTTGGCTGAGCCCAACAGCAAGCTTCCAGGGCTTCATTAATGGGTTAAATAAGCCTAGGTTTCCATAGTGAGGAGATGATTCTTCCACTGTCAGCTCATCACTGAGTACTCATGTCTTTTCATATCACGTAAGGAAAATGTTTTTCCCAAAGACATATGTTGCCACAATAATGTGTTGATAATGACGCTTTTACCTTCCTGCAGAAGCTTTCCCTACAGCTTCCCAGAGTGGTTTGCAAACATGAATGAGCTGGTTAGCAAAGTGCTTCCCTGGGGAATAGCTTATACCCATTCCAGGGAGGGGGCAAATTTCATTTAAGGGGCTGGTTCATACATTATATGAGTGGTGAGTCTAGGAATAATTGAAGGCTAAACAAGTCCAAGCTTAAGAACTAATTCTTGGACCTAATACCTATGATTTCAATTTCATTTCGACATTTATTGCAGAGCACTGTGCTAGGCACTAGGGAAGATATAAAGATGGGAAAAGATATTGACCTTCCTCTCATGGAACTTGTGGTCTAGTATAGGGAAAAGATACCACCAAACACAGGTAAATATAAAAGGCTATTCATCATTTCTAGGCATTATAAGTGAATTCAAGAGCCGTGAAACCACTAAGTAATCTCTAAGGCTTATAAAGCACTCTCCCCATTACAATTCTATAAGGCACATGGTTGTTGTTGTTCTGTTGTTCAGTTACTTCAGTCATGCCTGACTCTTTATGACCTCATTCGGGGTTTTCTTGGCAAAGATACTGGACTGGTTTGCCATTTCCTTCTCTAGTTCATTTTACAGATGAAGAAACTGAAGCAAACAGGGTTAAGTGACTTGCCTAGAGTCACGCAGCTAGGAAGTGTCTGAGGCCAGATTTGAACTCATCTTCCTGATTCTAGGCTGGTTGTTGTATCTATTGATCCCCCTAGCTGCTCCAAGGCACATAGTAGAAGTAATATTATGTGGTATATTGGTTAGAGTGCCGGATCTGGAGTTAGGAAGATTTGTGCTCAAATCCCCTCCAGCTGCCTGCTAGACATCTCGAACTGAGAGTCCAGCAAACAACTTAAACTCAACCTTTCCAAAACTGAACTCATTCTCTTTCCGCACAAATCCTTCCCCTTTCCAAACTTCCCTATTACTGCTAAGGATGGTGTCGAAGTCAATGTCATCCCCCCAGCTGTCCATGTTCACAAGCTAGGTGTTACCCTAAACTCCTCACCGTCTCTCACCCCTCATTGCTAAGGCCTGTCAATTTCACCTTTGAAATGTCTCTCAGATACATCACTCTGTCATCTCCTCTGCTACAGCCACCACCATGGTGCAGGTCCTGACTTACTGGGGAGTCTGTCTGCCACAAGTCTTTCCCATGCTCCAGCTTATTCTCTATTTAGCTGCCCACGTGATTTTCTTAAAGCGAAGGACTGACTACATCACCCTCCCTTAACTCAACTAATTCTGGTGGCTCCCTATTGCCTCCAAGATCAAACACAAAGTGCTCTGTTGGGTGGTGAAAGCTCTTTATAACAAGGTCCTTCCTATCTTTCCAGTCTTCCTATATCTTACACCCCTCCACTTCGATCCAGTGACATTGGCCTCCTTGATGTTCCCTGAATAAGACACTCCATCCTGAAGTTCTAGGCATTTTTTCTGACTGTCCCCCTTACCTTACTAGCTCATTTTTTGCCTTACTAGCTCACTTCAAGTACCAGTTAAAGTTCCACCTTCTACAGAAAGCCTTCCTGAACACCTCTTAATTCTAATGCCTCAGTTATTATTTCTTATTTATCCTGCATATAGATTGGACACATGTATTTGCATGCTGTCTTCCCCATTAGATTGTGATTTCCTTGAGGGCAGGGACTATCTTTTGCTTTCTTTGTAAACCTAGCAGTCAGCACAATTCCTGGTATATAGTAGGAGCCTAATAATTGCTTATCGACTGACTGGCTAATATTTACTTGCTGTGTGACCCTGGATAAGTCACTTCTGTTATCCACCATTTTATAAAAGGAAGAAACCATAATTCAGAGAAGGTCAAGTGATTTGCCCAAAGTCACAGAGCTGGCTTTGATACTGAAATCAGTTTAAATATTCTTTATCAGCTTTTAGCAGTCAAAAATATTTATTGAGCCCATAATCTGAGCCAATTTTTGAGACTTAAACAGTGTGATATAATGAAATGTGCACTTGACTCGGACTCAGAAGACTTGTAACATAGTCAGAGTATACTGACAAATGTTTAACAACCAGCTCTTTGGGGAAAAAATACCCAGGTCATACTTTTAAGTTTAACTTGTATTATTAACACTTTCTCTACCACTTTCTTAAACCTAGATAATCAATCAAACAATAAATCAAACCCTGATTTGTATGTAGCATTAGTGAATTTCCAAGACATAAGTGCTGGAACTGGAATTTTAACATTCAGCTCATGTCAGCTGGTTCAAGCTGCTCCAGCACACCCATGGTCTATTCTGTTCCATTCAAATAGCTGTATACCTAGAAGTAACTTATTTCATTGTTCTAAGTCTCCATTTTCTCAGTTATGTAGTTTATAATCCTAGTCTTTTTGGTAGTAAACTGAAATTCTTTCCCCAACTAAGAACCACATCTTTTAACTTTCCATTACAAATGGGGAATGGGAGAGCAGATTTTCATCTTGTTCACCTTGAAGAAATTTGGAACATGGAGAGACATTTGATAAGAACCTGACCTGCAAAATCCTGTAAACGCACTTTGAAATGGTGTAAATGAAGTGCTCAGAGATGACACAGAATTTTGTACTAATATCGGTAGAGAACTTTGAAATTTCTTAAGTGTTTTTGTAAGTTACCCCATTTTCTTCTCTGTCCAATACCCTACAAAGCCAAAAGGTAGAAGTGAAGTGACTGTTTGGAGGTCACATGGTTAGTGTGTCAGTGTATGTTGGCAACACAGTTGCCCTCAACTCACCAACCCAATGCTCTTACCATTGGACTGTACAATCCCAACAATTTAAGAGCAAAAATAGCACAACCAAAAACATCTAGAGGTCAGTAGCTCTGTATATAGTGCGTGCTCTTGAATAGAGATTCAATTCCCAACAATGCACCTGGTTCAACTTTTGTCTCTTTAATATATTCTGTATTCCAGGACAACTGGACTAAGAATTTATAGCATCTGAGAGTTGGAAGGGACTTCAGAGGCCATCTGGTCTAACCCATCCCTAAATAAGAATCTCCTCTAAAATATCCCCAGAGGTTGTCCAGCCTCTACTCAAAGACCTCCAGTTAGGTCTCATTCTGAGGCACCAGGTTATTATGGTGGTGGTTCCCCATTTTTTTCTACTAATCCCTATCAACAACAATTTTTCAAATGTGATGTGAATCCCTAAGGTAATTTAACATAGTACTCATAATATTCTTTTAGTTTTATTATGTATTATATAGTACAATAACCACAATGATAACTTTAGCTTTTAAAAAAATCTCCAAATTAAAATTTACAATATATAATTATAAAATGCACATTTGCAGCTAGGTTCCAATTAGTGCAAATAATCACACTAATCCCTTGAAGTGGTCAGATGTATTTGAATTCACAGTATTCAAAGTTATAATTATGTAAAATGTGGTCACTGGTTACATCTCAATGGAAAAATGAAGTATGGATTCAAAAAATGCGACTACTTAGGTAGATTCATTATTTATTCATTAGACCTACTTGTATTCTACCTATAATTATGAAAATTCTAAATATACAATCATAAAACTCTAATTATAAAATAATTATAAGTATTTTATGTAGGATATTCTATATGAAATAAAATAAGTAAATCCAGGAAGACCTCACATGCTTACTGTTATCTACAAGACTTCATAATATGTTTTTATTTTATAAATTTTGTTGAATATTAATAATATTTTAATGAAATAAGTTACAACTTTGAAGATGTTTAAAATAACATAATATTCAATCACATATGATTTTGATATTGGGCTTTTTTTATTTGAACAACATTCACAATATTTGGCTCAACACCAGAAAAGTTGTGAAATCTGGTTTTGCATTATATTTATTTCTGTATTTTGATTATAACAAGAATAAAGTGAAAATGTTTGCTCACACAAATATTCGTAGAAAATAGGAGACTTTACTTCTAGGGCTGTAGCCCAAAGAAATCACACAAGTGGGAAAGGGACCCATATGTACAAAAATATTTATAGCAGCTCTTTTGTGGTAGCAAAGAATTGGAAATCAAGGGGATGCCCATCAATTGGGGGATGGCTAAACAAGTTGTGGTATAGAATGTAATGGAATACTATTGTGCTATAAGAAATGGGGAACATACGGACTTCATAATAACCTGGAAAGACCTACACGATATGATGCTGAGTGAGGGGAGCAGAACCAGGAGAACATTGTACACAACCACAGACATATTGCTGCTGTGATGACTAACTTTGATAGACTTGGCTCTCCTCAGCAATACAAGGTTCAAAGACAGCTCCAAAGGACTCATGATGGAAAGAACTATATACATGCAGAGAAAGAACTATGGAATCTGAATGCAGATTGAGGCAAACTATTTGCTCTCTCTCTTCTTTTTTCTCTTCTTGTTCGGTTTTGTTTCTTCTTTCTCATGATTCATTCCATTGGTCATAATTCATCTTTACAACTTGACTATTGTGTAAATTGTTTAATGTGAAGGTATATGTAGAACATACATCGGGTTCCATGACACCTTGGTGGGGGAAGAAAAATTTGGAACTCAAAAATTTGTGGAACTGAGTAAATCTATTTTTTTAAAAGAAAACAGGAGACTTTTTAAAGCTCTCTAGTTGAAAGATAGACCTTATGATTATTATTATTATTAGCCACCTAACCAATTGATTAATGTAGCTAGTTACTACATCATAAATCTTTACTCTTTTGCTTGCTAAAGAAAAGTATTACTATTAAATGATAAATGTGCTTAAAATTCAATTGTATAAATTACTTCATTTTTTTGACAATGTTTATATATAAACTAACCTTTGTAAGGAAAGAATCTCTTCAGGTATGACTTTCTTATCTTCTACTATTGGCATAGCAGTTACACTCTCATAAAAATGCTGAATGACAGACCAGTGTCGCCAACTGCTACATTTTAAAATCTGCCAGATGAAAGAATAGAAACATAAGCAGAGGATAAGTTTAAATCAGAAAACAGCCATAATGATGCATTAAGAGGCAGTATAAGGTTTGTTTCTACAAAACATGTGATGGTTCATGATGGTTTCTAGATGGTTTATAATATGCGTGCCCCATAATGGTTTTCAAACAGCATGATATTTGCGCTGCAAGAATGCAAACATTTATAACTTCTTGATCACATGATTACATATGTGATGAGATAAAATTACAGAGGTAACAGAGGTAAACAGAGGAGCTACTCTGGTGTAGTGTACAGAACACAAATGAGAGTATGTACATCATTGGGAATCAGGTACATGAATGCTGGGTATTAGTTTTCACTTGAATTTTAAAACCTCTATGGTGGTTTGGAAACAATTTGATGAGAAACTACACACATTCCACTCAGTCAGAAACAGTAAGAGTTTGATATAATTAATGCACAAGTACAAAAATTGTGTACATGATCATGATGATTTCCAATAGCTGCAGAAATAAACCTAATAATGCTTCAAACACATGCTACTTGTTGTCATGGAGGAAAAACATATTTGTAACTTAATTGAACAATTGTTTATTGCTTAAGGCACCATTGAAGAATTTTTAGCATCAACCCCTTGGATCATCATCAACCACTAAATGGGAACCACTGTGCTATGGAATAACTGTAATCCAAAGTTATCCTTTCCACTGAGTTCAAATCATTTGAATTAATTTTTTGCTAATTTTTTTCATTTGAAGTCAAGCAGAAAAAAATCTAATCTTCCTTCCCCGTGACAGACCTTCACATACTTCAAGGTATTCATCACATTTGTTCTAGTTCTTCCCTTTGCCAATCTAAATATCACCATTTTTTCTCACCAGTATTCAAATGTCATGTTCTCTAGTTCTCTCATCCTCTTGGTCTCTCTCTTCTGGATACGCTTCGACTCGTATATATCTTTCCTAAAATGGTTGTTGAGTTGTTTTTCAATTGTGTCTGACTCTTCATGATCCCATTTGGGGTTTTCTTGGCAAAGATACTGGAGTGGCTTGCCATTTCCTTCTCCAGCTCATTTCACAGATGATGACACTGAGCCAAACAGGGTTAAGTGACTTGCCCAGGGTCACCCAGACAGTAAGTAGCTGAAGCCAGATTTGAACTCAGGTCTTCCTGACTCTAGATCCAGCACTCTATCCACTGCTCTACCCAGCTGCTCTTTCCTAAAATTCAGTGCCCTATATTGAACACAATATCCCAGGAGTGATTTGACCAGAATTCAGAACTCTAGATGCTATCTAGCCAAGGCCAAGCAAAGAAGAACTATGAACTCTGTCATTTTGGACACTACACTTTTTTCATGAAGTCTAAGACAGCATTAGCTTCTTTCTATGCCACATCTTTTTTTACTCACATTAAATTTTAAATCCACTTTCAAAAACAGTTATTTTTATAGGAATTTCTATCTAGCCACATTTCCCCGATCCTATACTTATTAAATTGACTTTTTGGACCTGTGCAGAGCTTTGCATTTATTCTTAGTATATTTTATCTTACTTTACTTAACCTCTCATTCTGCCATATCTAGATCTTTTTTGATCCAGTGCTAGGCACGGTCCCTAGCATGTAGCAGGCACTTTATAAGTATTGATTGATTGATTAATTGATCCTGATTCTGTCATGTAAGGATTAACTGTCTCACCCAGCTTTGTGTCATCTGCAGTTTTGAGAAGCATGCCAGCTCTTCTTTCATCATGGGTAAAAATGTTGAACATCAGTGGGCCAAAGACAGACTTTCAGAACAATAGAGCCCACACTGCAAATTGATATTAACCCATAAGTGATTACTTTCTGGATCTGGTCGTTCACTCACTTTTGAATCTACTGAAACTCTACTCTCATCTCACCTGTATCTCTCCATCTTGTCCATAGGGATAACAACAAAGATTTGAATATATTCTTTATTGAGATCTAAATATACTCTACAGTGTATACACCCTACAGTGTTCCCTTTATCTACAAATCTAGTCATTCTGTGAAAGAAGAAAATGAAATTTGCCTGGAATATCCTGTTCTGGATGAAGCCATGCCGGGCTTTAGTGATCACTGCTTCCCTAAATGTTCTTAATTCATTCCTTTGATAATATGTTCTAGGATTTTACAAGATAGAAAAGGCAAAACACTGCCTTAGATCAGTGGTGTCAAACTTAAACAGAAATAGGAGCCATCTAAAACATACACAAGGATCCCTGTGGGGCACATGTTGACTTAGTTTTAAAATGTAATATTATCTTTGTTTTATATTTTTCTTTATTTTGTTAGATATTTTCAAATTACATTTTAATCTGGTTAACATCATGCTTAAGACTGTTGTGGGTCCCATGTGGCCCACAGGCCATGTTTTTGACACCTCTGCTCTAGAATTTGTTGTACTTTCTCCTTTTTTGGAAAATTGGACCACTTGGCCTTCTCCACTTGCTGCATCATCTCTTCCAAGACCTTCTCCTGAAGGACACTATTATTGGTTCTGGAAAATTGAGCCACTTGGCCTTACCCACTCCTGCATCACCTCTTCCACTTGCCAAGACTTTCTCCTGAAGGACACCATCATTGGCTTTGCCATCACATCTACCCAGTCTTTCAGTATACTGCCTAAAACTACTCGGTATACTTTGGTATACATCTAAACCTACTTACTAGATCTCACTGAGTGTAGCTAGCTGTTGTCTGTCTTCTCACTTACCTTGGGTTTCAGCTACCTGCTAATCATTTTTGTTTCAGTCTTCCCAGTCCAGAGATCATTCTAATTGGAAATGCAAGCAAAATGAGAGTTGAGAAATTCAATTATTATCATTCCACCATCAACTTCCCAAAGTTATTCTATTCCATCTTTGATCCTTCTTTTGCCTCCAATTTAACTTTAAAACAACAACGGTCACTTCTTTTTGCTGTCTTTATCGTTCAAGGCCAATCTTGGCACATCTGAACTTTAGTGTTCCTGAAATAATTTTTGCTGGTCCATGCTACTCTTCTGTATACATTCGCAGCTTCTTGTCTTTGCATTCATCTTTTCTAAATCTGAGTTGGTCAGTGTTCTAATGAAGATGGGTCTCATCAGGTCACTCCCTTTGTTCTTTCTCATTTGAATCATTTCTACATGAATCTTCAGGATTTCATCCTTGAGAGCTCCCCATTTCTCTTGGGTCTACTTCCCCTTCAAAATATTATGCCATCACATCATACTTATCCTTTCTCTGAACCCTTTGAAACTCTGTACTTCCTAAATCTAGGATGAAAATCAAACTGCTCCTGGATTTCCTCTCTTTGATCACAAATTTGGGGGTGGAATGGTCACCTGCTGTATTGGCAACCAAAAATGGGCTCCTTAGCACTTAGTCAACAGGTGCCCTTGACTAGTTTGGCTTTTTCCCCTGAACTGAATGCTGTTTGTATGTTGGACTGGAGTGAGCTTGTCGGCCCCTTCACCTTGCTTCCCTTGCTTAAGCTGATGGAAAGAACCTGTGCTTTCCCAGTCAACCCCTTCACCTTGCTTAAGCAGATTGAAAGAACCTGTGCTTTCCCCGGCGTACCTTACACCCCCGCAGAAGCTGGATGGTTAAAAGCAGCTCCCATTGGAGCCAGAGGCTGCTACAGCCACAGCCACAGCTGAAGCAGGAGCTGCCAGTAGCAGAGCTGACCTACGGGAGGAAGCTGAACAAAGACTTCAGGCCAGTGGGTAATCTTTTTACCATAGAGGGGGAAGCATGATTTTGCTTTATGCAATCATGCTTCTCTGTAGCCTCCTGGTTACTCTTTCAAGGCGTACTTATTGGGCCTGGAAGCTTTTGATCAATATATCAAAATGGGGTTGCTGGTTCATGGGTTGGTTACTGTGGAGCCTAAATATATGTTTTGATTCTTCTGCCTTCTACTTTGAGAGTTTCTTATATCCGGCGGTTCCGAACCTTTCAGACATGTTTATGATCCTCTTTGAGATTATAAACTCTGCCCTCCTAATACATTTGGCGACGAGGATGGGATCGCTAGGTATAAGATCTCTATTTAGAAGCAGAACAATTTCAGAGGAAGAGATGAATATCCCAGGATGGGAGGATCCATTTTATTCCTGCTTTATGCAATCATGCTTCTCTGTAGCCTCCTGGTTACTCTTTCAAGGCGTACTTATTGGGCCTGGAAGCTTTTGATCAATATATCAAAATGGGGTTGCTGGTTCATGGGTTGGTTACTGTGGAGCCTAAATATATGTTTTGATTCTTCTGCCTTCTACTTTGAGAGTTTCTTATATCCGGCGGTTCCGAACCTTTCAGACATGTTTATGATCCTCTTTGAGATTATAAACTCTGCCCTCCTAATACACCTGCCCCCAAAATTTCTGTCATTTATACTTTAGCAACTAGCTCTTCTTGTTTGTCAGAGTTAGATCCATGCTAATAGCACCTCCCTACCCTCCCCCATTTCCTACACTTTTTGCCTAGTGATACTATCTCTAAATCCTTCATTTTTCAACTGCTCTACTTTGGCAAAGAAAGAGTTACAGAGGATTTCTCAATGGTTGAAATACTCCATCACTATAATATCTTTTTATGCTTAGCTCACTACTTTAAACACAAGAGGTACTTGATAAACGTTTATTGAATTGAGTTGAAATTTCATTTCATGATAGGTTGGTAATGCTTCCCAAACTCCTCATCCAATTTTTCCTTCCATCCAAGTGGTCTGTAGAATACTGATGCCCTCCCCACAACATTATAGCTTCTTTGCCTTTGTTTCTTCCATTTTTAATCCTAACTCAAATGCTTTCTACCCTTTTTCTTCATAATTCCTGAATCTCCTTGCGTGAGTATATTTTCTTTTTTCTTTTTTTGGAAGCAATCGGGGTTAAATGTCTTGCCCAGAGTCAGACAGGTAGTAAGTGTCCAAGGCCAAATTGAATTTAGGTCCTCCTGACTCCATAGCTAGTGCTCTATCTACCTAGATCTCTCTCTCTCTCTCTCTCTCTCTCTCTCTCTCTCTCTCACTCTGTGTGTGTGTGTGTGTGTGTGTGTGTGTGTGTGTGTGTGTGTATTGATGAGCAAGCAGACTCCGGGAAAACCTGGAAAGACATGTATGAACTGACGCTGAGTGGAGTGAGCAGAACCAGGAGAACACTGTTCACAGTAACAGCCACATTGTTCAAGGACTGATTTTGATAGACTTAGCCCTTCTCAGCAATGCAAGGACCTAAAACTTTTCCAAAGGACTCATGATGGAAAATGCCATCCATATCCAGAGAAAGAGCTATGAAGTCGGAATGCAAAATGAAGAAGACTCTTTTCTCTTTTGTTTTGTTTTGTTTTCTTTCTCATGGCTTCTCCTGTTCATTACAGTTCTCCTATGCAACATGACTAATGTGAAAATGTGTTTAATAGGAATGTATGTGTAGAGCCCATATTGGATTGCATGCCATCTTGGGGAGGAAGTGGAGAGGGAGGGAGAGAAAATTAAAAAACTTATGGAAGTGAATGTTAAAAACTGAAAATAAATAAATTAAATATTATATATATGTATATTATTTTTCCCCAATTGCATGTTAAAACAATTTTTAACATTTTTAAGAGATTTGAGTTCCAAATTCTATCCCTCCCTCCCCTGCTCACTCCCTGAGACAGCAATCTTAATATACAAAGTGAATCCATACACACAGAACTTTTGCTTATTTAATAAGGTCAACAAATCAAATCAACATGTATTTATTAAGCATTTACCATGTGCCAAGCCTTACAGTAAGCACTAGGGATACAGAGAAAGGCAAAACCAACCGTGCCTTTAAGTTAAAAATCTAATAGAGGACGACAACATGCAAACAACTCTGTACAAACAAGAAATATGCAGGATAAATTTCTAAGAGAAGAATGGGAAAAGTTCCTTGCAGAAGGTGGCATTCTCGCTGAGATTTGAAGAAGCGAAGAAGAGTGGGGGAGAGAGAGAATGCCAGACATGGGGATCAGCCAGTGAAAATACATGGAGTGAATATATAAGATATATATAATTATAGTTATATATAATATATAAGATGAAATGTCTTGAGTGAAGAGTAGCAAGGTCAGTGTCACTGGATCATAGGGTACATTTTGGGGTATAAGATGTAAAAAGACAAAAAGGTAGGAGAGGGTCAGATAATGAAGGGCTTTGAATGCCAAACAGAGGATTTTAGATTCAATCCTGGTGGTAATAAGTAGCTATTAAAGTTTATTGAATGGCAAAGGTTGGGGAAGGGTGACATGGTCAGGCTTGCATTTTAGGAAGATCAATTTGACAACTGAATAGAGTGGGGAGAGACTAGAAGCAGGTAGATCAACCGGAAAGCTATTGCAATAGTACAGGAGAGGTGACGACGGGGACCTGCCAGTGCAGTGGTGGTGTCAGAGGAGAGAAGGCAGCAAATAAGAGAAATGTAGCCAGGGTGAAATCAGCAGGACTTAATAACTAATTGTTCATGGTCAGGGTCGGGGGAGTGAAGAATGAGGAGAATGAATGATTCCCTCTAGCCTGGTTCAGCAACTCGTTAATAGGAGTGAAGGCAGAGGATGAGATCTATCCAGGAGTGAAGTAATGCAGAAAGAACATGGCCTTGGAGTCAGGAAACCTCAGTTCAAATGTCACCTTGGACACTTCCTGGCTATGTGACCATGGTAAGTTACTTAACCTCCCCAAGCCTTAGCTTTCTCATCTGTAAAATGGGAATATTATTCACCCAACCAGATGCATACTGTTACTGTGAGGAAAGTTCCTCACAAACCTTAAAACACTGTATAATTGTTAGTTGTTATTATTATTGAATATTGGGCAGTTAGGTGGATCAGCAGATAGAGCACCACGCTTAGAATCAAGAAGATCTGAGTTCAAATTTGACCTCAGATGCTTACTAGCTGTGTGATCCTGGGCAAGTCACTTAACCCTGTTTGCCTCAGTTTCCTCATCTGTAAAATGAGCCTAGAGAAGGAAATGGCAAACCACTCCAGTATCTTTGCCAAGAAAACCCCAGATGGGAGTTGGACACAACCGAAGCGATTCAACAACAACATTACTGAATACTGTTCTGCCATATTTTAGTGGTGCCCATGAGGTAGAATTGAGCTCCTTTCATGAGGAGCTCTAGTTCGCTCTGGTTACCTATACTTTGTGCATTTGTACATAGGCACTTAGGAACTTTCTCCTTGAATGCTGAGTTCTTTTTCCTCTTCTCTATCATTCCCCTTCCTAGGTTATACTTTGTTAAGTATGAGGATCATCAGATGTATTTGGGTAGTTTTCTTTCTTTACCTCTTATTTCAATTGAAAGCCCTCTTTAGCCCCAATTAGATTCTAAAAACTATAAGCAAAATATGGCCTTTTTTTAAACTGGTCCTTTTTACATACACTCCACCCTCAGTCAAGATTTCATCCTTTCTATATCCAGAAATTTAAATTTTGTTCTCAGAATCCATCTTCTTAGCCTTCCCTGTTCATTTCCCAAAACTGCCTTTCTCTTCAGAATACCCTATTTTCCTTCCATTTGCAATAGTGAAGAAAATATTCCTACCCCCAGTGCTTTATGGGTTTGGTGTTGTTCCCTACCACCCCACCTCATCCCCAGGATCTTATAATTCTTAGCAACGCTTGCTAGGTTCCTTTTGATTTTGTTGTTTATGAGTAGGCAGAGATCATCAGGTTTGACAATCCTTGGGAAGCTCTCCAACCCATCCCTGGTACATTCCCCCAAAAAACAACCAGCTTCTCTGCTGTTTATGTCAGGGTAATAAATTACTGCCTGGGTTCCCCTCCACACGGAGTCACCATTCACCACTATTTGTCTCTTCTTCTTCTTCTGAATATTACTGGATGTGCTTACACTTGTTGGCTCCTGTGAATCTGTCTTCCATTCTCACTTTGAGAGAAAACACATGTGGCTCCAGACTCTCCTCAGGACCAACTTCAGGGAAAGAGAGCAAAGCCTTTGTGATTTGGTGGACTTGCAGGGGAAACCCAAACTCATCAACATGTGTTTGGTTTCCAGAATCTTTTTTTTTTCTCTTTCTCTACTTGAAAAGAGTCTGGAACCAAGTGTGTCTTCTCCTAAAGTGGGAAGGAAGAAGAATGTCACTTCTCTCCAAAGCTTTGCAGATGTGTTTTCCCCTCCTGTAAGCACAGAACAGAATCCACCCTTCTCTCTAACAATAAGGAGAGAGTCTTATGCAAATGCTCCACTGGTGAGACTGGGTTACACTTGGAACATGAAGATTCCTTTTCCAGACCAAGGCCAGCTCCTCCTACACAATGCCTATTAAATGTAGGATCTTTGAATGTTCAGTCATTATTCTCTTCCATCACATTCTTCCCTCTGCCAACTTCTTAACATAGAACATTCTCCTTTGCTTTTCATCCCTTTTCTTCTTTGTTTCTTCCTTAAAACTTAAAATTTCATTCCTTCAAAGAACATTTTTTTTTTGTCCCTAAGCGCCTGAACAACAGGAATTTGTCCTTTGGCCTTTTCACTATCTCCTTTTTCTAGGTCAAAGGCCAACTTGCAATTTGTATATGATTAGGGATTAGGTACTAACAGAAATGGACATTTAGCAGCTCTTTGTACGTCACTACAAAATTATCCTCATCTTCCCTGCTTGCTTGAATCAACACCCACAATCCTTTGTCTTCTTTCTGATAACTATCCAGCCCAAGCCTCATAAACTATGTAAACAGTAAAATACTATTTGTGATAATGATAGCGGGCATTTATATAGTGATTTTACGTTTGCAGAGAGCTTTACAAACATTATTTCATTTAATCTTCACCACAACCCTGGCAGGTAGGAATTATTAATATTCCTTTTTTGATGTAGTTGTGGAAACTGAGGCAGACTGAGGTTAGGTGACTTGCCCAAGGTCACGAAGAAAATAAGTGTCTGATCAAAACTCAAGTCTTACTAACTCCAGGTGCATCAATCTAGCCACTTCACAAACTCACTGCCAATATGATCAACAAGAAGGTGAATTTAATGAGGTCCAGCTAAGGATACAGAGGCCCAAAGCAGTGGATTGGTTTGCCAAGGTCATGTAACTAGTGCCTAGCAGCTGAGAATCTGAACTCAGGTCCCTTAATTCCATGTATCACCATTACCTCTTGTTCCCTGACCCCTCGAATCCAAGGTGGAGAGTATATCAACAGTCTCCACCTCCCTCCCTTCCCACCTCAACTTAATGAGCAAATAAGGGAAGAAAATTAAAGCAAAAAAAAATTAAACAGCTTTAGCTAAGATCAATAGAATTCTATAAAGCTCTGGGCTGTTGTATTGAGTGAGTCTAGAGTAATCCCTTGCATATTGCATGTTAAGTTAACTTGTAAGAGAAATATGCGCCTTCTCACAGCCCTGTGCCTTCTCATCCATTGTGAATGAGGAAGCAGGGAACACAAATTAAAATAATGTTGATTTAGTTTTTAAAGGGAGTGCCCTGGAGCATAGTCGGTTTTCACCCGCTGAAAACTCCAGCTCTGGCAACCAAACCTGGTAACACTGCGGTACAAAGAGAATTTTTCATCCTGGCAGCTCAGTCTGCTGAAGTCTTTGACTTCCCTCTTCGGATCCCGGAAGGAAAACAGGCGAGCTGAAGAAGGCCTGTACCCAGCGATGCTACAGAAGATTCCTCTGCTCCCCTGCTTGCTGTGACTAGGCTAGAAACAGAACAAGATAGGGAGGCACAGAGGCCCTTGTGGGCTGAAATCAATGCCAATCCTAAGTCTCCTCAAGGTTTGCCTGATGTTATGAAGGAGCCTAAGGCAGGAAGCCCTGAACCTATGCTTTTGGCTATTATTCTACATCATTACAGCTCTCCATGTTGAGCAGGGGTAGTGGAGAGAAGGTGGCCCTGGAGTTAGGTAGACCTGGGTTCAAGTCTCACCTCTGGCCCATACTGGCTGTGTGACTATGGGCAAGGCATTTAACCTCTCAATGTCCGGGTAACTCTCTAGGAGTACAAGTTACAGTAGAGCAACCCATCTGCATCAATAGAGAGAGTATCCCCTCTGGGAGCCAGATAAAACCACAGATCCTCATCAAATGAACCAAAACTAAGAAACAAGCAAGAAGAAAACCCAAACGCACTACAAAAGAAAATAATGTCCCTCTATGGCAGAATAAACATCCACAGGAGTAGGAATGATTGCTATCACAGGTCGGGTTCAACCTTTTCCTTAGATCACATTTTGACTCTTTAAAAAGCCCCGAGGCAGCTAGGTGGTGCAGTGAGTAGAGTACCGGTCCTGGAGTCTGGAGGACCTGAGTTCAAATTTGGCCTCAGACACTTGATACACTTATTAGCTGTGTGACCTTGGGCAAGTCACTTAACCTCAATTGCCCTGCCCTCCAAAAAAAAAAAAGAAAAAAGAAAAAAGCCCCTCTCCACAAAAGAATGCTATTCCTTTTTGCTCTGGGCTAATATCACTGTGTCCATTAGAAATGCTCAAGTAATCATCGAGCTGACAATCTTGTGAGAGTCAGCATGGAGTGAGTAGCGGGGACAGAAATTGTTGTTGTGTTTGCCCTTTGTTCTTGAAGGAAACCATAACATCAGGGAAATGGTGACATGACTTGCAGTTGACTTTGATTTGAGTGAGGGAGGGCTGTGCAAGGTCACCAGCCTGTTTCTCCTCCAGAGTCATCTGGGTCCAGTGGCCTGATATTCACCAGGATGACTGGAGATGACCCAGGATGCATTGCAAGACCCTGGCCCTTCCAGGCTAAGGTCTTTTCAGGTGCTCACTGTGAGTGAGGTAATGTCCATTCAGTGAATGGGCCTCTTTAAGAAGTTGGGGACAGAGGTAGCCTTGGGGTCAAGAAGCCCTGGGTTCAAGTTCTACCCCCAACATACACCACCTGTGGGACCAGACATGTCAATTAAATTCTGAGTGTTCCAGGAAGCTCTTTAAGACTATACAGGCTAGTATATATAAGCATTGGTAGAAGAAGTTTCCATTCTGGAAGTTCCTGACACTATTGAAATCATTGGTTCAAACAAATAAAAATAGTACTTTAAGGCTTACAAAGCACTTATGAGACATCATCTCATTTGATCCTCACAGTCCCAGGAGATATGTAGGATGAGTATGACCTCCATTTAACAGTTGTAATAACTGAGATATGAGGTGAAATGACTTGATCTTAGGCACTCAACTCCAATCAATGCTCTATCTACCACCCTCTTCTAAAAAGAGAATTTAAAACAGAAAATGAAAAAGTACTGGATTTCCAAGTGTCTTTTTTTAATTAGCCCATTAGCCCACACTCTCCCTTTAGAGCTGTTTTGGAATCCTGGTGACATCAATGGACTCTTTCCCAGAATTATGTTCTTAAATCTATAAAATAAAATACATAGGATTACAAAAGAAACCAGTTATGTTGAAATAAATGTAACCCAAGTCCCAAAGCCCCTTGGTATAGGACTCTCTCCTTAATGGTAGAGATCAGGGCCCTGAAAATGAGGGGAGAGGCAGAGACGGCAAGAGCAAGAGGAAGGAGAGTGTTAGGCTCTCTGGCTTTCTTTGGGATTTTCAGCTGCTTTGGGTGCTTCTGGTTTCCAGCTTCAAGAGAGAAGATGGAAGATGTCAACCTCCCTTCAGATTGTTGAAGGAAAAGATTCTGGAAAGAATCTGACAGAAGAAGAGTTAGCTGTCTATCATTTCTCTATCCCTATCTTGTTTCACTAGAGCAGGCTTGAGGCCACATGTGGCCTTCTAGGTCACTTGAGGCCACATGTGGCCTTCTAGGTCCTCAAATGCAGCCCTTCAAATGGCAGGTTCTTCACAATTGTCCTAGAGATTTTAGGGAACTTCTGCCTGGGTGTGATCTAGGACTTTCTCTTTCTTGGTTGAACTACATGACTTCACTCCCAATGGGACTGCTCCTTCACTCTGCCTTTTCTGGTATATATTCTATTATGTATACTTCCTCTGATTTCTGTCTTACTATTGACTTGGATAAATGGGCTTCTTTCCTCCTTCTTATGTGTATTCATGGTGGAATTGGTATTTGGTGGGAAGGAAGTTAAGCCTCCGATTTAAAGCATGGGGTCCTCCTTTCCCCCAATTAATGAATAGGAATCAGAAGTCTAGCTTGAACTTGAAAACTTCCTTCCCTAGACTAATCACATCTAAGGGAACAGATTAATATAATTCTAGGCCAGTACCCCTGCTCTTTGAGGAGAGCAGATTGGCCAAGTTTCTGGCCCCAACCTCCCACCAGAAGGAGGTGGGGAGGGGGAATGAGAAGAGGGTACAGACATCTCTTCCATCTCTCTTAAAGTCTACAATGATATCCCTGTGCTATATCACCTCTCCCTTGCTACATACAATTACCAAAATATGTTTTTAAAAGAAGTTAATAAACACTGGGTTTAGATCCCCTGCTGTAGAACCTGTTTTACATTCAAGATACACAATTAAATAATTTGTGTGTGCCTCTTTGGCCCATGGCAAATACCAGGAAGTGTGGCAGTTGCATACATATATAACTCTCCAATAGCCACTAATTTTCAAGGACTTGTTGATATTTTCACCTATTTTCAGGACACTCTTAACATTATTACTAGCTTTTCTTACTCCATCCCCAGTGCTGTTGGGGCTGGGGGGAGACAGAGACAGAGGAGAGGGGAGACAGAGACAGAGAGACAGACAGGGAGGAGAGAGAGAGAGAGAAAGAGAGAGACACAGAGAAAGAGAGAGACATAGAGAGACAGAGACAGAGGAGAGGGGAGACAGAGAGACAGAGAGGAAAGAGACTGAGACAGAGGAGAGACACAGAGGGAGACAGAAAGAGAGCTATGTGAGTTGAAGTGAGGTGTTGTCCATCCTTTAAGCAGTGGGCAGCAGGGAAGAGTTGATCTAGGGGCAGGATAGGGAAGCTCAATTGTTTTCCAAATCCCCCTGCAGCAGTCCTTCACAGTGTGTGGTTTCATTATTTCATTTGGAACAGTGCAAATTCCCAGAACATCAGACACACCCAATGTTCAAATGTAGCTACAGAACACATTCCAAAGTCAGTGATTCTTGGCTTCTTGGGGTGAATCCTGCCTTAGCATGGATTTGGTACAGTAGAGAGAGCAATGGATCTGGGCTTGGTATGTCTTGGTTCTAGCCTCAGTTCTGCTACTGCTTGGCTGTACGGCACTAAGGTAACCACTTTATCTTTCTAGACCTTATTTTCCTCTTCTTAAAAATGAGGCAATCAGAATAGATGGAATAGATCTAGCATCCCATATGATTCTAACATCCTGTGATTCTATACATGAGTTCATTCTACAAATAAAAGCTTATCACCTCTCTCCTAAACTATTCCAACAGCCTTCTAGTTAATCTCCTTGCCTCAAATGTCTATCCATGCCCATTCATCTTTCACACAGTTGCCAGAGTGACTTTCCTAAAGTCTAGATCTGGCCATGTTATTCCCCTTCTCAAAAACCTCCAATAGCACTCTATTATCTTTAGGGCTAAATATCAAATCCACTAGCATTTTAAAAGCTCCTACTTGGTCAAAACTACCTTTCCAGCCTTATTGCACATTATTCTCTTTCATACTTCCAGAGGAAGGAAGGAAAGGAGGGAGGAAGAGAAAGAGAGAGGGAGGAAATATGTAAGGAAAGAAAGAGAGAGGGAAGGAAGAAAGGAAACTCTTATTTGAGCCTCACAATAACCCTGGAAGGTAGGTGTTATCATCATCCCCATTTTACAGATACAGGTGTGAGACCCTGGAAAAATCACTTCAGATCTCTGAGGTTCAGTTGTCTCATCTGTAAAATTGGGATAATAACACCTGTACTATCCACCTTACAGAGCTGTTATGAGAACCTGATGAAATAATACATGTGGAGTGCTTTGCAAACCTTAACACGCTATATCAACGGTGGGCACCATCATTCCAGATATTTGATGCTGAGGATGCCTTCTCTGACAACTCCACAGAATCACAGGTCAGCTGGATGCCAAAGCTAGGAGGGAACTTAGAGTCCAGCTTCCTTATTTTGATAGAGAAGGAAACCGAAGCTCAGGGGCTTGAAGTAATTTGCTCAAAGTCATATGACTCTAAGCAAGGAAACCACCATCCCCTCTGTCCGAGTGTCTCTCTCCTCTCTGGGCTTCTATGAGATGACTCTCTCCTGGTTCCCTTTGCTACTTGTGGGACTGCTCCTTCAGTCTCCTTTGTGGGCTCATTATTCACATCAAGCTCCCAACTATGGGTGCTCCCCAAGGTTTTCTTCTGGGTCTTCTTCCCTCTGTACTCTCTTTCTTTCTCTTGGTAACTCCATCAGGCTCCATGAGTTTTAACATTGATGCTGATGTCTCCCGGGTCTATATGTCTGGTTCATTTCTCACCAGAGTTGTAGTCTCAAATCACTAATTACCTATTGTATATTTCAAATTGGAACCTCTTAAATTTAACATTTCTAAACTAAACTTATTAACTTTCTCACTAAACATCTTCCAAACTTCCCCCTTTCCGTCAAAGATGCCATCATTCTTTCAGTGAAACAAGTTCATAATCCCAGGCTTATCCTGGATTCTTCACTCCCTCACCCTATAAATCCATCCAGTTGTATATGAAACATTCTAGTATGGTCACTTATGTCAACTCAACATAACTCATTTTCTCTCCATGAAAAGCCTTGTGTGGATGAGAACAGGTCCTACATGTTCAACCTTGGAGCAGTCATTTTACTTCTTCTGTTGAATGTCATTTTCCTAAGATATAAATTGAAGATATCCAATCGATCAATCAGGTGCTTCCTGTGTGTTACCACTGTGCTAAGTTTTGGGGATAGAAAGACCAAAATGACAGTCTTTGCCATCAAGAGGCTCATATTCTAATGACCTACTTCACAAGATTGTTATAAGTTAGATATTTTGTGAAGTGACGTATTAATGCAAGTGTAACCAATGGTCCAGTATCAAAGCGCTAGATTCACATGACCCAAGTTCAAGCTTTGAAGTCTCTCAATAATTAACACTCTTTGTGGTTCCTGTTTACCTCCAACCCAGGGATTAGACCTGAGGAATATCTAAATTCAATTCATTTCTAGCTCTCTTCTAGAGGCATTTAGTTTTCCTAGAGGCAACTCAGGCTAAAAAGGCATGGGACATAGACCAGATAGATTACATACACAAAAAGTACAAAAAGGGCCTTAGTTTGGGGTAGAAAGTCCTTCCACAAAAGGTGCCATGGTGAAGGGATGCTGAACCCAGGATCAGCGAGGACACAACAGAGTGGTATTTTGCTGTGCAGCAAGGCTATGGCTCTGACAGTGAGGTAATCATGGTCTCTTAATACATTTCCCAATCTAAATAAATAAACCCAGGAAAGGAAAGGGCATCACTGAAGTTTTTTTTTTTAATATCGAGAAGAGAATAGAAGGAAAGCTAGAAAGAAGTACAGACAAACAGGTACCCATTGAACTTAGATGTATGCTTATTCCCTCCCCTTCCCTATTTCTGTTCTCGTATGTGTGTGTGCATGTGTATGTATATATGTATATGTTCTTTTCTCATATCTACGTACCCATATATATACATCCATTTTACTTGGTATTTATTAAGTTCAGAATAAAAATATTTTTAAAAATTGTTTTAAAACACATTTCCAGTTCTTTTTAGTAGTCAAACCTACAGCCACACCCAGCCCACAGGCAAAAAGGCCTTTTCTCCCTTTCTCTGTTGGCTTCTTTGATCACTTCCTTCCACATTCCTTCCTTCTCTTTTCCTTCCCTCTTCCTTTCTTGCTTCCTTCTCCCTCCCTACCTCTTTTTTCTTTCTCTGCTTTTTTCATCCCTCTTTCTCTCTCACTCTCTTCCCCCTTCTGTTCTCTCTCCTTCTCTTCCATTCTCTTCATTCTTTTCTTCCATCTTCCCTTCTTCCTTCATCTCTTCCTTCTCATCTTTCTTCTCTCTCCCTTCCTTACTTTCTTCTGTCTCTTCCCTTCCCTTCCCTTCCTTTCTCTTTCTTTCCTTCTCTCTCTGTCTCTCTGTCAACCTCCCTCTGCCTCTTTCTGTCAGTTTGTCTGTCTGATCATCTTTTGCCTGTAACAACGAGAGGAAGATGAAAATATGGACAAGCAATCCAGAGACTTAGTCACCAGTGCTACTTCTATTGAGACTCAGGAATGTAGTAGCTAGGACTTTAGGTGATGACATATACTTTTTTTAAAGCCCTTGAACAGGGTAAAAAAGACCAGTCTCAACCGAGAATGTTTTGTTTCTCCAGGAACAAGCTGGCGGTGCTCTCCTGACAGATTACATTTGCATTCTACTTCCCTGAAAGTTCCCTGGTCAAGATTTCATATGATCTGATCCAATTGCTTTACACTCAGTCCCTAATACCAGCAGAAGGGAGTGAAGACTTTATTTCCAAGCCCTTAATTCCTATTTCTCACTACAAATGTAACAGAATTTGTATTGAATCCATTACTGTAGAAACACGTGGCATGGGATATGATGATATGCTGCAGCAAAAGCTTCATGGTCCTTTCCCCACCCCCTCCCCACTTCGAATATTTGGAAACTACACAGAACAAGGAGATCCTGCTGATCGTTTGTCAACCTCACTTTAAAGACGAAATGATCTGTTCAAAATGACTAATCCCACTTTTTCCAGGAGACTGGAAGTATAGTTTCTTATTCTTTTAAATTTTTCTGTCAAAAGCTCCATTTAGACACTGGCACATACTGATCATCAGGGCCAAGCTTCCCTGGCACTCCTAAGCGGACATTAAACATAATTAATATCATTATTAATAATGATTACTGTTATTAATTACAACAACGCAGTATGCCATGACAATTTAAGCTTTACAAAGCATTTTCTCGGAACAACACAGTTAGCTAAGTAATACAAATATTATTCTCTCATTTTGCCAATGGAGGAGATGGAACTCAGAGAAGAGGAGCA
The DNA here is from genome assembly GCF_011100635.1 of Trichosurus vulpecula. Lineage (NCBI taxonomy): Eukaryota > Metazoa > Chordata > Mammalia > Diprotodontia > Phalangeridae > Trichosurus > Trichosurus vulpecula. The sequence continues at coordinate 98,146,340 of NC_050581.1, forward strand.
AGTTATACCTGGTCACACAGCTACTAAGAGTCAGAGCCAACCTTCAAACACTGGTCTCTTAACTCTGAAACCCATTCAGGGGTTCTTAGCATTTCTTTGTGTCATAGTATTCTTTGATAGTCTGGTGAAGCCTATGAATCCTTTCTTGGAACATTTTGAAATGCATAAGATGAAATACAGAGGACTAAAAATTAAACCTATCATATTGAAATGCAATTACCAAAAAAATCTATATTTTTAAAAATATAAGTTCATGGACTCTAGGTATGGACTCCTGTCAAGTACTATGGAGCCCAAGAATGCTTGTATTTGAACAGGAACCCAGGGTCCCTACTAATGGTACTGGCCCTTTGAGCTTTGACTGACCCATATTTCTCTGGACAATACTGGATACAGTTTTGAGCGACTCTTCCCTACTCATCCTTGTTACAGACTCCAGTAGGAGGGGCAGCCCACTGGAATGGATTGGGTGAGGGAGAAAGAGGAACTAGCTCAGGTCTTCTTGGATTGCTTCCACTCCCTGCCTCCCCCTATCCTTCCCCCGCCTTTTGTAACCAACAGCACTTCATTTCCAACAAAATATGAACCAAGAAAGAGTGTCAGGCACACACAATAATGAAAATCCATGATTCAACTGTGCATTCATAATTATTTTATAAATAAATGGCTTCTGGAGAGCCACATCTGTCTCTCCCCACAGAGTGTCTGTCTTTCATTAATGTATCACAGCCTGTATGAAGCCAGCCTGAGTGCTTGGCTTGCATCTTCCTCCTTCTCTCCATCATTGTCCATGGATAGGGTTTTGTGGTTCAGAAAGAGCTGCAAGCCCCACACTTCTCTCAAGACTGATGGCTCGTCAATAACATTAGCCAGCATTACGGGCCGCATCGGTGTAGAACACAATCAATACGGCCGAGTAAAAAGTCTCGTAAGTTGACATGCCCATCCTCAGCAGGGCTCACATTACAAGAAATGAGTTTTTTTAAGGAATCAGCGTCAGCGTTACTTTTTCCACCCTATACCGACACCGAGATGTCTTGACTAAGATTTATTGCTTTTTGTTTAGTCCAAGGACCAGGGTTGGCCAGTTAGAAATAAAATAATAAAGCAGGCTAACTGAAAAATAAAGCAAACATTTAAGAAAGACTCATGGTCTACCCTTTCTGAGGAAGGAAGGAGATGAAGCTGCCTCCTTAAACTTCCTCTCCATGCCCTGTAGCTGTCCAGTACCCAAGGACACAGCAGTGCTGAATTGTGGGTGGGACATATACCAGGAAAAAGGAGATGGGCAGGTTATGAAACAAGAATGAGAGATAATGGATAGATGGCCCCAAGGCTGCACTGGTACCCATGAAATATTAAAAGCATCAGAGGAAGGCCTCCAGCCCTTTGGGTCAATTCTCTGTGGAGATTTTACGTAAGTCCCAGCCAAGAATCACACTAGATAAGAAGGTTATGAGGGCATGAATAGGTTGCAATCTGAACGACTGAAGGGAACACCCACATTAGTGACACGACAGACCACCTGAAGTACTAAAGTCCCTTCTACATCCTGGATCCTGCTTCTTCCTCTCCAAATACAATCATCGCAGTACCAATTTATCCTCTGCTCCCACTCATTCCTCACCCCCGCCATGCAGATTCACCAACAACCCTGAACAGTGGGGGAGCAGGAGAAGATATTTCACTTTTATGAACTCAGCTGATTGTCTCTCCTCATTTGTCCAGTCATCTGAGGGAAGCCCTGTTCAATCATGTGAGGTTAAAGCATTCGGGAAGCCGTTAGTGCAGCATGGGCAGGTTAATCAGCCCAGGGCTCAGCCATTTTTTGCAGACCACACATCAGAGCCAGATAGAGTTCCTTCACAGTTTGGGCAACATGGTTTTTCTCCCCCTGTAAAAGAAAATCTCAACAAATATGGGAAGGGAGAGGAAGGAAGGAGCCGGGGCGTCCTATGCAGTCAGGATTTAGAGCTGGAAGAGACCTTCCAGATGACATAGTCCAGCTCCTCATTTTACAGGGGAGAGGATTAAAGCCCATAAAAGTGACGTGCTTAATGTCACACAGGCTATAAGGATCAGAGCCAGGATCCAAACTCAGGTCTCAGGATTCCAAACCCAGTGAACCAACTACAACTTCTACAGGAAGCCTCGGCCAATCCCTCTCAGCTCTAGCATCTTCCCTGTCGATTACTTCCTGTTTATCCTGTATACAGCTTATCTGTTCACAAGTTGTCTCATCCATTAGACTGCAAGCTCCTTGAGGACAGGGACTATCTTATACCTTTCTTTGTATCCTCAGTGCTTGGCACAGTGCCTGACACACGTCATTCAGTTGTTTCAGTCACGTCCAACTCTTTGTGACTCCATTTGGGATTCTCTTGGCAATGATACTGGGGTGGTTTGCCATTTCCTTATCCAGCTCACTTTTCAGAAGAGGAACTGGGGTAAACAGGGTTAAGTGCCTGGTCCAGGGTCACCACAGATAGTAAGTGTCCAAGGCCATATTTGAACTCTCAGGACCAGCACTCTATCCACTGTACTGCCTAGCTGCCTGCCTGGTACATAGTAGGTGCATATTAAATGTTGATTGATTGATAGCACTAGGCTGCCATGCTACCAGAAAAGTTTGTGAAAGGGAGCAGAGAAGCATCAAACTAATGCATTTATTGAAGCTAATCTGTTCCTGATTGTTCTCAGCGTAAAACTGGAAATAACAACACCATTGTAACACCTTGATAACAACCAAAAAGAAGTTCCAGGTTCTACAGAACCCAAACTCTAGCTTGGTACTAGGAAGGGCAACAGGTCCCAGCACTGGTCATGTCACACATGCAATTCCTACTCTGTATCAGGGCCATGAGATAATAGAGGTTCATAGGATGATAAATTGAGAGATCAGTTCCAGCTCCCCCGTTTTATAGTCAAGAGAAGCTGTCACTTATTCAAGTCACTCCTAAACAGCAACATGTACCTTTCTTCTCTGCAGACGCCTTGGCCAGACTTCAATATCCTATTTCTCAGGATGAGGGAAACCCCCTCAGACTTGACTAATATCGAAAGGAACAGAGATTCAATTAAATGTATACCACTACCAGCCAGTCAGGAAAGAAAGCTGGAGATTGGGCAGTGTCCCTTGGGCTCAAGACTACCTACACAGCCCAGCCCACTTTGGGGATAGACCAGAAGGAATTCTGAGATCCTGCAAGTGTCCCAGGAAGCTGACCCACTGTGAGAAGTTTTGTGAGTTGATGGCCCTGTGCAAGTGACATCCCCAATAGAGAGTGACAGAGTCTGAATTACCAGGGTTCTTGTCCTCCCTACTCTTGGGGTACAAGATTGGTTAGAATCTCAAAAGGTCCATTCTAGGTATACTGATATCAACCAGCTTTGACTTACTGACACTACTTTATCAGAGTTTGAGTTGGTATTTCTTGTAAGTAACCTTGAATGAAAGGCAACTGGGACGGGAGGAAGGGGAGGAATTGTTGTAAGTAGGATGAGATTTGATTGGATGATACAGATTCACCACCTAGTCCAGCAGTTCTTAAACTTTACTGCGTCACGGGCCCTTTTGGAAGTCTGTTAAAGCCTGTGGATCCCTCCTCAGAATAATGTTTTTAAAACACATAGGATTACAAAAGAAAACAATTATATTGAAATATAGTTATCAAAATATGAGAAAAAATTCATGCAATCCCTGAAATCTATCTTTGTACACCATAATTGGGAACTGATGGATCCCAGATTAAGAATTCATTCCCTAGACAAACATGAGAATCACAGCAGTCATAAAGGGGCAGAGCTAAGGGTATAGATGGGAGCCAGCTGCTCTGAGAACCAGAGAACGGAATGGGGAGTTTGGTGGGTACCCCCAAGGCATGCTTTGGTGCTGGGTGGTAGATATAACAGTTGGTGAAAGGAGGAAAGGAAAAAGCATTTATTAAGTGCCTACTATGTGCCAGGCACTGTGCCAAGCATTTTCTAAATATCATTTCATTTGATCCTACCTGTGAGGTAGGCACTATCATCTCCATTTTATAGATGAGGAAACTGAGTCAGGCAGAAGACTTGCCTGGGGCTTTTCAGATAGTAAGATGAGGCTCAATGTTCAGGCAATAGCCACATGCCCAAGGTACTAATTGCTAGATAAACCAGGCATTGGTCATGTTGCCTTTTTTTCTGTCGCATAAACTTGGGAACTTAACAAAGTTTCCTTAAAAAAATTTCAGTTATTTCTCAGCAGTCCAGGAATTGTTACCTGTGTTATGGTTAGACTCCATTCAATGAGATCTCGTGGTCAGCAGTACCCAGGCTCCCTGCATTTCCCTTAAGGGTGATGTGTCCAAATGACATTCTGCCCACTAGAGAATGATAAAAGACAATGTTTATGAAGTCTATGGGCCACTTCAGCTCTAGACCATCAGCACAGACACAGAGGCCATTCATTTCTCAAACAGACACTAATTTATGCGCTGGATCTGCTCAGCAGGCTGTTGGGAATACAGGAGATACAAAGTAGATCATGCTACCTGATCAACCTTAACTTTAGATCAATCATCAGATTAGTTATAGCTAGGGCTGGACATAAGGCTGATAGCACTGGACTTTCCTAGCACACTCAACCTGCATCTGTCCAACTCTTAAATTCAAGGATCCGAACATTGGACTGGGCTAGAGAGCCTTTCACCCACCCTTTGGTTCTGTCCTAAAAGATGCTTGAGGCCATTTTAACTTACTTATGGGAAGCCTTCCCTCATCCTCCTTAATTCCGGTTTTTCCTGTTAATTATTTCCAATTTATTCTGAATATATCTTGTTTTTATATCAGTTTTTCTTTATTCATGTCTGACTCTTCATGACCCCACTTGGGGTTTTCTTGGCAAAGATACTGGAGTGGTTTGTCACTTCCTTCTCCAGCTCCTATTGCAGAAGAGGAACTGAGGCAAACAGAGTTAAACGACTTGCCCAGGGTCACACAGTTAGTAAGTATCTGAGGCCGGATTTGAACTCAGATCTTCTTGACTCTAGGCCAATATTCTATCCACTGAGTCACATAATTGTGTGCATGTTCATTCTCACCATTAGACTGTGATTGTCTTTTATCTGTTTATGTCCAGTGGTTACCATGGTGCCTAGCACGTAGTAGGCACTTAATAAATGTTAATTAACTGACTGATGAAATAGTCACACTAGGACAAAGGTTCCCAATATGGTAGCCACAGAAACCACCCTCCCTCCCTCTCCAGGGCTGTAGAGTTATTTCAGGAGGTTGCCAAATCCATATATGAATTAATTAAAAAGCAAACATGCCTACTAGAGACTGGATAAACAATATATCTTAAAATAATACATATTGCATGTAATATATCATATATAATAATATATACTATGATAATTATACATATATTACTTTTTCAAATGCTATGATTAATAAATTACACATTCATTCCAATGGACTACTGAGCTCACAGTTACTTTTCATTAGTCTGTATTTTCTTAATCAACACATTAATAGGACAACTACTATCACCCAAGGGCTCAAAGAATATTCTGACATTAGAATGGGTCCTCATACTTAAGGCTGGGAATGATGGCTATAGAAGAGTATTATTAGAATGTCTATGTTACATCTAACACAGACATGCCCATAATTGGTAGAGTCCTTCTGTATGTACTGGTATCCCTAAAGTTCAAGATAATGTGCCTTTAGAAACAGTAGCTGAGCTGATGCTGTGATTCAATCTGATTACAGAAATATTTATTTCACACCTATTAAATGCAAGGCATTTTTCCAGGCACCAAAGATAAAATGATGAAAAACAATATGGTCTTCAAGGAGTTTACATATTAATGGGAGAAGGGAGAGGTATGTGTCCTGTCTAAAATTAAGTATGAAACAAAGTAGAATGTATCAGATAAAGGAGAGACCTGGACGAAAGAAGAAAGAGAGAAAGTATTGGTCCTATTATTACCTTTTTTCTAGAAGAAAGTGAGATTGGGTCAATACATATGTCCTATTCCTCTGCTGTAGGTGATCCCCAATGACATTGCCTTGGGCACAAGGCTTCGCATTGCAATCAGTTAATAAAGATTTCATTCATTGGTTTGTTCTTCTATTTTCTCTTTGCAGCTTCTCTCTCAGTGATCTCACCAGCTCCCTTCATCCATCTCTATGCTCACAAACCTATAGATCCAACCCTGATCTCTCTCTGGAGCTCCAGACTTACAGCACCAACTACCTGCTACACTTTTCCAGCCAATATCCTGTATTCATCTCAAACTCAACATGTCTAAAACAGAACTCATGTTGCTACCCATCCCTCCTTCGAATGAAACAAAACAAACCAAAAAACTTGACAAATTTTCCTCTTTGTATTGAAGGGCATCATCACACTTCCAATTAGCAAGTTCACATCCTTAGCATAATCTTTAGCTTTTCCCTCTCCCTCCTTACTTCCTATAGTCAATCACTTGTCATTTCTGCCTCCACAACAGTTGTCTCTTTCCATTCACATAGCCATCACCCTGGTTCAGGCCAAAACACTTCTTGCTTGGAATATTGCTATAGTCTCCTAAACTTTCTGCTTCCAGTCTCTCTCTTCTTCAATGCATGTACCACACAGCTGCCAAAACAAGATTCCTGAAGTATATGTAATTCCCCTGCTCAGTAATCTTCTCTGAGTCCCTATTGACCCAGTGAAAAATGCAGACTCCATGTTTTGGTATTTAAAGCCCTTTACAATTTGACTCCAGTTTATTTTCCAGATATTTCACATTACTCCCTTCATGTACTCTATCATCCAGATTAAATAGCCTCCTTTCTAGCTTCCGAAATCAGTATTCAATTCCCCAGCCCTGTGCTTTATACAAGCTGTCCTGTACCTCTGAACTGCCCTCCTTCCTGTTCATCAAAACCTTAGCTTACTCCAAGGTTCAAGTCAGGTGCCACCTCCAGTGGAAAACTTTTCCTTTTTCTCCTAGTCGTCAGTTCTCACTCCTTCCTGAAATAATATTTGTTTTTTCCATTTAGATGTCTACTAGAGATGCCTCCAGAATAAAAACTCTTTGAAAGCAGAGATTGTTTTCCATTCTGACTTTATATACCTATGACAGTGCCTTGTGAGTAGTAGGAATTCATCAAATCTTTGTTGAATCTACTCGACTGACTTTTAGGTGGGAGGATCAGGGAAATCTTCACAGAGAAGATGGTGCATGAGTTGGGCCTCCAAGGAACAGAGGCATTAAACAGATAGAGATGAAAAGGGAGTAAGTTTCAGGTATGTGGGACCGATTAATTTACTTTATAGAGTGAGATCAAAGAGACACTGGTAGAATTGGAAATTGAGGGGATGCCCATCAATTGGGGAATGGTTGAACAAGTCGTGGTTTATGAATGTAATGAAATACTATTGTGCTACAAGAAATGATAAGCAAGAGGACTTCAGAAAAACCTGGAAAGATTTACATGAACTGATGCTGAGTAAAGTGGGTAGAAGCAGGAGAACATTGTAAAAGCAACATTGTGCAATGACTAACTTTGATAGACTTCGTTATTCTCAGCAATGCAAGGACCTAAGACAACTCCAAAAGACTCATGATGGAAAATGCTACCCACATCCAGAAAAAGAACTATGGAGTCTGAATGCAGACCGAAGAACACTATTTGCGCTCTCTCTCTCTCTTTCTCTCTCTCTCATTTTGTTTCTTTGTTCTTGTGGTTCCTCCCAATGATTTGAATTCTTCTTTACAACATAACTAATGTGAAAATATGTTTAACATGACTGTATATGTGGAGCCTATATCAGATTTCATGCCATCTTGGGGAGGAGGAAGGGGGAGAAAATTAGAAAATTTAGAACTCAAAATCTTATGGAAGTGAATGTTGAAAACTAAAAATAAATTAACAATTTAAAAAAAGAAATAAAAGACTAACAAAAAGAAAAAATAAAAAGACACTGGTGTAAAGTACTGTTCTGATAATTTCTCATATTTGGACCAAGATGTAGATGTGTGTTTTTGCTCTGTCAGATTATGTCTCTAGAATTTAGCTAGTACATCAGGGTCTAGGAGTAACTCTGAGGTGCTGGAGGATGGTTCCCAGTATCATATAGCTCAGGAGCCCTCATCAATATGTTTCCCCTGTAATTATCAGTTGATATCAATTGGTCATCTAGAATTAATTTACTTTTAGCAAAAGGTATTTACTAAAGTGGTAGGTACAGTAAGAACAATTGGTGTTCCTGCACCCCCCACCTCCCTCCAAAATCTGTGACACACTCTCTCACAAGTATATACAGAGTCCAGGGCAAAGAGGGCTCAAACTTTAAAGAATACATATGGCAAAGGGATAACTGATAACTCCTAGTTGCTCGAAGCCTTTTTCTCCCCTTTGTGGGGTTACCCTTGGGAATGTCCTACTGTCTAGTTTTTTTTTTTTTTGTTGGGCTCTTTGTGAAGCCTTGAATCTGTCTTTCCTCCTCATGTCCAATCTGTTCTTAGCTCCTGATACAAAAACTGTCACCAAGTACTACAGAAATTGTGACTTTATAAATTGTTACTTCATTATTTTGGATGCTCTTAGAAATGTTTACATTCTACATAGTCTTCAAAGCTTTCAAGATTACCCCTCGAGCCAAGGGGTGAGGTGGGGTGGAAGTGAAAAATCTCTCATCATCACCCCACTCCACCTCTCCCCCAAGCAATTTCTTCTCAGGTGCTTGGCATATTGGCAACTAGTTTTTGGTTTTATATAAGACCCCAGGACATGACCAAGTCCCTCAGACACTTGGAACAGAGTTCTTGTCAACCTCACTCCAGTTCAGGAAAGCTTTCAAGGACTTTTTATATTTAGTCTAAAGTATTTGATTAATTGATTCTGAAAAGAGATGTTCAGACCTTGTTCACACCTCTGATCTGATTGATTCAATCGATATGGTTTCTCATCTGAGAAAGGTGAGGGACTAGTAGGGCCTGATCACTTACTTTAGGTGAGATAAGGAGATTTAATGGATTGACTCGTCAACTCTACTTACCCTAACATATGAAATAAGGTTGGAGAAGTAGGTTTGTGCCAGATTGTTCAGGTATCTAAATGTCAGGGAGGAATCTGTATTTTACCCTAGTGAACAGGGAGCCACTGAATATTTTATGCAGAGAAGTGATATGGTTGAACTTATACATTAGGAGAGATTGGTCTGATGATTTAGCTAGCTTCTGAAAACAACTCTAAAATGGTTTTAACTAAAACTTCACTGTAACTTTGTTCTTTGGACATTTATCTTCTTTTGCATTTCTTATTGCATCTACTCTTTGCTGATTGGTCAAAAGACCTAACGTTCTGATTTGTATTAGTCACTGTCACAGAGGTTTTAGGGGACATGAAGTATGAGATACAGTCCCCACCTTCAAGAAATTTACATTCTATTTGGGGAAATAAGACCTGAATAAACAAAAGAGTGGAGTAACAATAAACAGCAGTATCTGATGAAACGAAAAATAGTTCAGAGTAGGGAGGGTTCATCATAAGCTCCAGCGGCTTAGTTAGGTTTCAGAAAACTAGAAGATGAGGTGAGCTTTGATAGATCTGTTTAAGTTAGAGCTAAAGAAAGGGGAGTCAAGCATGTCAGGTTGAGAAAAGAGCTTAAGCAAAGGTTTGGAGGTGGGAATGTGCACAGAACATTCTGGAAACATCACGTATAGTTGTTTGGTTTGTAGTGGATGATCCATGCACACAGGAGGATTGGAAGATGGGGATGGAAATGTAGATCGCTACATTATAGGCTACATTGTAGAGGGCCTTGAATGCCATATCTAAGTCCTATTCAAGTGGTCAACATGTATTACAACTCAACAGAGTACGAGCGGTTTAACATCAGAACTTGAACAGATCACAAATATTTTGAAGTGCTCAAAGTCATTTTCATTTCTGTCTAGTCTCCCAGAATGAAGAACTACTTGAAAGAAGCTCTGCCGTTCATAGGTAGGAGGATAGTAATGATGTACAATTGTCCTGAGAGAATGCTTGAGCTTTTTTCCACTGAGGTACAAAACAGTCACTCCAAGTGACTTCTAAAACCGGAAGAGGGAATCAAGTCAGTGATAGTCCTATATTTATTTATTTACTTCTTAATTGAAAAATAGACTTCGGGCATCTTCACCTTCTTCAATAGGTCACCATTTCCATGTCCTGAAGTCTGAAACCTGAGCCCGGGTTAGCTGGACTGAGCAATAGTTTTCTTGTTCTCGGTATGGATTCTTACAAAATGCCTTTCTCTTATATAAGAGGCTTCTCTGAGCTTTCTACTCTGCAGTAAGTACGGTTAATGCCCTGACATTTTTGCAGCAGGGATACTCACCTCATTACTGCTGATAATATCAAATATGCACAGAGAAACGATGTAATTTATATAGAAGTTGGCTGTCCTAATTACCTCTTTTTAAATAATAACTAAACACCAAACCATGGCTAATGTCAAAATTAGTCAGTTAATCTCAATATCATCTGCGTCTGCTGGCTAATTTCCAATATGCATTTAGGAAGTCAGTATCTCAATTTGTTAAACGGAGGGCCCAAAAGGCTGAGGGTTAGAACACGGCTGGGCTTATGGCAGGGCTTCTTGCCCATCCCCTAAATCCTCAGCAGCTTGCTCTATGTATCAGAGAGATCTCTTCTGTCTCCCCAAACCTACTTCATGTTTGCTCCCAATACTGACTTGTTTGTTCTGTTAAGAGACAAATCCTTGTCCTAGAGTGCTTTGGCCCATAACCACCCGTGCCAGTTAAAGTCAGGAGAAAGTCAAATGTTTTTGTTATGCCTAGTTTCAACTTTGGCCATAAAAATTGGAATGTGGAGAAGCATCTATAGCAGAGAAATACCATTAGCAAACATGAGTTATATGTTTATTTACACTTTTATCTCCAGAGCTGATTATTTGCCTGCCTAATTAAGAGTCTGTGCCTTGATTACAGATCCTTAGGAAATGAAAGTTGTTTGCATAACACAAGTCATGCATTTCATACCAGGAAGCCTAGCTCATCAAATATTTTCACACAGTTCCAAATATAAGTGTAAACAAACACAAGTGATGCATTTGCCAATTGTTCCTCCCAGACATGATGCAGACATGAGCCAGACTTTGGGGTTTAGCTATAATCCTGGGTGTATATACCTGTGTGTCTATGCATCTATGTATCAGCCTGCTATAAATCAATCAATCAATAAACATTTATTAAGCTCCTTCTATGTGCCAGGCACTGAGCAAAACACTGGGGATACAAAAAGAAGCAAAAGACAATCCCTGCCCTCAAGGAGTTCACAATTTAATGAAGGAGACAAGAAAACATTACGTACAAAAATGCTATATACAGGATAAATAGGAACTAATTGAGGAGAAAGTCTATGATTAAGAGGGATTGGGAAAGGCTTCTTACAGAAGATGGGATTTTAACTAGGACTTAAAGGAAGCTGGAGAAGCCAGTAGATGAGGAGAGAGGGTATTCCAGGCACAGGGGACAGCCACAGAAGATGCAGGAGCCAAGGGATGAGTGTCTTGCGTGTGGAACAACCCTCAGTATCACTGAATGGAAGGTACATGACAGAGGATAAGGTATAAAAAGACTGGAAAGGTAGGAGGGGACTAAGTTATAAAGGGGTTTGGATGTTAAATGGAGCATTCCATATTTGATTCTGGAGGCAATAGAAGTCACTGGAGGTTGTTGAATGGGGGATGGGGGTGACATGGTGAGACCTGCCTTTAGGAAAATCACTTTGGTGACTGGAGGACAGATTAGAGTGGGAAAGACTTGAAGCTGGCAGAATTGCCAATAGGCTATTGCAGTAGTCCAGACATGAGGTGATGAGGGCTTTCACCAGAGTGGGCAGCAGCATCAGAGGAGAGAAGGGAGTGTATCTGAATGATGTTGCAAAGGTAAAATCTACCAATCTTGGCAACAGATTAGATATAGGAGGTAAGAGTTAGTGAGGAATTAAGGATGTCTGAGAAGATGAGGGACTGGGAGGATGGTAATAGCCTCTACAGTATTAGGGAGTATGGGAGCAGGGGAAGATTTAGGGGAAAAGATAATGTGTTCCCTTTTGGACATATTGAATTTAAGATATCTATTGGAGATCCAGTTGGAGATATCTGAAAGGCAATTGGAGATTAGACTGGAGTTCAGAAGAGAGGCTGGGGCAGGCTGGGTAGATTTGAGAATCATCAGCATAGAGTTGGTAGTTAAATCCAAGGGGAGCTGATGAGATCTTCAAGGGAAGTACAGAGGGAGAAGAAGAGAAGGCCCAAGACCTTGTAGGATACTTACAGTTACAGGGCATGGTCTGGATGAGGATTGATCAAAGGAGACTGAGAAGGAGCAGTCAGAGAGGTAGGTGGAGAATCAGGAGAGTGGTGTCCCAGAAACCTAGAGAGAAGAAAATATCAAGGTGGAGAGAGTGATCACCAGTGTTAAAGGCTGCAGAGAGGAAGAGGAAGATGAGGATTGAGAAAAGGCCATTAGATTTGGCAACTAAGAGATCATTAGTAATTTTGGAGAGAGAAGTTTGGGTGGAATGACAAGGGTGGAAGCTGGATTGTAAGGGGTTAAGAAGAAAGAGAAAGGAGAAAAAGTGGAGGCACCTGCTATAAATGGCCTTTTCCAATTTAGCCACAAAGTACAGAAAAGACACAGGACAATAGTGGGTACGGAAGGATCAAGTGAGGATTTTTTCAGGATGGAGGTGACATGGGCATGTTTGTAGGCAGCAGGGAATGGGCCAGCAGACAGGGAGTGATCGAAAATAAGTTGTAGAACAGGAACAGGAGAGGGGGCAACCCATTGGAGCAGACAGAATGGAATGGGATTGCTTAACCAGATAGTCTAATCACAAAGGGCCCATTTAGCATAATGTGCAATGATTGAACATGTATAACCTATAGTAACCTGTCCCAGGGAAGGGAGAGGTAAGGGAGGGAAGGGAGAAAATTTGGAACTCAAAATTTTTTTTAAAAAAGAATGTTAAAAATTTTCTTTACATGTAACTATGGGAAAATAATTTTTTAAAAGAGGACAGAGCCTCCAGGAATCCAAGGAGGTGAGAGTTCTACTGAACTCTGCCCTAGTCAGACTCCATCTGGAGTATTATATTCAGTTCTGGGTGCCACACTCAAAGGGCACTGATAATAAATTAAAGCAGAGATGTAGCAACACACCATGTAGAGCTTGATTAAAATGTAACTGTAATTGAACAAAAGAAAATTTTAAGACCCCATAATGTGCAAGCATTGGGCTGGGAGTGGGGATACAAAGATGGACAGGACAATCCCTGACTTTGGAGGGCTTATGATCTAATGGGAAAGACCATTTACAATGGTAAAAAGCACATACAAGGCAGCCTAGGCTAAGAGTCCAATAAATAAGGACACGCATTTCTATATTGCTTCAAGTTGAGAAACTTGATCCCCAGCATCAGTCAATGGCCAAGTCTCCTCGATTCTCCTGTCCTCCCCCTCTCTACTTTTACATGGCTAGCTGCCAAATGTAGGCACTCATCTCCACTTATTTGGATTCCTTCAATAGCCTCCTAATTGGTCTCTTTGCCTCCGGTCCCACCCTTCTCCAGTCCATCCTCCATATGGCTGCAAAAGGAATCCTCCAAAAGCACAGGTCTGACCTGTCACATTTTTGCTCCAAAGGCTTCTGTAGCTCCCTATTGCTTCCAGAACAAAAGATCAGCTTTTCAGTTCAGCATTTAAAGCCTTTCACAGTCTGGTTCTAGCCAGTTTTCTAGGCTTATTTTATATTACCCATCTTTGGTATTCCTCCATCCAATCAAACTAGCTTACTGCCCCTTACCCCTTCCTCTTTACATGCCCTGCCTCTGATAAGCTGATTCTCGGGAATGCCTATTATCCTAGGAGCCCTGTGGATGGCCACAGCAGTCCCTTTGGATGCCAAATCCTAGATGATCCTCCAAGTGGTAACGATTCCCTTCTAAAATTACTTGTATCTACTTAACTGTATACAAAATAATCCCACCTCCCCTGCCCCTCCAGTTCCTCGAGGGCAGAGAACATTTTATCAGTGTAGGGAACTCCCCAGCAAGGAAACTCCCTCTATCAATGCTAATAGCAACTTCTCTGCTAGAAGACACTTCAACTTGCCTAGAGTCACACATGTGTCAGAGGTGGGGCTTGAAACTAAGTCATCCTGACATCCAGACAGGCTCCCTGTTCACTATGTCAGGCTCTCCTTGGCCTGGCACTATGTAGGGGCTTGACAACTAGGCTGAATAAAGTGATTTCTTTACAACAGCTCTGCAGTGAAAAAGGTGGTACACCTATATTACCCCAGTTTTACAGCAGAAGAAATTGGCCCAAGATTATAGTCTGAACCAGAATTCCAAGCAAGGTCTCTTCTGAGTTCTAAGTTCTTTGCAAGCGTCTATCTTACTTGCGGCCAAATAAATGGGCCGGGCAGTGGGATGGCGATAAAGGAGCAATTTCTCCTGTATGTAGCTAGTGTGCAGAACTGCTTGCTTGTTCTGTCTCTCCCATTAAACCGTGAGCTCCTAGGAGAGTTCTTTTGCCTTTCTTTGTATTCCCAGCGCTTAGCCCACTGCTTGGCACATAGTAGGCCATTAATTCTTCTGGTTGACCTGACTGAGCAGTTAGTTTGGGGGGAGGTTGGGGGAGGCTCAAATGAATACTCATTCCGGAAGACACGCCATAGAAATGAAAAATTCATATTGCCATGTCTGTTTTCTCTGCCTTACTTCCAGGCAAGGCAAGTAAGCTGGGCTGGGAGGGCGGGCACATGGCACCTCCCTCTAATACTTTTCAGTGCCAGAATAGCAGAGGGGGACCCTTGCCTCCAGAAAAGCTGCTGCCCACTCCTGCACCTCACCCCTTCCTCCAAGCCTAGCAGGCAAAGGTCAAATGTGCGTGCACCCGAGACAAGCCCCATGGGTATTGAGGAGCCAACTCCTATTAAAAACCTTCTGGTTCACGTCTAAGATGGAGCACCGGCTGGGGAGCGCGGGTGTTTGGCCGAGTGAAAAAAAACAAACCCCCCCCCTTTCCCTTCTGGTTTGGCTTTTTAATCTTCAAACAAGCTCTATGTAAAAGTGCCCAATCCCCGGCGAAGTTTGGGAGAATTTTCAATGAGGCCGTGTGTTCTCCCCTCTCCCCACCCCGGCAGGGCGGAGCGCAAGCAGCCGCCCTGCTGGGGCGCGCAGCACGGGGGCGAGGGTGCCCGAGCCACGGGGCCGTTTCACCTGGCAGCCCCTGCACTCTAGGCTGCCTCAGCTCGGGTCCGTCCTCGGGGCCCGGCCATGTCAGAACTGCCCCAAGAAGCTTCAAGCTTCTTCCACTCTGCGATCACGGGAGGCCGGCTTATGTAACCAGCAGAGTGCCCCTAGGTGCCCAGATAAACAGAAGGAGCGCAATCCCAGGCCGAGCACGGCTGCCTTTGTTAGCTCTTCTCAGGGACTCTGATGCGTTCATACGCATGCTGATGAGACGCAGGGCCGCCCGCCTTTTCAAACAGCCACAGGGATAATTGCAGACCTAGAGAAGCGAAGGAGATGGCAACTGGGGCTCTTTTTGGATTGGGTGGGGGACAAAGGACAAATTCTCTGTCCTACCTGCAATTTAGCACCCTGGATGGGCAGGCATGCATGGGTTGGATGTGATCTGCATTTCTGAAAGGAAGTCCCCAAAAATAAGATCAAAATCCATTTGAGTAAATGCATCTGAGTGGAGAAAAAGGAGGTCCTGGAGCGTCTAGTGAGTCAAGAATCATTTATTAAGCACCTACTACGGGCACGCTCCCTGCTGAGCACTAGGGATAAAACGAAGGACGAACAACACAACAGAACAAGGATACAAAAGACACAAAAGGCAGTCCCGATTCTCAGTGAGCTCACGATCTTTACTACTCACCTTGGCGACCCAACTGAAGCTGCATCTCTGCGCTTTCTATCACAGGGTGCGTCTATACTGACCTGCAACGGGATTGTTGCAGATGATTTTCATTGGTACAGTGTGCTACAGAGAATAGTTTAGAGACCGCATACGGCAGTGGACTGAAAATAGGAGAGTCAGAATATTTGGCTTCGAGTCCAGCTCTGGCACTCATTTGCAGCAAATTGATGTTGAGTGATGAGCCAAGGCGGCAACACAGCTAGTAAGTGTCCAAGGTGTCATCTGAACTCGGGTCTTCCTGACTTAAAGCACAACTCAGGGAGCCTTGGTATTCTAAAAGACATTGGGTCACAAATTCCATAACTACTTGCTTAAGAATAAAACGTCTTCCCAGGAGTCAAAA